>NC_062292.1:6875000-7500000 GCF_902655055.1 Lutra lutra
AGTTAACCGATGAGCAGAGAGTTTTCGAGGACGGCTGGTTCTCCCTTTAGAGTCTGTCTCATTCCTATAGAACGTTGGGGTGGGGGGAGGGCACACAAAGAAAAACAAAATAATAAAAAGTTGTTCCATTAAGACTGTAGTGTTAGGGGGGAACCCAAACTCAGCTTCAGTAGTGTGGTGTCCGAGAGCTATAGGGCCTGGACTGTGGGCAGTAGACAGCCCACTGGACAGGTCAGAGTCCATTTGGTCCCCAACAGAGCCATGGAAGGGCCTGAGGGAGCTGCTTGGATCCTGTGGACACATGAGACACATCTCAGGGCCTCCCAGAGGTTCCTGGAAACCAGGCTGTGGCTGGTTATTTCCTCTTCTGTCCCATCGGACAGGTAGGACTGCAGAAGTTTGGTTAGATGAAGATGACAGTTTCGTTCAGAGACTAGAGACGGCCTTTCCCAAGACATCAGGCAGAAAATGCTTCTAGAGATCATCCCTATTGTTGGCATGGTCTTGCCTTCTTGCTTCATGAACCTTAGGCCAGACGTCAGCTGGGATTCTCTGTCCTTGAGTTCATGGAGGATTGTTGTGACCCTCCAGAGGACAATCTGAGGAAGTCGTAAAGCCACCCTGAGATGTCTGTGATTTCCCTTTCTGGCTCAGCTCTGTCCAAACCCAGGGTTGCTACTCTGTGCCTGTATCATACTGAGCTCAAACTCGGCCTTACATGGGTCTCCACAAGGATGCTACTCACTCCAGTATCATGTGACAGCGTCTTATATTTGAGGGAGTGACAGAGAGGCTACGTCCTACAGCGGTGATCTAGTTTCTCTGTGTCCAGATACTCAGGGGCACACCTGCACACGCTGACCTTGGCCTCCCCTTCCTCTGCTCTCCTGAGAACAGCTTCCCCACACCCAGCTTCCAGCTTCAACCCTAAGTGTGCTCAGTAAGGAATTTTCCCACCCAACTCCTTCTGTATTTAAGAAAAATTCTCCTGCTAGCTGTTAAAAGAATACAACAATCTCCCTGGTTTTCCAAACTAAATAATTTAGACCCACAGTAGGTGCTTAGAATATGACAAGGGCACAGTTTGCTCTGGGTAGGGTCCTTTTCACCGTGACCTGGCAGAGAAGCAGCCTGGGGCCAAGGGAAAGTTTATACTCCCTATCTAATTTTTAAAGGATTAGGACAGGCAGATGTCGAATCCCCTTTACTACCTACATCTTACTCCTTCTTAGGAACCCAAAGTGCTTTCAGACACTCTCTCACTAATCCCCACAGCTCCTAGGGCAGGGAACAAATGTCTCCAGCATCCAGATGGAGCCCAGACACGTGAGTTAGGACTCCTGAGCTTGCCCATGGGGAGCACAGGCCAGAGCATCAGCTGGGACCCCAAGTTCTGGAAACCCAACTCCAGGGCTAGGAGGCAAGGCTGTCTCACGTTTTTCAAGTTTTGCTCCTTCTGCTTCAAAAAAAAAAAAAAAATGCTAAAAAACTGAGCTTTCCCCATTTGTACTTATTGAGGTAGAATAGTGTGGGGTTCAAACCACAGGTTCAAGAACAAGACTGCTGGGGCAGCAACCACAGCTCTGCTAACTACTCTCGAGCTGCTGATCCTGGGTGAGGCAGCTGACATTTTAGTGCTTTAATCTCAGACTCTGAAAAATAGAAATGATAAATAATAGTATCCACCTTACAGGGCTATTATGAGCGTTAAATGAGTTTACACCCTCCTACTCCCAGCCCCCCATACACCCAATATAGAGCTTAGGAAAGTGTCTGGTGCCGAGAAACACCACAAAAGTGTTAGCTATAATTATTTCTTCTTTTCAAATTGTGCATTCTTTATTTAGTAACCCTGCGTCGATTTTTTTTGTCTGGGTGACAGCACTGTCTAACTATAGAAACTAAACTTGCAGAATCCTGAGCAGATGATTAACTCCGATGTATTACCATCCTATTGTTTCCCCTTTCCCCTTCCTTCCCTCTTTCTTTCCTTTTCTTCCCTCTCTTCCCCTTTTCTTTTCTTCCTTCTTCTTCTTTTTCCTTCTTTCTCTCTCTTCCTTCCTCCCATCCCTCTTTCTTTTCCTGTCTCTTCCCCCTGCCTTTCTCTGTCTTTCCTTCTTCCTTCCCTCCTTCCCTTCCTTCTAGAAATATCTCTGAGGTGCCTACTATGTGATAATGGCACAGTATAAGATTAGATAGAGTACTAGAGATAAATTAGAAGGTGATTTTGATTTAGGATCTTGTGGCTTATTAAGGGTATACATGGAAGTTTATTGTCAAAGTGATATTATAGGGAGAACCCAGATGAAGGAGTAGCTAATTCCACCTGAAACCGTCAGGACAACCTTCTCTGAGGAGGAGGTACTAGACCTGAATCTTGAAGAATAGACAGGAATTTGCCAAACAAAGAATATTTGCAATATTGGGGGGAATTTTTTCCAGATACCTCTATTTTTTGGAAGTTCACATACGATTATAAAAAACAACCATATACCATATCATAAAGCGTGTCTCAACACATCTCAAGGATTGAAACCTTCCAGAAAGCACCGTTCTATTAAGCTAAAAATCAATTACTAAAACACATAAAAATGCATATTAGATGGTCATTTATAAATAATAATTTTCCATGCTATTTTATCAATTAAAAATATAGGTAAATAGTTAAATCTTACAGACTACACATGGCAGTACTGCTAAGTATCCAGGGGCTATATTTAAATATAAAAGCATAGTTTTAGAGATTGTTCTCCACAAATAACATATTTCACAAATATATAAAGATACTATTTTTCAATTGAAAATAACAACACTGAGGCTGAAGGGATTCGCAAGGGGAAATACAGAGGGATATATTATAAAAAAAGTTCAAAATCAATTTCATGACACAAAAAATCTGGACTACGGAATACATGGGTCTATGTAAGTATATATAAATAACTTGGAACTATTTCAAAAATATTTTGTAAAGCAGTTTCTCAGGAACTGATTACATAAATGCTATCTGGACATGAGAATAATCAGCAAAAAGGAAGCAGCTCTTCTGGGGAGTGAGCAGGGGATCTTATGTAAAGAGGGGTAACACTTGCAGAAGATTTTTCAGCCTTAGATACAGCTCACATTTTCCTCCCATATGGATCTACCCTCTTGGGACCGGATAGAAGACAGATTAAATAATTTAAACAGGTTAATAATTAAACAAGTAAATAATGATATTGATGTTCCTACCCAGGAACATTAACAGAAGGAGAGCTACTATTTATATGCCAATTAGCACTGGGGAGAAAGGGTAAATGTAACTGTAAAGAGTTACTCAAAATTACACTTTACTAACATTTTGAAAAAGCATGTTCAAAACAGAAGTGATACAAAAGGAGCTGGGGTCTTACCCTCAGTCTCTACCTTAAAGAACAGTCACAGGAGCCACACGACTAACTTACAGATGCCATAAATGACCTTGTGCATTCAAGTGTACCTAGAAGTTACTGGCTACGAGAAACAAATGAACAAATAAACAAAAAACTTAAACCTAAAATTCTTTAAGCAGTTTTTTTTTTAACTCCTGAGTTAGGGTGACCAGATTTCATTAACGCAGGGTCTTCTCATATTTCTGTTTTATACCATCTGCATGTGACCTTCCTCATCAGAAGATGGCTACAGCGGCCCCACGCATCACGTTCTCACATACCATGGTCCAAAGACAGGGTGGGGGAAGTTCATATTTTGTTTTTGCCTCCTTAAATAGCTAAAAAGTTTTCCTAGCAACCCCAGAGGAAAATATCCCTTTAGGTCTGATCAGCCAGGTTTGGGCTCCATGGGTTTCCCAAGCCAATTACTAGCAAAGACAACAGACCATCAATGGACCAAAGACAATCAACCCCCAGAAAAGCAATGTTTCTTGAGCCAGAGTGTACAGCAAAGTCACGTGGAGAGCTTACGAAAACATATTTCTGAGTTCTTCCCAGAAAGCAGTGAGCCTTAAGGGATAAGGCTCTTGACTTTGCATTTCTAGCAAGCTTCCCAGTGGTGCTGGTCCTTTTAAGCATGATTTGCACTGCCCGCCGGCATATGGGGACATGAAAGCCTAGATAAAATCAGGGGGCGGAGGATAATGGTACCAAGGGGCAGGGGTAATTTCTTGTCAGTAATCAAGCCACATTCATCTTAGATCTCTTAGTTTTAAAGTTGTGTTTCAAGAATTACTATGTTAAATGAAATAGTGTCACAGAGGCCGAGTCCCCACACCTAACCTGACTGCCATTTCAACCCTGCCCAGAAAAGTTATTTCAACAGATCAGTCAGGAATCTTCTGATAAGCACCAATGGGGTAATCTGTCACATGGGCCTTCTCCTTTGCCCAGAGGAAGATGAGTTGATCTCCACGATAAGACCCTGTGCTCTTCCCCTCTGAAGGACAGTGACCCAGCCTGGAACAATCCTTTTCATTTTGCCCATAACTTTCCTTGCCCCACCCTCCTTCCTATGAAAACCTTCCATTTTGTGTAACTCCTCAGAGCTCCCCTCTACTTGCTACATGGGCTGCTGCCTGACTCATGGATCACTTAAGAAAAACAGATCTTCATATTTATTCAGTAGGATTTTGGTTTTTCAACAACTGTTCTATCAAATTAGTGATGTAACCATGTTTCTTCTGGGGAAGAATACAGTCAGGAAGTTACGACCACGGCTCACGAAGTACCTGCTTCATGATTGTCCGAGTCATTGTAGATGTAGTGAACTTCTAGTAAGAATGACTATTGTTGGGGCGCCTGGGTGGCTCAGTGGGTTAAGCCGCTGCCTTCAGCTCAGGTCATGATCTCAGAGTCCTGGGATCGAGCCCCGAATCGGGCTCTCTGCTCAGCAGGGAGCCTGCTTCCTCCTCTCTCTGCCTGCCTCTCTGCCTGCTTGTAATCTCTCTGTCAAATAAATAAATAAAATCTTTAAAAAAAAAATGACTATTGTTTGGCTGACTGTAAAAAGGTGGATAAAAGGAGGTAGAAGTTAAAATTTTTCTAGCCCAGCAAGCATCCACTTGGTAACCACTTCTACATCAAAGTCCAAAAGAATGGCCTTCACCAGATGTTCCTTTAATTTTCCAGGGATTAATCTGAGAGTTAATTATCCATTTTGAGTGATTAACAACAACAAAGAAAAAAAGCCACTAAGGTCTGTGCTGATGCTTTTTTTTTTAAAAGATTTTATTTATTTATTTGACAGACAGAGATCACAAGTAGGCAGAGAGGCAGGCAGAGAGAGAGAGAGAAGGGGAAGCAGGCTCCCCGCTGCACAGAGAGCCCGATGTGGGGCTTGATCCCAGGACCTTGGGATCATGACCTGAGCTGAAGGCAGAGGCTTTAACCCACTGAGCCACCCAGGCGCCCCTGTGCTGATGCTTTTAATTGTACTGTGGACCATTGTTGATTTGCATTTTTAAGAACTGGAATCATTTTGACATGCAAAATAAATTTTAAAAAAAATGCTGGAATGAATCTGCTATTCTGCTTGGCAACATTGAGCAAGTCCTTAAGGAAACTAAGTTGTCCGTGTCTGTTAATATGAAAGGAGAAGACAAGAATAAATATTTCTTAGGAACCCTAAAATCTGTTTCTCTAACTAGGTGAAGAACTGCTAGCAACAAACAATGGATTTTTGTTGCCAAGCAGCAACCTGGCGAAACCACCAAAGACCTGAATTTTGCAAATCACTCAGCTTCTCGGAGAGCTGGTTTCCTAACCCGACCCACTGAGGATTTGGACTGGGTATTTGTTTTGGTATCCCTTCCAGACATAATCTAGAGGTGAAACTCCTTTCTCTGCCCCATCGTTTTGGAGACAGCTGTTAATAAGCAGTTAAATGTGTAATAATATGAAAAAATATTTAATTACAAAGTGAAAGAAAACAAGAGGTCATGGTAATTCTGCTCTGACAGGTGAGTTGGTTGTGACACAGTAGTGATGGCGGTGATTTTAGAAAGTGGCATTAACTGAATTACAGAGTTATTTAACACTAGTTTAAAGAATGATGTCTTTATATCAATGACATGAGTCACTTTTAAAAAAAAAATTGAACAAAATACATTTTTCTCCTTTAGACTTCACTCTCTGTTCCTTAAAAAATAAAGACACCTTTCCAGAATCATGCATTAGTCAAACTGATTGTCAAATTATACTAAACACTCACAGCGCACAGGGAAAGAAGCCAAACGGTTATTTGGAAATGTAAGGGAGTTTGAATCTCATTACATCCAGTCCTCACTTTTGGCCAAATACAAGCAGTAAACATGTACAGGCTAGACGTGACTTTGCCGAACATCCTATGTAATGTCACTATTTTTTTTTTTTAAGTAAATAAAAAACTTTGGCTCCCTTTGCTAGCTGCCCCATAATAAAAGGCAGAGGAAATGGTTATTAGCCAGGCGGAGAATCAAAGACATTTTGTTAATGGTCTAGTTCATTACATCAACTTGAATCATATTACATATCCCGTTAAGAATAGATGGTGCTTAAAAATACTGCAAACTCAATGCGGCATCATCATGCATGCTAACTGGAAAATGTGATGGGTTCGATTTAGGGAAAGGAAACAAAGAAGTAGCAGTCTGCGACACGTCCTTCCTGAAGGACTGTCACCGTCTGCAAGCTAGGGATTCTGCTCCCTTCTTCATTAATGAGAAGCTCCCATGGACACAGTCTAAGCCTTTTTGAAGGCCTGAAGATGGTAGATGTGATTACAATTGCTCTCATGTGCCACATACAGAAATAATTAAAGAGTAGAGAATCTAGGGAACTGACATCTTTTTTGGGCAGAAATGCATAGGAATTATGTTACAAGGTCACATGGACTTGATGAATGGGTCCCTCATCTCCACAGGTAGAATGGAGCCCAGAGAAATGTTCATTCATTAATTACTCAGTAATCATTGTGGAGTACCTCCCCTGGGCGGGGTCTGTGCTTTGGGGAAGTAAAAAGATCCCTGTCCTCATGGAGTTCCCAGCCTACTGGCTATTAACAAAACCACAACACCCGGCAAAGAGCAAACTTTCAGTCAATGCTCTTTTTAATCAAAGGAAAAAATGATCACACTACTAAATAATTAAATATAATTGCCAGATGGGCAGGACACTTGGAGCCCCAGGTACAAATCTGTGAGAAGAGCTACTTGGGTTTTTTTGAGGGAGGTACATTATTAGCCCAAAATTTCATAGAATACAAGCAATCTCAAAGTTAAAAATCGGTTTATTGTTAAAGGTTTTAATAACTTAATTTAAAAGAATGGATTCTCCATAGAAAAAGTTCTGAAAAAGAGTGAAATACTGTAATTATATTGTAATACGTTGTAACAAGTTATAATACAAAATCAGATCATGCTTATTTACATTAGTAAAGAGTAAAAAAAGATAGTAATAAAATTTTAAAAATCAAGTAAAAAGAAAAATCAAAGAAAAATAAGCACCTTTTTTTACCTAAAATTGACTACAAATGGAAATAAATGAGGTTACCTATATTTCAAGTTGACAACCACACAGAACAAATAATTATTTCAAATAACTTTTGAATATAGCTGTTTGTCCAGTTTTAGTGATATACAAGTCTAAGGGCAAAAAAAAAAAAAAGTAGTCTGCAAATACACTCTACATATTATTAGTGGGTTTATTGTTTGTAACAATATTGATATTCTAATCTTCAGACCTGCATATCTTACAATAGACAAACTAAGCAGATGTGTTGATATTAGCAACCATGATATTTACTCCAAAAGAAAGGAAATACAAATATAAAAGAAAAACAGCAAGAAAAGAATAGAAAAGAAAGCAAGAAAAGAACAGAAAACAAAGCAAGAAAAGAACACTCATAATATTAGTTTTCTCCCATTTAGTTTTTTTGGCAACTTTAAATTTAAATTGGAGGAAAATTAGTGTGAACTAAGAAATATGTACATATTTTCCTCCCACGGTCCTTTCTACTGCAAAGTTTGGGAATACTGACACAGTAGCAGTGACAAAATTCAGCTCCCTGATCCTGGTTTCCGCATACATTTTCTGACCGCTCAAGAGCCACTGGATTCCAAGTTTTAGGTCAGGACAAGGTGAACTTGGGACAGTTTCTCGTACCAAAAACTAATCAAACAAAATCAAAGGACTCAAATTAGGCGGAAAGAACTTCCATGATTTCTCAATAAGGGGGAGGGAGGGAAGGAGAGAGAGAAACCAGGAAAAAAGGTATCTTCTACCCTTTTTTCATTTCCAGCTGGTTTGGGGACTGCTCCTGGTCCCAGTTCAAGTACATCTGCCAACGTACTCGTTTAAAAAATTAGAAATGGGGATCATAGTATCCTTGCTTATTTTTCACAGGATGTTAGCATCTAGACTACTTTCTCTTTCCTTTGTGTAAAGAATGCATAATGTTCATATGCGAGACCTAGAAAAGGTCTGAAGCATCCATGAACGTGAGCCTTCGGTAACCCGTTGGTCACCTGGGTCCTTTTATTGTCCACTCAAGCAAATGTAAAATTCTATTATAAGCCTACTTCTTAATCTAATGTCTATTATATTTAACTGCTCTGGCCAGTTTCGCCAAGGAGGACGGGTTCTAAAGGAAGTATGGTCCCCGAGGGCTCCGTTCAGAAATAATCCGTCAGAAAGATTTTCTCCACCTTACACTCTTCTCCCCCATGTCTGGGAGGGATGTTCTTCAGGGTCCCACCAGCAAAGACTGCATTTTACTGGTGCTTCTTTTTACTGTTCTCTCTTTCCTACTGTGAGTTCATAGAGGAGAGCAGTTAAGTTGCCACAGTCATCACATTTCTAGAGCTTAAATCAGAGAGTGTCTGAGTCTCCGGTAAATAAATAACTTTAATGAATTACAGCTGAATTAAAAACACTATTTAATACATGTATAATGTCACTGGCAACTCTATTATGTTTCCTCTTAGTATTATTTTATGGAATATGAAAATATTACAGGAAGTCTTTTTTATGACTTTGGGCTTCCAGACGTTATATTCACGATAAGGTCTAAAGATTCAACTGTTATGACTTTCATCACAAGCCAATTCGGACTCTTGGATGGTTACTGGACCTTTCTGGCCCTATACTAGTTTCCCTGTGTGCTGGAGCTGGCGTACACAACTGCTCGCAGAAGCTAATGGTTCAATTTTCAGAAATGGTGCAAGAAATTCTTAAACCACCAACAGCTTGAAACTGATCATGGCAGAAGTATTTCTCCTGTAGAAATTGGCAAAGGCTACAAATCAGGGCATTTTTTTTCTTCAGAGAGCTGGTCTACCAGCATCCTGCTGTTTCCACAAGTTCACAAAGAAAGGTGCTTATACACAAGAACTTGAATGCTATCATTTGGAAAGACACTACAAATCAACACAAGGCAGTTACAGAATACTAACAAAATAAAATACAACTAAGCCCTAAATTTAATATAATCAGGAGCCACAGTTATAATGCAAATAATACATGATATGGGGGTTCAAGAAGGGAAGTGTCATGCGGTCAACCGAAACTATGAGGGAAACAATAGAGAGGAGATGAGGACAGTGAGAAAGGAGAGAATTAAGGATACAGAATGGGCTGAACACAGCGGGGCTACCGGAGCAAGTAGAAATTTGGGTATTAAAAGTACTGCAGCGTGGGGCACGTGGATGGGTCAGTCTGTTCAGTGTCCATTTCTTGATCTCAGCTCAGGTCTTAATCTCAGAGTCATGAGTTCAAGCCCCACTCTGGGTGTGGAGGCTACTTGGAAAAAAAAAAAAAAAAAGTACTCCACTGGGGGACCTGGCTGGCTCAGCTGGAAGACCATGCAACTCTTGATCTCAGGTTCATGAGTTTGAGTCTCATATCACATGTAGAGATTAGTTAAAAAAATAAATTTTTTTAAAAGGATGATTTACTCCACTCCAAAACTGCTAGAACTCATACAGGAATTCAGTAAACTATCAGGATATAAAATCAATGCACAGAAATGAGTTGTATTTCTATACACCAACAGCAAGACAGAAGAAAGAGAAATTAAGGAGTCAATTCCATTTACGACTGCACCCCAAACCATCAGATACCTAGGAATAAACCTAACCAAAGAGGCAAAGAATCTGTACTCAGGAAACTAGGAAGTAGTTTCTTTCTTCATGAAAGAAATTGAAGAAGACACAAAGAAATGGAAAAATGTTCCAAGCTCATGGATTGGAAGAATAAATATTGTGAAAATGTCTATGCTACCTAGAGCAATCTACACATTTAATGCAATTCCTATCAAAGTACCATCCATTTTTTTCAAAGAAATGGAACAAATAATCCTAAAATTTATATGGAACCAGAAAAGACCTCGAATAGCCAAAGGAATATTGAAAAAGAAAGCCAAAGTTGGTGGCATCACAATTCCGGACTTCAAGCTCTATTACAAAGCTGTCATCATCAAGACAGCATGGTACTGGCACAAAAACAGACACATAGATCAATGGAACAGAATAGAGAGCCCAGAAATGGACCCTCAACTCTATGGTCAACTCATCTTCGACAAAGCAGGAAAGAATGTCCAATGGAAAAAAGACAGTTTCGTCAACAAATGGTGCTTGTAAAATTGGACAGCCACATGCAGAAGAAGGAAACTGGATCATTTCCTTACACCACACACACAAATAGAGTCAAATGGATGAAAGACCTCAATGTGAGACAAGAATCCATCAAAATCCTTGAGGAGAACACAGGCAGCAACCTCTTTGACCTCAGCCGCAGCAACTTCTTCCTAGAAACATCACTAAAGGCAAGGGAAGTAAGGGCAAAAATGAACTATTGGGACTTCAGCAAGATCAAAAGCTTTTGCACAGCAAAAACAAAAACAAAAACAAAAACAGTCAACAAAACCAAAAGACAGTCAACAGAATGGGAGAAGATATTTTCAAATGATATATCAGATAAAGGGCTAGTATCCAAAATCTATAAAGAATTTATCACACTCAACACCCAAAGAACAAATAATCCAATCAATAAATGGGCAAAAGATGTGAACAGACATTTCTGCAAAGAAGATATCCAAATGGCCCACAGACCCATGAAAAAGTGCTCAACATCACTCAGCATCAGGGAAATACAAATCAAAACCACAGTGAGTTGCCATTTCACACCAGTCAAAATGGCTAAAAATAACAAGTTAGGAAACGACAGACATTGGTGAGGATGTGGAGAAAGGGGAACCCTCCTGCGCTGTTAGTGGGAATGCAAGCTGGTGCAGCCACTCTGGAAGACAGCACGGAGGTTCCTCAAAAAGTTGAAAATAGAGCTACCCTATGACCCAGTAATCACACTACTGGGTATTTACCCTAAAGATACAAATGTAGTGATCTGAAGGGGCACGTGCACCCAAATGTTTATAGCAGCAATGTCCACAATAGCCAAACTATGGAAAGAGCCTAGATGTCCTTCAACAGATGAATGGATGAAGAAGTGGTATATATATGTATGTATGTATGTATGTGTATATACACATACATACACACATACACACATACATACATACATACAATGGAATACTGTGCAACCATCAAAAGAAATGAAATCTTGCCATTTGCAATGACATGGATGGAACTAGAGGGTATTACGCTGAGAGAAATAAGTCAATCAGAGAAAGTCAATTATCATATGATCTCTCTGATATAAGGACTTTGAGAGGAAGAGCGGGGGGTTTGGGGGATAGGGAAGGAAAAAATGAAACAAGATGGGATTGGGAGGGAGACAAACTATAAGAGACTTAATCTCAGGGAACAAACTGAGGGTTGCTGGAGTGGAGGTGGGTCGGGAGAGGGTGGTGGGGTTATGGACATGGGGGAGGGTATGTGCTATGGTGAGTGCTGTGAAGTGTGTAAGCCTGATGATTCACATACCTGTACCCCTGGGGCAAATAATACATGATATGTTAATAAAAATAATAAAAAAGGATGATTTATTGCCTTGATAGAGCAATAGCAGAGTTACATATGCTTAGCATTTGATAAAATAATATCATAGGCTGTGTGTCTTCTTTATTTCACGTACTGTGCTTATATACATCCCCATTTAAAATGTCATCTCCAAAAAAAAAAGAAAAAAAAGAAGGCATTTCCACTCTTTACACTTACTGCTTGAAGTTCTCTTCACAATACTTCTTTTACATTTCTCTAAAACCTGGGGGGAGGGGTTATTTCCATTTCTCTTAAATAGCTTTGTGGGATTATTCTCAATATGCTTTTTAAAAAATCAAAAATCTCCATAATTGAGATTAGGGCCCAATCAATGCCCCTGATATTAAGCAGAGTACCAACCCCGGCCTTCTCCTGTAATCACTATATAAGTCATCAGTAACACTCAATTAAGGACCAAAGAGAAAGGAAATAGCATCAAAGATTAAACATGGTTCAAAATTCTGTCACTATAGATTTGTCTTTTCTGGACATTCCATATACATGGAATTGTACAGTATATGCCTCACTTTCTTCACTTAGCATAATGTCTTTTAGCAGTAGATGGTTTCATTCTTTCCTTCCTTCCTTCCTTGCTTCCTTCATTTTTTTTCCCAAGTAGCATCCAAATATATGAATGTACCACATTTTGTTTATCTGTTTACCAGTTCTGATGGACACTTGGGTTGTCTCCACCCTATTATCAATAATGCTGAAATCAACATTAATGTACGATTCTTTGGGTGGGTGGACATATATTTGATTTCTCTTGTGTAGAGACCAGGAGTGGAATTTCTGGGTCAGACAGTAAGCTTCTGTTTAGCTTTTTCAGACTGTTTCCCAAACCGTTTCCCAGACTGGTTGCACCATTTTACATTCCCACTAGCATTTAAAGACGCCCGTTTCTCTGCATCCTGGCCAATGTTTGTCACTGTCTGTCTTTTTGATGACAATCACTGTACTGTGTGTAGCTGTATCTGATTGTGATTCTGATTTGCCTTTAACGGCTACTGACGGTCAGCATCTTTTCATGTGCTTACGCCACACCTTCAGATAAAGTGTTCATTTCCAAAGACACTCATGAGACTGCTCTCAACTAATATTTTCTTGTCATTCTAAATCCCCTCCTTAGAAGAAACTCTACTTATCATAGGAGCTTTGCATCAACTGTATGTACACTCATGATCTTGGTGCTAACCTGAGAAGATTCCATACAATAAACACCTTGTTTCTGAGGTACCCCTTATGTGAACAACCCTGTGGAGAGACCTGCCAGATGTTCCTGCTGGCCCTCCACATCTGTTCTGCTCTTTCTCGCCCAGCTCTGTGCTCTGGAGGCTGGCCTCTGGGCCAAGCTCCGTGGGACTCAGGCAAGGGGAATGTGGGATGGGGGAATATCCTTTGCTCCCTCCCTGTGGGCTGCAGTGGCTCCTGCCTTTCCCTTCCTAATGAACAGTCCTGACAGGCAGGCCCCTTGCTGCAGCTGGATGCTCTTGACAGCTCCCAACAAGACCTCCATACATTTACACCTTTAGCTCCAGCAGAGGGAAGGGCTTTTTGCAATGATTTCTCCCTATTCTTCTCCATTCCATGATGGTTCCTTAAACCTGCTATCCTCTGGACAGAGCATCACTCATTCTCTTCAAATATAACCTTTCCTGTGTGCATTCTCCTTCCTGCTGGCATCCTGACTGACACCCAGGGTAAGCAAAACTCCTTTTTTAAATGAAAGGCTAGCAACATAAGTGCATACAAACAAAAGGTTAGTACTAAGAATAATCTTACAGTAGTTGGCTTAGCCACATCTGACAGTTACTCATTAGTGTCCATTCCTCTCTGATCCCACAGCATTTGGGGCTTCTCTTGAAGACTTGTCAGTCCCTGTCTTCCTTTGTAGTCACTCACAACAGAAGCCAATTCCACCATGTCCACCCTAAATGGCATGAAAATGGGAAAGACACACTTTGGTTTCCCTAAAGTCTCCTGAGCATCTTTCTCTATCCCAAAAAAGCCTAAGTACCTAAGAGCCCATGTGTTTTTACAAGAGAAGCTCTCTACCCAGACGGACTATGGATTGTTGAAAACTTCTCTACCAATAAGGAGTGAGGGCATGAGAGGAAAAGAGCCCGAACCAAAAATCCCAGAAGGAGCACCAAGCAAAGGCTAAAGGCAAATCTCACACCAACTAGATCTCTATAAAGGGAGCCTGCTGACCTGAGGCAGAGCAGCCCTACCGATTCTGGAAGTATTCAAGCAGGCTTTTTGACAAGGGTTCCCATTTCTGGTTTAAGGTTGGATTGGATAACCTTCAAAGTCTTCTGCCATTTTAAAATTCAGATTGCATGGTCTTATTGCCAATTTAATTAGCACTTCTAATAGTGATATTAGATTGAAATTTGCATTTTCCAACCTTGCATATTTCTTGATATTCTTCACCATCCTGAGGAAAACAGAAGTTACGAGGTTTCCCTCACTTAAGTTCTTCTTTAAAGGGAATAGTCACAGTTTGAGAGGATAAACTCTTTTTATCGGTTGGATAAAGATAAGGAGGTAATCACAGGTCTGCTCTTTGTGGGTGGGGGAGGAAGCTCAGGAAGGAAGACAAGTGTGCTCTGGGCTGAAGCCCTTCCAGGAGGTAGTAACCTAGGAGCAGAGTAGTCCTTACAACAGCTGCCTCACCCTTATTCAGTGCGATGTCAGCAACAGAAGAAATATGTGGAAAACCTGATTCTGTCACAACAGCTGACCTCTGACCATAAATACTCTAGGGACAAGAGTCCCAACATACACTATATGCCAAAGGAAGAAAACCAGAAATGCCTTTCTTTTTCCCCAGAGGTCAGTCACTGTCTTTCCCAAGAAGACAATGCCTCTTTTCTTTCTTTCTTTCTTTCTTTCGCTTTTATTCCACCCTTTGCCCCATTAATACCCAAGTTTTGTCATTCTACTTGCAGTATTTCATATTCGGAGCATCACTGGTATTGCCGGTCACCGCCTCCAGCCCACCACACAGAATGGTTAACACATACACATAAATTCTGGCACCTCTAGAAAGAATTGCTAAAGACATGATCCTCAGTAACAGGATCCAGTGGCACATTAAAAGCATTGCCCATCACGACCAGGTGGGATTTACCCCTGGGACGCAAGGGTGGCTCAACATGCAGAAGTCAGTTGATGTGACAGAACAAACTAACAGGAGAGAGAAGAACCATATGGTCCTCTCAATTGATGCAGAAAAAGCATTTGAGAAAATATAGTATCTCTTCCTGGTTAAAACTCTTCAGAGTGTAGGGATAAAGGGAATAATCCTCAATTTCATAAAAGCCATCTATGAAAAGCACACAGTGAATATCATTCTCAATGGGGAAAAGCTGAGAGCCTTTCTCTTAAGATCAGGAACATGATAAGGATGCCCACTCTCGCCACTGTTGTTCAACATAGTACTAGAAGTCCTAGCAACAGCAATCAGAAAACAAAAAGGAATAAAAGGTATTCAAATTGGAAAAGGAAGTCAAACTCTCTCTCTTTGCAGATGACATACTTTACGTGGAAACCCAAAAGACTCCACCCATAAATTACTAGAACTCATATAGCAATTCGATAATGTGGCAGGATACAAAATCAATGCACAGAAATCAGTTGCTTTCTTATACCCTAACGATGTAACTAAAGAAGGAGAAATTAAAGAACCGATTCCATTTACAATAGCATGAAAAACCATGAGATACCTTGGAATAAACCTACCCAAAGAGGTGAAGGATCTATACTCTAGAAACTACAAAACACTTATGAAAGAAATTGAAGAAGACACAAAAAGATGGAAAAACATTCCATGCTCATGGATCAGAAGAATAAACAGTGTTAAAATGTCTATGCAGCCCAGAGCAATCTATACTTTCAATGCCATCCTGATCAAAATACCAATGGCATTTTTCAAAGTCCCGGAACAAACAATCCTAAAATTTGCATGAAACCAGAAAAGACCCCAGATCGCCAAGGAAATGTTGAAAAAGAAAACAAAGTTGGGGGCATCATATTGCCTGATTTCAAACTATATTACAAAGTTGTGATCACCAAGACAACATAGTACTAGCACAAACACAGACACATAGATCAATGGAACAGAGTAGAGAGCACAGATATGGACCCTCAACTCTATCATCAAATAATCTTTGACAAAGCAGAAAAAATATCCAATGGAAAAAGACAGTCTCTTCAATAAATGGTGCTGGGAAAACTGGACACCTATATACAGAAGAATGAAACTCGACCATTCTCTTACACCATACACAATGATAAACTCAAAATGGATTAAAAACC
The DNA here is from genome assembly GCF_902655055.1 of Lutra lutra. Taxonomy (NCBI): domain Eukaryota; kingdom Metazoa; phylum Chordata; class Mammalia; order Carnivora; family Mustelidae; genus Lutra; species Lutra lutra. The sequence goes on from NC_062292.1 coordinate 6,891,265, forward strand.
TCAACGTGAGACAGGAATCCACCAACATCCTAGAGGAGAACATAGGCAGTAACCTCTTCGACACTGGCCACAGCAACTTCTTTGAAGACACGTCTCTAAAGACCAGGGAAACAAAAGCGAAAATGAACTTTTGGGACTCCATTAAGATAAAAACTTCTGCACAGCAAAGGAAAACATCAACAAAACAAAGAGGAAACCCACGGGAATGGGAAAAGATATTTGAAAACAACACTACAGATCATGGGCTGGTATCCAAGATCTATAAAGAACTTCTCAAACCCAACACCCAAAAACAAAGAATCGAGTCCAAAAATGTGCAGGAAACATGAACAGACACTTTTCCAAACAAGACATGCAAATGGCTAACAAACACATGAAAAAAATGTTCATCATCATTAGCCATCAGGGAAATTCAAATCAAAACCACATTGAGATACCACCTTACACCAGTGAGAATGGCAAAAATTGAGAGGGAAAGAAAAAAAACAAATGTTGGACAGGATGTGGAAAAAGGGGAACCCTCTTACACCATTGGGAGGAATGCAAGTTGATACAGCCACATTGGGAGGAATGCAAGTTGATACAGCCACATTGGAAAATAGTATGGAGGTTTCTCAAAAAGCAAAAACAGAGCTACTCTATGACCTTGCACTGGCACTACTGGGTCTTGACCCCAAAGATACAGACATAATGAAAAGAAAGGCTATATGCACCCCAATGTTCATAGCAGCAATGTCCACTATAGCCAAACTGTGGGAAGAGCCGAGACCCCCTTCAACAGATGAATGGATAAAGAAGATGTGGTCCATATATACAATGGAGTATTATGCCTCCATCAGAAAGGATCAACACCCACCGTTTGCATCAACATGGATGGGACTGGAGGAGATTATGCTGAGTGAAATAAATCAAGCAGAGAAATTCAATTATCATATGGTTTCACTTATTTGTGGAGCATAAAGAACAGCGTGGAGGACATTAGGAGAAGGAAGGGAAAAATGAAGGGGAGGAATCAGAGGAAGAGACGAACCATGAGAGACTTTGGACTCCAGAAAACAAACAGGGTCTTGGGGCAGGGGGTGAGGTGATGGGTTAGCCAGTGATGTGTGTTAAGGTATTAAGGAGGGCAGGGATTGCACGGAGCACTGGGTGTTATACACAAACAATGAATCATGGGACATGACATCAAAAACTAATGATATACTGTACGGTGACTAACAACATAATAAAAAAAAATAAAAGAGAGAATATTGCTCTGAAAAAAATAAAATCCCTCAAATAAACTCTGTTTGGTACCAAAAAAAAAAAAAAATGCTTATGAAACTGCAAAAGAAAGAAGAAAGGAAGGAAGGAAAATTAATTTCAATCTGTTGTGGGGAAAGTCCACTGTTATCATTCACTATGATTAGAAAACCATAGCCTAGAAGTAGGATTATTTTCTGTTTTGAAGGAATATACTCGGTATAGGACCTTGGATAAATCATTTACCTTTCCCTGTCTTGCTCTTCTGCCATCTATAAAACACAATGAATTTTCCCTTCTCCATATTTTATGATTACAGAAACCCAGAAAAAGGTTGGACAATGATAGACATAAATGATACAGACAGCAGTGCCAACACAAGTAAGTAACTCACACAGTTTCAACATGTAATTTCTAGGCAAGGGGCCAGTAAAATACATCTTTAAATCACTTTGAGAGTCACTCCCCAAAGCAAAAGAATTCTGATATTTTTCCCTTTCTTGGCAGATTATCCCATCTAGATTAAATACATACGTGTAAGCAGTCAACATAATACCTATACGATATGCTATTTCCATACTCCTCTTTACTTTTTCTCATTTGTCCATTCAATATATACCTACAGAGAGACTACTATTTTTCCTGTAAGTGTGCTGGGCCTCACAGGCTGTAACGGTCTATGCGTCTGAGGACAAGACAAGATGACTTTGCCTATACGGTGATTTCAAATTCTCTATTACTTTCCTTCTGTTTAGTCAAATGGTAATGAATAGGTTCTACTGATAATCAGGGACAGTGTAAGATAGAAACCCCTTTGTTTCCCTAGGTATACCTTAACTTCTCATGGACTATGTCTCATTACTTTATTCCTAGCACTTGGCTGTGTGCCTAGCACAAGTATTAGGTGAACTATAAAAAATAATCAGAATGCTAACCAGCAACAGTGCCTTCCCCATAGGTGGCCTGAGACAGCTCATCTTACCTGATGTCTCCCTCACCTGCAGAAAGATACAGATAGACAAGATTGGTGGTTCCCAACCAGTTGGGTCAGAACTAGAGCTGCTGTGGAAAGAGTTGAGACCCCCTTCAATGGACGAATGGATATAGAAGATATGGTCCATATATACAATGGAGTATTATGCCTCCATCAGAAAGGATGAATACCCAACTTTTGTATCAACACGGACAGGACTGGAGGAGATTATGCTGAGTGAAATAAGTCAAGCAGAGAGAGTCAATTATCATATGGTTTCACTTACTTGTGGAGCATAAGGAATAACATGGAGGACATTAGGAGAAGGAAAGAAAAAGTGAATTGGGGGAAAGAGGAGGGGGAGATGAAGCATGAGAGACTGTGGACTCAGAAACAAACTGAGGGTTTGGGAGGGGAGATGGGTGGGGGGTTGGGAGACCCTGGTGGTGGATATTAAGGACGGCACATATTGCATGGAGCACTGGGTGTGGTGTGTAAACAATGAATCTCAGAACACTGAAAAAATAAAATAAAATTAAAAAAAAAAAAAGAACTAGAGCTACTGTAAAGACCCAAAAATCCAGATATATTCTAAGCCTTATGTAAAGACTGAAATCATTTTATCACACAGGTACACACATACATGTAATACATAATAATAGAATAGTATCACATGTATGGAGATTTTTGTGCCTAAGAAAATGAGTAGCATTTAAAAGTATTATTGAAATAAATCTTTAAAAAACAAAAAAGGGGGTGCCTCAGTGGCTCATTTAGTTAAGGTCTGACTCTTGATTTCAGCTCAGGTCATGATCTCAGGGTCGTGATACTGAGCCCTGCTTTGGGCTCTGTGCTCAGCAGGGAGTCTGCTTGATGATCTGCTCCCCCTCCCTCAGTCCCTTGCCCCCGCCCCCTGACTGCACTTGCACACTCTCTCTCTCAAATTAATAAAAGTATTATTGAATTTATAATAGCTTTAGGTCTTTATGGATATATACAACTTTTAAAGATTTTATCTTTATTCATGTTTTTAAGGTTGTCTTAAATTTATTTTAACTTTTAAGATGATTCTTTGAGTGTGTGTGATAAGACCACTTAATAAAAGACTACCCTCTTAGCAAATTTTTGAGTGTACAATGAATTTTGTTAACTATACACTCTATGCTGTTCAGTACATCTCTCTAGGACTTACTCATCTTGTATAACTGAACTGTGTAACCTTAGACTAATACCTGCACCCTTCCACTTAAAATTTAAATTCCATTTAAAACGGAATTATTTTAGCCTCAGTTTTGTCTGAAGCATCAAGTCCTTTCAAGATTTGGGGAAAAAAAAAAAAGATGGTCAGAAAAAAAAATAATAATTATGACTGAGGTATAGAGTTCAAAATGGCAGGTCTGGAGATTAAAATGAGGTTTATTCGGATAGGTTGTAGTACAAGCTCCATCCCATAGGGAATGCTGGGGAGTCTGCCCCTTACCTTCATTGGAAAGAAAAGACTGGAAAGCTGATATGTACCCCCTGGGTTTTGGACTGATGTCTTTCTGATTCAAGCCTAAAAACCTATAAGAAGAGGGATGATAGCTGACAAACAACTGTGGTGGTGCCCTGAAGGGCAGGGGCAGCAACCTGTGTCCCCAGAGTGTCAGAGCAAGGGAAGGTCTGAAGTAAGCCCCTTGAACCCTATCTGTGAAGACAGCCCAGATACGTGAGGAGGCTCCGCAGGAGGGAAGTGAAGGGTAACCCCTGGTCTTCAGGGTAAGGAAGGGATTGCCAACAATCCACCAGAGGAAAAACACTCAATTTGGTCAAGGACACTAATGACGGAAGATGCCAAGTGACCAGAGGGGATGGTGGACTAAGAGCCCTTTCAGGTATGAACTCCAGGTTGTCAACAGACTTGGGTTATACTTCTCACACAAAGATTCCATCTCCACTGGCTTGCAACCCTAGGGGGAAGATGCGCTATAATACAGCACATTCATTAGAAAAAGTAGGGAAAAATCAAATGGGATTCTTCTCAAATTAATACCAAAGAACTTTACCTCAGAGGGAGAGATCTACAGGTACTGTGCAACTCCTATTGCAACTCTGTGTTGACATCTATAGGAACTGTGCAGCTCTTGATGCTATACAATTGTCTACAAAAACTTTCCTCTAGTGTGCGCTAGCTTTGTAAACTATGTCCATGGTGCATTCATTTTATCAATAAAGGTATTCCAGAACATTCTGTGTCCTTGCTTCTTATTCATTTCTATTACCTAATGTATGGTCCCGTAAGTAGCATTCTCACCAATTCCAGTGAGTAATCTACTGGGAGACTTAAGGGACAATGAGGAAGGAAGGTACCAATATCTCTCGCTCACTGCGAGGCCAGAAAAGGGGATTTGGGGACAGGCCAAAGTCCTGAGGAAAAACAAAAACGAAGAGCTGGATACCAAAGCGTATATTTTATGTTTCCCTTGGTGAGTTTAAATCTAACTTCGGAACAAATGAACTCCCAGTTTTGAGGAACAAGAAGACATCGTTTGACAATAATCCTACAATAGGTATTATTTAAGGGAAATACAGGTCCCAGGTCTTTTGGCATCGCTTTTGAAAATGTTATTATTCGTCGAAGAAAGACCCCTGGCCCCCAAGGAAAGACTCCTTCAAGCTGGTCAGGAAAACTGAAAGCGTCATAAACTGCTGTTTTGTGGTCACCGAACGCAACCCCTTCACCCGACCTACGGATCATTCTAGATTCGTTCAGCCGCGCGGTCGTGTGCTTCGGTCTCGGCGACTCCGCGTGGCCTCCAGCACTGACATACCCCGGTGGTCCGCGCCGAGTGCTTCCCGCTCTCCACCACCGGGCGAGGCGACAAGAGGGCGCAAGGGGGGCCCCGGTGATGCGCGGGACCACGGGGCCAGCCCCGCCAGCGAGCTGCGCGGTTAGGACGGGCCACTCCCGCCGGGCGCTTCCCGCGTCCGCACCCGCTACCCGCCCACCTCAGCAGCCGCCAGGGCTCCCGCAGACACGGACGACGCGGGCGGGCAGCGCCCCCCACCGCCCGGCGCGGGCCCGGAGCAGGAGCGAGGAAGAGAACCGTGTCCGGTCCCGGAGGACCCCGGGTTGTTGGTCTCCAGACCCGAGGCTGTTGCGGCCGAGACCGGGTCTCACCGCCTGTCATGGCGGGGGTTCGCCGACCAGGTCGCCCAGGAAATCCGCCGGCCCGCGAGTGGGCGCGTATTTTTATTTTGTGAACATCTGTGCAGTCTGAAAGGTCGTGGAACTCAGGGTAACGGAGCTGCCGCGTTCCCCTTTCAAGAGTCGCCCCGGAGACACGTCAGCCGCTAGCGAACAGCGTCGTGCGTTTCCACAGAACCCCAGACGGGTCCTGCGCGTTTGGAAGGTGGAAGGTAGGAGGTCGGTGACCCTGTCAGGCGGCGCAGTCCTGGCGGGGCAGAGGACGGCGTGGAAGGGTCGCCGGCTGCGGTGGGGACGGAGCATTCCCAGGAGAGCACTCGCTGCCGGCGAGCCGCACGCACGTCGGCCCGGTCCCCTCCGAGATGGGAAATGAGCACCGAGGGTCTGCTACGAGCCTCGCGTGACACCTGCACGACGAGGCACCGCGCGGTTTGCTAAAGACAGTCACGCAGGTTACACGTGGTGAGGTCAGATGATTTGACGGAATGAATGAATGAATGAATGAATGAATGAATACATAAAGGGGTTCGATTCACAACGGCCTTACTGGGAAAACACGTTAAGGGGAATATCCCGCTCTGCTCCCTCAGGGGAAGTCTTCCCACGGGAGAGGCCCGTGGCCCAGCCAGCCCCGGCTAGCACACTGCACCGGCGGACCCGCATCTCCCCGGGTGGCCTGTGTCAGTAACCGCGGTGACAAGCTGATCTGCTTGCCCTTACCGCGCGGCGCCTCCCTTTGTCCAGCATCTGGCCAGGGAAGGGAGCTCTGCTTGTCGGCCCCTCACACCCAGGGCTGAGCGGTCTCATGGAGAGGCCCCGTGAGCTTGGAAGGACAGAGGAGACCTGGTTTGGAAGCGAGGAGGGTGGGGAACATTCCAGGGTGCTGTGCTGTGGCACCAAGTCAAGGATGGGTATGCTGAGCTGCACACATTTTCAATCCTCTCGAGCGCTTCCACATACATGAGAGAAATGTGTGATTTTCCAGATGGTCGGTGTAAGGACCGCACGCCCTCGTCTCGGGACACGAGGGTAACAGTGAAAAGCAAAGACTCAGGCCCTGCCTTTGTGGGCAACACTGAAATGGGGGAAGACAGACAAAATCAAGTGACAGGTATAGAAAACATTTTTAGATACTAATGAGTCCCATGAGTAAAAATAAAGGAGGGCGAGAGGACAGAGAATGCTGGAGGTTGGCTCTCTTGGACAGGTGGTTGGGAACTCTGGTCTGTGAGGAGGGTGTTTGAGCAGAGGCAGAAAGAGTCGGGGGAGAAAAATCTCAGACATGGGAAGAGCAGCTGTACACACCCTGAGGGAAAATAGGTCTGGCTTCCTGGGAGACCAACATGGCTTGAGAGGAAGAGATGGGTTGGGGGTGGGGGTGCCCAGGACATAAGTGATAATAGGCTGGCGGTGGCTGGAGGGACACCTTAAGAAAGGGCCGGTAAGAGCCAGTGCCCAGGGAAACTGAGGTGATTAGAACATTCTAGAAAACTGGCCAGAACCCATTAAAATATTTCAGGTATAAGATGATTAGAACCTAGCCCTAGGCAGATATTGCAGATGCCAAAATCTGAAAACTCACCCGAAGATAAAGTTGGCTGAGCTTGGGAACATTTTGGATGACAAGGGCAAAGAGGAGAGAGGAATGACAGACACGTCAGGGTCACTGACCTGATTTCACTGTCAGCGATGGCAGAGATGGGACATAAGGGCATCTAATAAACGATCACTCTGAAGGGAGATGTAGTCAACAATGACAGTAACTTGCTAGAAAAAAAAAAAAAATTGTCCAAACAGCTACATTACTTGAAAGACAGAAAAAGGAAAATCAAAATAAAGGCAACAAAGGAAACTTTATCGAAAATTCACCAACCTCAAGAGAAGCTGCCAGAAGACAAATGCCATGCTTAAAAATGCCAACAAAATAAATACTTTTAACCAGTTAATATTGTAATACAACCTTGTGGATTATGCATCCCTAACAGTGGGGGAGATTTTGCATAGACTAATTTGTTAGCTGGGGCAGGGGGTTGGGGGGGGGCGGGGATAAGGCATCTTCCATGTTTTTCAAGGCCCAATGAGAAACCAAGAAATTTGAGAACTGTCAGAAAGTCCTGAGATGCACATGGTCCAAAATGTGTGCTCCTTTAAGGAAAAATAATACAAATGGCCTATGCTCCCTAGCCAATTAAAAAACCCAAACCCCTTTAAAATAAGGTTGTTTCAAATATATGCTTTAAAGTAAAATTGTTTCCCCAGTGCCAAGACGAGATTTCCAGTAGCCTTCTAACTCAAAAAATATGAAAAAGACACACAGAGAGAGACTCTTAATCACACACCGAACACTGTGTTTCAGGGAGTGTGACTCTTCAGATCCAGTATTTAGGTATTGTTTGGCTTTTCGAAAAGGCCAAATGGATCACAGGATGAGTCAGAAGCCCTCCTTTTGAGTTTCCTCGTCTTCTAAGTCTCAATTACTTCTTAGTCCTTCCTATATGACTAAATCAAAGCAACCACCATAGAAATCATCATTAATCCTTCCAGCAAATTATTTCAAGCGCTCTCCCCTCGCTAGGATCTATAATACTAGAATTCTTACATTTATACACATGTGTGTGCACATATACACACACACACACACGCTAGATTGACTGACACATAGATAGACAAGTGAGTAGATGGACACACAGATGGACAGATAGATCCTGGCACTGAAGGACCTGCAGCCTCGGTCAGAGATAGCAGATAAGCCTTCAGCTGTCAACCCCGACAGGGATCGCACTGCTGCATAGAACTGCCCCATGCAAGGTCATGTTCCTTCCCAAGTGGCTCAAAATCTAATGACACAATCAAGTGAGGGCATCAAGACCTGCTCTCCTTGGCCCAATCTGGGACAACTCTGAAGATCATTCCGATTCCAGCACTCCCCATAGTGGGTCTCTGTCACGGGCCTCCACTGTGGCCTGAAGTCTCGCTCTCCTGCCTCCTGCCTCCTTCTCTTCCCCTCCAGATGCTGGTCCCAAGAATACTTTGTAATCATGAGTGTTTCATATCCCAGATTATGACTACAGCCTGCTTCCTGCACATGCATACATGTGTGTACACATACGTACATAAGTGTGAATGTACACGCATGTCTAAGAAATTTGTGTCAAAGGGAAGCATGCCATCTGCCACTCAGCTGTTAGGACAACCTGCATCCCTATGCCACTGGTGGCTCTTGACAAGGAGAGAAAGAAGAAGAAAAGGAACCAAAAAATAAGTGTCACCTTGTTCCTGTTGAAAATCCCTTTCTATTGCTTCTACCTGCCTCCAGGCCCCCCAGCTGCTCCTCTCCTGAAAAGTCGGAGGGTCAGTGACTCGGGAGGTGAGGAGCTGGGGCTGGGGGAGCTTTGGATGGGGACTGCCACACCGCCTTCCCTCCACAACTCCGAGTGTGTTCCTTGGTTTTCTCCATGTGGTAAACCACCTGCTGCAGAAAAGGGAAAGGAGCTGGTGTGAGAATCATTCCCACCAAGACTCAAGCAAAAACTGATCGCCAGGGAAGGGATGCTTCTCGCCCATGCAGCTTGGGAGTAATCCATCCAGCAGATCCAGATGGCCATTCTAGAGGCAGACACGATTGTCTTGGTCTGGCTCAGCTAATACTGGCCTGTGGGCCCAATCTGGCCTGCAACCTGTTTTTGTAGGGCTCACAAACTAAAAAAAAAAAAAAAAAAAAAAAAAAGTTTTCTGGGTTTTCCAATGGTTGAAAAGAAGAAAAAGCATAATGTTTCATGATATGTGAAAATTACATGAAATTCAAATTTCAATGCCCATAAATAAAGTCTTCATGCGAACACAGCCATGCTTCTTCATTTACATAGTTTCTATGGCTGCGTTTGCCCTATAATAACAGAGGTGAGAAGTTGTGACAGATGTCCTATGGCTCACAGACCACACACATACACTATCTGATGCTTTACAGAAAAGGTTTGCTGTCACCTGAGCTATAGGACTTGGGGTTCCATGGACAGAATATCATACATCTCCTCATTGTGAATGCCTGAATCTGGGTCTTCACGTGGACAGACTTGCTACCAACACACGTCTGTAAGTAACTAGCCTGTCACGGAACACCACTCACCTTCCCCAGAACAACACAATGATTTATAGACCCAATCCAGGCTCTAAACCTAAAGGCTGTCTTTCTTCACATCTTTTTGCGTCCAAATATCTCCATTAAATACGGAGCTGGAAAAACAACATTTGTCAAAGAAGAGGGAGCCATTTTGATGTGGAAGAGGTATATGAATGGCTACATCTTCCAACAGTCAGGCAATAGGGAAACGTGCCAGCTATGATGATGCCTATCTTTGTATAAAAACTATTGGAGACCTACCTCCCAAAGTAAGGTAAAAAATATTTTCCCTGGCCTTTTCTTAATGTTTCCAAAATTTTAGTGTATCCCTGGGAGTCAATGGCTTTGGCACAATCACGCTTACTCTTCCAATGCCCAAAATTATGTAGCCAAAGGTATCAGGAGACAAAGAAATGAGATGTTCGATCCCAAGGCCACAGTAAAGTTCAATTAAATACAAAAACGTCTGGGGTTCCTATTAGCCCAGTAAACCATACATATCAATTTGTTACAAATCTGCCCATGAAGCCGTCTATCTGTCTCTCCCTCCATCAATTCACTTACGCGGTGTTTCTCAAAGGAGCTTTTAGGAGCTTATGCTTATTCTCATTTTTCAAGGCATACTGAACTGTACAGAGTCAAAGTTCACAAAGGAATGATAAATATTTTTTATCTTTTGTACGTTTATGAACACATACTCCATTTTATAATGGATAATAACCCTGGAAGTTACAATGTTTTCTTTTCTGCTTATTTTAGCTTTAAGAACCTTTCATCATTTAATCTCACCTGACCTGTCCAACATTACATTCTATTACCCCCCAGATTCCACTCTATCTCATCCATGGGCCTCACTATACACCAAACTATTAAGCCTTCCCCTACTCACCATTTGTTTTCTTTTTCTTTTTTCCTTTAGGATTTTATTTATTTATTTGACAGAGTGGGAAAGAAAGTGAGAGAAAGCACAAAAGGGATAGCAGCAAAGGGAGAGGGAGGAGCAGGGTCCCCACTGAGCAGGGAGCCTGAGACAGGGCTCCATCCCAGCACCATGGGATCGTGACCTGAGACGAAGGCAGACGCTTAACTGACTAAGCCACCCCTGTGTCCCTCACCATACATTTTCATTAAATCTATACCCTTTGTTCTTTCTCGCCAGAAACCCTTTCTCTCTTTCCTTACTGACAAACACCTAGTCATCCTTCTAGAATAATCCAAATGCAGGAACTTTCCAAATTCCTCAAGGAGAAATAAACATTACTTCAACGCATCCATTAATTTACATTTTATTGAAAAAAAATATTGAGCATCTACTATACACTCACAAATGGACAAGAAAATGAGATATTTCTGCTTGATTAATAAGATCACTGAGGTATGAGTCAAGTGTTATGGGACCAAGAAAGAAGGTGACAGAAGAAAGACACATAAGTCAGACCGGAAGTGCACCAGTGTAGAAAACATCGTGAAGAGGAGGCAAGGCTGAGTTAAGGACATGCAGGGATGAGGCATGGGAAGGGGGGAAGGTAGTCTAAGCCAAAGGTGAGGTGAGAAACCAGGACACCTCTGGAAAAGGGGGAGTGAACATGGCAGGGAGAAGACATTTTCCCAGGGCCATTTTGACAGACTTTTGATAGAGCACTTAAAACTTAACGTTATCATTAAGTAATATGGACCAGAGACCCCTATTTTTACTTTTTCTTTTATGACCTGTCAGATGTAAAGTATCAACCTGGAAGCATTTGGGCGAGGCATTGCCCTGAAGTGATTCTGGGGGGAAAAAAATGTTCCATCATTTTTTTTTAGCTACTTGTAAATTATCATTACCTTATCATCTTGGGATGCAGACCATGACTCAGCCCTCGATACTGACAAAACACCTTCCTTCTGAGCAGTCCAATGAGCTCTGGGTAAGATTCTGACCCTCTTTATAAAATTCATGTCAGATGTTAAATGATAGACATTACTTTGTTCTTCTTCCAAGCGAGGGACAGCGAGTGACTCATCACCTGAATGGTCTGTGAAACGGGTGAATGAGTAGCAATCATGGTGTGGTAGATGTGTTTGAATTTAAAATAGACTGTTGTTCACTTCCATGCTCAAAAAATTCTGTGAGTTTTATGTATTGGCTCTTCATGTGTATCATCAATATACCTAATAAAATGAGAGCTGTTTCATCATGGTAATGAATCAATTCAGAATTAAAATGGTGATGAGTTCATTTGGTATCTAAACTGTCTTGGAATGATGGAGGAGTGTATTATCTCGTTGCACTGTTTCAGCTTATTCAATCTTTTAAGTGAAATTTGATTTCTTTTTTTCCTGACCCCATGAAACCATCCAGACATTACTGTCTCCAACAGAACAGGACCTTACAAAGTAGAGTCATACCATTGCCACATGTTGGTGGTTTGAAGGGTCTAAGGTAGGCAATGGAATATGGAAGGAACAGAGAACAAATATGGTGGATAATCCATTTGGAACTTTGTTAGACGTGAATTAATGACACCCAAACAACCTGTGCACATGATGAAGAAATCTTCATAAAATATAGCACCCTCTTTCAGGAGGAGTTTCAAAATCGAGACTACAACCTTCTGAGGGTGTGTCTGTACATGCAGATGTGTCCGATTAACTGAAATAAAACTTTTGATGGGACTCGGCTAAGAAAAGGGACCAGAGCTATCCATGTACCTGTAAACAGCAGTCACAAGGCTCCTAAAATGTCCTCACCAACCCGGGGAGCTCACTGCACTGACAAGAACCAAAATCCCCATTCAGATGTGGCCAGCCCGCTTTCACCTGAACGCTGTTTTTGACACATGATGAAGAGGTTTACGCAAACCATACACACGGACCGTAACAGTATTAATAGTAATAACTAACACTGAACTTAAAGCTTAGTTCAATATATGCCAGGAAATCTGCTTCATGTCATGTGTGTGTCAACTCACAGATCATAACTATTCTATTAAGCAGACATTATTATTATTCCCATTTTACAGATGAAACACTGAGACTTAAAGTGGTCTCTCTTTACACAGCTACTAAATACTGGAGTAGTTATTTGGATTAGGAGAATCTGAAGCTGCTTTTAAACCAGTTTCCAGTTCTGGTCATTGTTAGGTTCGTTAAAGCCTGTCTTAGTTTAGAATGCAGACCTAGAGTCAGTATATTGGAAATGACAGTGTTAACATTCCAGAAACTTATAAAAGATGAGTCAGGTTGTCCTGGGGCTTACTACTATGGAAACCGTATGATCAGGACAGACATGTGCAAAGCCTCCTTGCCTCATGGCCAGGACAGCGTAACCACTCGAGGCTTAGCACACTCAACAGGGTGACAAAAGGCTCAAACAGAGGAAGCCAGGGAAATAAAGAGCCGGAAGCAAACCTTCAGAGTGACATTCCAACCCTTCCAGTGGGAAAAAAGGGTGATTTAGCTCAACCCTTTCCATACAAAGGCTAAATGTGGCTTTGAGGAGATAACTGGGTAACACCCTTCTTTTGAAACACAAGGTCACTCATGGCAATGGGCTTTCCACCGGTAATTTGGCTTAAGTATTTTGTCTGTAAAGAGTATTTGAATTGACTAGAAAACACAAGTTGGCAGCATTCTCGGCAATTTCCACTGCAAATTAATAAATTCTGTTCTGCTTTAGGTCCAGTATTAGAAGCCAGGATGCTATGTATTTAGCTGCTAGAGAGGGGCTGACTCTGGGTTGTTAGTCAAACAGGACTGAGTCCACAGGGCCAGCCCAGGCCCTGGAGCACAGTGGGCTGAACTCAGTGAAGTTGTGCTCAGTGACTATTTGGGAATAGGACAAAGGCAGAGCCTGGGGACCCCAAGAACTTCTCTCTTGCCTCCTATCCAAAATTCCTGAAGCCAGATCCAATCAAATCATACCTTTTACTCCAACACATCAGACTAGTTGTCTTGAAGGTTAGTGATTTTCACCAACTATCTTCTTCTACCTCCTTCAGAGTTTTCCTGAGGCTTACCACTCTAAATAAAATGTCATTTTGGTCAGGTACAAGTAACATGCAGACTGGTCAGCAGAAAATCAAAGGACACTGGCTCAGCTGGATTGTCAAACACAGTGGCCAATTCTAGTCATAACAATCCTTCCCACGCACCGATCCCAGAGGCCAGGCCCAGGGAGACGCAGAAGAATGAAAAGCACAGCGGGTCTTTTCACAACATGCTCCTAGGATCTCCTTACCAGACTGACAAGCTCCCAGGGCTCCATGCAGCCAGACCCCAGACGATACGCCCTTTTAAAGAAATGTTCCACACCGAATGAATTCACACTACTCTGAACATGGAAAGCATAAATTAATGCTTGGTAGTCCTCGTGGTTCAGGAGTCTGACTTTCAAGAAATATTTGCCATGCTTCCGTGAAATTTTAAGAGTGGTCTCGAGTGGGTTGCAACGATCTGATGATAATGTGTATTTAATTCCTTCCTGCTCTTCATCACATTAATTCTAATCACTACCTTTTTATGTAAGAGGCAAAAAATACTTTGTTTTATAAAGAACAAAAAAAAACATACAGCAAAGACAACTGAAGCACCCTTGGGAGAACATGCTGGAAGAAAGTAGAAACACTGAATAGAACTGCAGAGAGGCAGAGAGAGAGCCAGAAGGGGCATCAGTGCCGGGTGTATGGAGCACACGTGGTCATGAAATGAGACTCACACCAAGTCAAATGGTTGGCACAGACCATCACTTTAAAAACACCTTGAAATCCCTGGACACAGTAATGACACTGACTATCCAGCTTTAATTTAGGTGAAAATTTTTGGTTGGTGGACCCCCACTCAGTTGATCAAGATCACCTCATGTACAAAAATCTACCGACTTTAAATCGGAGACCCTCTCCTTTCTTGGCGCTGGTCCTGGTGTTTTGTTCTCTTCCCACCAGGAATCGACACAGATAATCGGGTGTGCATCCCTGAGAGGCAGCAGAACACGCCTGTGGGCAGAGGTCACAAGCAGAAAGATGCATGAATGATATCACAAACTACATCCAGGCATTCCTCCCGGGGTTTCTGTGTCACATCCTACACGGAATAGAACTTGTGTCATGACCAGCCAAGCAATTACCCCATTGCCTACCTCCAGGTTAAAATTCCCATGGAGGGGGCGCCTGGGTAGCTCAGTGGGTTAAGCCTCTGCCTTCGGCTCGGGTCATGATCCCGGGGTCCTGGGATCGAGCCCCGCATCGGGCTCTCTGCTCTGCGGGGAGCCTGTTTCCTCCTCTCTCTCTCTGACTGCCTCTCTGCCTACTTGTGATCTCTGTCTGTCAAATGAATAAATAAAATCTTAAAAAAAAAAAAATTCCCATGGAAAGTAAACCAAGTGGAGGATGAAGAAAGGCTTGCAGGCCAGAGTTCACTAAGACAGGAACCGTGTCAGCCAGGGTAAAACATATTGTTGGTGCTGGCATTGATGCTTTGTTTATTTCATTCTTTTTTATTATCCTTTGTGTCTGGTGACACCGAAAAAGTAGTACTCTGAAATGAAATACTTTATCACGCGCTTGACACCATGAAGAAAGGAAAAACCAGAATCAATAGACTTATAATCTTAGAGCTAGCCTCCAAGATCAGAAGAGTACAGACTAAATGTTTTTGACAAATGGAATAGTTAAATATAAAAAGAGGAGAAAAAGAGAGAGAGAGAGAGAGAGAAGGAAAAGCCCAGTGGAAATGTGCACTTTGCTGGGAAGCATTCTGCATTTGCTTTTTGGCTTTGGGGGCTGTTTTGTTTGTTTTTTATCTTCCTCACATCTATGGTTACCTCATCTAAGAAAGGACAAAGCCCCTTTGGATAGTTTTTTTTTTTTTCCTCTCTCTCAATTCTTTACAATAACTAGCAGTATCTCCTATAATATTTTCTACAAAACTCCATCACAGAGCTCCTACCATCCTAAGTATCTGCTTCAACAGCCATCTCTCCCAGCAGACCTTGCATGCTCAGAGAGCAGGGCTGTCTGAATCATCTCTTTGCATCCGATTCCCGTTCCTAATACACAGCACGTGTTCACTAATGTTTGTTATACAACACAACAGGTTGAAAATTCAGTTGTCTACAGGAGGGCCCAGCAAGTAAGGTGACTGAAGGAAAGCCAGGTGTAAGATGCACCGTGGGGTAAATGTCACCGTAAGGTGCCCTTGACCCACCTGACTGGGGCAGCTGCCACTGAGATCTGGCAGCCCATTGACAAGGACTTTGTATGTGTGTGAAGATTTCCACATTTACACAGACTTTGCAAGCAAAACAAAACACATCTGCTGGGCAGATACCACCTGTGGCCACCAACTGTCACATGTTAATATGGACTTGGGATCGATAAATTCTATTATCGAGGAAACCTCTTTTTTTCTCGGTAGTCTAAATTTAAGGAACTATTCTCAGAGTTCCCAAGAAAGTCTTAAATGACCTGAACACCACTGAAAAACATCTAACTCACATGGCCGTCACCACAACCAGAGCTGTGGGCTCTGCCATTCACACGCAATGTCATGGGTCAAATTTCCATTCCGTTCAAGTCTCAGCAGCCTCTGGGTAAAAGAGTCCCTTCCTCTGTGTATGAACCTTGATCACCTGACGGACTTATTTGTTAAAGAGCTAGGAGACCTAGCTATTTGTTACAGCAGGAAATTGGTACTAAGTTTGTACACGACTTGATTTGGGGGCACAGAAGTCTCTCTGCTTAACCAGTACTCATTCTGGGAGTTGAATATGTTGGGCGAGTAACATACACAGATGTGCTTTTCTTAACTGACGGATTTAATATGTCAGTCAACAAATACTTAGTGGTCGTACCCTGCGTCAGGGCCCGGGCCAGGGCTTGAACACATAATGCTGAAAAAGACAAATCGAGTCCTAACCCTCAAACACTTCTACCTAAGAGCAGGGGTTCTCAAAGTGTGATCCCCGCCGCACCCCCAGTCCAGAAGCATCAGCATGACCTGAGAAATTAACAGGAATGTAAGTGAATTCTCAGGCCCCACCTTAGGAACAGTGAGAGTGGAGTCCAGCCATCTGTTTCACGAAGACTCTGTGGTGCGTCTGATGCAGGCTCATGTCTGAGAAGCAACATGCTAGAGGACTGTCGAATGAATGAGTGAGTGAAACAAAACTAAATAAAAAGGAAAGTGTATTAGTTTCCCAGGGCTGTCATAACAAACTGCTCCCAAACTTTCTAGCTTAAAATAACCAAAATTAACTCTCTTATAGTTCCAGAGTCCAAAAGCCTAAGACCAAGGTGCTGGGAGGATCATGTTCCCGCCAAAGGCTCTAGAGGAAAATGTTCCTTTGCCTATTCCCGTTCCTGGTGGACCTGCCATTCCTTGACTTGTGACAACATAACTCCTTTCTTTCTTTTTTTTTTTAAACAATATTTTTTAAAGATTTTTATTTATTGGGGACCTGGGCAGCTCAGTTGGTTAAGTACTGCCTTCAGCTCAGGTCATGGTCCTGGAGTCCTGGGATTGAGTCCCGTATCAGGCTCCCCGCTCGGCAGGGAGTCTGCTTCTCCCTCTGACCTTCCCCCTCTAATGCTCTCTCTTTCTCATTCTCAAACAAATAAATAAATACCTTTTTTTAAAAAAACTTTAAAAAATTTATTCATTTTTCAGAGAGAGAGAGAGCACTATCAGGGGGAGCAGCAGGCAGAGAGAAGCAACATCCCCATTAATCAGGAAGCCTGATGTGGGACTCAATTCCAGGACCCTGGGGTCACGACCTGAGCTGAAGGCAGAAGCTTAACCAACTGAGCCACCCAACTTTTCCCAACATAACTCATTTCTGCTTACATCTTCACATGGTCTTCTTCCTGGTATGTCTCTCCATACCCTTTTGTCCTTCTGTGAAGACACTATCCACTGAATTTGGGGCCTACCCTAAATTCACGATGATTCCATCTCAAGATACTTAACTAATTAAATCTGCAAAGACCCTATTTCCAAATAACGTCTTATTCCACGGTTTGGCTGGACATAAACCTGTTGGGAGGGAGTAGGCCCCACTCAACCCCCTATAGAAAGCAAATTTAACATCATCCATTGGGTGAATATCATGAAGCAAACACAAAGCCAAAATGGGGAATTTAGAGAATAAAAATGGGGAATTTGTTTACATATAGTGGACAGAACGTCTCTCCTAACAGGTGACATCTGAACTTGGGAAGTGACAGGTGAGACTGAGTCAGCTGCTGAAGGAGAGTAGGAAGAACGAGACGATGAGGCGGGGAACACGTGCCGAGGAGAAACAGCACGCGGCCATGACCTGAGCAGGGTAAGAGGTCAGAGGTCAGCATATCCAAAGAACCATGAGAAGTCCTGGTGGTTGGAGCCCAGTGAGCAGGAAGAAATGGAAAGAGAAGAGACTGAATCAGCTATCCAGAGTATCTCCTTTGACAAGGAGAAAGGCAGCTGGCTTCCAAAAGCCCAGAGGCTGAGGACAGGGAAAAGCTGAAGCCATGATTTCCAAGGTCACCTTGTAGTTTGACGTAGGCTGGGATGCACAGAGCCAGAAGTCCAGGATTTACAAACTTCCCAGACAGTGCCTTTGGCTGAAGTTATTCATCGAAGGGACCGGCGTGAGTAAAGAGTTCAGAAGCCTTCCAAGTTTTTGGAAGATGTACCACCAAATAAGCACCACTCTCAGCCTGCAGAAACCTGTCAAAGTTCAGAATCCCGGGCCCTAAAATGACCATCAACCGAACAGCCCCAGGAAGGGCATGTTCTGCCATGTCCTCCCTTGAATGAGGTCATGGGCAGTAACGCATGAAGAAAACCTTCCAGGGGGCTGAGTCGGGGACACAGACACACTGGAGAGTGGAGTTCCTCTCCAAGGGCAGGGCTGGGCCTGCAGGATAAGCTTGACCAGAAAAACGTTCAGCCTCCAGGGAAGGAAATCCTTGCTGTTCCTGACCGGTCAGATGTGATGATTACAATGGAACAGGGCCTGGCCCATGTTCCCTATTCTCCTCTTCTACAAGTGAGAGTTTTTATTAGGGTTTCCTATGCCATTAGTCCATTGCAGAAGAGGTGAATTGCAGATCAAATAACGTCTTTTAGACCAAAACAAACAAATGAACAAACAAAAACCCACTGTCCAGACCTGGGAGAGAACACGAGGATGGCCCAGATACTATCTTGGACTTCGGTTCAGATGCTGTAAGTGGTTGGGACTGTGGACTTTCCTCCTTTGCGGGGCGTGGGATGTTATATGTATAAAGAACACACACAAATATTTGGGTGGCCAGGGGCACACTAAAGCAAAGGTTGTTGGATTTCCTCCATTACGTGCTCTCCCCATCTTTTACTGTAACAAAGATATCAACGTCTAGCTGAGCACGTTACCACCCAGGATAAGCATCACACTGTCTAGCTTTCCTTGAGGTCAGGTGAGGCCCGGTGCCTAAGTTCTCACCAATATGATATAAATAAAAATGTTGCGGGACATCATCCAAGAGCTATCCACACCAATACAAGTTACACACTTTGAATCTCCTTTTGTTTTGTCCCTTCCTATATCTTGCTATTATCCAAATGTTGCCTTGGGCAGAAAGAACCAGGGCCATACCCTAGGGTGGTATGGTGTGGGAGCTGGGGGAAGGGTGGGCAATTGAAAAATTCTTGCAACAGAGCCTTGGACTGTATGTTTCAAGACTTTTGTGGGAGAAATAAAATGTATTTGTAAATCTGGGGTTTCTGTTATTTGCAGATAATGTAACAGTAACCAGTACAGACCTTCAACCATTATAAGGAGCTTAGATTTTACCCTCAATGCACTAGCAACCCAGGGGAGTTTCAGGCATCAATTACAACAGGACCCACTTTACATTATATGTCCGACTGTGCAAGGAATGATGGGAGACAGAGACAGGAGTGCAGCCCATGTGGAAGAGGAGATCTGCACAAAGGTCGTGGGGATACACGTGGGGTGAGGGGGGTACATTTGTGATATGTTTCAGACATAAAATCCAGTACTGTTTGATGAGCTGGATGAGGAGACTGAAGGAAAAGAGAAACAAAATACTGCCTATGACTGGTGGAAAATACCAAAGATACTTACTCTAATCAAATTCACTGAAGGACAGAAATTTCTCTAGGAAATGTGAGTTTATGTATATACACATATATAAGTCCCTAGCAAATTAGGGTTTCCCCACCAGGATTCAGCTGCCCTGGAAGCTATTTTTCCATTGTTCCCACTGATTATACAATCACTTCTGTGCTATCAAGATACTTGCTGGTTTTATCTTCTGTTTTCTGATCCTGCCAAGTTGTTAATTAAAAAAAAAAAAAAAAAAGGCACAGCTTATGTGGCAATCTAGCATCTCATGTCTTCCCTGCCATCGCTGATTTTGCTTTTGGATGAATGAACACACTGACTTTGACAAGGAGAAAGCAAAAGAGAAGACTATACTGGTAAAATACAAAGATGTACTATATTGGGGTGCCTGGGTGGCTCAGTGGGTTAAAACCTCTGCTTTCGGCTCAGGTCATGATCCCAGGGTCCTGGGATTGAGCCCCACACCGGGCTCTCTGCTCAGCAGGGAGCCTGCTGCTTCCTCCTCTCTCTCTGTCTGCGTCTCTGCTACTTGTGATTGCAGTCAAATAAATAAATAAATAAAAATCTTAAAAAAAAACAAAGGTGTACTATATTCAGATTTGTAATAATGACACTCACTCACGGAACAAATAATATCTTAAAATCCAATCCTTAATAAGAAGAGGAGGGCAAAGAATATGATACAGTTATTGTAATCTGTACCTTTATATCAAGTCCCTCCTCTTGAGTGTGAGCTGAGCCTGTGACCTCCATCTGGCCCACAGAATACGGCCAATGTGATGGGACGTCACCCCCATTACTGTGTTAGGCTGTGGGCCACAAAGGTTAAGGGATTTTGCCGATGTCGTTAAAGCTCCTCTTGAGTTCATCAGAAGGGACATTGTCCTGTATGGACTTGACCTTTTAAAAGCATCTAGAGGTCAGAGACTTGAAGCAGCAAATGTTCTCTCTCCATCGCTGGCTTAGAAGAGGCAAACTGCCATGCGTTCCACAGCGTAAAGGACGTGAGTGGTGCCATGACCCGAGGGAGCTTCGAAGCAGATCCCTCCCTAGTGAAGCCTTCAGATAAGAATGCAGCCCAGAGGATATCTTGCTTTCAGTCTTGTGAGCACCTGGCCAGAGGAACCGGGTAAGCTGTCCCCAGACTCCTGGCCTTTTAACCCACAGGCACTGAGAGATAATAAGTGGGTGTTGCTTTAAGTCGCTAGGAAATTTGTGGTAATTTGTTTTGCAGCTATAGGAAACTATACATAGACACACACAGAAATGTGTTACACATGTTTGTAAGAAACTGATACATAAAACCATACATACATATATATGTACATGCATATACTCCTTAATTCTATGCTCTTTAAAAAAATTTGATTTTTTTTTTTTTTTTTTAGATTTTATTTACTTATTTGACAGAGAGAGACACAGTGAGAGAGGAAACACAAGCAGGGGGAAGTGGGAGAGGGAGAAACAGGCTCTCCGTGGAGCAGAGAGCCCGATGCGGGGCTCGATCCCGGGACCCTGGAATCATGACCTGAGACAAAGGCACACCCTTAACCCAATGCCCACCAGGTGCCTCTTAAGAGTCTTTTTTATCCAAATGTGTGAGTGAATGTGACAGTGCATGTATGTGTGTATATGTGTGCTTCTTGGGTATTAGCTCAGCTAAGAATGAGTAGCTACAGCAATAAGGAATATACCCAACTGTCAGCTGGTCTCTTAGTGACATCCCTAATGAAATTCTGCAATGACTGCTGGACAGTTACCATGTGGCTCTCACTTCAGAAGGGCTCATCAGGGGTGCCTGAGTGGCTCAGTCAGTTAGGCGTCTGCCTTCAGCTCAGGTCATGATCCTGGGGTCCTGGGATTGCACCCCACGTTGGGCTCCCTGCTCTGTGGGGAGTCTTCTTCTCCCTCTGCCCCTCCCCCATTCGTACTCCCCCCGACCCCGCCATGCTCTCTCTCAAACAAATAAATTATAAAATCTTTAAAAAAAGAAAGGAAGGCAGGCAGGCAGGCAGGCAGGCAGGCAGGCTCATCAGCATGAGCTAACTGACACCCACAACAGCCATATCCTCACATACAGGTTTCCTGGAATTCCCCTGACAGGCCAATTCCTCATCACAATGAGCATCAGGGGCCCTATTTGTGCTTCAGCAACGACTCAGGCTTTGCTTTCAATTAATTTCCAGAGGTTTGAAATAATGAATAAATTTCATTTTCATTTATATTCCTTTCTCTCTCACCTCTCTCTTTTCGTAATCACATGGATAATGTCTTTAAAAAAATGTCCTTTGAAAAGTGAAGTGTTCATGAATCATCCTTGAATATTATAATCAGAAACAATCACCTTTTAATAGAGTTTAATTCTAGACAACTTTGCAACCAGCCTGAAAAGATGCCCTTATTTCCAGAAACATTTATTTTATTTTTTTTAAAGCTATTTCTTTCTTTCTTTTCAGTAGGCCCTAGGCCCAGTGTGGGGCTTGAACTCATAACCCTGAGAGCAAGAGTCACAGGTTCCACCTGACAGAGCCAGCCAGGCATCCCAAAACAGACATTTATTTTAAATGCACTGGGTAGGGACGCCTGGGTGGCTCAGTTGGTTAAGCAGCTGCCTTAGGCTCAGGTCGTGGTCCCAGTGTCCTGGGATCGAGTCCCACATCGGGCTCCTTGCTCTGCAGGGAGCCTGCTTCTCCCTCTGCCTCTGCCTGCCATTCTGTCTGCCTGTGCTCGCTCGCTCTCCCTCTCTCTCTCTGACAGATTAAAAAAAAAAAAAAATCTTAAATGCACTGGGTATGTGAGGCACTGTGGTATGAGGTATAAAGTTTATGATTCCTGTGCGGTCTCCCACACCACTGAGGAGAAGGCAGGCCGGCAGTGACAAATGAGGGCCAATATGCAACGTCATCAGAGTGGCTTGGCCCATGCAGTGGGGAAGGTTCACTCTTGCATTGGAGCACAGACACAGAACCACTCCAGTTCGGGGGCAGGGGAGGAATTATTTACTTTGCATTTTAGGTAAACCAACATGACTCTTAACAGGCTTAGATTCCTGTTTTCTCCGGTAAATCTGATATCAACCAAGCCTACAGAAAACTCAAGATTAGAAGCAATAATGTTATCTTTTTAGGATAGTGAGAAGTGACAGGTGATAGGAATAACCTAATTAGGCAAAGTAAGAAGGCTGGGGCCACTGGATACAGACGCCATCCCTTCTCTCAACTTTAATAATCAAGACAAAAATCGCTGCTTTGCAGCCCGCTTCGTACTAATAGCCATGAGTCATTAAAATGAGGTTAAATCATGCTCATTATATTCTGTTTAATAAAAGAAAGAGACAGGTACTATATTTTAGAAATGTTTCCACCAAATTAGTTATTTTTAATGCTACCTAAATAGGTGAAGTCCTTGAAATTTCATTCATCAAACATGTCCTTTTCTCATAATGTTGAAAAAATCCAATGTAACCATACTAAATAAAGCATCGCATTCTGTTTGCATAGAGTTCTTAATGGTTTCCAAAGTTTTTTCTCATTTTCTCATTCTCATAATCCCATAAGTGAGAGGTAATTCCCCTTGTACCGATGACTCATCTGAGATGTAGCCCCTTAATCTTAGCGACGTCAACAACTCTGTTCTTTTAACTCCTGTGAATGTTCCCTTCATTTACCCACCTGTACATTCACTCAGCACATATTTACTGAGCATTACGATGAGCCACGGTTCCACGAAATAAAATATAAGACGGTTTCAATATGAATGTAAATCTATAATCACAGTATAACATGATTCCAAAATCCTCTGGAGGTTAGTTTAATAGTGCTAAGTGAATTCTAGAGGTTTTTTAAATTACCTTATAAAACCTATCGTAGAGCTACATGCGGAAATAGCTTGGGTGTTTTGAGAAATGGATTATTTTTATACCTAACCCACAAACGACACAGGTAAATGAAATGAGAAGGATTCCAGCTTCCTCCATATGTTCATCAGAATAATTAGTTAACTTAAAGAACTCTATATCAGGGCGCCGGGCTGGCTCAGTGGGTTAAAGCCTCTGCCTTCAGCTCAGGTCATGATCCCGGGGTCCTGGGATTGAGCCCCACATTGGGCTCTCTGCTCAGCGGGGAGCCTGTTTCTCTCTCTCTGCCTGCCTCTCTGCCTACTTGTGATCTCTCTCTCTCTTTCTATCAAATAAGTAAATAAAATCTATATAAAAAAGAACTTTGAAAAAAAAATAAAAAAATAAAATAAAATAAAAAAGAACTTTGTATCGTTTGTTAATTACTCAGTTCAGTAGGTGAGAAAAACGCAGTCAAAGCTAATGCATCTGTAGACAAATGGGTTGACTACATGGTTCCCCCCGACCCCAGTGGATTTCTTTAGAAATTATACAGATTTAGGGGGCATCTGGGTGGCTCAGGTCAGGATCCCAGGATCCTGGGATCCAGTCCCGTGTGGGGCTCCCTGCTGGGTGGGGCATCTGCTTCTCCCTCTCCCGCTCCCCTGCTTGTGTTCCCTCTCCCTTTATCTAATAAAAAAATATTTTTTAAAAAATTGTAGAGATTTCGTGTATGTGGTCTTCTTGAAATATCCCACTTGCCAACCCAGTAAAAAGTACATTTAACAAGTAAAATATTGTGGCATGGAGAGCTTACTGAGCTTATTTTAGAAGGGCCCTTAGCAAACTAGGGTTTCTCCACCAGGACTCTGCTGCCCTAGAAGCTGTTTTTCCACTGTTCCCACTGATCATAGAATTGCCTCTGTGCTGTGAAGATACTTGCTGGGTTTATCTTCTGTTTTCTGATTCTGTCAAATTATTAATTCAAAAGAAGGGCACAGCTTATGTGGCAACCTAGAGTCCAAGGTCTTTTCTGACATGGCTGATTATGCTTTTGAATGAATGAATACACTGACCATGGTAGGAGAAGGCAAAATAGAAAAATTAAAATGGTAAAATAAAAAGATGTATCATTTTCAAATTTTAAATAATGGCGGTCACTCACAGAAAAAATAGTATCTTAAAATCCAATACTTGATGAGAAGAGGAGGGTCAAGAACAGGATACGGTTATTGATATTTGTGTCTTTTTTTTAACTGACTAAAAATAAGGTACTACCCATAGTTTAATGATATATGCACAGCAAGTTGGATTCACATTAGATAGAATTAGCCAGGTTTTGAACTGACAACCCAAGGACACAGCAAATCTGCTTGTGTGTCTGAACTCAGCCTTGATTTTGATGTTAGCTAATTTACTGATGACTATGAAAACTTTTATCATTGCCATTTTCAAACCTTGAGAAATGAGTCATCTGTTTCTGTCAAATGGGTAAGAACAAAATCAGCAGGGAAGGAAATTTTATTTTCCAAAGTTCAGAGAGAATGCAAGAAACAGTAGAGTTATTTACCAATAACTGTGCTATTATTTCTTGTTGTTATTGTTTTGCTTTTCCAGAATTCACAATACTCTCTTAAAGAACACAAAAGGGAGGCAATTTTAAGAATACATGTTATGGGGCGCCTGGGTGGCTCAGCTGGTTAAGCGACTGCCTTTGGCTCAGGTCATGATCCTGGAGCCCCAGGATCAAGTCCTGCATCGGGCTCCCTTCTCAGCGAGGTGTCTGCTTCTCCCTCTGACCCTCTCCCGTCTCATGCTCTCTCTCTCTCACTCTCTCTCTCTCAAATAAATAAATAAAATCTTTAAAAAGAAAAAAAAAAAGGAATGTAACAACCAGAACTTCTTTCTGTCAAATTATTGCAATAAAATGGAGCCCAGGAATTTGCTTGGGATTACTATGTGGTCCTAGAAAGGGAGGCATAAATAGGCCACTGCAATTTTTTTCTTTTAGAGATTATTAGACCACCTGGTATATTAAATTTAGCTTCCAAATTATATTCCTTATAATAAAGCATACTTGAAGACTACTAATACCTTCATTTTTCAGATTAATAAGCTGAGGTTTTATATCCCTTGGCAAAAACCACCATCCTACAGGGCAGATCCAGAATTTGAACCGCGGTGTAGACTACACACTCGGGCCTCTCCCGTAGCTCACTTCTTCAGTGAATTTTGATAATTTCATCACCTGACTCTTCCTTTCCTTTTCTGTACAAATAAATAACGAAGCCTGCCTCACCTACATTACAGGGTTGCTATGAATATCGAGTATCATAATGTATAGAAATAGGTCTGAGGAATTTGATAGCCAGCAGTTTTTACCTCAGAGCATACAGGAAGTGTGGTTGACTAGTCAGAGAGAGAAAAGTGGGTATTTGTCTTTAAGTTAGTTATTTAATGGTAATTTGAAATTGCACGATTTTTGTCTCCTACTCCCCCCCGCCCCCATCCCTGCTCTTCCACCAGCCAAGCTGGAGAATCCCCGTTTACAGTCCTGGGCCACAGGGGACCACGTTCCCATCCTTCCAGAACACACTCAGCCACAACACCTACTCATATTTATCCTGGAGCAAAGACGAGTTAGAAAATACTGCTCATGTTTCTGAGTCAGTTATAACCCAACGCCCACAGTATACAGAGAGTCTGACTCTGTAAGGGACAAATTATTCCCAAAGGCACCGACTTCACATGCGATAGGAATTCCAGCACTTGCTCCCCTGAAGGGAAACCAAAGAAAAAATATAAACTTTTAAAAATATTTTTTCAACCCTTTTCCATGACTCCATGAAGGACTTGCCCACCATTTGTAGTGATCCTAAGAAATTAAAAAGATGGTATCCAAGTTCTAGAAAAAAAAAAATGGTGATCTTGGGCATTCCTCCAGGAACCATGTTGGGAAAATTGAAAATCTGACATGGAAGTATCTCCTGGCTTTAGCCATGTTCCAGAAAAGCAGTTTCTATGTGTTAAACAATCAGAGTGAGAAAGCAAGAGGCCACTATAGGATAGTGAACCTTTGTTTTGCCCAAATTTACTTTGCAAAGTGGCCAACGTTTCTTTTATTCCCAATACCAGGTAAGACACCAATTTGTTCAAAGCCACAGAATCAGAATGAGCCATCAGTGCTGATGAGAATGTAAGGCACGGCATAGCACACCCAAGGGACGCTTCTGTTTCTGAGATCTCAACTCAACCACCCTCGTTACCACTGGGCCAAGAGCTTTGTATGAAGTATTTTAATTAATCCATAAAGCACCGTTAGGTGGGGCTATCACTAATTCCCATTTTACACATCAGGAAAACAGCTAGGTGGTGGTGGACCAAAGCTAGAACATTATCGCAGTCTTGAACTCTTTTCACAAAGTAAGCGAGAAGGTCATGACATGAGGGCAACTCCTTCCTTCTCCTTCATAGCTTTCTGGTCAACAGGAAGACCAGTCCTATCGGGTGGTTCCATGGACAGTGAAGAACAAATTTTCAGTATATTTGAAAGGCACCATGTTTCCTATGTGTTTCTGGCCTCTAATTTACAGAAAATATCAGAAGGCAGACCGTGAGAGAAGGCATTCTCGTCTCCTGTTACACATTAGTGGCTTGTAAAATGCTCTAGCATCTTGATACCATCACTGCAAGCAAACAGTAGAAGAAAGGAGAGGGAGACTAGTTAGGTGCCACAGCAGAGACACTCTGACCATCACCAGTGCGGTGGGGACTCATCTAGCTGAGTGAGTCTTGGATTCCTCACTCACTACCCCTTGGGTGGCCTTCCAGACGCCACGCGTGTGGAAGAGTCCTCTCCAGAGAGAAGACCGGCTTTGGTTCAAGATGAGTGAGTTTTCACAGACCTCAACGTGCTTGCCGTCTGAGAAGAAAAGTGGACGCTGCCCCAGTGGCAACATGCCAGCAGAGGGTGGTAAGTACGGCAAGAGGGCAGTAGGGAAATGTGAAAATTCAGAGACAGGAGTGTGCCAAGCCATGCGGTGGCAGGAATCCATGACAGAGGAGGCAGAGGGGCGTAAGCTGTTGGTAAATTTAAACATGAAAAGATCAGATGCTTAAGAATGGCTGAATTTTATTTAGTGAGGGGGTGATAGTCAGGGAGGATGAGAAAGAGGGCCCTGCAGGGGAGAAGAACAGCCATAAACAAGCCATTGAAACAGGGATTTTTATGTGTCCCTTTTAGTGACCCATTTAGCTAGGAGGCATAGTGGATACATAAAAACAACTAACATTTGAAGAACAGCAATCTTCGGGTGCCTGGGTGGCTGAGTCAGTTAGTTGTCTGCCTTCAGCTCAGGTCATGAGCCCAGGGTCCTGGGATCGAGTCCCACACAGGGCCCCCAAGTCATGGGGGTCCTGCTGCTTTCTCTGCCCCTCCCCCATCTCATGTATACACACTTGCTCTCTCTCTCTCTCTCTTTCTCTTGCAAAAATAAATAAACACAACTAAAAAAAAAAAAAAAAAAGAACAGCAGTCCTTCACCAGGAATTATCTTAAGTGATTTACATGTAATTATTGTATTTAGTCTGTGCTATAAAATATGTACTACCAGTATAAGGCAAGAACCATCACTATTACCGTTTTACAACTGGACCTTTGACTCTAGCCCAGGAACACCAGGCAGCCTGACCCCAGCTCCATTTGTTATCCCACGGTCCTTTGAAGATATGTGGATAGGGCTGTGAAGGGGTCACCTGCTGAACTCAGGCAGACTTGAATATTTTCCTAAGATAAGATATATAAGCTACAGAAAGCCTTGAAATGGGTTATCTATCCAGGAGGAGAGCTTTGGAAAGACTAAACCTGCCCAGAGTACTGTTATAAAACTTGGGATTTTAGTTTGATTACCTGTTTCCAAGCTCATGTCAAGGACAGAGGAAAAGAATGCTTAGTTATCTCTGAGTCAGTGTCTTTCGAGGGCTCATTTCACCCTCCCCCATATCTGGACCAACATTAATGACCTAGAAGAGTCAGATCAATGTTTCTAATTGGCCGAGGGCTCTAAACTCAGGAGGAGTACATGAGATTTATGCTAAACCAATGGGGCAGGGAACAGGGGATTGAGGCTTGTAGTTTACAAAAAGACACAAAGGGGCTGCACGTCAGGTAGTCAAAGCTCACATACTCCACAGTCTCCCCATTACAGGATAGAGTGTGCCACGGATATGACTAACTCTACGATCAACTTTATGAGGAAAACAGTCTCAACTCTGAAGCTGTATGACCTGAGGGAAACTCAGGAGAGTGAAGTCTCGTGATAGCAGGCTCCTCTGGTAGCCTCCTGTGCCGTTTCCCTCCTCTGAGAAATACTGAGATTGGACAGGAGGCACTCTCCAGTGGAAAAAACTCTATGCATCTCTACCTTTCCCATTCTAAAATGGTGACAAGTAAAGCCCACAGGTCACTGACTCACCAAACTGAGGCATGGAGCCAAATGATCGACACACTCTGACTAGGACAAAACAGCAGAGGGCAATACGGACAAGCGCATCCTCTCAAGGAGCTTACATTCTAGTGAAGGGAGAAACACGCCTGTAACCATCAGGGAAGAGAAAATGAAAGGGTCTGTGAAAGAAAGAACATCAGATCCTGTCAAAAAGTGACTGAGAGGAAGCCTACTCCCAGAGCTGACCACGGAAGGCCTGTCTGAGGAGGCAACACATCACTCTGGAGTGGTAAGGAGTCAGCACACAAAGGGCCTGGCAAGGGCATCTGGTACAGAGGGAAGAGCACGTGCAATGGTCCTGAGGTGGGAACAACGCCGTGTATTCTCACCAGATGTTTGGAATCACAGCAATAGACTTTTTAAAAAAGACTTTATTTGAGAGAGAGAGAGAGAGAACGCAAGTGGGATGAAGGAGAGGGACAAGCAGACTGTGAGCTGAGCGCAGAGCCCAACATGGCGCTCGATCTCACTGCCCTGAGATCATGACCTGAGCTGAACTCAAGAGTCAGACTCTTAACCGACTAAGCCAGTGAGATGCCCCAGAAGTAAACTTTTTATTCATCACCATTTTGACCATGACTTGTGCAACGGTTATATTTCCTGGTGTAAGACTGATATACACCCACACAACTTCTATCTCGTCAGGGCTCACTAAAGGTGCATGCTCCACGGTAGCTCAGTCTGAAGACACATGCCAATTGCCTCCCAGCACACTGCTTCCCTGGCTACATTTCCACTGAGCCATAAGCTCTGTGAGGGTGGGAACATGTCTGATCTGTTCAAAGACACAGTCTTAGAATTTAACACATGTCTAGGGCTTTGTAGATTCTCAAAAACTCTGGTTAATGAGGTGATGTATCCTCAGTCAATGTTATGAGTCATGGCGGCACCAAATACGGGCAAGTATAGGGCTATTGAGCGCTCCCATTTGACATTCTAGGACAAGGCAGCCACAAGGAAGCACAGTCTTATAGACAGGCAAATCCCATTCTAGATACAAGTGCCTTTCATTATTGATAATCTCACCATGGATTAAATCTGCACAAACACACGATTCATTACCACACAGATTCAGATGGACAGCGTGTGACCCAGAGTTTCCCTCAACACAGTAATTACCGAAAGAAATTCTAGCGCTTTATATTCTATCTAGTACTCCAAGTCTCCTCCAAACTCCAGAAAAATAGGACATCACAGTCTGATGACTCAGAAGAATTAAGCTGCCAAGAGTTCCTTCTTTATATGGTATGTTATTAGTACAATTCAGTTTTAGTGATAGGTTAACTAGCAAACATATTACATTGTACTCACATGATACACTCTGATGGGCGCCATGAGGGCTATAAAGAAACATAAGATACACAGATACATTTCCTGACCTTCAGGGGTCCTAACATCTAGTTGAGGAGATGCCTTTCATTATATGAGATGTTAAATAATAATCCAACATTATGATAAAAATGGGAAATAATAAACATTATGAGGTCACACATAATTCACAGTCATCCCCCCAGTCACTGTGGTTCACATATAAGGTGGATAAGATCTTTAGTAAAATTTTTGGTAAATACAGAAAGTGAAAAATAAACACAGTAACATGAAGTGTGTATACATGTTTTGTTCTCCCTTTAAATAACAATTAGTTCCAGAGCATCATCTATGAGAAATCCTCCTCAATACCCATTTCTTGTTGCATGGTAACCACGAGGAATGCAACACCGCAAACAGACCTCCACAGAGAAGAGCTTGGGTGTGGTGCAATGTTTCCATGCAGGGAAAAAGATTTCTAGCTCTATAATCCCTCTTCTATTATAGGAACACCTCATCTGAGAAGGAGAAGGGGTTTGAAGTTAAAGCTCCTGACTCTGCTACCAACTGAACATGAATCCTTTCCAGGATCATTCCGAGGGGGGCACAGGGAGTCAGCAGCGCCCTCCAGCTCTGAAGTCAGAAACATCTGCCACTCGATTTTTGTGTAATCCCAAGCAAGTCGTTCAGCTTTTACAGACTCTACTTTTTTTCATCTGTAAATTGGGAAGAATAGTACCTCCATAAACTGAAATGAATATCACTGAGAGCCCCCAATCTGGGAAGGTTACATAGTGTGTGATTCTAACCATGTCACATTCCAGAGGAGGTGAAACTCTGAAGACAGTAGAAAGCTAAGTGGTTTCCACAGGTTAGTGGGAGAGAAATGAATAGGCAGAGCACAGGAGATTTTTTTAGGGCAGTGGAACTATTCCACATGATGCTGTAATTGTGGAGAAAAGTCATTATACATTTGTTTAAATCCACAGAATGTAAACCCTAATGGAAACTATGGACTTTGGGTGACAGGGACAGGTCAATGGATGTTCACTGACTGTAACAGAGGTACCCGCTGGTGGAGAATGTAAATCCTGTGGGAGGCTTTGGATGTATGTACACAAACTAAAGTCTGTGTGAAACAGAGACTAGTACCCCTACCATAGAGTAACCATGAAAGACTGGACACCAGAAACCAAACTGAGGGTTACAGAAGGGAGGGGATTGGGGAGGGCAAGGTGACTGGGTGATGAGCATTAAGGAGGGCACGGGTGGTGATGGGCACTTGGCGTTAAACGCAACTGATGAATCACGGAACACATCAGAAACGAATGATGTGTTATATGTTGGCTAACTGAACAAAATATAAATAAATAAATAAATAAATAACTTGGTATATTTTGTTTAAAAAAAAAAAAAGAATTAAATGAGATAAAACATGTAAAAGACTTAGCACAGAACCTGCCAGGTTAGCCCTTACTCAAAAAATACCAGCTAGTACCACGATCTTGTTTCTTAGCCTCCAGAAGAGCCAGAGCTGCTGATTGGAATGAAAAGTCAGAACTGCTAGAAGAAGCCATACTACAGCGAAAAGACGTTATGGGAGAACACAGAAGAAGGATGCCAGGAAGCATAAGAATTCTGAAAGACTGCTGCATGGAGAATGTCCAGTGGGCACACGGTGCCCCATGTCTTAGCAGACCAGCAAGGATTTACACGTCACAGCCACACAGTCAAGGGCATTGTGAGGTAAGAAAAGCAGGGCTGGAGACTTTCTCTCTCCTCTAGTCACCTAATTTTGGGACGTTGACCAAGGCACTTCGTTACCCCGTCACCAGCCTGTACGACAGGCTCGACTCTGTCATCTCCCGCCTGTTCCATGTCAGCACACAGGACCCGGACCTTTCTGTCCTGGCCCATTTTGTCATAAAAAGCTAAGCAAGCCCCACAGGAATCTGAGGAACAATAAATCATCCTCCATTGGTCACAGGTATGACTGATGATCAGTTTCTTCAACTCTAAAAATGGAAACAGTACACATCTCACCAGGCAGTTGAGAGAATTGAATAAAATGATGCATATAGGACATTTAACACACACACAACTCCCAGCGTATAACAGGGGCTCCCTCCCTGTTAGTATGGATGGGAAAGCTTTCTAGACGACAGCTCACACTTCCAAGGTATCAGCACAGAGCTACGTTGGTTGCTCTCCTGACTCTGGTGTGGTTTCTCTGCTCTGGAAATTGAGTTTGCATTCCATTCTCCAGCCTTACTTTGCCAGGTCTTCTAAATGAGCTTCTTTGTAACACAGCACCTGGCCCATTTCGGTTCCCTTTAATGTCTCTCGAGAAAAGGAAAAGCTAAGGGTAGGCATACATGCTCTGGTCCCCATTCATTTGCTTTCATTTTGGTAATCCTCTGCTAGTACCAAGCTGGTCCCTTAGCTAAAACCTGAAGCCCAGACTCAGAAGTGAATCTGCTGGCCACACCCTTCTCTTTAGTAGAGAGCACCCAAAGACCACTCGCCTTCCCACTTGGACATATAAGTGAACCATGCAATGGCTTCCCAGTCCTTGGACTTCACACATGTGTCTATTACACCGCCAATGACTACGGGGTGATTTGAGTGTGTACTGTCTATCGTGGTTGGTTTCTACTATCGGCACCTGCAAAAGGCTCAGCCCGGCCACCTTCACTCCATCTCAGCGGACAGACTAGGAGCTTTCTGGTCCAGCCCATCCTTTTGCAATAACTAAATATGCCGTGTAGATACCCAAAGTACAATGAACCACGCTTCCTTTGTCACAGCTGTGAAGACACCTGGAATTGAGCCATCTCAGTCTGTGGGGAAGACAGGTGAGTCAGGCCTGCAGACAGTCTGTCTACGCAGGGTACCGAAAAGTCTCCTGGCAGGGAAAATCACTCTCGAGGAAGGACTCAACCTGGGTCAAGCACAAAGCTAACCTGTCGAAAAGAGCGAGAAGAGGACTGATCCTATGAGTTTAAAGCTGTCCTCCAGTCTATTTTTCTGATATACACCTGTCTGAATTTTATTTATTTTTAAGATTTTGTTAGAGAGAGAGACAGAGAGAGAGCACGAGCAGAGGAGTGGCAAGCAGAGGAAGAGGGAGAAGCAGATTCC
Organism: Lutra lutra; assembly: GCF_902655055.1. Classification (NCBI taxonomy): domain Eukaryota; kingdom Metazoa; phylum Chordata; class Mammalia; order Carnivora; family Mustelidae; genus Lutra; species Lutra lutra. Next base: position 6,924,668 of record NC_062292.1, read on the forward strand.
CCACTGAGAAGGGTGCCCAACGCAGGACTCAATCCCAGAACCCTGGGATCATGACTTGTGCCAAAGGCAGACACCTAACCAATTGGGCCACCAGGCACCCCTCCTGTCTGAATTTTACCAGGGAGTGGGAAGGAGAGATTATGTGTAGAAAAACATGGAAATATATCAGAGAACTACATGCAAACCATGTGGAAAAGTGGAACATTAATGAAAGAGGAGGGTTCTTTCTAAGTCTGTATGGTCTTCACATATAAAGGGCATCAAAGAACTTGACATGCCATAGGCAACTTCAAACCAAAGCACATTCGTGACATCATTCAGGGAAGAGACAGCAGTAGCTAGAAGAAGTGGTAGTGTTGCTTTGTAAAAGCAGGTGGACAGAGCAAAGATGGTGGGAGTGAGGAGCTGCCCATCGGCACTGACTACAAGTATGGCTAAGACACCTCCATGCAACTCTCCATCCAATCAACAGAGAAAAGGGAAAAGGGAAGAAATAATGGATGTCACCAAGTAACTGGCTAGATAATTTGTCACTCAAAGATTAAAAACAGCTCTCATGAATTAAACAGCAAAAAAATATATTGAGTAAAATATATTGAGTAAAATATTCTGCTAAAGCTCATGACTCCATAATTATTGAAGTCAACAGCCAAGAAAACATAAATTAGCCACTCTGTTGAAGATAAAAGAAAATGACATTAATGTATCCATCCATTTGTTTAGAAACAATTCCTAAACACATAACCACATGTCAGGTTGCTATGACAAGCAATGGAGAAACAGATGGTTAAGTTATTCTTGGAAGGAAGTTCATAGATAGATCAAAAATAATAGGATTTCAGATGCCATGATAGAGATGTGATTGAAGAGATATGGAAGCCCAGATTAATCCACCAGGGGAAAAGGGAGTTCACAGAAATTTGGCTGAGAAAGTAAGCTATAATTTGGATATTTCCAAGTATAATAAAGGAGAAAGAAAAAAATTGTCCAGGTACATTTTTATAGGAGGTTGGGTTCTAAAGTAAGTGCATGAGAAACGAGTCAACAGAGTAGAATGTATCCTTGTATATAGATCCTGAAATCCTCCATGAAGTACACAGGGATTTGAGTCTAAAATCTTGTATTTTTATCTTTCAAGTCTGATAACCACCAAGTCAATCTAAAGGATAGAACAAAAGAAACTGTGCCTACATGGTCTATGCATGAAGATAATTTTTTAAAAGATTTTATTTATTTATTTGACAGACAGAAATCACAAGTAGGCAGAGAGGCAAGCAGAGAGAGAGGAGGAAGCAGGCTCTGCCAAGCAGAGAGCCCGATACGGGGCTCGATCCCAGGACCCTGGGATCATGACCTGAGCCGAAGGCAGAGGCTTTAACCCACTGAGCCACCCAGGTGCCCCAAAGATAATTTTTTAAAGATTGATTTGAGAGCGCAAGAGCGAGAGTGCTCGAGCACCAGCAGGGGGAGGGGCAGAGGGAGAGATAGAAACCACAAGCAGACTTCCCACTGAGGTTGGAGCCCAGTAGGGGGCTCAATCCCAGGACCTGAGATCATGATTGAGCCAAACCAAAAGTTGGCTGCTTAACCAACCTAGCCAACCAGCTGCCTCTACACATGAAGCTAAGTTTTAAAGTAACTTCCTTTTTTTTCATACACTTATTTATTCATTTGAGAAAGACAGAGAGAGCACAAGAAGGGGCAGAGGCAGAGGGTGAGGGAGATGCAGACTCCCTGCTGAGCTGGGAGCCCTATATGGGGCCTGATGCCAGGATTTGGAGACCATGACCTGAGCCAAAGGCAGATGTGTAACCATCAGAGTCACCCCAGGTGCACCTTAAAGTAACTTTTTTTTTTTTTTAATTTTATTTTTTATAAACATATATTTTTATCCCCAGGGATACAGGTCTGTGAATCGCCAGGTTTACACACTTCACAGCACTCACCATAGCACATACCCTCCCCAATATCCATAATCCCACCCCCCTATCCCAACCCCCCTCCCCCCATGAACCCTCAGTTTGTTTTGTGAGATTAAGAGTCACTTATGGTTTGTCTCCCTCCCAATCCCATCTTGTTTCATTTACTCTTCTCCTACCCCCTTAACCCCCCATGTTGTATCTCCTCTCCCTCTTATCAGGGAGATCATATGATAGTTGTCTTTCTCCAATTGACTTATTTCGCTAAGCATGATACCCTCTAGTTCCATCCACATCATCGCAAATGGCAAGATTTCATTTCTTTTGATGGCTGCATAGTATTCCATTGTGTATATATACCACATCTTCTTTATCCATTCATCTGTTGATGGACATCTAGGTTCTTTCCAGAGTTTGGCTATTGTAGACATTGCTGCTATAAACATTCGGGTGCACGTGCCCCTTCGGATCACTACGTTTGTATCTTTAGGGTAAATACCCAGCAGTGCAATTGCTGGCTCATAGGGTAGTTCTATTTTCAACATTTTGAGGAACCTCCATGCTGTTTTCCAGAGTGGTCGCACCAGCTTGCATTCCCACCAACAGTGTAGGAGGGTTCCCCTTTCTCCGCATCCTCGCCAGCATCTGTCATTTCCTGACTTGTTAATTTTAGCCATTCTGACTGGTGTGAGGTGATATCTCATGGTGGTTTTGATTTGTATTTCCCTGATGCCGAGTGATGTGGAGCACTTTTTCATGTGTCTGTTGGCCATCTGGATGTCTTCTTTGCAGAAATGTCTGTTCATGTCCTCTGCCCATTTCTTGATTGGATTATTTGTTCTTTGGGTGTTGAGTTTGCTAAGTTCTTTATAGATTTTGGACACTAGCCCTTTATCTGATATGTCATTTGCAAATATCTTCTCCCATTCTGTCAGTTGTCTTTTGGTTTTGTTCACTGTTTCCTTTGCTGTGCAAAAGCTTTTGATCTTGATAAAATCCCAAAAGTTCATTTTTGCCCTTGCTTCCCTTGCCTTTGGTGATGTTCCTAGGAAGATGTTGCTGCGGCTGAGGTCGAAGAGGTTGCTGCCTGTGTTCTCCTCGAGGATTTTGATGGATTCCTTTCTCACATTGAGATCCTTCATCCATTTTGAGTCTATTTTCGTGTGTGGTGTAAGGAAATGATCCAATTTCATTTTTCTGCATGTGGCTGTCCAATTTTCCCAACACCATTTATTGACGAGGCTGTCTTTTTTCCATTGGACATTCTTTCCTGCTTTGTTGAAGATGAGTTCACCATAGATAGAGTTGAGGGTCTATTTCTGGGCTCTCTATTCTGTTCCATTGATCTATGTGTCTGTTTTTCTGCCAGTACCATGCTGTCTTGATGATGACAGCTTTGTAATAGAGCTTGAAGTCCGGAATTGTGATGCCACCAACTTTGGCTTTCTTTTTCAATATTCCTTTGGCTATTCGAGGTCTTTTCTGGTTCCATATAAATTTTAGGATTATTTGTTCCATTTCTTTGAAAAAAATGGATGGTACTTTGATAGGAATTGCATTAAATGTGTAGATTGCTTTAGGTAGCATAGACATTTTCACAATATTTATTCTTCCAATCCAGGAGCATGGAACATTTTTCCATTTCTTTGTGTCTTTCTCAATTTCTTTCATGAGTACTTTATAGTTTTCTGTGTATGGATTCTTAGCCTCTTTGGTTAGGTTTATTCCTAGGTATCTTATAGTTTTGGGTGCAGTTGTAAATGGTATGGACTCCTTAATTTCTCTTTCTTCTGTCTTGTTGTTGGTGTAGAGAAATACAACTGATTTCTGTGCATTGATTTTATATCCTGACACTTTACTGAATTCCTGTACGAGTTCTAACAGTTTTGAAGTGGAGTCTTTTGGGTTTTCCACATATAGAGTATCATATCATCTGCAAAGAGTGATAGTTTGACTTCTTCTTTGCCGATTTGGATGCATTTAATTTCCTTTTGTTGTCTGATTGCTGAGGCTAGGACTTCTAGTACTATGTTGAATAGCAGTGGTGATAACGGACATCCCTGCCGTGTTCCTGACCTTAGCGGAAAGCTTTCAGTTTTTCTCCATTGAGAATGATATTTGCAGTGGGTTTTTCATAGATGGCTTTGATAATATTGAGGTATGTGCCCTCTATCCCTACACTTTGAAGAGTTTTGATCAGGAAGGGATGCTGTACTTTGTCAAATGCTTTTTCAGCATCTATGGAGAGTATCATATGGTTCTTGTTCTTTCTTTTATTAATGTGTTGTATCACACTGATTGATTTGTGGATGTTGAACCAACCTTGCAGCCCTGGAATAAATCCCACTTGGTCGTGGTGAATAATCCTCTTAATGTACTGTTGAATCCTATTGGCTAGTATTTTGGCGAGAATTTTTGCATCTGTGTTCATCAAGGATATTGGTCTGCAGTTCTCTTTTTTGATGGGATCCTTGTCTGGTTTTGGGATCAAGGTGATGCTGGTCTCATAAAATGAGTTTGGAAGTTTTCCTTCTATTTCTATTTTTTGGAACAGTTTCAGGAGAATAGGAATTAGTTCTTCTTTAAATGTTTGGTAGAATTCCCCCGGGAAGCCATCTGGCCCTGGGCTTTTGTTTGTTTGGAGATTTTTGATGACTGTTTCAATCTCCTTACTGGTTATGGGCCTGTTCAGGCTTTCCATTTCTTCCTGGTTCAGTTGTGGTAGTTTATATGTCTCTAGGAATGCATCCATTTCTTCCAGATTGTCAAATTTGTTGGCGTAGAGTTGCTCATAGTATGTTCTTATAATTGTCTGTATTTCTTTGGTGTTCGTTGTGATCTCTCCTCTTTCATTCATGATTTTATTTATTTGGGTCCTTTCTCTTTTCTTTTTGATAAGTCTGGCCAGGGGTTTATCAATCTTATTAATTCTTTCAAAGAACCAGCTCCTCGTTTCGTTGATTTGTTCTATTGTTTTTTTGGTTTCTATTTCATTGATTTCTGCTCTGATCTTTATGATTTCTCTTCTCCTGCTGGGTTTAGGGTTTCTTTCTTGTTCTTTCTCCAGCTCCTTTAGACGTAGGGTTAGGTTGTGTACCTGAGACCTTTCTTGTTTCTTGAGAAAGGCTTGTACCGCTATATATTTTCCTCTCAGGACTGCCTTTGTTGTGTCCCACAGATTCTGAACCGTTGTGTTTTCATTATCATTTGTTTCCATAAATTTTTTCAATTCTTCTTTAATTTCCTGGTTGACCCATTCATTCTTTAGAAGGATGCTGTTTAGTCTCCATGTATTTGGGTTCTTTCCAAATTTCCTCTTGTTATTGAGTTCTAGCTTTAGAGCATTGTGGTCTGAAAATATGCCGGGAATGATCCCAATCTTTTGATACCGGTTGAGACTTGATTTAGGACCAAGAATGTGATCTATTCTGGAGAATGTTCCATGTGCACTAGAGAAGAATGTGTATTCTGTTGCTTTGGGATGAAATGTTCTGAATATATCTGTGATGTCCATCTGGTCCAGTGTGTCATTTAAGGCCTTTATTCCTTGTTGATCTTTTGCTTGGATGATCTGTCCATTTCAGTGAGGGGAGTGTTCAAGTCCCCTACTATTATTGTATTATTGTCAATGTGTTTCTTTGATTTTGTTATTAATTGGTTTATATAGTTGGCTGCTCCCACGTTAGGGGCATAGATATTTAAAATTGTTAGATCTTCTTGTTGGATAGTTCCTTTGAGTATGATATAGTGTCCTTCCTCATCTCTTATTATAATCTTTGGCTTAAAATCTAATTGATCTGATATAAGGATTGCCACTCCTGCTTTCTTCTGATGTCCATTAGCATGGTAAATTCTTTTCCACCCCCTCACTTTAAACCTGGAGGTGTCTTCCGGTGTAAGATGAGTTTCTTGTAGGCAACATATAGATGGTTTTTGTTTTTTTATCCATTCTGATACCCTGTGTCTTTTGATTGGGGCATTTAGCCCATTAACATTCAGGGTAAGTATTGAGAGATATGAATTTAGTGCCATTGTATTGCCTGTAAGGTGACTGTTATTGTATATTGTCTCTGTTTCTTTCTGATCTACTACTTTGAGGGTCTCTCTTTGCTTAGAGGACCCCTTTCAATATTTCCTGTAGAGCTGGTTTGGTATTTGCAAATTCTTTCAGTTTTTGTTTGTCCTGGAAGCTTTTAATCTCTCTGTCTATTTTCAATGATAGCCTAGCTGGATATAGTATTCTTGGCTGCATGTTTTTCTCATTTAGTACTCTGAATATATCATGCCAGCTCTTTCTGGCCTGCCAGGTCTCTGTGGATAAGTCTGCTGCCAATCTAATATTTTTACCATTGTACGTTACAGACTTCTTTTCCCGGGCTGCTTTCAGGATCTTTTCTTTGTCACTAAGACTTGTCAATTTTACTATTAGGTGACGGGGTGTAGACCTATTCTTATTGATTTTGAAGGGGGTTCTCTGAACCTCCTGGATTTTGATGCTTGTTCCCTTTGCCATATTGGGGAAATTCTCTCCAATAATTCTCTCCAATATACCTTCTGCTCCCCTCTCTGTTTCCTCTTCTTCTGGAATCCCAATTATTCTAATGTTGTTTCGTCTTATGGTGTCACTTATCTCTCGAATTCTCCCCTCGTGGTCCAGTAGCTGTTTGTCCCTCTTTTGCTCAGCTTCTTTATTCTCTGTCATTTGGTCTTCTATAGCGCTAATTCTTTCTTCTGCCTCATTTATCCTAGCAGTGAGAGCCTCCATTTTTGATTGCACCTCATTAATAGCTTTTTTGATTTCAACTTGGTTCGATTTTAGTTCTTTTATTTCTCCAGAAAGGGCTTTTATATCTCCCGAGAGGGTTTCTCTAATATCTTCCATGCCTTTTTTGAGCCCAGCTAGAACCTTGAGAATCGTCATTCTGAACTCTAGATCTGACATATTACCAATGTCTGTATTGATTAGGTCCCTAGCCTTTGGTACTGCTTCTTGTTCTTTTTTTTGTTGTGAATTTTTCTGCCTTGTCATTTTGTCGAGATAAGAGTATATGAAGGAGCAAGTAAAATACTAAAAGGTGGCAACAACCCCAGGAAAATATGCTTTAGCCAAATCAGAAGAGATCCCAAATCGTAAGGGGGGAGAAATGGGATAAAAAGGGGTTCAGAAAGAAAAAAGAAAAAAAAAAGAAACTATTAAAAAAAGAAAGCTGATAAAAAATATAAAAAGGAAAAAAATATATATATATTAGATAAACTATTTAAAAAACATTAAAAAAGAAAACGGTAAAAGTTAAAGAAATTTAGCAAAAGAAGAGAAAAAAAATTGAAAAAGAAAAAAAAATTAAATTAACTGCAAGGCTAAAGAATCATGGGAAGAAAGCCATGAGTTCCATGCTTTGCTTTCTTCTCCTCTGGAATTCCGCCGCTCTCCTTGGTATTGAAACTGCACTCCTTGGTAGGTGAACTTGGTCCTGGCTGGGTTTCTCGTTGATCTTCTGGGGGAGAGGCCTGTTGTAGTGATTCTCAAGCGTCTTTGCCCCAGGCGGGGTTGCACCGCCCTTACCCGGGCCGGGCTGAGTAATCTGCTCGGGTTTGCTGGGTTTGCTTTCGGGAGCTTTTGTTCCCTGAGCGCTTACAGTAGAGTTCTGGAAGATGGGAATGAAGATGGCGGCCTCCCAGTCTCCGGCCGGAGGAGCCGAGAGCCCGGGGCCCCACTCCTCAGTGCGCCCTCAGAGAACAGCGCCCAGTTACTCCCGTCACCCTGGCCTCCGGCCGCGCTCCGAGCTGACCGAGCCTGCGACCGGTTCAAGGTAACCCTGAGTTTAGAGCTCACTCCTCGGCTCTGTCCCCGTAGCCGGCTTCCCCGTTCTAATACCAGTAAGCTCTGCGACACTCAGACACCCCCAATCCTTCTGTGACCCTGTGGGACCTGAGGCCGCGCTGACCCCGCCTGGGCTTCACCCCAGTTAAGCCTCTGGAGCGATGTCCCTCAGCGGAACAGACTTTTAAAAGTCCCGATTTTGTGCTCCGTTGCTCTCCCGGGAGCCGGGAGCCGGCCCCTCCCCCCGTGGTCTATCTTCCAGTCGCTTTGGATTCACTTCTCCACCAGTCCTACCTTTCAGATAGTGGTTGATTTTCTGTTTCTAGAATTGCTGTTCTTCTTCTCTTCAATCTCCTGTTGGATTTGTAGGTGTTTGCAATCTTTAGATAAGCTATTTAGCTGATCTCCCGCTACCTGAAGTAGTTTCAGCTGCTACTTCTCCGCCATCTTGACTCCTCTTAAAGTAACTTCTTAAAGAGGAATCAATAGACAATTGTTTCTCCTTGTCTGTAGGATTCCCTATTTTAATATGAATTAAATAATTTTAATATGAAATCTCTATGATCACTGAAAAACAGAGCTTCAAAATCCATGAAGCAAAAACAAATGGAACTGAAAGAAGACATTTAAAAATCCACAGTTATGCTTGGGAGATTTCAACATAATAAATAAGTAAGAATACAGAAGACTCACTCGATCATTGGTACCAACCAACCTGACAAAAGCGTCATCTCTAGAACAACAGAGGAGCCCGCACTCTTCCCAAGTGCATTTGGGGTATTACAAAGTGGTACCATATTCTGGACATAAAACAAATATTAAGAAATCATAAAAATTACAATCATACAAATTCTCTAACCATAATAAAATTAAACTAGAAACCAGTAACAAAACGATAGCTGGAAAATCTGCCCTCCCGATGTTTTGACATTTATAAACATGCTTCTTAATGACCACGAACCAACAACAATGAAAGTCAGAAGGAAACCTAGAAAATATTTTAAATTGAATGAAAATGAAAACCAAACATATTAAATATTGTGGGATAGAACCACGACATTGCTTAGGGGAAAATCCATATCATTTAACACTTAAATTAAGAAAAAAAAATCTAGGTTTCTATCTTAAAAGCTGGGAAAAGAAGAGCAAATTAAACCCAAAATAAAGAGAAGGAAGGAATTTGTTAAGAGGACAAATCAATGGACTCAAAAGCAGAAAACCAATAGAGAAAATCAAAGTCTGGTTCTTTAAAAAAAAAAAAAAAATCAGTAAAATCGACAAACTGTCTTGTCAGTCTGATCAAGAGAAAAACAAGAAATAAATCACCAGTATTGGGGGTTGGGGGGAGGGACCATCACTTAGACCTTACAAATCTTGAAAGGATAATAAACAAATGTAGTATTACTCAGCCATCAGAAAGGATGAACACCCACCATTTTACATCGACATGGATGGAACTGGAGGGGGTTATGCTGAGTCAAGCAGAGAAAGATCATTATCCTATGATCCCTCATACATGGTACATAAGGAATAGTGAGAAGGGAGGGAAAACTGAATGGGAAGAAATCAGAAAGGGAGACAAACCATGAGAGACTCTGGACTCTGGAAAACAAACTGAGAGTTACAGAAGGGAGGGAGGAGAGGGGATCGGGTAGCTGGGTGATGGGTATTAAGGAGGGCATGTGTGGTGACGGGCACTGGGTGTTATATGCAACTAATGAATTGTTAAACACTAAATCAAAAACAAATGATGTATTACATGTCAGCTAAATGAACATAATTAAAAAAAAAAAGGCTCCCACCAACCACACATGTACAAAAAATGTTAAGAACTAGATATTAAATCATTCCCACCTAGTCAAAAAACTCATGCTCACCCAAATACCTGTTCCTGGAAGTTTATACAGGATTTACTCATAATTTCAAAAACCTAGAAACAACCCAAAGACTCTTCATCAACAATGGTACATCCACAGAACAGAGTATGACTCAGCAAAAAAATGGAGAGAATACTAATACATGAACACCTGAACAAACTTCAAATGTGTTATACTAAGTACAAGAAGCTAGACTCAAAAGACTTTATAATATGTAATTCCACCTATAAAACATTCTACGAAAGGCAAAATTATAGGGACAGAAACAGAAAAAAGTTTTCCAGGGAGCCGTGAAAAGTACTGACAATAACAGCAGAGTATGAGGGAATTTACTGGGGTGATAGAACCGTTCTCTACCTTGCTTGCGGTTGTGGTTCTATCACTATACACATTTTAGCAAACTCACAGAACTGTAATGCAAAACAGTAAATTTTATCATTCAGGAAAAAAAAAAAGATGAATAAAACAATCTCTGTGACCTTAATGCATGTTTTGTGATTTGTCTGTTGTTTTGAGTTTCAACAAAACAGTGCTGTTGAATCTCGGCAAAGGTCAGTTTCCAAAGGCAGTCGTAAGTTAAATAAAAGTGTAAAAATAACCACATGCATTTTGGACAGATTCCCATTAAAAATTGCTAAATTTAAAAAAAGTCAGCATATTTTCTAAGTTTTTGTTATTTTTTTGAAGGGGGCAGGGGCAGAGGGAGAGAGAACCTTAAGCAGGCTCTACCCTCAGCGACCCTGAGAATCAATCATGTCCTGAGCGGAAAATCAAGAGTCAGAAGCTTAACAGACTGAGCCACCCAGGTGCCTGAGTACATACTGTTTTTAATTTAAGCATTATTGAAGTGAACTTAAAATTCATCCCACATAGGTATACAATTCAATTGTTTTAGGGAACTCTATAGGGTGCGACCATCAACATGATTCAGTTTTATAGCATTTCCTCCATCCCACGAGATTTGCCTGTATTTGTTTGCAACCCATCACCACTCCCCATCCAGTGCTAGGCAAACTAGCACTGTGTGCTAATGTGTTTTCTGTGTCTAATGTTTGCTTTTTCTAGATTCATACAAATTAAATCATACAATATATATTCTACTTTCATTTTGTATAATTTTTCTGAGTTCACCCGTGTTGTAACGTATCAGTACACTGTCTCATTTTTCTTTTTTTGTTTTCAAGTAGTACTATTGATCAATGTACACATTTTGGGGCACCTGGGTGGTTCAGTGGATTAAGCGTCTGCCTGTGGCTCAGGTCATGATCCTGGGGTCCTGGGACGGTCTGACATCAGGCTCCCTGCCTGGTGGGGAGTCTGCTTCTCCCTCTGCTCCTCCTACCCACCTGGGCGTTCTCTCTCACACAAAAAAAATAAATAAAACTTAAAAAAATATACCACATTTTGTTGGTCCATGACCAGTGAATGGACACTCAAGTTCTGTCCAAATTTTGGCTCCCATAAATAACAGTGCTACGAATATTCACATGGAATCTTTGTGAAAGGAGGTTTAACAACACCAGTCATGTGGGAGACATAGTTGAAGTACAAGGAGGTACTACTGTCCACACACTAGAATGTATGTAATCAAAACAATAGCAATAGCAAATGTTAAAGAGAATGTGCAGAAATTGTAATTTATGTTTTTTGCTGGCAAGAATGAAAACTATAGAGACACTTTGGAAGACAGTGTGTCACTTCCTTAAAGAGTTCTTTATGACTACCTGTATGGTACAGCAATCCTACTTTTAGGTATTTGCCCAAGAGCAGAGAAATGAGGAAAAGAGTCTACGCAAAGATTCCTTATCCTCACCAGGGTATGAACTATCAAAATCTACCACATTGACTGCATTACAACATTATCTGAGGATAAAGTAGAGCTGGACTTTTACCAGACTTCCATTCTAGCCCTTTCATTTCTTACAAAAACACTAGCAGACCTAAATAATCACAAAGAATGTTTTTCACAAGTGAATATGCTAATTATAGATATATTCAGTCTACTTTTTAAATAGTTGAGTAGGCTTTCAGAAAAAAAGTATTTAATAAACATGAAATATGTATAGGAAGGAAAAGTTAACATCAATAATAAGGATATTTTTATAGCAAAGTATTATAGTAATAATAAAAATAGGATTTTCAGCTTTCAATGCATGGAAGTTTTATTTAAGGAATTTTATGGTCATGGTTTTATTAATCCTCTTCAAAAATTTTACAAAGAAACTATGTTTAAGAGTATAAATATAAATCAGCAACAGAAGCAGTAAGAATTATCTTAGTGGCAGTCTTGGGAAACAGAAAAAAGTCCTAGGACTGGTATTGACTGACATCATGGTTCTGTGACAACACCGCTGTGTGACCCTAAGTAGTGAATTAATCCCCCTCAAAAGTCAGTTACTTACTTAGAAAGAGTAAGAATCCCTTCCTATTATAATCCCTCAAAGAAATGGTTTTAAATTATATGAAGAAACACAAAAATACTTCGAATATTTAGAAATTCAGCGGAAATTCAAACTGTCAGTCAAGAAAAACCACAAAATGCACCTGCTCTACATATTTCATCCTTATCTATCTCTTACACTTTTCCCCACAGTGAAGAAATAAAAGAAATACCCTATTTTTCTTAATTTTACATTCCTTTTTTTAATGATTCTTTAGACTATCAAAGTTAATTAATTTTACATTTCTAACTCAATGAGGTAACAGGGTTGTTATGACAATGCCCTCTATTTTGGTTTTTTATCCAACTGCCGAAAACATTAATTGAGGCCCACTTCTTTTCTTTTCTTTTTTTAAAGATTTTATTTATTTATTTGACAGAGAGATCACAAGAAGGCAGACAGGCAGGCAGAGAGAGAGGGGAAAGCAGGCTCCCTGCTAAGCAGAGAGCCTTGATGTGGGGCTCGATCCCAGGACCCTGAGACCATGACTTGAGCTGAAGGCAGAGGCTTAATCCATTGAGCCACCCAGGCACCCCAGTTGAGGCCCACTTCCATTATGTTAGGTGCTGCGGAGAATACTGACAAAAGGCCAACAAAAGACATGCCTTGTGCTGAGGTGGCCCATAGCCCAGCTGAGAAGGCTGAGATAACACACCCGAAGAAAAAGAAATGGGCCGCGATGAGGTAGAAATCAGGTAAGATTAAGGAAATCAGTCAGCAAGTGGTTGTCTCCAATGTATTCGTGGGTTTCAGTTTTTCCTCTTAACAATTCATCCAATTATTATGGATTAATCAGGATTTTTTTTGAGATAATCATAGATTCATATGCAGCTCTAAGAAATGATACCATGCACCCTTTACTCAGTTTCCCCCAGTGGGAACATCTGCAAAACTATAGGACCATCAGGATATTAACATCGATCCCGTGAAGCCACAGAGCATTTCCATCATTTCCATCCCACCATACTCCTCCTGTGGTTCTGTTACAGTCACACTCCCTTCCCCTCTCACCACACGCCCTCCTGAGCTCCTGGCAACCACTGATCTATTCTCCATCTCTCTAGTGTGGGCATTTCAAGAATGTTACGTAAATGCAATCACGTAGCACGTCACTTATTCGTCGGTCTGTCTTCATGGAGCGACCCTTCTCTGAAGGGTCATTCGGGTTGCTGCCCAAACCAATCACCTGTTTCATTTCCTTGCCAAGTAGTAGCCCATGGTACGGGTGTGCCACAATCTGCTTAACCGACCACACGCTGAAGGACATGGGAAGGGTTTCCCATTTGGAACTGTTGGGAATAAAGGTCCTATGACATCCGTGTCTAGGTTCTTTTGTTTTTTTTTCCCCCAACTTCAGTATTTATTTATTTATTTTTCAAATACAGTGTTTATTTTATATTTCTTTTTTTTTTAATTTTTTATTTTTTCAACATAGCAGTATTCATTGTTTTTGCACCACACCCAGTGCTCCATGCAATCCGTGCCCTCTCCAATACCCACCACCTGGTTCCCCCAACCTCCCACCCCCCACCCCTTCAAAACCCTCAGATTGTTTTTCAGAGTCCATAGTCTCTCATGGTTCACCTCCCCTTCCAATTTCCCTCAACTCCCTTCTCCTCTCCATCTCCCCTGGTCTAGGTTTTGGTGTGAACCTATGGTATCGTTTCTCGGAGAAACACCCAGCGGGACACTCATTGCATGTTTAGTTTTTTAAAGTGCCAAATCTGTTTCCCAAAATGACGAGACCATTTTACATTACCACACGCTACTACAAGTCTTTCCATTCCTCCTCATTCTCACCAGCCACTGGTGTTACCACTGTTTTTTATTTTACCATCCTGACAGGTGTGCAGCAACATATCCCTGCAGTTTTTTTTTTAAAGACTTTATTTATTTGACAGAGAGAGAGAGAGATCACAAGTAGGCAGAGAGTCAGGCAGAGAGAGAGGAAGAAGCAGGCTCCCTGCTGAGCAGAGAGCCTGATGCGGGGCTCGATCCCAGGACACTGAGATCATGACCTGAGCCGAAGGCAGCGGCTTAACCCACTGAACCACCCAGGCGCCCCTATCCCTGCAGTTTTGATCTCTATTTCCCTACTGGATAATCACGTTGGACGTATTTTCATTTACTTGTCTGCCACCTGTGTGTCTTTGGTAAAATGCTTCTTCAAATCTTTGCTGATGTTCTAATTGTACTGTTTGCTTTTTTTACTGTTGAGTTTTCTAAGTTCTGTATATATATTCTAGATACTAGGCCTTTGCCAGATACAGGGTTTGCAATTGTTTTTTTCTAGCCTGGAGCTTGTCTTTTTACCCTCTTAGCAGGGCCTTTCACAGAACAAAATTTTAAAAGTGTTGAAGTCCAATTTATTTTTTTCTTTTATAAATCATGCTTTTGATATCAAGTCTCACACTTATTTGCATTGGCCTAGAAACTGGAGCTTTTCCCTCACTCTTGGAAAAATTTTATACATTCACATCTTGTATTTAAGGTTTGTGACCCATTTGGAGTTAGTATACTTGAGTTCTGTATAAGCTATGAGACTCTCATTTTTAGGGGTGGGGGGATCTATGGACATCCAAATGCTCCAGTCTTAATTACTGAAAAGACCATCTTTTCTTCATTGACTTGTTTTCAAAGTTTTGTCAAAAATCAACTGGTCTGGGGCGCCTGGGTGGCTCAGTGTGTTAAGCCGCTGCCTTCGGCTCAGGTCATGATCTCGGGGTCCTGGGATCGAGCCCCGCATCGGGCTCTCTGCTCAGCGGAGAGCCTGCTTCCTCCTCTCTCTCTCTGCCTGCCTCTCTGCCTGCTTGTGATCTTGTCAAATAAATAAATAAAATCTTTTTTTTTTAATATTTTATTTATTTATTTGACAGAGAGAGATCACAAGCAGGCAGAGAGGCAGGCAGAGAGAGAGAGAGGGGAGGAAGCAGGCTCCCTGCTGAGCAGAGAGCCCGATGCGGGGCTCGATCCCAGGACCCCGAGATCATGACCTGAGCCGAAGGCAGCGGCTTAACACACTGAGCCACCCAGGCGCCCTAAATAAATAAAATCTTAAAAAAAAAATCAACTGGTCATAATTTTATGGGTATATTTCCAATTCTTTACTCTGTTCCATTAATCTATGTGTGTATCCCACTGTTAACTCCACACAGTCTTGATAATGTAGCAATATACCAAATCTTAAAATTGGGTAGACTGATTCTCCCACTTTGTTCTTCTTTTTCAAATTATTTTTAGCTATTCTAGTTCCTTTGAATTCCATATGAGTTTTAGACTAATGTTCTCTCTATACCTATAAAAATCTTGCTGGAAGTATTTTTGGGAATTGTGTTAAATCTGTATGTCAGTTTAGAAAGATTTGATATCTTTACTATGTTGAGTCTTTCAACTCATAAAAGTACAATTAAAAATAAGTCATACTGTTATGGGTTAAATTGTGTCCCTCAAAAAGATACATTGAAATTTTAACACTGAAACCCATAAATATGATCTTCCCAGGAAATAGGGTCTCTGCAAATGTAATCATGACTTATCTGGCACCTTCATAAACTAAAGAAAATTTGGGACACCTGGGTGGCTCAGTTGGTTAAGTGTCTGCTTTTGGTTCAGTTCATGATCCCAGGGTCCTGGGATTGAGCCCCACATCCCTGCATCAGGCTCTCTGCTCAGCAGGGAGTCTGCTCCCCCCAGTTATGCTTGCTTGCTCTCATTACCTCTCTGAAATAAAATCTTTAAAAAAAAAAAAAAGAAAGAAAATAAGGAAAATTTGGATATAGACACTCAGAATGCCATGTGACAACAGAAGCACAGATTGGAATAATGAGTCTACAGGCAAAGAATGCCAAGGATTGTCATTAAGGACAAAGCTCAGAAGGGAACAAGAAGCAGGTTCTCCTACAGAACCTCCAGAAAGAAATCAACCCTACTGACATCTTGATTTCAGAATCTAGCCTCCAGAACTATGAGAGAATAAATTTGCCGTCTTAGTAAGAAAAAAAAGAAGTATTTTTCTCCATTTATGTAGATTTTCTGTTATTTCTTTCAGAGCACTGTGTAGTTTTCAGCATACAAGTCTTGTACATTTTGTTATATTTATACCTAAATATTTACTTCTTTAAAATTTTGAATGATTGTAAGAGGTATTACCTCTTTAATTTTCATATCCATGTGTTTGTTACTATGATAGAGAAATATGATAGGTTTTTGTATGTTTGTCTGATATCCTGTAACTTAACTGAACTCACTAATTGGTTTTAGGAATTGTTTTGTAGATTCATTGGGATTTTCTATGCAGTCATTGCATCTGCAAATAGTAGGACTTTTGTTTCTTCCTTCCTAGTCTGTACGCCTCTATTTTGTTTTGTTTGGGGTTTCTTGTAGACATTTTTATCAGGTGAGAAAATTTCCCTCTATTGTTTTTATGAGACTTTTTATAAAAATAATTATTGAATTTTTAAAACGCTTTTTTTTTCTAAATCCATTGATATGATGACTAGCTTTGTATTTTTGGAATAAACTCCACTTGATCATTGAGTATAATTTTTTATATATTATTGAATTTTGTTTGCTAGTATCTGATTAAGAATGCTTTCATCTGTACCCATGCAGTACAGGGGTTTATGGTTTGTTGCTGTTATTGTTGTTGAACAGTCTTTATCTGGTTTGGGCATCAAGATGATACTAGCTTCATAAAATAAGAAGTATTGTTTCTTACTCTGTTTTCTGGAAGAGGATATGCAGAATTGCTGTTAATTCTTCTTTAAGCCTTACAATGAATTCTCTGTGAAATCAGCTGGGCCTAGAGATTTTGTTTGGGGGAGTTTTATTTATTTATTTATTTTTAAATTTTTGGGGTTTTGGGGTTTTTTTTTTTTTAATTTCTTTTCAGTGTAACAGAATTCAAATTTAAGTTCCTTAATAGTTATGGTGCCTTTCGAATGGTCTATTCCGTTGGGACAGCTGTGGTCATTTTTGTGACAAATTGGGACCATTTGCTGAATCTGTAGGTTAAAGTTGCTCCTATGGTGAGAAGGGATGCTTTCTTACCAACCAGAATGGTGACATAAATCTAGGCTCCCGACCTGGCCTTCTCTGTCATCAGGCTGGTGAAGGTATTTGGCGACCTCGTTACAACAGTCTCATAAGGTGGAAGTTTAGGTTTCCCACTTGGCCTCTACTGACATGAGTAGTGGTGGTGCCATGTTGTTTTCTGTGGGATTTGGCTGGGGTGAAGAGGTTATTGTCTAAAAGTTTTCTGACATGCAAGACTGCCCTTTCCTGGTCCCCTGACTAGAGAGAGGAGGCGTGTCTTACTGTTTGGTTTGGTGTGGGTTTTGTTTTGGTTCTGTATGGTCTGTGTCTGTGGACATTTCTGGGATGCCAGCTCTTTCACTTTAAAAGCACACTGCAACTGTGTCTCAGGTCCCAAAGAACCTAACCAGTCTGTTCATTTTCTCCACCTGTCAGAGTCTTCCTAGGGATGTTTCACACATAATGTTCAGACTTTTTAGCTGTACTTAGTGGGGTGAATAGGGAAAAGCAAGCCTGTTCTACCTCCCAGAAACAGAAACCATCCAGGGCTTAGTTTTAACAAACGGACAGAGATGAACTTAGGGTGCATTGAATAGACTGACCAGAACATAAATCTTTACCTATGGAACGAATGCTCTGCTCCTTGGTGGGCAGTCTGTTGTGCCTCATGAGGAGAGAGCTCAAGAGAGGAAAGGAGAAAAGTAGGAAAGAGGAGAAAATGGAAGAGTTTCTGTATGTCATTCCTTACTTTCCTCTTGCCTCTCCCTCAAGGCAAGTGTAAGAGCTCAAGAGACGAAAGGAGAAAAGTAGGAAAGAGGAGAAAATGGAAGAGTTTCTGTATGTCATTCCTTACTTTCCTCCTGCCTCTCCCTCAAGGCAAGTGTAGGACCCCAAAATACGAAGAGTTCATGTAAATCCTGAGGCTGACTTCAGCATCAATCTAGCCACTAGAGATTCTCTACCTATCCATCTATCTATCTTTGACATATATTTTAAGCACTTACTTTTTGGGTACTCTCACACTAAACACAACAGAGAAAAGTAAGGTACAAAAGTATAGCCTCTCTCAGAATCCTTCAAAAACCTGCATACAAAAAATACTATAATAACAGTAAAGTTCTAATGAATGACATACAATGGGCCACATTGCTAGGATAGTATTAAATATGTCATTTAAAAGTGACACAAATGTTTGTACTGGGAACCATATGTTCTTCCTTTTCTATGGCTTCCTCGCTCCTTATAACCAAATCTAACACCAAAAGATCAGCTATCACTTCTTAAGCCAATTCTGACTGAGGCTGGAAGGATATCAAGTGAGAAATAATCCATCCTCTTTAAGCCCATAATGAGATGGCTAATCCAAGAACACGGGCCTCCTAAGCTCCCCTCAGAACCTCATTCATCCCTTGCTGTGTTGTAGGATGGTCCTGTGGATCTGAGTCTCAAACCCACTCTACCACCCTTCTCTGTCAGCACAAGGGCTTGGCTCCTGCCATGTTTGGTCACGTCTCCTACAATGATATCTCCTGACATCCTGGATCATGAAAATTCAGTAGCGGGGTTTCCTACCACTGTTTCTTTCTAGCGGTTACTGTCAATCATTTCATTGTAATGAAGCCAGTGACTTTCAGAAAATGGGTAATCTAACAAACATTCAAAGATAAAGTTTTTGTTCTTCAAAAGTGAAGCAGATTTCTGCTTCTGACAATGGAAATCACATTGCTTCTCACCAATTTCCTGTTGAAAATCACTATAAAAGATGAACAAAAAATATAAAACCGTATGTATGAAGTCATCAGTCATGGAGATAAAGAGAAGCTTTGAGGCCAAGAGTGTAAGGGGAGCCGAGAGGTTTACCCCAAAGCAGCAGCTGAAAGGCTTAGAGATTGAATGAAATATTTAAAAGTTGTACAGGGAAAAGCAACAAGAACTTGAGTTCAGAGCCTTCCGGGGATGATTAGCCTTGGGTAAAGACAGAGGATGTCATTAGGGACCCCAGGGCACTTCAGCCATCATAAGAACTTAAGAAAAGCTTTAGGTTAGCTCAACCCCTAAAAGGATTAAGGTGACTGGCATCTCACCAAGATGCCCACAAGTTAATCTAACTCCTACGGTGAGAAAGAACATTCATGTAAGCCTCAAAATATCTTATAAGTTTTCATCTACTATATAAGACACACAGTAAAAAATAATCAGCATACTAAAAAGATCCAACCAAATAACAAGTGGGGGGAAAGAGAGAGTACGTCAAGACCCATGAGAAATCCAGTTATTGTATTTGTCTGATAGGCAACTCAAAATAACTGTGATCAAAGGAATAAATAAGTTGATAAAATCCAGCAGAGTTAAAAATGATGAGAACCAAGATAATGTAAATTCTAAAACTGAATTAAGAACTTTATAGATACATATGTAACAGATTATATAGAACTAAGGGGGAAAAAAATCAGTGAATGGAAGATGAGTGAGAAGAAAATATTAAGACCCAAAAAAGGAGAAAAAAAAGACAGGAAATGAAGAGTACGTAGCATCTGTAGGATATGCACAATAAAAAGATTAACATACATGTAATTAAAATCTCAGTAGGAGAATAGAAAGAAAAAGGGGCACAGGCAGTATCTGAAAAGATGGTTATCAAGAATTTTCAAAAATTGGACGCCTGGGCGGCTCAGTGGGTTAAGCCTCTGCCTTTGGCTCCGGTCATGATCCCAGGGTCCTGGGATTGAGCCCCACATCGGGTTCTCTGCTCAGCAGGGAGCCTGCTTCTTCCCCTCTCTCTCTCTGCCTGCCTCTCTGCCTACTTGTGATCTCTGTCTGTCAAATAAATAAAATCTTTAAAAAGAAAAAAAAGAATTTTCAAAAACTGATCAAATACTGCAAGCTACTAATTTTAAAAAGTGCTGTGAGCCTTAAGAAGAACCAACACAAAGAAAACAACATAGCTAGGAACATTACAAGAAAATTGCTGAAGATCAAAGTCAAAGAGAAAGCCATAAAATAAGATCTATGATAAAAAGTATATAACCTACGAGGGGCCTAGATCTACCTACTAGACCCACTGTACTACCTGCAAAAGTATATTATCTGCAAAAGGCAATATGGACAGTAAGACTGAGCTGAGAGCTGACTTCTCAGCGGCAATAACAAAGTCAGAAGACAATGGAAAGATAGCATTTTTAAAATTTATTTAAATAAGGGACGCCTGGGTGGCTCAGTTGGTTAAGCAGCTGCCTTCGGCTCAGGTCATGATCCCAGCGTCCTGGGATCAAGTCCCACATCGGGCTCCTTGTTTGGCGGGGAGCCTGCTTCTCCCTCTGCCTCTGCCTGCCATTCTGTCTGCCTGTGCACGCTCGCTCTCCTCTCTCTCTGACAAATAAATAAAATCTTTAAAAAAAAATTTATTTAAATAAAATTAATTAACATATAGTGTATTATAAATTTCAGAGGTAGAGTTCAGGGATTCATCAGTTACATATAATACCCAGTGCTCATTACATCCAGTGCTCTCCTTAATGTCCAACCCTCAGTTACCCCATCCCCCTACCTACTCCCCTCCTATTTGTTTCCTATAGTCAGAGTCTCTTATGGTTTGTCTCCCTGTCTGATTTCATCTTATTTTATTTTTCTCTCTTTCCCCTATGATCTTGTTTTATTTCTTAAATTCCACGTATGAGAAAAATCATATAATTGTCTTTCTCTGATTGATTTTGTTTAGCGTAAGACCCTCTAGTTCCACCCCCACTGTTGCAAATATTAAGATTTCATTTTTGATGGCTGAGTAATATTCCAGTGTATAAATATATAACATCTTGTTCATCAACAGATGAATGGATAGACAATGGAAAGATAGCTTGAAAGGATCAGGAGCTGCCGGGGAAAAGCTACTAAACTATAATAAAGGTTGAAAAACGTATTGGAGGGGGCCTGGATGGCTCAGTTGGTCTGCTTCTCCCTCTGACCTTCCGCCTTCTCATGCTCTTTCTCTCAAATAAATAAAATCTTTTTTTAAAAAAAGTATTGGAAATGTATTTCAATACAGTGACGAAATACAGATATTTTCACACAAATACAAACAGAAAGCACCCAGCAGACACTAAAGAAAATACTAAAGGGTGTTCCTTAAGAAGAAAAAGATTAGGGACGCCTGGGTGGCTCAGTTGGTTAAGCGGCTGCCTTCGGCTCAGGTCATGATCCCAGCGTCCTGGGATCGAGTCCCACATCGGGCTCCTTGCTCAGCGGGGAGCCTGCTTCTCCCTCTGCCTCTGCCTACCACCTACCATGTGCCTGTGCTCATGCTCGCTCCCTCTCTCTCTCTCTAACAAATAAATAAATAAAATCTTTAAAAAAAAAAAAAGAAGAAGAAGAAAAAGATTATACGAGCAGCCTGGCTATGAAAAAAGGAATAACAAGGAATGGGAATGATGAATATGTGAATAAATCCAACTGAATACTGACTATACAACATATAGGGAGACTGTATACAACAAACAATAATACTTGTGTTAACAATCATAATTGTGCTGTTATGCCAAGAATATCTTGTGGACTGTTAAATATGTAGAAAATGACAATACATGAGAATATAAATTAGTATGTGAGCAAACAGCATTAAAGTATATTCTAGCGCTTGCATTGAGTTGGTAATAGTAAACAACAGTAATTTATATCAGACTTTTATTAGACTTCAATATCTCTAGGATGCATTCTATTAACTAGGGTAACTAATATTATAATCGTAAAAGAATGTATATCTAGGGGCGCCTAGGTGGCTCAGTGGGTTAAGCTGCTGCCTTCAGCTCAGGTCATGATCTCAGGGTCCTGGGATCGAGTCCCGCATCGGGCTCTCTGCTCAGCGAGAAGCCTGCTTCCCTCTCTCTCTCTCTCTCTCTCTGCCTGCCTCTCCATCTACTTGTGATCTCTCTCTGTCAAATAGATAAATAAAATCTTAAAAAAAAAAGTTATCAAAATAACTTTATAAAAAAAAAAAAGAATGTATATCTAACCAGCTAATGTACAGGAGAAATGGTAAAGTAAATAATACCAAATTCACCTAAAGGAATGTAAGAGAGGAAAAATATATCACAGAATAGGTAACTGGAAAATAAATAGTTTTAAACTAAATATATCAATAATAACATCTAATGTAATTGGACTAAATATTCAATTAAAAACAAAAAAAATTCAGGATGGATTAAAAAAAAAAAAGCAATCATATGCTGCTTATAAAAGACCCACCTTAAAAAAAAAAAAAGACCCACCTTAAATAGCCGAATATACAAAGGTTGAAAGTCAGAATAGGATACATATACCATAAAAATACCCATCAAAGATATTTGATACATCAAAGATCAGTCTCAAGGTAAACTGTATGCAAAAAGAGCCATTACAGATAAGATGGCTTTTCACGAGAAAAGAGTCAATCTATAAGGAAGAGAAATGTTTAAAAATTTGTATGCAGTTAATCAACAGCCTGGAAACGTATAGAAGGAAACTGTCAGAAGTAAAGGAGATACACACAAATTCACAGTACAGACAAGAGATTTCAGCGCCTTTATCTCCGTAGCTAATACACCAGGCAAACAGGAATAAGCAGTAAAGAGACACAAGATAACAAAAAATGTGACTACAAATTTGATCTAGTTGACATTTATAGAACATTGCAACTAATAACTATATAATAACATCCTATCCAAGTATGCAATTTACCAAAATTAAACAAATAATGGGCCATATGTCATTTCAAAGCTTTGGAATTATAGAGCATATTTTCTGACCCTAGTGGAATTAAGTTAGAAGTGACTAAAAATATCACTAGAAAATACCATGGGCTTGGAAAATAGACTATACCTTTTTGATAACTCATAAGCAAAGAAGTAATTATGGGGGATTAGGAAACAATTTACATAAAACAATAAATTACTGCATCTCAATACTTAAAGGTTTTATGTGGCTCAGTGGATTAAAGCCTCTGCCTTCAGCTCAGGTCATGATCCCAGGGTTCTGGGATGGAGCCCCGCATCAGGTTCTCTGCTCGGCGGGGAGCCTGCTTCCTTTCCTCTCTCTCTGCCTGCCTCTCTGCCTACTTGTGATCTCTCTGTCAAATAATAAATAAAATCTTTAAAAAAAAAAAAGCTGTGCTCAGAAAGAAATTTACAACCTTTAAAAATATATTAAAGGCTGAAAATCAATGATAAAACAGTATCAAGAATTTTTAAAAGGGCATATTTAATGCAAAGAAAGTATTAAATGAAACAAAAAATAGTATGAATTAATATAACAGAAACAAACACACAACACAGGGATAACAGGGGCACCTGGGTGGCTCAGTGGGTTAAGCCTCTGCCTTCGGCTCGGGTTATGATCTCAGGGTTCTGGGATCGAGCCAGGCATCGGGCTCTCTGCTTAGCAGGGAGCCTGCTTCCCCCCCACCTCTCTGCCTGTCTCTGCCCACTTGTGATCTCTCTCTCTCTCTCTCTCTCTCTCTCTCTGTCAAATAAATAAATAAAATCTTTAAAAAAAAATACAGGGATAACAAAAGGTAGTTCTTTGAAAAGACTATTGTAACTGACAAACACTTAGCAGCATTAATCATAAAAAAAAGGAAAAAATATCATCAACAATAAAAGAAAATCCTGTAAACAGTAAAAAGATAAGAAGGGGCTATTTTGAACAGCTGTAAGTCAATTTAGACAAAATGGACAAATTCCTAGAAAAATTTAAGCTAACCAAAATGACCCCCCAAACATAAAAATATGAATAAACTTATGACTTAAATTCTCTCTCTCTCCCCTTCCTCCCAACCCTCTCTTCCTTATTTCCTTTTTTTTTTTTTTAAAGATTTTCTTCATTTATTTGACAGACAGAGATCACAAGTAGGCAGAGAGACAGGCAGAGAGAGAGGAGGAAGCAGGCTCCCTGCGGAGCAGAGAGCCCAATGTGGGGCTTGATCTCGGGACCCTGGGATCATGACCCCAGCCAAAAGCAGAGGCTTTAACCCACTGAGCCACCCAGGTGCCCCCCTTATTTCCTGTTTTTAATGTCTTTGCCTCATTCTCTCCAACTGCAGATGTATTCCTTATAAGGGAGGGAGGGAGAAGAGGGCCAGGGCTATGGAGACTTTAGGCTTACATCATCTCGGCCAGTTGAGGCTCCCAAAATGAGGGAAATTGTCTCTTCTGGCATCAGAATATAACACCCTAGGGAGACAGGTGTTAAAGCTACACATGTCACATCCCAGTCCTAGAGGTGGGGTGAGGAGTGGGGTGGGGATAATTAGCAACCTCACAAGAACCAAACAGAATGACAGGTGGCTAGTTCCCCAAAAGAAAACAGTATTGTTTCCAGAAGAAATGCAAGAGGAGGCTGAGAATGAAAACAACAGCAGGTATCTATTCTATTTCTCGTAATGATTCCCAGTCCTCACGTAGTAACAATATACAACGCTTTGCTGTTTTTCACTGATATTAGTCTGTGTCAGAATTGGGTTCTGAACCTCAATGGAGGAAAACCACTGCCATCACACAGAACAGGACAGAATTCAAGCTCTCCTTTTTTTTTTTTTTTTTTTTTGTTTCTTTATCCATTCCTCTGTCAATGGACATCTGGGCTCTTTCCATATTTTGACGGTTGTGGACATTGCTGCTATAAACATTGGGGTGCATGTACCCATTTGAATCACTATTACTCAGCCATCAAAAAGAATGCAATCTTGCCATTCGCAACAAAGTGGGTGGAACTATAGTGTATTAGAAAATACGTCAGAGAGAGACAAATACCATACGATTTCATTCCCATGTGGAATTTAAGAAACAAAACGGATAAGAGGGAGGGAAAAATAAGATAAAAACAGAGAAGGAGGCAAACCATAAGAGACTCTTAACTCTAGGAAACAAACTGAGGGTTGCTGGAGGGGAGGTGGGTGGGCGGATGGGGTGACTGGGTGATGGGCGTTAAGGAGGGCACTTGAAGTAATGAGCACTATGTGTTGTGTGCAACTGATGAATCATTACATCAATGAAACTAATAATACACTACATATTAATTAAATTGAATTTAAATTTAAAATGTTTTTAAAGGAAAAAAAAGAATTCAAGCTCTTGCTGTAAGACCTTAGGTGGGTCATGTAGCATTCAGCTCTTTCATTTTCAAAAGGTGGCTACCTCTTTGTTTGAAGAGTAAATATGATTATATGACGTAAAAATCTTTAACATGGGTATTAAATGTTATATTTTTTAAAAGATTTTATTTATTTATTTGATAGACAGCGAGAGAGAGAACACAAGCTGGGGGAGAGGGAGAGGGAGAAGCAGGCTCTCTGCCGAGCAACGAGCCCGATGTGGGGCTCGATCCTAGAACCCTGTGATCATGACCTGAGCCAAAGGCAGATGCTTAACGACTGAGGCACCCAGGCACCCCTAGATGAGTTTTTTTAAGATTATTAGTAACAACTTCAAACTGGCTGAAATTGATCTCAGGTGCAGATAAATTATACCCCTAAATCTATAATAAACAGTCGCAAGAGATTATTTGAGAAAGGTTATTATTGAAAATAATAAAACTGAGGTTCATATTAATGCAACACTCAAATATTACCTTGCCTCTTCCATAAAACGTTCTTTCAGTCTCCTTCCCATGATTAAGAAAAATTTCTTATTGATGCATATGAGCAGAAAAATAGATACACCTTAAATGTAAATGTAAAGTTCACTGGGTTTTCACAAACTACACACAGCTGTGCAACTAATATCCAGATCAAATTCTTCCCATGACTTGATCATTTGGAAGATCTTTCAGAATGACAAACTCGGGTTGAAGTTAAGCAACCCGTATTCTAATGACTCTAAAAAAAAATGCACTGTTTGACTTAAGTCCTTCCTTACATCCTTTTTGTGATCATTTTCCTCATCTGCACACTAAGAGCAACAAGACTCCAGCTGTGTCATAGCACAGTTCTAGGACTACACACAGGTGACGGAGTGCCTCTTCCTGAGTCTCCCTCTCCTTTGGTTTCCATGACACTGACCCTACTTGAACTTTAATCAATTACCCACCCTTTATTTGAACTTTATTTAATCATGGTGTAGTTTCTGCCCATTCTTTGGATGCAGGCACTCTCCAAGATTCCAGCCTGACCTCAACGTTCCCTACCTCACACATTCTCATTCAGTTCTCTTTCTCTGATCAATTTCATCTGATCATTTTAACTCTATGACTCTCAAGTGTAAATCCAAACCCTGACTTTTCTCCCCAACTCCAGTCCAGGATTTTCAACTGCCTGTTGGATATCTCCATTTCAAGTCCTGCTGGTAAATCAAACTTGACCTATTGAAAGGAGGAATTCATCTTTCCTCCCGAACCTTCTCCCTCTTTCAAATTCTCTACTTTAATTACCATTTTGTGACCCACGTAAGACATCTTGAAATGACCAACTTTCCCCGGGCTCACTTGCCAAGTCTTGTTCTTCCTACCACCATGTCATTTGAAATGAAATGCCTCTATCCCTCCCTTCCTCCCCCACTTCTCTAAACCAGTTGTCCCTCCCTACCCACACTATTCCAAACATTCCCTGACTGGTCTGCTAATCGTCAATGTCATTGCTGCATTCCACCTCCCATTCTCTAACCAACTTATTTTCTTCACGCAGGTCAAATCATGGCAGTCCTCTGCTTCAGCCACGTTACAGGCAGACTAAGGAACAAATGCCTTCACCCTATAGCTGGCCTCCTTTCCATGAGATAGCTTCATACCATTTGCATTTGATCCTGTGGTATCTCCTGCACTTTAATAACGCCATGCTTTTGTCTCTAATGTTCTGCCTCCACTCATTAAGACAGTATGTATCCTTCAAAGCAAGGCAAGTATAATCCTCACAGAAGAAACCACTCCATTTTCAAAACCCAGAGCTTTAAAAAAATACATACATTAGAACTTCAAATGTGTAACAGCTTTGTGTATATTTTGTGCTAGTCATTCTAACAGGTACTTCATATACTATAATTCATTTAATCCCCATAGCAACCCTGTGATAAACGTGGGCTCATTCAGTCTCAATGATTCACCCCCAGATCTTACTGGGGCAGACATACACAGGAGCCAGAGCCAAAATTCTGAACTCTGTGACTCCAAACTCCATTTTCTTTATACTCTACAGAATAATTTCTACAAGTAGTTGTCTATATACATCTCTCCTTGAGAAGAATATAAGTTCTCAGATGGCTGAAGAATGTGAAATATTTGGTTTAATCCTGTCCTTCAACTCGGCAAACACACACACACACACCTTAGTTGGGTTTCTCCCATGACAATATGACTCAGTGAATGTTGAGCAAATGAATGAACACATTATCAGGATCCACTCACAAAAATCTACTCAGTTTTGATGATAGATACCCATGATAAAAGAGCTCTATCTGGTCATGGCTCTGTGGAACTCACAAAGAGAACAAAGAAAGTAAAATAACATCAGTTGGCATAGTTATTAGTCTAGAAGTAGCTCATGTAAAAGGCAAACATAATTTTAATGTTTTCCCTTTCCCTAATAAGAAAACAGGTCTCTCTTTAGAATAATAAAGATAAGTAATTTGAGCCATAGCACCAAAATATAAGGAATCTAGCAAAGAGAGGTGTCTATCCTGAAATGCTTTGTTCTAAACACTCACCATGTACTCTTGCTGCCTTTTATCTGTGTATTTTTCTTATTTAAACCCAAGCCATGTTTTCATTCTGCAATATTTTCCTCCTTCTAGAAGGCATCTGTAGTTTTAGCCATTGTGACCATCTACATGGACCTTAGTGCCTGCTTCTTTTCAAGCTGGGTTCTCCAGTGTTCCCTTGATTACACAAGCATGGACTGTCCCAAATAATATCCTTTCATCAAATTTCTTTCTGCGTAAACCAATCAAAGTAATATTCTGTAGCTTGAAATCAGGAATTCTACCTGATACCATCCCAATCTTCTGACTGACATACACAGGGCAATCACCCAACTAGTGGGCTAAATCCTACAGCTCTATTTTTTTTTCTGTTAAAATATAATAAATTCCAAAAAAAAAAAAAATTCCTTCTCTCCTTCATTCATTCATTCATGGAGGGTACATTTCTAAATAATGAAGATACAGTAGTAGCAGGATAAAACTAGTCCTAACTCATGGAAATTACAACTCCTTGGATAGCTCTGCTGTTGGCAACCAAAGGATGTAGCACATATAGTCCACATGAAATTCTGTTAATTGGAAACAGAACTGAACTTCCTAAAGGGTCAAGCCTAAAAGCCTACCCTTTTAAACAACCAACGATCTCAACATATAGACTAAATGTGTGTGTATATATATGTGTGTGTACATATATGTGTGCATATAAATGTGTGTATATAAGTCTGTGTGTATATAAATGTGTGTATACATTTGTATATATGGAGCAAACACACATATATACACATATACACATATATGATACATATGAGTATACATGTTAATGGGGAAGTTTGGGAGACAAGAGTTCAAGACAAACTTTAGAGGGCAATGAATCTGAGACGGTAAGAATTTGGATATCTGTGGAGGGGAAGGGATGGAGCCCCACAGGAGAAATACTCTTAGAACAACTCAAGGATGGGGCCTTAAGAATCAGAGTCAACACACAATGAAAAAAAGTAATTGGTGAAACGAAATGGATCCCAGAAGAAGACAAAGATGGAGAACAAGAAGGTCAAAGGGTTATGTTTGTCTGCCAAGCTCTGGTATATTGGTTTGGTTTGTTTTTTCTGGAATATTCCTTCTTTCTGAAAGACCATAGGGTTGGGTTGGGTGAGATGTGATGAGCAAGTTCTTGAAATATATAGCGTATATCACCAATCTGAGGTGGGTACAGTATGATCTTCTTTGTGAATAAAGGAGAAATTCATCTAGTAAAATTTCAAATAAAAGTAACTATAGCATTCTTTTTCTTCCTACTGGAAAAGCGCATTAATTGTGGTGTCTGCCAATTTAGAATAGAAATGTTTAAAAACAAAAGAATCCAATTTAGAGAGCTCTCTTTAAAAGTCAGTTAGATTTATCAACAGAAGAGAAGAGACTATTGTCTCAATTGTCTTTTTGTTGTTTTTTCTTCTTCCTATCCTCTAGAAAAAAAAAAAAGAATGAGTATGTTAATGGAAATGCTAATGGTAGAAATCTCTGGAGTTTTCACTAATGTTTTAAATTGGCTTTTTATAGAGCAACAATTACACGAGCTATAAAAAGAGATAATATACTGTATGGTTAATGAAATACTGTTTGAGGGCTTTAAAATGTCTTACACTAAAAATTCGTATTTGAACGTCTTGCTATCAGAAATAATTGAGTTTAAAACAATATCTACATTAATAATATAGACATATAGGTACACAAAAGTAAAATGGTTTAAAACAGATGCATCTTTTTTTATCTGTGATCATGAAATTCAAGAATCAATAGTGGATTCATTCCAGTCCCCTAAATTCACTTTAGTCATTATTTTTGAATATTTTTGCTAGTTCATGAACTAATGAGCTAATGGAGAAAAAATAATTAGTATTATAGAATCTCCTATCGTGAATATTTTTCGGACCCTAACTTCCAGGAAACTCCTTAGAAAAGCACCGTAAGGCCCACCAGCAATCTGAGGTAAAGAGTCTTGATAATTCAGTCTGGATGGGACAGTGGAGGCGGGATCAAGACAGCTTACTTCCTACAGCTTCAAGCTGGATGCTCAAGTTGAAAATCCAGACAGTAATTTTACATTTACATTCCCATGTCTAATTCATTGGCAAATTCAGTTGACTCTACACCCTCCAAAATATGCCTCTTTCTTTCCGTTCTCCCAACAGCCCTGGTCTACGCACCATTACTCAGGCATGAACTCATACGCCAGCTTCTTCATTGTCTTCTGCTGCCACTATTCCCCGGCTGCAATCTGTTTTCCACATGAGCCAAGAACGAACCTTTAAAACATCCAAGTGCTCATTCAGTGAATATATATCAAGCATCTACCTATCCAGGCACTGGGAAAGGAGGCAGACGCGGTCAGTACCTTTATGCAACCCCTGTGGGAGGAGACAGAGAACAAGCCAGAAATCTCGGGCTGTGATGAGTGCTGGGAATGAAATTGAAAAAGTAATAGCCAAAAGAGTCGTGATGAACTCATTCAAAAGGTTCATTAGCTGAACCCACCAAAATGATCCAGTGAGGTGTTCAAGCAAAAGTGTTTTAAGATTTCATATCTTATTCTGCTCTCTCTCCAACACAAACAGAAGCAGTTAGTTGTCCATAAACCACACTCAAGTGGGAGAGTCACTGAATTGCCACCACTGGGAAAAATCACGGCTCAACGCTCAAGATCAGAATACAGACTGATGCTTTTCTTTAACGTTTTGAGCAGGACCTGTCTTATCTTTGCCTTCTGCTTTCTCTGTAAAATTTTTAAAAAGTGAGACTTCTGCATGTTGCTGAGACATGACCCTTCTGGTTTGGCCCTTGCCCCACATGACACATCTCTTGCCCACGCCTGTGCCAGCCCTGGCCATCAGAATGGGATTACTACAACAGTATCGGTGATGTCCACGGACCGGGGGGAACTTGTAGAACCACACCAGGAGCCTGTTGGACAGGGCGATGTCCAGGAAGATGGACAAAGGGCACAGATTCTGTCTGCCATGCTGTGTGTGTGTGTGTTTCCTGACAGATTGAATTTCCTTCCAACACCTGTCTCAGATTTGCCGCCTCGGTGACAATAGGCACCTCAACGAGCTGGTCTAATTATAATCCTCAGCCCTTCCCAGTTGGCCCCGTCCCTGTGCGGTCTGCTCTGCCACAACCAAGAGGAACACTGCCCGTGGAGAGTATACTGTACGTTCCCTATTCCACCCATCTGTCCCTCCCCGGCCCCGTGTCAAAATCAGAAACAAGACCCTGAAAATCTTTATGAAACTGCAATATACTTGCTCTTTCCCAATCAGCCTCTAGGATCTGGCAAAGGGAGGAAACCTTGAGAGACTTAAAAACATAATTAACAGAGGGATCTTCAGGAGGGGTAAGGGAAACCGTGATTGTTTTAATAACCCCATTGTCAGGCTCCGAAAGGACTTGCTGTAGAAGTCACGGAGCCTCTGCCGGAAACCTGTGACCAGTCAGGTGGGATGCGAGCTCCCCTGAAGACAGAGACTCTGCCCTCTGCCAGCACCGGGTCCCTGAGTGCAGAACCCACTTCCTTCAGAACACGGCTTAGAGGATAATGAATTCCGGTGGCTCGTTCCTGGTTGAGCACCTATCCCCGAAGAAAACTAATTATTAAATCAGCGTCACTTATCATCCGGGAAGTAACATGCAGCCTAGAGGAAAACAGCTTGAACGGGGTAAGAGCCTCTTGATCCAGATAAGAGGCCATAATGGAATTTTAACATGATGGTATTTAATAAACCCAAAATTTATCTTAAAAGTAAAAACAAAAGCCCTACAAGACTAAACGGGGGGAGCGTGACTGAACATCAGTATAAAATTAAGACTTGGAGTTGTCCCAACATGGACGGGACTGGAGGAGATTATGCTGAGTGAAAGACGTCAAGCAGAGAGAGTAGATTATCATATGGTTTCACTTACTTGTGGAACATAAGGAATAACATGGAGGACATGGGGAGAAGGAAAGGAAAGTGAATTGGGGGGCATCGGAGGGGGAGACGAAGCATGAGAGACTGAGGACTCCGAGGAACAAACTGAGGGTTTTAGAGGGGGTGGGAGTAAGGGGTGGGTTAGCCTGGTAGTGGGGATTAAGGATTCCCACTACGTGTAATCCACGTATTACATGGAGCACTGGGTGTGGTGCATAAATAGTGAATTCTGGAACACTGAAAAGAAATAAAATTTTTTAAAAAGACTTAGGAGTTGTAACAGACCACTGATAACAGTAATAATAGCAACCATGATAGTAAGAGAAGCTAATATTTACTGAGGGTTTACCATGTACCAGGCACTGTTCTAATCATTAAAAAATGTATTATTAACTCATTCAATCTGTACAATACCCTTGAAGTAAATAATTGGCAACCTCAGTCTATAGGTGAGGAAACTAAGGCACAAAAACATAAAGTGACTGAAAATTAATCCATAACGTCATGTGATTGCCAAACACATTTGCTATCTTGGGTGTTGCTAAAGAACAGGACCCAGAGCAAGAGCTTAATGACATGGGACTGCACTTAAATTCCTGGATTCTGTTACGGGTTATGAAAGCAGCTATTTTGAAAGAGGGAAAAAAAAAAAAAAAAGAATGGCCAAGAGTGGTGAACAGAAAGAGGAGAGGAACACAAGAGCTTGTGGCGGTCCTCCAACCCAAGGGGCTGCCCTAGACTTGGCTTGAGCTATTTCAGAGGTCAGCCTTGGGAATCACATCTCTGTTTCCCAAATTACAAAGAACAAGGATGAGATGCGAAAGAGAATAAATAGTTGCTCAACAGAAAGCTGTCCAGTGGGACCGCTGTGTAAGATGAGAATCACACCTCACTGACAATGTACAAGGCATGGACAGCAGAGGACATGGCACCAAGTGACCGCCAAGGATCGTTACTCTGTGATCCTAAAGCAATCAACTGTAGACACTATTTTGGTAGCACATCAACATAAGTAAATTACGGACTAAAGGTAAATTATGGTAACCCAACTAAAAGTCCTCAGAGAAAGCCTCTACCTGAACCTCTAAGTGTTTCAATTAAATTCAATGTTTATTGACTTTTATATGCCTGACTACCCAGAAGCAGGGATCGTGCCTTATTTATAAGCTTCCAGCTTATTTTCGCCTGAATAGAAATAGCTATGCCAAAAGAGCTATCACCTATTGTTTTGAAACAAGATACAGATATTTCAAGAGTACACAGACGTTAAGCCAAAGTATAACCATCCGAATCTGAATTTGGCCACAGATTACCTTAACTTTATTTGCTTTCAACAACTTCTAAAGCCATTTTGCATTTGTTCTAAATTGCTGTTTATTTTCTTGTATAATCTGATTTGACTGATTTTGCCTTTCTGAAGTTCGGTTCAGGTATATTTTTTGTCTGAACTGAGCTTTTTGTTTTTGTTGGCTTGTTGTTTGTTGTTAGTTCCCTTACTGTTGTCATTTTCCCCTAAATTCAGGTTTTGTCATTTTCCTTCCATTTCTGTCAACCTCTCTATAGCCCCATTTTGAATACGGTTCACCTCAGTTCACCCCTTCCTGGTGGTGAACAAACACCAAATTGTTGGTTCAACTTGGTTCAAAAAATCACAATCACTCTTAGAATAATTTTCAACTCTTCAAATATCTTCAACTATCATCTCTTCACTTCTGGACAGAGAGGTTAAATAACTCGCCAGAGGTAACACAATTAGAAAGTGACGGAGCTAGAATTTAAACTTCCAACCCTGTATATTAAGTCACGAGGCTACCATGAGCCAGCATGAACTAAAAGGTGGTGTAGTATAGAATCAAGCAAAAAAATAGCTTAAAAATTATTTGGGAATCAGGCTGTCTCATTCTTGAAACAGCAACTTCACTGTAGTTTGTAATTTGAAGTTCCTGAACTTCAAATTAAAGACCCCATCACTTTAGCTCAATAGCAAGAAACACAAAGCACTGGGGACCAAACCCATTCACAGGTAAGTCTCCTCTATACTCGACCAGAGAAGAAATCAGAAAAGACTCTGCTGGAGCACCTGGGTAGCTCAGTGGGTTAAGTGCCTGACTTCAGCTCAGGTCATGATCTCAGGATCCTGGGATGGAGCCCACATCGGGCTCCCTGCACAGTGGGGAGTCTGCTTCTCCTTTCCCCCGCTCTTGTGCTATCACTCTTTCTCTCCTTTGAAAGAAAGAAAGAAAGAAAGAAAGAAAGAAAGAAAGAAAGAAAGACAGGGAGGGAGGGAGGGAGGAAGGACGGACGGACAAGACCTGCAGCCAAGGCTTGTCCACCATATGGTTGGTAGTCATGGCAGTTTGCTGAATAGAGGCTAAGCTCTTAGCTGCTGTACTGGTCCTATTTATGCAAAGCAGTCAAATCAATCTTCCACGGGAAATTGTACCTAGAATAGTTTGAACTTTCCAAATGAAAGTATCATTATGTCCCTGCAAAATCCAATGCAGGGAGGTAATGTAATGGGGTATGACAATGTCATAGAAGGAAATGTGAATCACGAGTTAAAAAAAAAAAATCACACTTCTATCTCATTGCCTCAGTTTTTTAATCCAGAAAATAACTTCATTGTTCACAAGATTCTAAGAATTCAATATAATTGTGTTAGGTGAAAAGCATTCTGTGTACAGTGAAGAGTTATTAAAAAAAAAAAATCAACAGCACTGAAGAACTCCTAGAAGGTAAGGTAGGAGAAAATCTAGATGATCTTTGCTCTGGCGATGACATTTGAGATACAACACAATCCATGAACAAATGAATTAATAAGCTGGATGTCATTAAAATTAAAATTTTCTACTCTGCAAAAATTAACATTAAGAAAATGAGAAGAGAAGACAAGCCCTACACCGAGAGAAAATATTTGCAAAAGAAACATCTGATAAAAGATTACTTTCAAAATATACAAAGAACTCTGAAAATTTAACAACAAGAAAACAACCCAATTAAAAAAAAAATGGGCCAAAGACCTGAACAAACATCTCACCAAAGAAGACATGCAAACGGCAAATAATCACGAGAAGATGCCCCCCAATAAATGTCATCAGGGAAATGCAAAATGAAACAAGATACCACTACACACCTATTAGAATGACCAAAATCCAGAAAACTGACACCAAATGTGGATAAGGATGTGAAGCCACAGGAACTCTCATTCATTGTTGGTAGGAATGCAAACTGGTAATGGCCTCTTTGGAAGAGTCTGGTCGTTTTTTATACAAAATTAAGCACACTCTTCCAAAACAATCCAGTAGTCGTGCTCCTTGATACTATCCAAAGGAATCAAAAACTCACGCCCGTACAAAAACTTGCACGCTGAGTCTGTAAAGCAGCGCTATTCATAATTGCCAGAACGTGAAAGCAACCGAGATGCCCTTCGGCAAGTGAATGGATAGGTAAACGGTGGTCCCTCCAGAAAATGGGATATTATTCAGTGATGAAAAGAAAAGATCCATCAAGTCATGAAAAGACACGGAAGAAACGTAAGTGCACATTATTAAGGGAAAGAAGTTGGTCTGAAAAGACTCCATGTGGTATGATCACAATTCCCATGACATTCTGAGAAAGGCAAAACTATGGGGACAGTAAAAAGGTCAGTGGTTACCAGGGACGAAGAGGAGGGAAGGAAGAAATCTGGGCAGCACGGAGAATTTTCAGGCCAGTGAAACACTCTGCATGATACCATAATGATGGGTGTATACCACGATACATTTGTTTAAATCCAAAAATACACAACACCAAAAGCAAACCCTGATGTAAACAATGGACTTGGAGGGACAACAACTGTCAGTGTAGTGTCATCGGCTGTAACACATGCACCACTCTGGGGGGGACTGTTGATAATGGGGAAGGCCGTGCATGTGTGGGGGAGAGGGTATGTGTCCTATCGCTGTACCTCCCACTCCATTTCACGATGCGTCTAAAGCCGCCCTAAAAACTTAAGTCTCTTGTCAAAGTAGTATCATGACCAGCCGTTAACTCAGTCGATAATGATTATGGTTAACCGTGACTGCCACTTCTCTAACACGCCAGGTAACAAATTTGCACTACAAGGAGGCAGGTGTATACAATGATGACTTATTAATATTCCAACAGCAAACCTGTAATACTTGCTTATGTGTCCCTTGGGGAAACCTGTATCACTCCTAAGTGTTCATAGCCAAGTCCCAGAGAGCACGGATGGCTTCCTGGCCGCTGACCCACTGAGTCACACAGGTCACGCAGGTCTCAACACAAGGGCCCTGTGTTTGGATTAACGCTCCGCCATCTCCGTCTTGAAATTCCCATAAGTATCTGAACCAGGGGCCTTGCATCGTCATTCAGCACAAGCCCTGACACATCATGGAAGTGGGACGAGCGCAGAACCCGAGGCGACCAGGGAAGGACTTCGAGGAAAAGGCAGGCTCAGGGCAGGAAGCCGCCTGGTTATCCGTGGGGGAAGGGGCTGACTGCAGCCCTGAGTCTACATCACAGGGACATCAGAAATTGTTCGTAACACCCTTCTCATTCCATTTGAAGACACCAAGGCCTCCTTCCAGAGCAGGAGCACCTCGCCCACGTTCCCCAGCTCCTCCGTGGTGTGTCACCTACGTTCCCGCTAATGAATGACCCACCCTGAAACAGGCAGATGTGGCTACAGGACTGGCCTTGGGTCCCAGGTCATGGGTGTCCCTTGTAATCAACACTCTGGGGATCTCTGTTCGGTGGGTCACAGCGACCACGTACTTGGTAACTTGCCTTTTGGCAAAGTCCCTAAAACCAGTCACTGAGAAAATGGGCTGATCCTTATATTAACTGTGTGTTAACTGGGTTTTGTTCTCCTATTTATCTGCAAGTACTAACAGCCTGCAGGTGAAATGCCTGAGAACACACTTTGCACAAATGCTGTGGGCTCTGCGTGGACGCTGCTTATCTGGAGCACGTTTGGGCTGCTGCGTTATTTATCCATTGAAACGTTTCCGAAGGACGAGGACTCGCTGATAGATAATCTTGTTTAGAAGCATGAGCGCGGGCTTCGGACACGGAGCCCTCACTACCAGCCATCGGTCTCACCCGCGCGGCTGAACACGGAACTGTCTTCTGCTCTAATCCTTCTCCATGTTCATCACCTACAGATCAGAACGAATCCCAAGTTCAGATCAAGTTATCCGATTCAAGCTGTTGCCACTCATGTGAGATGAAACCACCGAAGGCAGAAGGTGACAGTCAGCCACAGGAATGGAAATGG
Source organism: Lutra lutra (assembly GCF_902655055.1). Taxonomy (NCBI): domain Eukaryota; kingdom Metazoa; phylum Chordata; class Mammalia; order Carnivora; family Mustelidae; genus Lutra; species Lutra lutra. The sequence goes on from NC_062292.1 coordinate 6,961,658, forward strand.
GAAAATTTAATTGAAGTCTGCGTAAGAGCCAGTCAATATCCACCCCCTCCAGTCCCACTCAGCATCGCTGCTGAAAATGCTGGTATTTCCTCTTCGTACTCCTCGGCTAGTTGCTGCCACGGTGATTAGCACATGCGTTCTTAACCCGCTCAGTTACCTGGAATCAATATTACATCCCTTGAAACTTAACGTAAGGACCTGTCAACAGGGTAATTTCATTTACAGACCTCTCAGTCATTTAAAGTACACTTGCCCATGTTATAAACTCCACAATACATTGTCGTTAATTTAGCTATTGACATCAGTTGACTTTAAGTTATTTTAAAAAGAAACTAAAATAGTCTTTTATTTAGGTACGTATCAACCATGCCCTTTGCTTTTCTTTCTTTCTTTCTTTCTTTCTTTCTTTCTTTCTTTTTTTTTTTTTTGCTGTAGATGCATCTGGTATCACTTCCTTTCAAGCTTGAAAAGTCACTTTTAGTGTATGGCAGACCTGCCAGAAACAAATTGTTTTATTTATCTGAAAATGTCTTCATTGTGCCTTAATTTTTATAATTTTTACAAATATGATCTTATTCAATATAGAATTCCAGGTTCACAAGTTATTTTTTTTTCCCCAGCACTTGAAAGTTATCATTCCATTTCTTTCTGGTCTCTGTTTCCAACGATATGTCAGGGATCTTAAAAGGTTCTTATCATTTTTATCCAGTCATGTTTCTTTTTCCTCTGGCTGACTTTAACATTTTCTTTTTACCTTGGGATTTGAGGAGATGTACCTAGGTATGGTTTTCGTTTTATCCCTGACAGAGATTTTTTGGACTAGTGGTTCACTATTTTAGACCAAATGTGGAAAAATTTCAGCCAAAGTTTATTCACCAATTTTTTTCTTCATTTTCTCTCTTCTTTCTGTCTGAGACTATAATTAAAAGTGTTAGACCATTTGATACAGTCCTTCAGATCACTGTAAATTTTTTAATTTTTGTGCCTCATTTAAGATGATTTTGACTGCTTTGTCACTACATACATTGCTTCTTCTGTCTAGTCTATTAATCTCATCCCATATTTTTAAAATTTCAGTTTTCATATTTTTTAGTTCTTGGATTTCTATTTGATTTGCTGTTATGTTTTTTTGTTTGTTTTTTCCTCAAATTCCCCATTTTTTCTGATTACATCTATCTTTTCTGGTAGACTCTTTACATATTTATGATAAAGTACTTGTCTGCTAATTGTAGTATCAGTACGATTTGTGGGTCTGATTCTATGAAAGTATTTTTTTTCTTGACAAGGTCTAGTAATTTTTTATTGTAAACTGAAATTGGCTATGTTTCATTTAACATTTTATAATCTGGTGTCTTCCTCTGAAGAGTGCTGAGTGTTGTACTAGCAGGCAGTTAAATTACTGATGACTCACTTTCACCAAGCTGAAATTTTATTCTATATTTCATGAGGACACACCTATTTTAGGTATACCCTGAGTCTTCTTTGGGCAAATAGCTCAGCCTGGATACATAGTATTTATTCCTAAGGGCAGACCTTACAGGTTTTTCATGGAAAGTTGAAACAAGTTCATCAACATTCTCTAACTTGACAGGATTCAAAATTCAAACTCTGCCAGCAGCAGGAATCAGCTAAAATCCTTACTAAGCTCTTTCTGCTTCCAGCTGGTGTTTTTTTCCCTGGGCTTTCCAGAGACTTCCCTAGGACACGTGCAGTTCAGGGGTCAAGCAAGGATTTGGGGAGAGTTTAAATCATATTTTGCAGCTCTTCCTTCTCTCTCTCTCTCTCTCTTTGCTGATATTTCCTTCTTCAACTTCCAGCCATTCTGGCCTTTCTAAACTCTTTTTTATTTATGACTCTTCAGGCTGTTAGGACTTTAGCTTTCTGCCTCAGTTCAGGATTTGGAAAGGGTTCCTGAGGGGAAAGACTTACAAATGTGACTTGACCAATGCAGTTCCCTTTTTTTAAGAGTTGGATGCCCTCAGTGTCTGTTTGCTTTTGATTATTTTCCAGTGACAAGAATTAAATAAAAGAAAAAAAGTTTCCCAGACTTGATAGTTGTAATCACCACAAAGGTTAGTTTTATCCGAGCTTACTGCCATTACCAAGACCAAAGTGTCTCCTCTGTCGAATTTTAACTGTGTCATGTTATGTTAAACAAAATGATTTTTAAATAAATAAAAATAAGGCCACATGCCTCTTTCTACAAATAATAATAACATTTACTCAGTGCCCCATTTCTTTTATCAATTCTTAATGTATGCTAACTTATCTAATTCTCAAGACATCCCTATGAGGTACATTCTATCACTGTAAGTTTACAAATAAGGAAACTAAGGTCCAGAAATTTTAGGTGACTTGTGTATTCATAAAGCTAATTACAGAGCTACATAAGGATGCATGATTTCAGTACCAGCCTCCTCCCTTCCCCAAGTAAGAAAACGGAGATGGCTTTGCATTTCTGTTGAGTGAACTGCCTCTCAGACTGGATTGTAAACTCCTTTGTGGGAATACCTTAACTATGCCTTCTATTCACCAGGGAACATGAGTATGATCCTTACCACTGTTATATCTTCCATATCAGTCAGTTACTCTCCAATGGCTGAGCCTTTCATCTCTCATATGAATGAGGAAGATAATGCTCTTTTAAAACCCTAATGAAAGCACCTGCCAAAAACTGGTATTATTAAAATTTCTCACCTTTCAGCTCATCTACTTGCAAGAATAGATTGCAATATAATTTACAAATTTATAAATGAAGTAAAGTGAACAGAAGGAAAATGAAATTCATAAAATAACTGAACTTCACTTTTCCAAAGTACTTCAAGGAAAAGCATCAACGTTCACACATATTATAGACATAAGAATGTTGAACAGAGTATTAGCGAATTTTACCAAGTAAAACTGGTAATGCCCCACATCATTTGAAGACTGGGGATCTCATGGAACTTTAAAGACACATGACCAGCTTAATTTTGAAGACTAAAATCCTGTCAACACCAAACTATCTGTGGTGAGAGAGATGCAATCTTCTGGGGCAAGGTCCACTCTGCTGAGGGAATGTGGTGGGTAGGCTATTTTTGCTGACAAGGGTGGATTCTCCTTTACCCAGTAACATATTGTTTCCTCTGTGGAACTTCTCCTCTACTCTCCATCTATGCTTTTGGATGTGTCCACCCCAAACCTTGCTCCAGCCACATAATCCAGATCTGAGCAATTGGTTTCCTGATCAATGTACCTGATTTAGGAATGCGCTTGAGGCCCAAATAGATCGAAAGAGATACAATCCTGGGAATCTAAACAGAACAACTGGTAAGAGGAAGTTTTCTTTCACTGAGTTAGAGGGTAGAATGTAAACTCAGAAACAGTGGTGGCCATCCTGCCACCTCGTGGACAGAGTCTGCCTGAGAATGAAAATCAGTGCTTACAAATGTAGAAGGACAGAGTCCTGACAACTTTGTTTAAACCTGAATCCTACAGCTCCGGGAGATATACCTGAACTTTCATTTATCTGAACCTTCTAGTTGTCCTTGAGACATTTCCAGCTGAGTTGGTGTTATAAACAATTTGTGCTTCCCCCCTCCTGCCACAAATTCATAGCTGAAGCTGTAACCCCAATGTGGCTGTATTTGAAAATGAGGCCTCTGAGGAGGTAATTAAAGTTAAATGAGATCACAGTTTGGGACCCTGATCCAACAAAATTGGTGTCCTTATAAGAAGAGATATCAGAAAGCGCTCTCCCCTCCCCACCCATCCCCATGAGAATGCACCAAGGAGAGGCCATGTGAGGACAGGGTAAGAAGACAGCTGTCTACATACAAGCCAGGAAGGGAGACCTTATCATTGGATTTCCTGGGACCTTGACCACAGACTTCTAGCATTCAGAACTGTGAGAAAATAAATGTTGTTTGAGCCCTCCGTTCTACAGTATTTTGTTATGGCAACTTGAGTAGACCAATACAGTTGGAGTTACATCAAACTGTGGGTCCCTATGTAATACAGGAAGTACGGCTCCAAGGGCGGATCTGTACTGCAACCCTCTCATGCCAATTCACCCCACTGACAAACTTCCCTTCAGTTAAAACCCCAATGATTTCAAAGAACCCATATCGGGACCAGCGAGAGACCCCGCTGAGACTGAAAATCTACACTGGGCCAACAAAATCCTCTGAAATGACATTTCTAAATTTTCCTTTTACTTTTCCAAGTAGCTCATGCGCAAAAACCAAGGTTCCAGTTAAATTTAAAGGGCTTTTCCGATCACAGGATTGGCACCAATTATTCATTTAACTACATATGCGTTAAGCCTGGGCTAATTACATGCCCCTCACACCAGAGCCATTTCAGAACAGGCCACTCACAATGATTTCAATTTGACACAAGAGGGTAACATGGAAAATGGTAATAAAGAATTCTCTCGGGGCGCCTGGGTGGCTCAGTGGGTTAAAGCCTCTGCCTTCAGCTCAGGTCATGATCCCAGGGTCCTGGGATCGAGCCCCGCATCGGGCCCTCTGCTCAGCCAGAAGCCTGCTTCCTCCTCTCTCTCTGCCTGCCTCTCTGCCTACTTGTGATCTCTGTCTAATAAATAAATAAAATCTTTAAAAAAAAAAAAAAGAATTCTCTACTGCAGGATAAACAGTCAAATGGACTTCTATTGATTCTGCAAGTTCCAAAATGCAAAAGAGCAAAGCTAACCATTTAGCGGATGTATTCCTTTCTGTCTTTTGAGGCCTTAATAAAAAGATTCATATGAGAATTAAATACTTGGTTAAATAAATGGATAAATGAATGATGAATATACAGATAAATAAATGACTGCATTGTATGTCTCTGCCTGTGTGTGCATATGTATCCTTGAATCACACTCTTCTTTACCTTCAAATTCTGGTAGATTCTAGTGAGGAAGGGCACAAATGTGTTTCCTACAAGGCCCAGGTAAGGCCCAGAATTTGAATTTTTAACATATTTCCTGGGAAATAATACTGACACAGGACTGGGGAACCGCACTTGAGAACCATTGACTCGAAGCTACGGGACAGGTGTAACTTGTCAGTAGGAAAGCATCCAGCGTTCTCTTCCTGGGGGAGGTCTTGCAGCAGGTCACCCCGTTGTCCGGGAGCTACAAGATTCACATCTGGCAGCTGTGAGAGGCATCTTGGTGTAGAAGGCACGTGCCTCACGACTTTTTTACATCACTCTACAGACGTAGCTTCCTGGAACCCCGAAAGGGACATGTTGATTACTCAACTCACATCATCAACTGGGACCAAAATTATGGCTTCCAGCCAGACATTTATAGGTCTCCCTGTACAAGTGCAGTACCAATCAGTACCAATCAGAGGTCAATTTTAACAATGTTGCCTAGTAACAAAGTTGAGCCAACCATCTTTATATGTTTCCAGGAAAACAGCCAGGAAGATGAGTGAAGGCCAAATTTTCATGCAGAAGGGGAAAGGACTGTTTTGTTCTCTTTTGCCCCACAGCATACGATGCTGTACTCATATTATACTCCTATTTTAGAAGACAAATAAAAACGAAAATGAAATTACGTCCAAAATTGCCTCCATTTTTCAATGTTGATGTAGCTAAATGTCAAAGCCACCAGCTGGAATGATCTGGCCAGTGGAAGAAGAAGGGGACTCTTTCTGTGCATCCTTGACTCTGACCCTTTCACATGACAATGCACACTTTTATGTGCTCTATATTCTATCACAGGAAGCCTTTGAATCCCATGCCAAGAATACTGGCTAATCTCTAATCTGATTTGTAAATAAGAAATAAATTTCTGCTTCAGATCATCTTTCATCTATTTTTTTCACCTGATTTCTATACAGACTGCTTCACTTTGTCACACTTCATACTTGAAAAGACTTCATAATATTATATATATATATATATATATATATATATATACATATACATGTATATAGATATAGAGAGAGAGACAGACAGAGAGAGAGAGGGAGAGATATGGCAGAGAAACAAAAGGAATTCTGAAAAGAAACAACTTTTAGTCTAAAGAGGGAATTCTTACTCCCAGTCATATTCACCTAGGGATTTTTTTTTAAAAGACCAACTAAATTAAAATGTCTGGAGATAGGATCCAGACACAGAATGTTCCTAAAACTCCCCAGGTATTTCTGATGTGTGGCGAGGGCTAAGTGCCTTTGAAAGTAGAGTATATTCCTGAGAGAAAATTATTTTTCTTTATATTTCTTTATTTTATCTTTCTCCTCCTCCCCTCCTTTTTTTAAAGTAGAAAAAGGGGTAAACACCTCTCAAAGTACGACAAAAGAAAGAATATACTGGAAGAGGTGATATAATTATGTACAGTCATTACTTTTTCATGAACCATACTGATTTATCAGAAGAACCATTCTCATTTTGGGACTGGTGGACTCTTCCTGTACTTAACAGTGGAATTACTAATATCATTAATTCTGTTAATATTCTTTACAAGTATATTAGGGAGTGAGGTTTTAACAAAATAAAAAGGAGAAATGGAGCACAGCTTTAAAAAATTTATAGAAGGGGGTCACCTGGGTGGCTCAGTGGGTTAAGCCTCTGCCTTTGGCTCGGGTCATGATCCCAGGGTCCTGGAATCGAGCCCCACATCAGGCTCTTTGCTCAGTGGGAAGCCTGCTCCCCTCTCTTTCTCTGTCTGCCTCTCTGCCTACTTGAGATCTCTCTCTGTCGAAAAAATGAGTGAAATCTTTAAAAAAAAAATTTATACAAGGGGTGCTTGGGTGGCTCAGTGGGTTAAAGCCTCTGCCTTCGGCTCAGGTCATGATCCCAGGGTCCTAGGATCGAGCCCCACATCGGGCTCTCTGCTCAGCAGGAAACCTGCTTCCCTCTCTCTCTGCCTGCCTCTCTGCCTACTTGTGATCTCTGTCTGTCAAATAAATAAATAAAATCTTAAAAAAAAATTATACAAATAGGTGGGTTTATGGACATGGGGGAGGGTATGTGCTATGGTGAGTGCTGTGAAGTGTGTAAACTTGGCAATTCACAGACCTGTACCCCTGGGGATAAAAATACATTATATGTTTATAAAAAATTTTTAAAATTCGATTAAAAAATTTATACAAATATAACATTCTACACCTCTATGAAAGATGAAGAAAGAGGAGCTCATGCTGCCTTAGTGAAAAGAGATAGTATTTATTTTTCTATTTCTCAAATGCAGAAGCAGCACAGACTGGCTAGATGGTCGCCCATCTCCTCTCTTCCTAAGCACACGCCTGAATAGGATTCTCCGGCCTCCCTATCTTTGGTTGTAGTGACTGAGCTCCACCAGCGGGGAATGGACAGATAAAATCAATGCCACATCCCGGCCGGATGAATGAAAACTATCCTTGCAAGACTATGACGGCTATTTTTATGTGTTGACATAGCTGGGCCATGGTGCAAACATGATTCCAGAGGTTTCTGGGAGGGTGTTTGGGAAGAAATTTACATTTAAACAGGTGCACACTGAGCAAAGCAGATTACCCCCCACAGTGTGGGGAGGCCTCACGCAGTCGGTCCAGGGCTTGAACAGAACAAAAGAGAGGCCTCCTCTGGGCAGGAGAGAATTCTGCAGCATCCACTGGCCCTTCTCTGGGTCTCCACCTTGCCAGCCCACCCTGAAGATTTTAGACTGGACAGCTGTCCAAATTGTGGGACCCAAGTCCTTAAAATAAATCTCTCTCTCTCTCTCTCTCTATATATATATATATATAGATATATATATATATATTTGTGTGTGCATGTACACCTTATGGGTTCCATTTCTGCAGAGCCCTGACTCCTACTGTGACTTTTTAGGAAGAACACTAAAAATTAGAGGAGCGTAAAAACAGAATGGAAGGAGCTTGGTTTCTACACCAGAAGTCCTCCTGACAACTGGGAATGTCCACTGAACACGGGTGAGTGAGAAACCGTCATGGCGCTAAGCTCCTGAGATTTGTGGGTTTGTGTGTTACAGCCGTTAGCATTACTCTAGTTAACGTCCTAGATGTTGAAGTAGAAAGTATTTAAGCTCCTCAATTCTCTAACTTTCTACAGCAGTGGTTCCCCAAAGTAGCTGCACATGAAAAAAATCTTAAAGTTTTAAAAATACTGGTGCTTGGGCTTCACCCCCAGAAAGTATTCATTATAACTGGTTTCTGAAATATAGCCTTGGCACTAGAATGTCTTAATGCTTCCCAAGTGATTGGAAAATGCACAGAAGTTGGAGAACCACTGGTGTGCAGGATGACAGAGACCAGAATCAACAGTAACATGGAAGGGAAGCCAAGAGGGTGAGAAGCTTGATATAAATGAAGAGTGTGATGTGCTTCCCCACATCCAAGTTCTTGAGCTCTATTGTCGATGCTGTTGTTAACGGTAACAAGAAGACATACCCATATATCTCAACAAAAGAGCCTCACAGAAATTACGATTCCCATGTTTTGGATGAGAGAACCAAAGCTCACACTGAGAGGTTAGGGAACTCGATCAAGATCACACAGCCAAGGGCAGAGCTACAGCTGAACAGGAATCTGGCTGAGCCCATAGTCCGTGCTCTGAAGCCTACACTACAGTACCTCCCATTAACCTAAAGAAAATGTCCTGGTGAAGATAAGCAAGAATCTCACTGTGCAAAACACCAGATACCTGGAACACTGTATTCTGTTCTCAGAACTGCAGTGGAAAGACGATAGTAAATTTGTGTTCAGAGAGGTGTAGACAGGTTGCTGGAGGGTCTGTAAGCAGGTCCCACAAGGAGTAGAATATGGAAGACTTTGAGCAAAAAGGGCAAAATTAATTTGATGAGTAAAGAGAAAAAAAATATTAGAAAAAGAAAACATGAGAGGGCCTTCAGATACTAGGGAAGCTATCATGGGAAAGATATTATTATGCTCATCACCAGACAAAATAAACTTAATGCGCTTATTGCCAGAAAGTTCAATCTCCAGATCATAAATGAGATGTTATGAAAAAGAAAGTTCTAGTTGATATAAGGAACATTTTCCAGGGCCGCCTGGGCGGCTAAGTCAGTTAAGCCTCCGACTCTTGATTTCGGCTCAGGCCATGATCTCAGGGTCATGAGATCAAACCCTGCATTGGGCTTGACACTCAGCGGTAAGTCTGCTTGAGATTATCTCCCTCTGTCCCTCCCCCTGCTCACACATTCTCATTCTCTCTAAAAAGAGAACATTTTCCAATAAGCGGTGCTGCTCTAGAAAGAGCAAGCAAGGTGGCTATGAAAATTCCATGCGAAGTATGTTTTGTAAAAGCATATACGATTCTGGATACTTTTGCTTCTATTCTCACGTTTATAAAGTTAAATCCATTGCAGTGTCCAAGGAGATACTGGAAGGGCAGTTCGGCTCTAGAAAAGGATATGACAGAAGGTGACGAAGGCCCATTCCAATCTGGAGAGTCTATCTTTCCACGTCTGGGGATCCCAAGAAAAGAGATTTTGTGAAATCCCTTCTCTAACAAATGCTGACCAGAACACACATACACACACACACACACACACACACACACACAACATTTATACAGTCTATGGTTTCCAAAGCTATTTATCTGCACATACAGTCTCTTTCTTCCATCACGAACATACAAGGAGACTCACAGCAATACTTTGGCCGGTTGTAGCTAGATGGAGACCTAACACGAGGCTCACTCTAGAATAATCTCTTCCTCTGGATGTAATTACCACAGAACATGCCAGTGGATAAAGCACTTCCAGAGACAAAGACCCAGATCTCTCCCCTCTGGCAGCTACCACAGTCAGAATCACTTCACTTTGGTTTCTGCACCTGTGTTTTGCCTCATCTTCTCTGGGGCAAGCTTTCCAAACAGGCCCCCCTGAAATCTGGGAGCCCATGTGGTGCTGGAACAGAGCGCACACTCCGTGTGAAGGCAGCACAACGTGCTTTCAACAGAAGTTTTATTTGGAAATGACCTGGACCCCCAAAATATATGCGGTCCAGCACCTGGAGCAGAGCGGAGAACTGAGGAAAATGTACAATTTGGGAAAATATACGTTTTAGATAGCTTCCTGCAATTCAGGGGAAAGTAAAAGAAGGGGCCTTACAGTATGGAAATCATCCAGGCAATTCTGCCAAAAAAAAAAGATACATGTAGCAAATACGCCAACTGTCTTAAGGTATGATACACCTCACTTTGTTGCTGACATCACGAGAACTTTTAACAAATTGTTAAATTCTCTGCTCGGCTTCCTCCTTCATAAACTGGGTAGGACCCCTGAGGGCAGGGAGGACCCGCTCTCTCACGTTCAGTCTCTGTGGCCCCCACACCTGAAACAGGGCATCTGCTCTGTAAAGGCTGGCTGGATGAATGAATGAATGGATGGATGGATGGATGGATGGATGGATGACAAATGAATGAATGAATGAAGAAATGACGGCATGAGCAGGCTTTGGATGTGAAATGCTTGATGTGCCTTTCAGAGAAATATCCCAGGCCTCTGAGTGGCTGTGGCATTTCCACCAAGCTTCTCTGAGCATATGACTTATTTAGCACCTTAAAGTTCATGTTGACAGAGAAGGTGAAAGCACGCACGCTTCTTGGAGCTCGGTTATTTCTGACTTGTTAGGTACCGATAACAGCAGTGCTAACAGTCCAGCCCGAGCTGGATATACACAGGCGCTGTATGCCAACTTCCCCGTTGCAGTTTCCATGTTGTGTCGGCTCTGTTTTGCTGCCGCTGAGAAAAGAGTGCCATTTAGCGGTGGTAGAGTCGGGGAAAATGGGTCCACTGGGCTAAACATGTCAAGACTCCTCCAGGGCGCGGGCTTTTGCAACAGCCCTCCACGCTTCGGGCGAGAGCCAGGGGAAGTCTGCGGCTGGCCACGAGGGCACTGATTTGTCCACAAAGACGGCCCAGGGGCGAGATCCCAAACCAAGAGCGATGGAAGAGAGAGCACCCCGAGTGGCTCACAATCCCCTAACATGCTCATTTGCAAAAGAGGCTGACACTCAAGTGAAGAAAGCCAGGAGGAGGAACCGCGGGGAAGGGCAGGCTTCCCAGCATCGCGGTAGGCCGGCCGCTGCGGAGGGGCCGGCGGGCTCGTCAGGTGCAGGCCTGCTCCGGGCGGGGCGCGTGTCACGGAGGCTGGTGCTCGCAGCGATGTCTCTTCTCAACCTCCGAGACCGAGAGTGCTTCCCACCAGGCTCGCACAGCGAACCTTAGCTGAAAACTGTCAGTGGCCAGGCCGTGGTGGGGACGTGGGGCACAGAATGAAAGGGTCGGGCCCCTGTGGGGCTTTACGAAAGCAGAGGTAAGACGTAATCAACAACATATTATTCACTTGCCTAAAAATTACTCTGCTACAGGGCACTAGTGACCCGTGTGACGAAGACCAAGATGCTAGCAGTTTATGTCACAGGAAAACGTGACCTGGGCACCTGCACGGGGAGGCGACATTTGAGCCAAATACTGAAAGATAAGCAGGAACTGACTGGAGAAAGCCACCGTCACACTTGAATGGCAAATAATTATTTTCCAAAACTCTTTATGTTAGCAACTTATTCTGCATATAGTTTTGTTTTTTTGTGTGTGTGGTTTTTTTTCATTCTAAGGTCCAAAAAGTTTTAGAAACCACACAGTAATAGCCAGTAGGTTTTATGTGCCCAGATGACACCGGCCGAGACTGTCATCATCCTCTGATGTTCCTTACACGGACCCTCAAACGCACAAGGATGTGTGTGGCGTCTGCTTCCAGGAGGCAGATGGGATTTGTGCACAGCGATCACTGTGAAGTGACAACAGGAAGGGCTGCTCTGCGAGGCATTCCAAGGACGTTAAAATCCACTGGGGCCGGCCAGGGAAACCTTCTCTAGGGAGGGATCCGGCACAGCAAAATAAGACCCACGCGCAGGGTATTTCCATGTTCACGTGTGCGGGGAGGATGAGGGCTGCGGGGACCGCAGGAGCCATCTGCCTGACTCCCCACAACTCAGAAAAAGGCTCACAGAAGGGACCTAGACTGATCCAGGGCCCAGCCAGTGTGGCAGCCGACAGCGCCGTCCCTGGGATGCCACGACATCTGTCTCAGGGTAAAACCAGGTCTGTGTAGAAACTTGTTGATAGACAGAGAAGATCAAGTCTCTTAGGTAGCAGAGAACTGGTATGGAGCCTCAAAGCCCAGGACTGAGTTTTATTTGACTTCATTATGCAAAGGGCCAGATTTCGGGGGTCAGTGAAAGACGTTTGTCCCATTAAAGGTACAGGCAACTCTTGGCACTTTAGCAATCAATAGTGATTTGATTAACCACAAACCCTGAGGGAATCTTCTACTTGGCTCAGAATTCTTTATTATCATTTCATTTAATGATTAAGCCAATTAGATCACAGATTCATATGCAGAATTATATAATCACAGCAATCAAAGGGTCATCTGAAGTTCATTTGAGAACTTTGAAACCCAGAGAAAAGATGACTTGGATCAAGCTACATAGTGGAAGGCAGATCCAGGAAAACAATTTGTATTTCCTAAAGATTCCTAGAATCCAGAGATCTCTCCAAAATACTGGACCAAGCAGGATACAGTCAAAAGATCACATGTTTAACAATCAGATCTGAGCTGATTATAGCCTTACGTAATGCCTCATCATCCTTTCATTTAACATGGGAAGAATCCAGAGAACGTTCAATAGTGGGAAAACCACTGTGATCTGAATAAGACGTGTGGCTGAACAGATTTCTACTGATGTTAACTTCCTGATGTTAATTTCCTGGTTCAGATCATTCAACTATGACGACATGAGACACTGATATTAGGGGGGTCAATGGGAACTTTCTATACTATTTTTGTAATTCCTTAAGACTAAAGGTCGGATCTAAACAAAAAGTTGAAAAAAAAAAAAAAAAAGACAACCAATACCTACCCAGTGAGATTTTTTAAGACAGTGTTTGGAAAATGTCATGGTTGGTAATTAGAAAGCAGTCAAATACAATTTCCCTTTGCTACCCTCATCCCAACCTGCTGATTAAGCCAAAACAGATGGGCTACTTACTCCTGGTTCAGACCTTGCTGTCCGAGGCGCTATCCTCGCAAACCATAGCTCTAGTCAAGCACACTCCAGGCAGGACATTTCTGAGGAAATGAACTTAGGAAGCAGGCAATGGGAAATGGGAGACTTCCCACAACAGTGAAACCTCGAAACCTCTTCCCGGACCTTTGATCGCCTGGCAGCCACAAACCCTGCCCCATCCAAGAGTCCCCAGGCTTGCATCTTCCACATCTCCTCATCCCCATTGGGGGTTTCACACCGGCCACCCCACAGTCATCCGCTGCCATCTGTCTGTGGCTGGGAGCTCGCTGAAACCTAACAGCCCTCCGAAGCTTACGGAGCCGCTCTCAATATTTGAAGAGACAGAAGTGGGATTGCACCAAAGATGGTCTAATAAAATATTTACAGTGCTTTTTTCTAGCCACTCCCATCTTTTCCTCCTCCTCAGGGAAACATGCGTCTTATCGGTTTACATCAGAACTGAACCTGACTGGTCTGGGAGGCTGGCCATATCAGGACGGGGAGACTGAAGGGGAAATTTCTGGGAAATTACCAAAATCATTTTAAAATAATTTCGTCAGCGCAAATCTTCAAATCCTGGGAACATTCACACAACTTGTCTATGAAGATAAAGATAATGAATGAACAGAATAGCAACGGGCTTGGCCTCCTACCTCAAAACCCCAGGGATTAATTGTTCTTAAGCACACTGCTGTGGGTCTGTGACAGGAAAAGATAACCTCCCCAGCTCAGCCGAAGGACTGCTGCTCAACAGCCAGAATTCGGGTCACAGGATAATCAGCCTTTATCAGTTTACAAAACCAATAACCCCCACCCATCCATTTCTGTCACTTTCTCTAATATTAAGCAAAGTCCTTATCTTATCATTCTTGGAAATTTCTACTTGACATGACTCCACATAGTGACAAAATACATGTAATTTGGGAGCACAAAAACTCACTTTTCTAGAAAAAGATTGCTGGGTGCGCCATACAGCCCTAAACTATGGGCCCATCTTTAACTCTTCCAGTTCTAGACTGAGTGAACAACGATACTGTACAAGGCCTGAGCACTTTCTGAATCATGAGGTAAATCTCAGCGATAGTTAATAAAGCCACAGGGTCCAGGATGGCATCTTTTATTCTGATTCCTTGAAAATGAGTTGTCCTTGGATTTAAATGGAAATCTCTGCCTTAGAATCATACCTACTAGAACTCACTGTTCTCCAACCGTACTAGATAAAATAGTTCATTATGCAAATGTTAACTATTCTTATTCATGTTCACTTCTTTATATCTGGGGAGAAATCTTCTCTCTCTTCCACCTTTATTTCTTCAACGATTTTATTATTTATGAAGCTAGATCCCATCTTATTACCTCCGTGAGATGTCAGATGACTCCTAGAGGCTACAGTTGTTGATCTGCCCTACAGTCGCTTGATCAGGCGGTCCGGCTCCTGTCCCCAACTGTCTCCCAGAGTTAACAGGAAGCAAGACGAGATCCTGCCACTGGAGTTCTAGAAAATCATTAAGAGGAAAACACCTCATAATGATAAAGATGTTATGGTAATAAATGAATTTTTCAGTAGAACTAAAGGGGGTACACTATTAACTTTCAGTCAAATAGCCTGTTATGTCTTATGTCCTCAAAAGGGATAAATAAACAGATGCTCTTTTGCTTTGTAAAATGCAAGAATACTGGCAGAGTCTTCCCTGCCTGGTCTCGGGGACATATGCGGCATCCTCTTGCCCAGTCATACAGTTTATTTTATGAGCAAATGACTAAAATTGAGGCCATTTCAGACCTGGTTTCATCAAAGATGACTTGAGAAAGCTCTAACCTAAGGGAAAGACACGAGTGCGGAGACTTTAAGGAATACTGACTTCTAGATTAGTCACGAGGACATCGGGAAAGGGTACTGAACAGGAACATGTCAATGTTAACGATCATGAGGTTAATGTCGTGTTAATGATCACAGGTAAAATTTGAAAAGATAAGGGAACAAGGATTTATTCAGCACTAAGTCGCTTCCCTACACCCACTACTATGCCCATCTCAACCAACCGAGGGCTGCTTTCTGCTCCCTGCAGCACAGACCCAACGTGGGGACAGCTGAGGGGCCTGTTTCCATTCTCAGATACCCGCCCCCAAGCACACACCGCACAACACCCACACCAGCGTTCCTCCAGCCACACCCCCTCCTGCCGTACCCTCTCCTGCCCACTGCTGCCCCGTGTCACCGTGGGTCCTCGCCTTTTCTCCTGCAGACTTACCTCCTTCAGGGGGTCATCCAAATCCACATTTCTGATCCTCGGGCATTTCCCAAGCTGCTGCTCACAGCAACAGCCGTGATCATGAATGCCAGTACTCAGATGGTGCTCTGTGCCAGGAGCTGCTCAAAGCCCATCACATGAGTAAACCCATTTAATCCTGACAACTACTCTCTGAAGTACCTCTAATAATGTGTGCCTATTATCCCTATGTTACAAATAAGGAAAAACGGGCATGTTAGCCCCCTCCCATCTGGGTCCTTATCATTTCTTCCTGGCAAGGGCAGTGAAATCATCTTCAAACTCGCCTTCCACTAAACTGCTTAAATGATGAGTATACCCCAGGCCCTTGCCTGACTGCCCGCCTTCAGCGTCTCCCTCCTATAGGTGTCGCTTAAGGGGGGCCCATCAAATCACCTGGGAGCATTTTCGGAAAAGAAGTGTCCAAGCCCACTCCAAACCGAGAGAATAAGAACCACCGTGGCGCACATGCTCTGAACATGTATACATTCAGAAGTCTTCCCAGGGTTTCTGACTTCTGTCTGATTCAGGCCTAGACCAGTCTGATTCAGATCACTGTGTTCTGTTTTGAGAGCACTACAGAAGTACAGCCTACGTACAGTAAAATCTACCTGTTTGTGTACAAGTCAATGATTTTTAGTACATTTACAAAGCTGGGCGACCGTAACCACAGTCCGTTTTTAGAAGATGTCTGTAACCCCTAAAAGATTTCTTGTGTCCATCTGCCGTGAAGCCTGCTTCCAAACCCCAGCACCAGGAATCATGTTGTCCCTACAGACTTGCCAATCCTGGCCTTTTTTTTTTTTTTTTCTTTTTTTAGGAGTGAGAGGTTGAGATCACACAGGCAAGTGTGTGTGTGTGCATGTGTGTGTGTGTGTGAAAGCACGAGTATAGGAAGAAATGCAAATGTCAAATGTGTGTATCACGTGTGAATTTGTGAACCAGCGCTGACAAGCGTGTGGGAACGTGAGCATATGTGAGTGAGTGTGCCCATGGGTGCATGGTGCTGGGCATGCTGTGGCTTCTTACACTTAGCATAAGTTTCTGAGGTTCCTACATGTTGTAACTTTTATCAGTAGTCGGCTCCTTTTCATTGCTACCAAGTATCATACTATAAGCATATACCTCATTCTTTTTAGTCATTCCCCATTTGGATTATTTTCATTTTGGCTACCATGAAGAAATCTACTTTGAGCATGTGAGTACATATTTCTGTGTGGATATATTTTTTTCAGCTTGCTCTGTTGAACTGTATTTTAAGTTAATACGCAGCTTTGGGGAAAGAACATCAAGCTGCTTTCCACAGTGGTTGGATTATTTGACATTCTGGCTACTAATGTGTCCTCTCCATCGCCTAGCCCACACGGTAAGTGTCTGTCTTGTTGATGATAGCCACTCTAGTGGGGAGAAAAGGTATCCTGCTGTAGTTTTAATTTGTAATTCCCTAATGATAAATGATGGTGAACATCTTTTCATGTGCTTAATGGCTATTCTTATGATACATTTTCTTTGGTGAAATGTCTATTCAGCTCTTTTTCCACTTTTTATTTTTTTAGAGATGGGGCAGGAGGCGGAGAGAGAATCTTAAGCAGCCCCAATGCCCGGTACAGAGCCCAACACTGGGCTCGATCCCACAACCCTGAGATCAGGACCTCAGCTGAAATCAAGAGTCGGATGCTTAACTGACTGAGCCACCCAAGCACCCCTCTTTTCCCACTTTAAAAAAAAAGATTTTATGTATTTATTTGACAGAGATCACATGTAGGCAGAGAAGCAGGCAGAGAGTGGAGGAAGCAGGCTCCCCACCAAGCAGAGAGCCCAATGGGGGCTCGATCTCAGGACCCCGGGATCATGACCTGAGCCAAAGGCAAAGGCTTTAACCCACTGAGCCACCCAGATGCCCCTCTTTTCCCACTTTTTAAATGAACTGTCCTATTACTGAGTTTTAAGACTTCTCTATGTATCTTGAATACATGTCTTTACCAGATATAGGACTGGCAAATATGTTTTCCCAGGCTGTAGCTTGTCTTCTCAGTTTCTTAATGGTGTCTTCTCAAGAAGAAAAGTTTTTAATTTTGAAAAATCCAACATATTCATTTTTCTTTCGTGGACTGTGCTTTTGGTGTCGTACCTCGGAACTCATTGCCTCACCCAAGATCCTAAAGGTTGTCTGCTATGTTCTCTTCTAGAAGTTTTATAATTTTAGCTCTATCTTTAGATCTGTGATCCATTCTACACTAACTTTGTGTATGATGGAAGGTAAGGATCTAAACTCACCATTTTCCATATGGACAGCTCATTGTTCCACTACTGTTTGTAAAAAACAAAACAAACAAGAAAAACAAAAAACAAACCAAAAAACCTATCCCAATCTTTTAGTCACCTTGACACCTTTGTTGAAAACTGGGTGACCATATCTATAAAGATTTATTTTGGGATCTCTTATTTCTATTTCATTGATCTGTATGTGTACTCGTAAGCCAATGCCACACTAATAATGCAGGATCAGTCATAAGCTCTGAATTGAGTAGTGTCAGTCCCTCCAACTCTCTTCTTTCAGAATTGCTTTGGATATCCTGGGTCCTTTAACATTTCCACTTAAATTTTAGGATTAGCTCATCAACTTCTGGAAAGAAACAAGAAGAAAAAAGAAAGCTTGTGAAGACTTAGCTAAAGGCTGTGTTGAATCTGCAGGTCAACTGAATGATCATCTTGATGATAATAGGTCTTCCAATCCATAAACGTGTAATTTCTTTTCATTTTATTTAGATCTTCTTTGATACCTCTCACTCATGTTTTATAGTTTTTGGCGGACACATCTTGCACTTCTTTTGGTCCAAATATTCCTAAATGTCTGGGGCTTTTTGATGCTATTGTGAATGAAATCATGGTTTTATTTTCATTGCTGAATCTTCCATTGCTAGCATACTGAAATATAATTACATTTGTAAACCACTGCTCTTTATAAAAATAAAATCTTGCAATCGTTTTATAAAATTCACATGATGGTATGAAAAGATTTCCATGCCACAGTCTCTGCCTGCTACTTTATTATAATTTCTCGCCACTCATAGCTCATAGTGTTTGTTTCCTTATTTCCTAACCTTCAGTAGTACCCTATACTCCTGTGATGTTTCTTACTTAAATTTCAATTATACCTCAGGTCTAGTTTATACATTACCTTATCTTAGGATAAGGTAAGGTATAAACATTATATACATTATATACATTACCTTATCCTAGGAACCTTTCCTAATTTCTTTCTACCTGCTCTACCATTCACCTTGTGAAATCCTTGTGAAACACACACCCACACACATACACACACACACACAGGTCTTCTCAGGTGCTCCTGAAATTCTAAAAATAAAGATCTATTGTCGTTTTTTCTCTATTGCATTTTAACTAAGTCCTTCAGTGTACATCTAGAGAAAGTAAGCTACCATGTGCACCAGAGTCCGCTAGCCGTCCATCGATAGTCACCTCCTTCCAAAGTAATAAAACTCCTCATTTCCACTAGGCATGAAGACCGTGTCTCCCGGCAGTTAGATAAAGCAGTGTGACTTCCTGTGGTCAGTGAGCAGGGGTCTATGAGGCAACTTCCAGAGATCTTCCCTAAACACAGACAAAGCACTACTTTTTTTCTCTCTTCTTACCTTCTTTATGTCTTTCTCCCTCTTGCTACTTAGCATCACACCCGAGAGCTGTCCTAGGGAAGCCACCCTGACCATAAGGTGACCTTGGGAACAGACCAACACATAGCAAAGCAACAACATGGGAAGAGCCTGGGTCTCCCTACACTACCCTGGACTGCCTCCTCGTGGGTGTTCCATCAGAAAGACCTGCAGCTCTCCCTGAACTTAGCTGTTGTTTTCTGGGTGTCTGTCACCTCGTGCTGAACTTAATGCAAACATGCACACCTCACCTTACTGCACCCCCCAGAACGGCTGTCGTAGCTACACATTGTAGGTGTTTTCAATGATATTTAGACATTTTCCAAAGTAGAAGCAAAAGCCGGGGGCGGGGGGGGGGGCCTTCATGAAACATCAACTTTGATTTCCATGCTGCACCAGGGTACTAAAATCCTAATTTTTAGGTATGTGACCTTCAGAAACCACTCAGTTTTAAATCTAATTTCCTATTCTAATTTATTGATCATGATACTAATAAGCGGGGGTGCGGTTTTTCTTGGGTGTAGGAAAAAAGAGCAAATGTATTCAATGATTCCAGGGATGTCCAAGAGACAGAAGGCCTGTAACAGAATATAATACTAGATCTCACAAAATCAGAATGGTTAGTAATAATAGCATACAAGCCATTAAACCACTGGATGCCACAGATGAAAAGCTGAGGTTCAGATAGGTACCGTGACTAATTCCAGGTCACACAAACACTGAATGGCAGAGCTGATGCCAGAACTCAGATTCTCTGACTTCCCGCTTGCTAGTCTTTGAATCCATTAGGGTTCTTTTGGTTGTGAAGAGCAAACTGGCTCACTTAAGCAAAAAGGAAAATAATTTTTCTTTAAATCTGGGAATTTACAAGATCAAAAACTTGGAACAGATAGGAACCAGGCAGTTCTAGGAGGTTTCCATGGCAATATTGGCTGCAGGGCTCAGGTTGATGTAGCCAATGGAATGAATGGATAAAGTCCAGCAATGTTTACTGTTCTTTCTTCATTCTGCTTGGGGAAGATACATACTTAATTTTTCAAATACTATATATATATATATATATATATATATATATATATATATATATATATATATAAAACACGTATCTTAAATGTATACACATACATTTCTCCCATTCCTCAATTCCTTCCTTGCGGACTGATCTGCTTCCCAGGACACTGACTGAGAATGCCAGGGATCCATTTCTCCTTTTCCCCTTAACTTGGTGTAGAGAAGCAAGACCTAAGGGAAGTCTCCCGAAGGTGCTCCGGGCAGCGTTTGCTTTCTGAGAGTCAGAGACACGCAGAGAGCTAGCGAGATTTTTGGTTTCCTGGCTCCCTCTCCCTCTCACTTTCTGTTTGTACGCACTCCTCTGTGCCCGTGTGAGTGTGTGACGTCTCCAGTGTGGGCCCAGGAGATGACAAAGTAGGGAAGAAAGCCACCCCAGTGAGCACAGCTGCAGGGAAAGCTGCAGAGGGTGCTGAGCCCGCCCCACCGACCCCCGCCCTGCACATCTCCTGGGGCACGAGATCACCTATTTACTGCCTGAAGCACGACAAGCCGCTCGTCTCCTGCTTTCAGCCACAAAGCACCCCCACTGTCCCATCACTTGGGATTTTAGGAACATGGGCAAAGGGTCTGAGGGGCCCACCTTGGATTCGGGGCCTGCCTGTGAGCGGAAATGCGGCAGGGCCAGGGATGATCGAGTGGAAGGCGCCTCTGGGATCGTCCGGGTTTACCCGTGTGAAGCCCAGCACCGGAGTGCGCCTTCCCACGGACACGCTGCAAGGAAGCGGAACCCCAAGTAAACGTCCCTAATAGATACATTCTCTAGCACTGACATTTCAGATGTGTGACCGAATGCGTACCACCACAAAGCCAACTACCTAGTTCATGAATGTGCACTTAAAAACACTTAGGCACTGGGCGCCTGGGTGGCTCAGAGAGTTAAGCCTCTGCCTTCGGCTCAGGTCATGATCTCAGGGTCTTGGGATCGAGCCCCGCATCGGGCTCTCTGCTCAGCAGGGAGCCTGCTTCCTCCTCTCTCTCTGCCTGTCTCTCTGCCTACTTGTGATCTCTGTCTGTCAAATAAATAAATAAAATCTTTAAAAAAAAAAAACACTTAGGCACCAATCACTTTGCCTCTTCATCTTAAAACAAGTAAAAAGTGAAATGTACCCAGAAATATTATGTTATACAATATGCAATTTTGCAAGTCAAGGTGTTTATTTTTCCACAGCATGTAGACTTAGCCATGAAACAAACAAAACAGACATCAACTGACCCAGTTGGATCTCCCACAGATGTTTTTTTCTCTTGTTCTGACCTTGTCATGTGACCCTAAGTAAGGACTTCTGCACACCCATCCCATGTACGGCACAGTGTTTATTTTTCTTTTTTTATATTTCTAGTTTATAAACACCTTGGTTAGAGACAGCAAAGACCTCCTATCTTATCAAATTGTTCACGGTATCTGCCACTAAGCCAAAAACTAAGTCACACTTGGGCGGAGCATAGTTCCAGTCGACAGAACACGAACAATTTAAGACTAATTGAATTCCAGGGGCAGGTCCAGCATGATCACCACGCCTGAGTTACTTTCACTAAAGAAGCAATATGATTTGGGGTGCCTGGGTGGCTTAGTGGGTTAAAGCCTCTGCCTTCAGCTCAGGTCATGGTCCCACAGTCCTGGGATCAAGCCCCGCATTGGGCTCTCTGCTCAGCAGGGAGCCTGCTTCATCCTCTCTCTCTGCCTGCCTCTCTGCCTACTTGTGATCTCTGTTAAATAAATTAAAAAATCTTAAAAAAAAAAAAAGAAGCAATATGATTTGGGTTTGAATTTGAGGCTGACATGGCTTAAAACTTGAACACAGGGCTGAGCAGAGAACCTACAGGAAGAACATTCAAGAACTCAACATAAAAAAAAAATAATAATAATAATAAAAAATTTAAAAAAAGGAAGAACTCAACATAAATTCTAGGTTCTAAAAAAATGTATCTTATTTTCAATATATATAAATTCCAGGATCAAAACCTATGCCCTGTTAAAGCTACAAAGAAAAACTCCCCTTTCAAAAAAAAGAAAGAAAGAAAAGAAAAACTCTCTTTTCTTCCCAAAAGCTCTGCTTTGTTCATTTTAGTCCATTATGTAGCATTTTCCGTGGAGAGCAGGCCAAGGAAAATGTACATCAAATACTTGTTAATGGTCTTTTGAGAGAGTGATTTAAGTACACAGATAAGTGCTGGGTCAAACCTTATGGGACAAACCAGAAAAAAAAAAGAAAAGAAAAGAAAAGAAAAGAAATGATGGGGGGAAAGTTAACCAATAATCCAACTTTTAAGGAAGGACAACAAAACTGAAACCTAGAGATCTTGGTCACATTCTTAACACACTGACGTTACTTCTGGACCACAGAATTCATAATCCTGGGTCAGATTAATTTAAAACTAATTTATATCCAGAGAGTATATTTTAGGAAAAAATATAAAATTTAGAGTGACTCCAAGATTATAATAAAAATGACACTAACCAAGCAAGGGTCACCCAGTTCCGCCCGAGGGCCCTGGACCTCGGGGCACAGGACCACAGCTTAGTACATTTGAACACCCCCAGCGATGGTGTTTCCTGAGGAACCCCCAGCAGAATCTCTATTTCAGAATTTCTGCCTAAAGAAGCCAATTTTATATTCTTGTATTTGTCTAATATGAACCACAGCAACTGAGACTCCCCCAAGCCTTCTCCAAAGGAAAGAATACACAAAGGATCAATTAAGAAAACTTTATTGAGAGACTCAAATATTTTTAAATGTTAAGAAATGCTCTCTTCCATATCCGATGGATATGGAGAAATCTAGGAGAGGCAAGGGGGCCGTGACTAGGTAACCAGAGCAGCTCGACTTTTGTGGTACATACTGTTTCTAGGTATTTTCTCTGAGGAAAGACAGCACAGGGTAAAGCCCCCAAACACAGCGCTCAAGAATCATCTGGCCAGGAAAGACATTAATGCAACTTTTTTACTGTGTTCTAGAATCTTCTAGGAAAGGAAGGTTTTTCTTGGGCTCCTCGGAGAATTCCAACTAGCTGGGGCAAGACCAGGTATATCAAGGGATTTGGAGATATCCTGAAATCAACAGAATCTCTGTGTGAGCCTGAAACTCCATCTACCAAGATGGTCCCTGGGGCTAAGCCTGGCAGCTGAGGGATAACTCACTTCCCCTGTTCTTCGTAATCATCCCTTCCCACCAGGGCCTCACATGCCCTTGGAGAAGACAAAGCTACAATACAGAAAAGGTTGCGACAGAAATGAAGTGCGGGGTGCTGTGGGGGCAGGAGAGGGAACCACACGGGGCCAACCAACCTATGTTTATCGTGTGTATGAGAGAATGTGTGTATGTGTGTGTGCGTGGTGTGTGTGTGTGTGTGTGCATGTGTGTTTCAAGTTCTGGGGACGAGAAGGAAGAAAAGGAAGGCTACGACTTCCACCTGATGATAATATAATTCGTACAGGTATGTCCTTGTAAATATCCCATGTTTTGCTTTCAACATGCCGCTTAGGACCCGCTACTTTGGGGCCAGTGGCTTCGCATCAAAACAGGCCCCAATGACAGCTTTATTACCTACACACTTGCTCAAGAATTTTAATAAATACTATTTTCCCTTAAGCACCTTTACCAACCCTATCATTAACCCGCTACACTTAATCTGTTGAACGATCCAGGAAGAAACAACATTGAGAAAAGAAAATTAAAAATTTTATGAAGTGAACATATGAATAATGTCTAGAAATATTAAAAGTGGAAAGATAAGGAGATAATGAAGCACTTATGAGTTTTTGAAATCTGTTATAAAACATTATTTAACCTGCTTTGCAGATTTAATGGGCAGCTAAGTCCCCCAACAGTTCTTGGAGCCCTCGTTCTTTTAACCCTACGGTCACTCTACTGGCTCCTGCCATTAAGCTCTCCTGTTCCGATCTGGATGATGACAGGCAGAGGAAGGTGGGTCTCCTTGCCTCCACTGTGGACCCTACCCAGGTTGTCCTCCAACCCAGCAGGTGGAATGATCTTCGTGAATTACAAACGTGACGGCATCCTTCCTCCATTGGAAGCCTTTCAATGGTTTCTCCCAATAACTTTCAGGATAAGAGCCACACATTTTACTCTGTTTTATGGCTCTCCCTAACCTGACTCTTCTCTGGTTACTCAATCCACTTTTTACTTATGCTCCAGACAAAGGAACAACCTGTTAAACCCCAAACATGCCATGGTCTTGTGTGACTCCTCTCACCAAGGATGACCTGCCCCGTACTTAGTCTAGTCTGATAGTTCTCAGTATCAACAAGGGATCTTGTAAGAAGTACAAAATATCAGGCTTCACCCAGGCCTTCTGAATCAGAATTCTGAACATGGGAGCAGCAATCTCTCAATAGTTATTGTAGATCTGATACTCCTACCTGGCATGCTTGTGTCTAAGAAGAGAGAAAGTACAGAACTGCACAAAGAAGTAGCATGTCCTCAATTACTACACTGTCTGCATTTTGCCTTCCATGTGGCTGAACTGAAAACCATCGGGGTCACTTGTCCAAGCTAAAACAGAAGTGGCTTAAGGAGAGTAAATGGATAATGAGAGGCCCTGTGGCTTGAGGAGTCCTATAAACACAGAAGCAGTGACTCTCAGGGTCTCACGAGTCCTAGAAGGTCAAATCATCCAATCTCAGCATTTCACAGAAAATAAACACGAGGCCCCAAAAGGTGAGTGGCTCACCGGAGGTCAGACAGATGGTCAGGGGAAAGCTACAAATGTGTTGTGGGAGGAAAAGGCTACATAGCAAAAACGGTTGAGTCGTCTAACGGCCACTGACACAGGCCACCCAGACAGAATAAAAAGCATGACTTGTGTTGTTCCAAACAAGTCATTGATCTTACAGTTTGGACACCCTGCCGCCAGGTAAAAGTGATGCCCCAGTTAGGCTATGATTCCAACCAGGATCAGACTCAAGTCATGGCTAAGTGTGACGGAGCGAGAGCTTGTGCTGTAAACGTGAACACAAATATTATACATGTAAGCGTGTGTCGTATAAATATTACTTGTAAGAAATCAGAGTCTAGGGGCACCTGGGTGGCTCAGTGGGTTAAGCCTCTGCCTTCAGCTCAGGTCATGATCTCAGCCCCACATCAGGGGCTGAGCAGAACAGAGAGCCTGCTTCCCCCTCTCTCTCTGCCTGCCTCTCTGCCTACTCATGATCTCTGTCAAATAAATAAATAAAATCTTAAAAAAAAAGAAAGAAATCAGGGTCTATCAGAGTCAATCCACTGCAGCTTCTAAGATGACATTAACCATGTAAAAAAGTAGATGTCATAGAAACACAGGGAAGCCACATGCGTTTTATTTATATACAGATATAGATATAATTTGTATGTGTATATATATATATATATATATATATATATAAATAAATATACACTGTATGCACGGTGTATATATAAATACTCAGTAGTATAGTGAGTATATATAAATAGAAATACTGAGTATGTATAAACACTCTGTCTATAAATATGTGCACTGGGATGTAAATAAATATATGTAAGAATGTACATAAATATTTACAAGTACAAATAAAGGCATAATATATATAACTATGTATTGTATGTAGTTAGGAATGATATATATTTAATTATATATCATTTTTGTTATATTGTATATTCCTCTGTGTGTGTATACACATAGAGAGAGAGAGGATGGTTAGGAATTAGAGATACATAAGGATCATATATAATATAACGAAATTTTATTATATTAATTATAATATTAAACACTGAACAATAATGCTTTAATAGCATTACAATTTAAAATTATAACACACAAAAAAACCCAGACAAATGTTATTATTTGGGGGTGAATATCAGCATCAATAAACCACTGCCCCAATCCCTGAGCCATTTCTGCTGATGTTAAGCCCTCTTCTGGGGACTCACATGGGCCTCCTGGGCTTCAGAAGTGACATCAAAGTGCCTTTAGGTTCCTTCTGACAGATGCCAACATTTCCTCATCTTCATTACAGGTAGTTCATTTGCCCTCCTTAGGAGATCAGAGCTCATTAAGAGGACAGCCTTCAGCTCACCCTCCCAGCACCGGTAATCAGCGACGGTGATCTGCTTGCTTCCCTCCAGTAAGGGCGGAAGTGAGACACTTATGGCCTTGGGAGAGACTTATTCCTGCAGCAAAGGAGAAACTTTCCTCCCACCTGATAATTCAAGTAAAGGGAACAGTCCTTCTCTGACACCTGGCAGCATGCCTAGCCTTCTGACTTTAAATAAGAGGTGATTTATTTTTCTAGAAACACCAGTAGCACTGCTTAGCAAACAAATTTGGCTCAATATTTCTTGAAAATAAATTTTTCAGAGGCATTTTCTAGTCTTACCTCCACATTCCACGGGCTAAACGTCATAGAGCAAGGACAGCACAGAGCCTTTCAAAGGGGGCTGCTTTGATCTTCACCTCTCCGCCCGTGGGAATGCTTGGTAATCTCACGGACTAGCAACCAGATCTGCTCCACACTTAGAAAAACACCTTTGGGAGTGTGGTGATCTTGAAGAACTCTCTTCACCTTTCAGGTGCGCATGAGACATATACAATCCCTACACTCCCAACTTTACTACCAATGACAATGCACACGTCCATGCACATTAATAGATGCCTACTATCCATGTTTCTATAAAGCCTATTCTTTCACAGGATTACCACCCAAGAAACAGCAACCTAGGGTGAAACTGATCTATTTTCTTTCCTTAGAAATGTCAATACCTTTGTTCTTTGAAATTTCTTTCCTAAACATTTGCAATACTTTTTCCTGCTCTTTTCTTCACCTTTCTGCTCTTTGTTTACTCTTCTCCTACTCCTACTCCCCAAGCCAATCTTGATTTCTCTCTTTATCCTGGAGGAGGTGATTTTATCAGAAACCCATACCTAGCATTTGAACTAAAGAAAGTAGAGTTGATGAGTGCCACCTGAATCATGTCAGGCATTTCGTTAAACATAGCTCCATCTTGATGGAGTGAGTCACCAAGAATCAAGAATCCTTCTCTCATCACGTAAGACTTCATAGGCCATGGAAACAAGTCTAAATGTTACTCTAAATAAAATGGGAAACCAGAGTTCAGTTTTAGCAACAAAGTCATATGATCTGGTTTTCACTTTAAAAAGAATGGCCTAGGAGAAGATATTTGCAAATGACATTACAGACAAAGGGCTGGTATCCAAGATCTATAAAGAACTTCTCAAACTCAACACCCCAAAAAACAAAAAATCCAGTCAAGAAATGGACAGAAGACATGAACAGACACTTCTCCAAACAAGACACACAAATGGCTAACAGACGCATGAAAAATGTTCAACATCAATAGCCATCTTAGACACAGAGAAATATACTCAGACACAGAGAAATACTCTGCTGCACAAATCAAAAACACAATGAGATACCACCTTACACCAGTTAGAATGGCCAAAATTAACAAGAGAGAAAACAACAAGTGTTAGCGAGATTGTGGAGAAAGGGGAACTTTCTTACACTGTTTGTGGGAAGGCAAGTTGGTGCAGCCACTCTGGAAAACAGTGTGGGGGTTCCTCAACGTGTTAAAAATAGAGCTACCCTATGACCCAGTGATTGGTATTTACCCCAAAGATACAGATGTAGTAAAAAGAAAGGGCACAGGCACCAAAATGTTCATAGCAGCAATGTCCACAGTAGCCAAACTGTGGAAGGAACCAAGATGCCCTTCAACAGAAGAATGGATGAAGAAGATGTGGTTCATATATACAAAGGAATATTACGCAGCCATCAGAAAGGATGAATACCACCATTTGCATCAACATGGATGGAACTGGAGGGGATCATGCTAAGTGACATAAGTCTAGCAGAGAAAGACAATAATCACATGGTTTCACTCATACATGGAAGATAAGGAATAGCATGGAGGACCACAGGAGAAGGGAGGGAAAACTGAATGGGAAGAAATCAGAGAGGGAGACAAACCATGAGAGACACTGGACTCCAGAAAACAAACTGAGGGTTACAGAAGGGAGGAGGGCAGGGGTCACAGGGTGATGGGTATTAAGAAGGGCACGTGATATGAAGAGCACTGGGTGTTACATACAACTAATGAATCGTTGAACACTATACCAAAAGTGTAGGATGTACTATATGCTGACTACCTGGCTATAGTAAAAATAAATAATTAAAAATTTAAAAAATTAACAGAAATATAATAGCCACATCAAAAAAAATTTTTAAAGCAAAATATATTGTTAGATTATAAAAAATTTTTCTTCACTTAAAAAATTTTTTTAAATAAAAAAAAAAACAAAACAGAATGGCCTGGCTTCTCGGAGGTACAAGAATGAAAGCAGAGAAACCAGGTAGAGGCCTCGTACAAGATCTCAGCGGCACTTGACTAGGGGGAGGGAAATAGAGGAATCTGGGGTATACTTTGTGTGGGGTCAACTAGGCCATACCTAATGGCTTGGAAGGAAGAAAGAATGATGGCTGTGAGGAAATGGGGTTAATCAAGGTGGATTCCTACACTTCTACTTGAGCAACTGAAGTGGAAAGGTTGCCCTTTAATGAGATCAGTACAGAGGGACAGGAGAAATTTAGGGAAGGAAAGGCAGTCAAGAGTTCTGTATTGACCTCATTATGTTCCAGGTGTCTACTGAACAAGCAAATAAAAATGAATGAAAACACTCACCTCTTTCTAATGGAAAGGCGAGACCCTGAAAGTGTCATGACACTGGAGCCCCCAGCAGAGAGACTGTCTATTACAAGAAGTAAACACTTGATTTTGCCTTGGAAGCAGCACATCTCATTACTCAGAGAACTTTTTTTTTCCCCCCAGAAGGACCGCGAGATATGCAAATGCCCAGCAAAAATTTTTCTGGATGCAAAGGTGTTAGAAGCCAAAAATAATAGAGCAGAGTGATGTAAAAGAGCTCCTTTGTGGTGGGCAGTGTACCATGTCTGCAGAGTTTTCTCTTTAGGGCAAAATTCCTTTCCCAATTATGGACTTAGACTGGCCTAAACAATTATATGTTATTTTATTTAAAAATGTGTGCAAGTCTTTGGTGATAGGGTGTGGATAAGATTGAGTGGGCTACCTCAGAAGACATCAGGAATCAATATCCCCAAATTACCAGAAAATACATGTAGGCTGCAGAATCCACTTCAAAGTTAGACATGACTGTAAGGAAGAATAAAACCTGGCTTGATTAAATTTACCTTTATTTTTCCACTTGTGCGTTTCCAAACAATGACTTAGATACAGAGAAAAACACTAATGCTTCACCATTGCGGTCCTAGCTTGACTGTGTGCTTTTAACCCAGCGGCCAGAGCATGTCCCTGAAGAGATGGAAGATGAAACTTCTTCCGAAGGAAATAAATATTTTCACTGTCCATGTTCCAATGGAGAGATGCATTCCTGTACCAATATAGGACTTAGGAAGGTGCGTCTTAACTAGAAAGAATGAAAATAAGAAGAACAAAGCTTCTTCTTGCCCAGAGACTTGGAGGAGCCATGGCTCTGGATTACAAGTGAGCAATCCTTTCGAGGTAGGTAAACTGGCTTCTGGAAAATGCTCATAGGCTGGAATCTGAGAGATCTGTACATGTCAGCTTTAATGAGGGCCGCAACTAGTGGCCATCATAAGTTTCTCTCTTGGCTGTTTTTTCTTCGATTATTCCTGAATGTGCTGTAAATTTTGCAAAATTAAATGCCCATCCATGGAGGAAGCATCACAGGGGAGAGTAGCAGCAGCCCAAAGAGAGCCATTTCCAGGAAATGTGGAGGAGGGCATAGAAGAAAGCAAGCAGTAGTCCCAGAGCAGCACCAAGATGGTGGCTAGCTGAGGCACACGGCAGCAAGGAGGAATTGATTTAATAGGGACTATCCTCTTAGGACTATCAGAAACATATGGGAAGAGAACTTGGCAAAAAACTAGATTTTGGAGGGTGGGAGGTTGGAGCCATTGCACATCTGGTCTTTAAAAGAGAATGTGTCCTCATTTTAGACAAAATGAGACATCCCTGGAACATTTGACTATATCCTTTTCAAGGCTGTAAGTTCTTTCAAAACATCAGAAAGGAGGAATACCCAAGTTTTGTAGCAACATGGACGGGACTGGAGGAGATGATGCTGAGTGAAATAAGTCAAGCAGAGAGAGTCAATTATCATATGGTTTCACTTACTTGTGGAGCATAAGGAATAACATGGAGTTCATTGGGAGCTGAGAGGAGAAGTGAGTTGGGGAAATCGGAGGGAGAGATGAACCATGAGAGACTGTGGGCTCTGAGAAACAAAGTGAGGGTTTTGAAGGGGAGAGGCATAGGGGGATGGGTGAGCCTGGTGGTGGGTATTAAGGAGGGCATGGATTACATGGAGCACTCGGTGTTATACGTAAACAATGAATCCTGGAACAATGAAAAAATCAAATTAAATTTTAAAAATAAAATAAAT
Source organism: Lutra lutra (assembly GCF_902655055.1). Classification (NCBI taxonomy): domain Eukaryota; kingdom Metazoa; phylum Chordata; class Mammalia; order Carnivora; family Mustelidae; genus Lutra; species Lutra lutra. The sequence continues at coordinate 6,992,136 of NC_062292.1, forward strand.
TTTATAATTAGTAGAAATAAACATTATTGGTAAAACAAAAAAACAAACAAAAAAAAAACAAGAATGTACCAGATAAGAAAGACTTGATAATTATATCTGAGTGAAAGGCTAAAGATATCTTTGAATTACACCTTTTTTTCAATTTTTATTTTTTAAAGATTTATATTTATTTGAGAGAAAGAGTGAGCATGAGAGAGAACAAGTAAGAGGAGTGGCAAGGGAGCAGCAGAGAGAGAAGCAGACTCCCCGCTGAGCCAAGAACCTGATGCAGGGCTAGATCCCAGCACCCTGGGATCATGACCTAAGCCAAAGGCAGAGGCTTCACCGACTGAGCCACTGAGGCGCCCCTGAATTAAACTTTTAATCCAAACACCTCAGTTTGTTTTAAAGCATCCCAACTCATACTTCTTGAATTGTATACCTAGAATTCAATTGTTATGAGTGTCATGAAATAACTTCTTTTAAATGAGCTTGATGTTGTAATAGCAGGAAGACAGGGATTTTCTGTGCATAAATCATTTAGATGAAAGTGACAGCCACATGCTGCTGTTCTTTACCAGTAGTACCAGGGACAGCCAGCCAAAGAGGCCCAGAGACTAAGTCCCTGTAATAGATTTCTTTTTTTTCAAGATTTTATTTATTTATTTGACAGAGAGAGATCACGAATAGGCAGAGAGGCAGGCAGAGAGAGAGAGGGGAAGCAGGCTCCCTGCTGAGCAGAGATCCCGATGCGGGGCTCCATCCCAGGACCCTGGGATCATGACCTGAGCTGAAGGCAGAGGCTTAACCCACTGAGCCACCCAGGCGCCCCTGTAATAGATTTCTTAATACAATGTAATCATGTAAGTGTTGTGTGTGTCACTACCAGGAACAAGAATTAAAATGGATTTAGCTAGAATAACCTAGGGACTAACTGAAGTTCTTTTCCCAATGGAAACAAAAACAAAATAAAAATCAAAAACAATAGTAGGACTAGTGATGCTAGATTTCTAATTACTCTTAGAAAGTTTAATAAGAAAATAATTTTAAAACCTTTGCTCTTGGGTTAAAATAAAAAAAGAATCAGTGTCTTCTATCAGTAGATTTGTTTTATGGTTCCATATGCAGGCTTTTTGGATAAATTATCCACGTACACTGAAATGAATGTGTATTCTGCATCAGTTGGGTTATTACTGTGTGACTATCAATATGGTCAAGTTGATGAATGGTGCTGACCAAGTCTTCTGTCTCTTCCCTGATTTTTCCTCTATTTGTGCTATCGGTCACTGAGAAAGCAATGTTAGAAAAGTCCAAGTAGATTTCTCCCTTTATTTCTGACAATATTTCTTTTGTGTACATTAGCAGTTATGTTATTAGATGCATAAACATTTAGAATTATTATCAGGTATGGTAATATTCCTTATTTTGAAGTCTACTTCAATATTTACATAACCAACCAAGCTTTCTTATGCTTGGTGTTTGCAAGGATATACATTTTTCCATCCATTTACTTTCAATTGGTGTGTATATTTATATTTAAAATATTTATCTATAGACACCATATGGTTGGATCTTGAGTTCTTTTTTCTTTGAATTTTGTGTTTCAATCTCCCATATTGCTTTTTTATTTTTTAAGTCTTCCTTCCCCTGACCTTTCTACTTTATCCTTCATTTCTTGCTCATTTCCTGTATTATTTCAGGTTAAATGTTATTTTTAAAAGTGTATTTCCATCTTCTTTACTGTTGTTTTTTGTTTCCAGCTTTATTAATATATAATTGACGTATGACATTGTATAAGTTTAAGGTGTACAGCATGGGGATTTGACACACGCATATACATAACTTGCAAAATGGTTAACATAATAGGGTTAGTTAACATCTCCCATGACCTCAAATAATTACCCTTTACTTGTGGTGAGAACACTTAACATCTATTCTCTTACCAACTTTCAAGTATATAATAAAGCGTTGTTAACTATAACCACAATGCTGTAAGTTAGATCCCTTGTGACTGGATATCTGAACACTTTGACAAATATCTCCCCATAAAAATATATATGTATATGTACACCACATCTTCTTTATTCATTCATCCACAGATGGACACTTATATTACTTCCATATCTTAGCTATTGTAAATAATGCAGCAATGAGCATGAGAGCACGGACATCTCTTTGAGATCCTGATTTCCTTATATATAAGCAGAAGTGAGATTGCTCAATCATATGGCAGTTCTATTTTCAATTTTTTGAGAAACCTCCATACGCTTTTCCATAATGATCATCCCAATTTATATTCATTCCCACCAACAGGGGTAAGTGTTTCTTCTTCTTCATATCCTCACCATCACTTCTTATATCTTATCTTTTTGATAACAGCCATTCTAAAATGAGTGAGGAAATACTCATTTTCATTCACATTTCCTTCACGAGTAATGATGTGGTGCATCTCTTCATATATGTGGCCATTTATTTATACATCTTCTTTGGGAAAATGTCTGTTCAGTTCCTCTGCCCACTGTTTTAATTGGATTGCTTGTTGTTTTACTATTGAGTTGTAGGAGTTCCTTGTATAGTTTGGATTTTACCTATTAGCAAATACATGGTCTGCAAATATTTTCTCTCATTTGGTACATTGTCTTTTCATACTGTGGATGTTTCCCTTTGCTATGTAGAAGCTATTTAGTTTCCTGTAGTTTCACTGTTTCTTTTTTTGTTTTAGTTGCTTGTGATTTGGGTGTCATATCCAAAAAACTACTGCCAAGATCAATGTCAAGTATCTTTATCCCAATTTTCTTCTAGGATTTTTATGATTTGGGTGTTACATTTAAGTATTTAATCCATATTGAATTAATTTAGGTAAGTGGTAAAAGTTAAGGACCTAGTTTCATTTTTTGCATGTGAATATTAATTTTTCTATATCATTTATTAAGGAGACTGTCTTCTCCCCACTGAGTGTTCTTGAATTTATCAAATATTAGTTAACCATATACACATGAGTTTATTTCTGGGCTCTCAATTTGGTTCTATTGATCCATATATTTGTTTTTTGTCATTATTCTACTTTTTTTGTAGTATACTGCTACTACTGATTTGTAGTATAGTTTGAAATTAGGTAGTATAATGTCTGTTTTGATCTTCTTTCTCAAGATCACTTTAGCTGTTTGGGGTCTTGTAGTTCATACAACATTTAAGGTTCCTTTCTTTTTTTATTTCTGTAAAAAATGCCACTGGAATCTTGACAGATATTTCATTAAGTCTATAGATGGGTTTGAACAGTGTGGATATTTTACAATATTAGTTTTTCTGATCCATGAATACGGGATAGCTTTCTATTTGTTTCTGAGTTTTGGTTTGGTTTTGTTGTTTTGTTTTTAAAAATCAATACCTTATTGTTTTCAGGGTACAGATCTTTCAATTTCTTGATTAAATTTACTTTTTAAAAGATTTTATTTATTTGAGAAAGAGACAGTATGAGCATGGGTGGGGCTGGGGAGGTAGGCACAGCAGGAGAGAGAGAAGCAGACTCCATGCTGAGCAGTGAGCCTGAAGTGGGGCTCAATCCCAGGACCCTGGGATCATGACCTGAACTTAAGGCAGACACTCACCTGACTGAGCCACTTGGGTGCCCCTTGATTAAATTTACTCTTAAGTATTCTATTTTTTTGATGCTATTATAAATGAAATTGTTTCTTTATTTTTCAGACATTTTACTGTTAGTAAATGGAATCAAATGATTTTTTATGTTCATTGAGTATCTTTCAACTTTACTGAATGTATTATTTCTAACAGTTTTTTGGTGGAATCTTCAAGGTTTTATATATATGAGATGATATCATCTGCAGAGGCAATTTTTACCTCATCTTTCCTCATTTGGATGCTTTTTTTTTTTTTTCCCCTTTTCCTGGCCTTATTGCTCTGGTGAGAGTAGGCATCCTTGTCTTTTCCTGATCTTAGAGGAAAAGCTGTCAATTTTTCACCACTAAGTATAAAGTTAGCTGTGGGCTTGCCATTTACAGCCTCTATTATGTTGAGATATGTTTCTTTTGTATCCCATTTGTTGACTGTTTTTAATCATGAAAACATGCTGTACTTTGTCAAATGCTTTTTCTGCATTTAAGATGATCATATGTTTTTTATCTTTCATCTCATTGATGTAGTGTATCACATATATTTGTCTTTGTTGAGCTACGCATCCCACAGATAAATGCTACTTCATCACGGTGTATGATCCTTTTAATATACTGTTGAACTCAGTTTGCTAATATTTTCTTGAAATTTTCTGCATATATATCCATCAGTGGTATTGGCCTGTAGTTTTCCTTTCTTGTGGTTTTCTCATTTTGCTCTGGTATCACAGTAATGCTGGCCTCATAAAATGAGTTTGGGAATGTTTTTTCCTCTTCAATTTTTTGGAAGTGTTTGAGAAGGACTGGCTTTAATTCCTCTTTAAATATTTGGTAGAATCCATTAGTGAAGCCATCTGGTCCTGCATTTTTCTTTGTTGAGAGGTTTTTGGTGACTGACTCAATCTCTTTATTCATTATTAGTCTGTTCAGCTTTTCTAATTCTTTCTGATTCAGTCTAGGTAGGTTGTATGTTTCTGGTAATTTATCAATCTCTTACAGGTTATCCGAGCTGGTATATATTGGCCATAGTACTCTCTTTTAACACACTCTTTTTTTTTTTTCCATTGGATTTCTGTGTTATCAATTGTAACATCTCCCTTTCATTCCTGACTTTCTTTGGGTCTTTCCTTTTTTCCTTCTTAGTTTAGCTAGAGGTTTGTCAGTTTTGTTTATCTTTTCAGTAAACAAGTTCTTAGATTTATTTTTAAAAATAAAATTTTAAAACTACTGAAAATAAAATATATCTTAGTTTTAGGCCATTATTTTCTGGTCTCTTTCATTCAGTTCTGCTCTGATCTTTTTTCTATTGTTCCTTGTCCAAATCTGGGCTTTGATTGTTCTATTTTTTCTAGTTCCTTGTTGTATAAAGGTAGACTGTTTATTAAGCTTTTTTTTTTTTAACAACCCTTCAACAACACAGGTTTCAACTGCACAAGTCCACTTAAATGCGCTTTTCTTAATAAATACATTAGAGTGTTGTAAATGTATTTTGTCTTCCTTATGATTTTCTTAATAACGTTTTCTTTTCTCTAGCTTACTTTATTATTATAAGAACACAGTAAATGATACCTCTTACATACAGAATATGTGCTAATCAACTATTGATGTTATTGCTAAGGCTTCTAGTCAGGAGTAGGCTATTAGTAGTTAAGTTTTGGGGGAGTCAAAAGCTGTATGTATATTTTTGAATGCAGGTGGGTGTCACTGCCCCTAATTCCCATGTACTTCAGGATCAACTGTTCAGCCTTTTATCACTATAAACTTCTCTTTTAGAATTGCTGTCAGCAACAGGTGAATACAGGTTAGACATGTTGACTGGCCTAGATCACAGAGTAATTTGTTTATCTAGAAGAAACAAAGTTTCTGATGGCCAAGATATCTGTAATGGGCCAAATACTATCACACAGAAAGTACAGAAAAAGATAAAAATATAAGGAAAAATAACTGAACAAAGAATATTTCTGAAGCTCTGAGGGAAAGGAATATGTGGAGGCTAAAAATTAACCTATACTTTAGCACTGCAGTGTTTGAAAAAAATAAATTAGAAAAATTTGTTGTATATGTTTATTGTGGGAGGAATCACTGGATGTGGGGATGGTGACAAGCGCGCATTTGCTGTGTAACGTGGTAGTGTTAATATTTCTTTCTACCACAATTATGTTTGCATATTACAGCTGTGGTTTAGCATAGGACATGCAAAAATATTCATAATGTCTTCTATAAAGTTTATATATATAACATTTAACATACTAAAAATCTATGTAAGACCACTAGAATGTGGAAAGCTTTTTAATGTATTATTTCATGTGACACTCATAATAATCTTATTAAATAAATAAAACATGTCTTGTTTTGTTTTGTTTTTTAAGGTTTTATTTATTTATTTGACAGGGAGATCACCAGTAGGCAGAGAGGCAGGCAGAGAGAGGAAGGAAAGCAGGCTCCCTGCTGAGCAGAGAGCCCGATGTAGGGCTTGATCCTAGGACCCTGAGATCATGACCTGAGCTGAAGGCAGAGGCTTTAACCCACTGAGCCACCCAGGTGCCCCAAAACATGTCCTGTTCTTATATCCATTTAATAAGTGAAAACCTCAATGTCCCAGAATGTGTGGCTTACCCATGGTTGCACCAGTATAATAGGGCAATGCTGAAATGTGAATCTGATCAGGTCTCATACACCTATCCTACCTAACTTTTAATCTGAAACAATTAAAGAGTTCTAGCATCTAATCCATACCTACGAACCTCAAATCACCAGCAATTAAGAATTACTAGCTCCCTGTGAGTTCTGGGTAAGTAAGTTTTATTCTACTGTTGCCCGTTTATAATTTTGAGAATACTTTCATTCCTATTATCTTATCTATACTTATTAAAGGGGTTGAAAAGACAAGCATTATTTGTATTTTAAAGGTAAAAAATAGAAACAAAATTCTAAATGACTTATTTAAGAGAACACTGAGTATTAGAAAGGTAGGAGTAGAGACCTAGGACATCTGACCTCATCTCAGGATTGTTTACTCTGGAGTTTATAGCCTCAAAGAAAAGTATTCTGACCTCTTTTATGTTGGATACCAAATGCTTACACAGACATTTCATAATAAATAAATGACAGCCGCACGAGGGAGGGCCTATGTCGACTTATGTGAAGACTGCATCTCTCCAACAATCCCACACAGACATAGCCCAAGCACTGAGAGGCTAGGAATTACTGACCACATGTGAGTAGTCTATTTCTAGACCCCTATTCTCTTCCATTGATCTGATTGCCTGTCTACACCAGCACACTATTCTGCTTACTAAGTCCTGAAATCAGTAGTGAAAATTCTTCAACTTTGACCCCCTTTTCTCAGTAGTTTTAACAATTCTAGGCCTTTTGCACTTTCATATAAATTTTAGAATCAGTATGTCACTGTCTATCTAAAAAAGCTTCCTGGGATTTGGATGGAGATTATATTAAATCTATAGATCTTTGGGGAGGAAATTAACTACTAATCATCTTGTGTCTTCCGTTTTCTTATTGACACACAGTGTTATGTTAGTTTCAAGTGAACAATATAATGATTCAACATTTCTATGCATTCATTACTCAGAGCTTACCACAATAAGTATAGCTACCATCTGTCACTACACAAAGTTAGTGCAATATTGACTATATTCCCTGTGCTGTACTTTTCATCTCTATTACTTACTTATAACTGGAAGTCTGTACCTTTTAATCCCCTTTATTTATTTTGCCCAACCCCATATCCACCTCCCCACTGGCAACCACCAGTCTGTTCTCTGTGTTTAAGAGTCTGCTTTTTTTTTGTTTATATGATTTACTTTGGGGGGGGGGAGTTTCCACATGTAAGTGAAATCATACAGTATTTGTCTTTCATATCATATTTGTATTTGTCATTTAGCATAAGACCCTCTAGGTCCATCCATGTTGTCACAAATAGAAGGATCCCATCCTTTTTTATGACTGAGTAATATTCCACTGTAGAATAATATCATATCCTCTGAGCATAACCCTACCTTATGACCCATATATCCTTCCTAGGAATCGATCTAGGAAGCTCTTGGACAACACACCAGGAGACACATGAAAAGATGGTCCTAGTTCCACTGCTTTAAAGAGAAAGATACTAGAAGTTTTTCTTCATCAGAAAAAAGGATAAATAAATGGTTATGTATTGGTACATAAACTATGGGCTATTATATGGCAGCTAACAGTGAATTGATTGTTAAACATAATGGTGAATTTTTAAAAATTCATACAGTATGATTCTATTAATATTATACTAAGAGATCTGTAAAGCTGGTGACATATTGTTTCAGAATGCAAAAATATGTGGTAAAATTGTATAGAAGAGCTACAGAATGGTAAATACAAAATTTATGATAAGGGTAACATTAGTATAAGGAGAAAGTGATGAATTTGGGCAAGCTTCAAAATTTTTGCCTTAATTTTAATGGTGAGTTCATAGGTGTTTATTAATGTGTTATTCCATACAGTATACATATATTTCACACTATGCTTTTCTATTTCATATTGAATTAAAAAATCACTTTTCCAAGGAAAGAGCAAATAATTTTATTGGCTGAGGAAAGAAGAGTAAATTAAATCTGACACTAGTGAAAGAGGACAAAACCACTGTTTCCGTCCCTTCAGGATGCTGCAACACAATACCATAAACTGGGTGGCTCTTAAACAATGGAAATTTCCTTCTCACAGTTCTGGAGGCTAGAGAGTCCAAGATTAAGGCACCAACACTGTCAGCGTCTGGTGGGGTCTGCTTCCCGGCTCACACTGCATCCTTACATGGAGGAAGGACCCAGAAAGCTCTCTGGGATCCCTTATTTAAGGCACTGATCCCATTCGTGAGGCTCCAACCTCATGAACCAATTGCCTCTCAAAGGCTCCATCCCCCAACCAACGCCATCGCCATCACCATGATGGCTCAGATTCAACACACAGGTCTGGGGAAAACATACTCATACTCAGCAGTTACCGTTCTTTTCCTTCTAAAATTGTATCGCTGATTCTTTATTCACACCTTTCTCCATCTGACTTATAAACTGCACGCCAAAGTCGTAAATAATAACTGGCGTCTCCAGTGTAAACATTTTAATATTGTGGGGTATTTTTTGACATCTCCTTCCTACAAAGTAACTAAAGCAGTCAAAAATGCAAGAGAAAATGTTGGTGTGTTGTTTGGAGAAACGCGCCACGAGCCACATCCACACGTAACACGCCGGAAGTAAGAGACAAACAGCAGACTCCAGTGTCAGTCTCCCAAGTTTCCTTTCACTCAGAGACAGGGGAGAACTAAAAGCCAGAGGGGCTTGAAGAGTGGTCTGGGTCTGCCTTGGATCTCCATGTTGTGGGGCTTTGATCTGCATAGTCTGATGTGACTGACACGCTCACTTCTTCCTTCTTGAGGTCTCCCGGGTGGCTGCAGATCTCTACCACGTGAGGACCCTCGGGGACGGCCTGATGGTAGGAGGGAGGCTTTAAACCGCATTTGAGAAGGAGAATGGAAATGAAAAATGGATGCTCAAGTGTGCAAGAAGCAAAGATGAAAATACAGCATTCCATGCGACACTCCAGCAAAGGGCACCTGCACTAGATTTACCGTTTCATGATTTCATTCCCACTGTTGTGCCAGCTGTATACATGGGCCAAAGCGCAGGTTTCTGTCCCCCTGTGATTCTGATTCGGGGGCATTAAGTTGGGAATACTGTGAGGCATATGGATGCTGATAAGCCCCCCCGGGGTCTCCGATTCTGTGGCCCTCTCTCTTCTCTGGTATAAAATTAATGATTTAGAGGCTACAACTAGAAAAGGCACCTTTTCTTTCTGTCAGAGAGATAGAAAAGGAGCAGTCAGAGAGAGACCTAAGAAACCACAATTCCAGGAACAAGGATGACAATGTCCCACATTGGTTAACTGGTGGTTAAGAAATGAGAAGAGCGCTGCAAAGAGGCCCTTGGTTTGGATGGTTTGTGGTAAGAAATGAGTGCATGAGCTGTACTGTAAAGGTAAAGAAGGATGGGGAGAAGCTCACAGATATATCATTTTATAACAACGAAATCCAAAGAGAGGGAGAAACTTTCTTGAGATGTATCTTAGCCCATTCAGCCTATTATAACAGAACACCAGAGCCTGGAGGCCTCAACAACAGAAATTTATCTCTCACAGTCCTAGAGCCTGGCAAGTCCAAGATCAGGGAGCCAGCACAGTCAGATTCTGATGAAGACCTTCTTCCTGGTCTGCAGACATCCTTCTTACTGTGCCCTCACATGGTGGGGAGAGAGAGAGCGCTCTGGACTGCTCATCCCCTCATAAGGGCACCAATCCCATCATGAGATCACCACCCTCTTGCCCTCACTCGAATCCATTACTTCTCTAAGGTTCCACCTCCAAATAACAAATATCATTGCACTGGGAATTAGTACTCCAACATAGGAGTTTGGAACACAAAAGTTCAGTCCATAGGAAGCTTTGAGAATTTTGTTGTATAATTCTTATGAATTAGTTACATGTTGCGGTACACAGTTATCTCATCTTCATTCCTTTGAAAGATGAAGAAAGTCTGCTTCAAGGAAGACAGAAGATGAGCTCACTTGCCCAAGTTTTCACTATTCTTCTCAATAAGTAAACAAGACCTTCCTCTGATCTCATCGATGTAATTATTTTCCAACAACTCCTATTTTTCAACTCATCCAGATACTACGCGGAAACACGACAGGCTGAGTCTCACTGGTTCTGAATCAGCTGTGCCCAATTTTATGAAGTAAAAATAAATGTATTTTGAGTTCCTCTTGGGAATGAAAATATACCTCTACTGTTTCACTCCTGGAACCAGGTGTTACAGAGACTGGCATTATTCACCACCTAAAACCTTCTACCATGTCATCAACGGGTGTGCTTAAAAATGCCTAAATCTGGGGCACCTGGATGGCTCAGTGGGTTACGCCTCTGCCTTTGGCTCAGGTCATGATCCCAGGGTCCTGGGATGGAGCCCCGCATCGGGTTCTCTGCTCAGCAGGGAGCCTGCTTCCCTCCACCCCCTTTCTGCCTGCCTCTCGGCCTACTTATGTTCTCTCTCTCTCTCTCTGTCAAATAAATAAATATATATATTTTTAAAAAGCCTAAATCTGTACATAGTGTTGTTCAAACTGAATGAAACAGAATTCCAGGAACTAACTGTCCATGGCAGAAAACACCAAATGAATGTATTCAAAGGGCAGACGGAAAAAAACGAGCAGACACTGAACTTGAGGGAACTAAGATGATGATCATGTCTACATTTGAGCTTGGTGATGGAGCCGAAGAAAAACCGCCAACAGCATGTAGGGGCACCACTGTCCACCAACGTCAGCAGAGGGGGCTCCATTCCTGGGGGATCTTTGATGTGATCCCTTCTTTAGACAGATGTGGAGAGGAATGGGTTCTGAACCTGAGTCTGACTCAAGGAAGGTGTTCCTTACCTTTCTGCACTTCCCTAAAACTCTCAAGTGGGTGTTCATGATGTAAACGTGCACAGCAGAACAGGACAAAGGTAATTCCATTAGTGAAAAAGAAAAAAAAAATTCTGACCGGGACTCCAAAACATTTTTATGACAATAATCTATATTTCTTGAACTTCTGAGATGCTAGAGGTAGAAGAAAAATGGACTCAGAAGTCCCTGAACAACTGGAGAAACCAGAAAGAAGAAAGGAGAGGAACAACAGTACAAGTAGATAAGGAGCAGGTAAGGTTTGAAGATCTCTGATGACTTTTACCTGTTGGGAACCCCTGTTCTGGCATTCTACAGCTGCACCCCACTCCCAGATTAAAAAAAAAAATCACTGCAGTAAGCCTAGACTATCAAATCATGCGGTTTCTGGAAGATGATTTAGTCAAGTAGGGTGTCAAGAGTTTAAAATGTATGCACCTCTAGAGTGGCTGTGGGTGTTTGTAAAAATTTACATTAATCCGCCAGAGAGAGAGAAATTACTAAAAATGCTTTTATGTTCCGAACAAAATGTTTGTCCACTATCTGGTGTGGTTTCAGAAAGCCTTCCTGCAAAGTGAACTATCAAAGCACGGCTACCCAAGGAAACACATCATGGCCAGTCCTTAAGGACGAGGATCCATGTAACTGTGAGGTACTCTTGCTGGTCACGTACTTACAATTAGCGTCATTCTCTCAAAGGACAGTTTGGAGCTGCTATAACAAACATACTGTAGACTGGGTGGCCTAACCAACAGAAATGCATTTCTCCCATTTATGGAGCCAGGAAGTCCAAGATCAAGATGCGGGCATAGTTGGCGTCTAGTGGGAGCCGCGTCCTGGTCTGCAGGTGGGCGTCTCGCATCGAGAGATACAAGAGAGCAAGAGCGAGTTCTCTGGTCTTTGCTTCCAAAGAACATGAATCCTAACCTTGGAGGCCGCACAGTCCCGAGCTCATGAGCGTGCCCTCAAAGCCCCATCTCCAAATACCGTCACACTGGAGGTGAGGATTTCCACATACGATTTCTGGGCAGACACAGACATCCAGACTACAGCAAGCACGTTCTCAAACTTCTTCAACAGACCGAAATCCCACCCGCTTTTAAACTGTTATTAGACTAGTATCTGTGCACACTACTGTTCTCAGACTGCTGTCTCCTGATTAAAATTTTGGAGCACTTTCCAAAAACATTAAACAACCAATCAAGATGGTGTCAGAATGCACAAATCTGGGAAGTAAAAATCTACAATTTTTGAGGCTTCTCTGTACAGTTAGGCAACAGGGGGAAGGTACATGCTCCCATCTCCAAAATGCTTCCAATCTAATTGAAGGGAAAACAGCACACTTCCCTCTGAGGAATTTAATTCTGTCCAAGTGGAAGTAAAACTTCTTTTTTTTTTAAGGATTTTATTTTTAAGAAATTTCCACACCCAATGTGGGACTCAAACTCACAACCCAGAGATCAAAAGTCGCACTTTTTTTTTAATTCACTAAACCAACAATTATGAGACTCCCTCAACCCTCCCCCTCCTTTTGCTTCCTATCCCTCATTCTCTTACCAGGCACACAAAGGAGAGAAAAGGAAAGCTATGTTCTTGGCTCACAGATAAGGAAGCAGAGGCACAGAGAATTAAAATGCCTTGCCAAATTTCATGCAGAAAGTGTTTGCAAGAATTAGAACTATCATTTACTCTACTAGATTAACCATTAAATAAGTCAGAAGAACCCATCACCTTTACTGTTACTGAAAATTAATAATCCATAACATCATGTAGGTAGAAGAACTTAAATACTATATTTAAAAAAAAATTTTGGGGTGCCTGGGTGGCTCAGTGGGTTAAGCCTCTGCCTTCGGCTCAGGTCATGGTCCTAGAGTCCTGGGATCAAGCCCCACATCAAGCTCCCTGCTCAGCGGGGAGCCTGCTTCCCTTCCTCTCTCTCTCTGCCTGCCTCTCTGCCTACTTGTGATCTCTGTATGTCAAATAAATACACAAAATCTTAAAAAAAAAAAACTTTAAGATTTATTTTTATTTTAGAAAGAGACAGTGAGAGAGAGAGGGAGGGATACAGGGAGAGAGAGAGAACCTCAGATTCTCTACAGAGTGCAAAGCCTGACTCGGGGCTCAATCTCACAACCCTGAGATCATGACCTGAGAGGAAATCAGGAGTCTGGATGCTTACCAACTGAGCCACCCAAAAGCCCCTTGAATAGCACATTTAAAGACAGAGAGCTGAAACTCCTAAAAATTTAGATCTCCTGAAAAACCTCAGATACAATTTTTTAAAAAGTCGATTAACTATCTAATGAGAGACTATCTCTGGTGATTCTGATATACATGGTTGGCAAGAGGTTTACTCTTTTTTTTCCATTTTATCCTATTCATTTTGATTTATAGAAGCTGGAAAGACTGCCTTTTCTTACAGAAGTGGAATTAATTGGAGCACTCCTGTAATCTCAATGAGTGCCATTTCCCTTGTGAAAATGAGGGTAAAGCTTTAGACAAAAAGTAGATAAAACAGATTGACAGCAAACGTGGGTGGCAGAGAAATGAGAAATCTACCCTAAACTAAGGTTCTTGTATGTTTCAGACATAAGAAGCAAGAGAAGGATGTTAGTGGCAGAATTAATTTCACTAAACGCCTTAACTTAGAATGTTTAAAGCTTATGGTGACCTTTTCCAAGGCAATTAATTTACTTAAATATTTAGTGAGAGCTACAGCAGACTTTCAGTATTCGTGCATGCACGCCATGTCTTTTAAAGAACAGAATTAAGTAGATAAAATAAGGAAATCATAAATTGTGACATTCTTTCCCAGGTAGCCAGGTTCTTCTTAATCTATGTCTACATGAGCAAAGACCAAGTTCACACAAGTCAGACCACTTACAGTCCTAACATGGAACAGACAACCCTCGGGAGGTTCTAATTGAACTGACTCTGGCTAAAAACTCTGTGAACATCACTGAAGTCTGAATTTTAACAAGCAAAAACTCAGGGGGTGGGGAGCACTGCTGCAGTGATCTACGGGAGGCGAGACACAAGGAAAGTCTCCTGCACCAATGGAACTATGGCTGGCAAAATGGTAACTCACATTTCCTGAGTGCTATCCAACAGGACCGCAAAGGAAAAACCCATCAGTCTAAATCTACACCATCATTTTTTTTTATTTCCGCATCTAAATAGAAATGATGATTCTTCTAGACTGTCGGCACTGCCGGGCACAACAGTGGACCCATGTTACAAGGTTGGAGTGCTCTTCCCTACCCCATTCCTCATTCCACTTTGCAGGCTCTTGGTAATTCATACATACTGTGCAGGGCAAGAGAAAGAGAAGGAGATGTCTCTGAATGGGTCTCAAGCACCACAAAAGACTGTAGGAGATGGTGTGTGTCTATGATTAATGTCACATGGTTAGAACTGTTTCGCTATTTAGGGTCGCTTTTTAGCTGGTAGGGACCTAGCCATTCTACGGCATCCAGATAAAATTGCAAAGTGTCTTGGGGTGCCTGGGTGGCTCAGTGGGTTAAAGCCTCTGCCTTCGGCTTAGGTCATGATCTCAGGGTCCTGGGATCGAGCCCCGCATCGGGTTCTCTACTCAGCGAGGAGCCTGCTTCCCCCGCCCGCCGCCTGTCTCTCTGCCTACCTGTGATCTCTCTCTGTCAAATAAATAATTAAAAATCTTAAAAAAAAAAAAAAGTTCTTTAAAAAAAATTGCAAAGTGTCTCACTGTCAGTGAAGCAAGTGAACATTTTATCTTAATAACCTCATACACAAAGGCAGTAATACCTTTCAACAAAAGGGCTGCCAGAAGTTCATGGACACTGTCGATAATCTCAATAAGCCTCATGAGAGGGGCTGTTTGACCTGTCCTTAGTGAATAATCCCATGGAAGAGAGATTGCTATGTGAGCTTTGAAGCAAATCAGTGCTAAGCAAAACAGAAACGGAGCTTACTTAACCTCTGAATCAAGAGTTCAAAATTGTGACCATTTTTTACATTATTACTCTTGTTGTTTTAGGAGATTCGTAGGTTAGTTATTCCTAAATGATGCTTCCGCGAGTTTATATTTCTTAACTTCTACACAGAGATGCTGCACTTCTCTAAGAGTCGTGACTGCGGGTGCCTGGGGGGCTCAGTCGTTAAGTGGCTGCCTTCAGCTCAGGTCATAATCCCGGGGTCCTGGGACTGAGCCCCACAGTGGGCTCCCTGATTCTCGGGAAGCTTGCTTCTCCCTCTCCCACTCCCCCTGCTCATGTTCCTCTCTTACTGTCTCTCTCTCTCTCTCTGTGTCAAATAAATAAATAAAATTTTTTAAAAAAAGAGAGTCATCATGACTGGAGGCAACCTCTACTATTTACATTTCATAAAGATATAAAAAAAAAATAATAAACCCAGTAATTGCTCTACTGGGTATTTACCCCAAAGACACAGAGGTAGGGAAAAGAAGGGCCATCTGTACCCCAATGTTCACAGCAGCAACAGCCACAGTCACCAAACTGTGGAAAGAGCCAATATGCCCTTCAACGGATGAATGGATAAAGAAGATGTGGTCCATATATACTATGGAGTATTAAGCCTCCATCAGAAAGGAGGAATACCCAACTTTTGTATCAACATGGACGGGACTGGAGGAGATTCTGCTGAGTGAAATAAGTCAAGCAGAGAGAGTCAATTATCATATGGTTTCACTTACTTGTGGAGCATAAGGAATAACATGGAGGACATGGGGAGATGGAGAGGAGAAGGGAGTTGGGGGAAATCAGAGGGGGAGACGAACCATGAAAGACTATGGACTCAGAGAAACAAACTGAGGGCTTTGGAGGGGAGAGGGGTGGGGGACTGGGTGAGCCTGGTGGTGGGTATTAAGGAGGGCACGTATTGCATGGAGGACTGGGTGTGGTGCATAAACAATGAATCTTGGAACACTGAAAAAATATAATTAAATTTTTTAAAAAAAGAAATCCAACATATCACAGTATTTCTCTCATTTACTTAAAATCCCAGCATCTTGGGGTGCCTGGTGGTGCCATCGGTTGAGGGCCGGGCTCAGCTTCAGCTCAGGTCAGGATCTCAGGGTCTTGGCACAGCGCTCAGAGCAGAATCTGCTTGAGATTCTCCCTCTCCCTCTGCCCCTCCCGCTCGTGCTTATGTGCATGCGCCCTCTCTCTCTAATATAAAAATAAAAACCTTTAAAATAAAATACCAACATCTCACAATGAGCACATTTCTTGCAGGTCCTCCCATCTGCTTCTAGCCAACAGCCCTGCATCTGGGAAGCAGGTAATGGAATGTGGGACACATGCGGGATGTCTGCGCTGGAAAGCAAGGCTCAGAGAAGAGAATGGGTGACACCAACGGGGCTGGTCCCGGGCGCTCCTCTTTCCTACTCTGTACAAGAACAAAACAAGCATCACTGTCCACCTGCCAGTGTCTTTCAAATACACAAGAGACACAAGAGCCTATGGTGATGTGAACGCGGCAGGTTGGACACTCCTGAGCCCAGGAGGCAGCTTCTGGAAGCAGGCTGGATGGTGCAGAAATGACTCAGTCCACTCCTTACTGAGCAGGTGTTTACAAGATATCTGGTACTTGCCCAGAGGACACACCAGAGAACGAGAGAGTCCGGGAACCCTGCCCACAGAGCTTACGCTCCCACCGTGTTGCAGATCCTAACACTGCCCAGTCTGGCAGTCTGGCCCAGAAAGGGGGAAACAGGCCCACCTGGTCTAACATCCACAGAAAATTCTGCCACAAGTCAGAGGTCACAGAATTTCATGTCAGGGACTCAAATAAATGCCACATCTATGGTTTCAAAGGGGGGGGGGGCAGGAAATCGCTGTCCTTTCCAAATTACAATAAATAATGGATAATCTTAAAATTGCTTACTAGTAGCCACCGTGCAACACCTTGAATGTGGAGAGATCATAAGAGTTTAATCTAATCTACAGCATCATTTACTTAGCTATTACTATTTTAACTTGCACCTGAGTATTTTTTAATTTCCATAAACTTTATTTTAGACAAATAGCTTCTCCCAAGAACATGATTTTTTTTTTTAGAAAAATATATGACACTGATTCTATTTATTGATGGAAAACTCTTAAAACTTGAGAGTCACTTTTTAAGAACACGTCTTTCTGGTCCTAATTATGTGACTATGCTCAGGGCGCACATAGCCTTAGGTCCCTCAGTCATGAAATGAAGTTATCCGGGCAGACTTCTGGAGGTTTCCATCAAGCTACTGTATTTTATAACACAAAGGAGATCAATGCAGTGCACGTGGATTGACTTCCTCCCATGATGTTGCAGGAGAGGGAAAGATTAATGCAGTGAATGGGGCAGGATGACGTAGACAGAAACACACCAATGAGGGAGATAAAGGACAGAGGTATTAAGGACCAGGATTATATGTGTCTTAATAGCTGGGGAAAACCAGGAGAGCTCTGAATGGCCTAATCGTAAATTCCCTCCCCACTGTGCCATCTACAGATAAGGTCACCTAGCGAAACAGCCCTCTTCTTCTAGGGGGACAGGCACCGTTCCTGCTCATCTTTGAGTAGTAAGCTTCAGCTCCCTACCAGCCCATGGAATCATCCAAACAAGCCGATCATGTCCTCCCATAAGACCCAGCCACCCCGACTTCTTGTTACTTCAAAGGCTGCTTTCCATGGCCCCTGCTCGTTCTGTTTCTCAAGTGCAAACTCCATGTGGCTCTGCTCATGCCATGTTCTCCTCCCCTGGACTGTGAGTGTCTGTGTCTTTGATCTCATCTGTCCAGTGCTGGGTGCCATGTGTTTGGGCCCTTCCATAACTCTGGGTTGGGAATTTCTCCCTCACAAACAGGGGGTGAAGAGAAGAAAATCAAAACAGAGATGTTCACATGCAAAGTTAAATCATACAGTCAATTCTGAGCATCCAGAAGGTGGTGGGGCACAGGACATCCAGGAAGGCAACAGAGGCCAGGAAGATGTGGGGAGATTTTCAATAGGCAAGGAGACAACAGTCATGAGGGATGCAGCCAGAGGCAGTCCTATAAGATCAATGTCTCTCCTAATGCAGAGTCAGGATTAGAGAGCAGGTGTTGGGGCCGGGGCTCTAAGAGGGCTGCACCAGCCCAAGGATGAACTTGGGCTAGTTACAGTACAAGGACTGAGGCCTAGAGAAGCCCATGACAATGAGTCAGTGGTACGCAGGAGATGGGCATTTAGCTCCAGGAAAAGCTAGAACTTTGATTACTCAGATTGCTCATGGGGTAAAACAGCAGCCTTCATGTTACCTTGATCCCAAGTTACCCACGTAACACCCTAGAGCAAATGACGTTCACCTCCCTCTTCCTCCTCACTGCCTTTCACTGTACAAGACAGCCTGGTTTCCAGGAGCGGGGATAGAGCTGTTCTGCACGAGGAGCCCGTGGAGAGCTCAAGGAGAATTGTGAGCCACGAAAAACTCAGAATTCTCACTTGAGATCCTAGAGCGTCCTACGCCATTCTTCCGCCTGGCCCCATGGCAACCATGTCACTGTCCTGAGGATTAACACCAAACTCTCAAGACTGTTATTCACCTATTTGAAAACCTCTTTTGCGGCTTCTGTGCCTCGCTCTGGTTTCATGCCAGGTTTCCGTGATTTTCACATAATTGGAAGTGCCTTATTAAATCTGTCAGCTAAACCCCTAAGACTGGGGAGTTGGTTATTGTCAAGATCACACACTGACTCCATTATCTGATTTTTGAAAGTGGCTTTTATCAGATTATCTTGGCTCTGTAATTGGCTAAATCTCTCCATTCCTTTTCCTTTAATTTAAAAATTCTATCCAGTCACTGTTGCACGCACGCCCCTTCATTTCTTGAGCTTTCTCCAGAGTCACGCTCATTTCGCTGCACGTTTTCTGCCTTCAGCATCCTTACTCGGGGCTTCTGTATGATCTTATGTGTTCTTCCACATTATGTGGAACTGGGGTTCATATTTAAAACTTGCATTCATTTACTGAACTAATACTTATTTGTGGCACACCGAACATCTTCTAAGCACTGGAGAGACACTTCACAGACATAATAAGAGACACGGTTTTATTTTCAGGAATGGAAGCATGCCTTCTGGATATAAAATGTGACAACAAAACCAAGACAAGTTCTCTTCTTCTTCTTGCTTTCCCTAAAACCTCCTCAGATCTTTGATCTGGGTTTGAACATAGGAGAACAGCCCCCCTCATTCGGACCCTTGCTCTCTCTATGTGCCATAATTCAGTCAAGTCTGAGCCAGACTGAGCTAGAACCTGTAGTCTACTATTCCAACAAATCAGGAAATCATTGTTTCCCTAGTTCCCTGGAGACCTCTGTCCTCATCTTCTGGCTAGCCTGCACGCTCACCAGCCTCTTGCACAGCAGTTCTGCATCTGTCCTCACACATTACCTGAGGCTGGAACCTTGCTTCTAGGATCCAAAGTCTATCTCTGATCCTCCTCTTTTCCAGTGTCTACTGGAAAACAAGGATAGAAAGTAGGTTTGGGAGGTCCGACCTGTCTAGAAATGTCTTTACTCCTCCCTCGCCTAATGGAGGGTCTGACTGGCCAGAATTGTAGGTAGAGGACTGTGACCAGGCCATGCCACTGTCCAGGACTCAAAGGGATTCTTCCATGAGCTTCTAGAGGATCAGTGCTGCTAAGAAGCCTGACACCACTATTCCCAATCCTTTGTTTGGACCTATTTTTCTCTGGTGCTCTAAAAATCTGCAATTGTTTGCCTGGATAATTCTGTTCCAATTTTTTGGTGCCCGCTACTTGGCAGGTCTTTCTTTCTGAAGACTCAGGTTTCTTGGTTTGGAGAATTATTCTAACATCACTGTTTTCACTCACCAACCCCCGCCCTGCACTTACCTACATTCTCTACATGACTTCCAGTGGTGCCGGCAGAGTCCCAGTTTTTGTTTTCTCTCCAGTTGTCAATTTCCTTGCCTCTTATTTGTCTTTCTAAGAAAGTTCAACTTCTTTATTTGAGTCTTTTTTTTTTTTTAGTGCCACATATTTTTAATTTCAAGAAGTTGTTGCCCATTCTCTGATTTCTCTTTTTAGCATAGAATACATTGACTGTTCTGTTACTTCTGAGGATATTATGAGATTTTTTTTGAAGTGTTCCTTTTTCTATACTTCATTCCTTGTGTTTATACTTTTTTAAAATTTTAATTTCAGGTTTTTTAGGTGTGTGCCTCCCCTTTCAGAGGCTGATTTAAAATGTCTGGTTCTGGAATACTTCTAAAATTCCTTCCTGCCACTCATATTTAATATATATATGACCTGTTTGGAAACCTTTGCAAATGTTGGCGGTCTTGCCAGGTGGGGGTCCTCAATGTTGGACAAGTGGGCAGTGAGAAGCATTTTTAGTGGCATGTCCCCAAGCCCCTGTCTAGAAGCTTTTTCTCATCTCTTGCAGGAAGAATCACCCAAGCTCCTGCCTTCTAGTTGGCATTTAGGAACAGAGTGGGGAGGGGAGTGGGGGTCCCACTGTTCAACATGCAGACTCCAGCTTAATTCTCTGATTCAGCTCTCTCCCCCTCCTCACCCCAGGGCAGGCTTCTCACCCTTAGCTCTGGGGACACGGGGGCTAGAGAGTTCTTGGCTGCGGAGGCTGTCCTATGAACTGTACGACATTTGGCAGATCCCTGGCCTCTAACTATTAGATGCCAGAATCATCCCCAAGTTGTGACAAGTGTCACAATTGTCTCCAGATAGTGCAGATATCCCCTGGGGAGGTGGGAGAAGAGTCCCTACTTGAGAAACATGGCCATGGTGTGTCTTGGCTCCCTAAGGCCAGAATTTCTCCAGTTGTAGGGTTCTGGGCTCCTACAGAAGCAAGGGTAGGGGTGGCTAAAGGAGAGAAAGATGAGGTCTAAACACCACATATACAGATTTTCCTGTAATCTTGCCTCACGCTCTCTGTGATATCCAGAGCCTCTCATTGTGTGCTTTTCTGGGAATCTGGAGTGTTGCTTGATGACATCTGCAAGCATAAGTTAGTTTTCCCTCTCCAGGCTCCACTCCTCCAACCTCTTTACATATTCCAGAAATGTACCCTCTGGACACCTCTACCCACTCCTGACTCCTCTTTTCTTCACTGCTGACTTGTCTTTTACGTCTTTTCCTGGCATTTACATGGACTTTTAGAACGGAGCCAAGATGAGTATTTACCCTAAAGATACAAACATAGTGATCCGAAGGGGCACATGCACCCGAATGTTTATAGCAGCAATGTCTACAATAGCCAAACTATGGAAAGAACCTAGATGTCCATCTACAGACGAATGGATAAAGAAGATGTGGTATATATACACAATGGAATACTATGCAGCCATCAAAAGAAATGAAATCTTGCCATTTGCGACGACGTGGATGGAACTAGAGGGTATCATGCTTAGCGAAATAAGTCAATCGGAGAAAGACAACTATCATATGATCTCCCTGATATGAGGGAGAGGAGATGCAACATGGGGGGTCGAGGGGGTAGGAGAAGAGTAAATGAAACAAGATGGGACTGGGAGGGAGACAAACCATAAGTGACTCTTAATCTCACAAAACAAACTGAGGGTTGATGGGGGGAGGGGGTTGGGAGAGGGGGTGGGGTTATGGATATCGGGGAGGGTATGTGCTATGGTGAGTGTTGTGAAGTGTGTAAACCTGGCGATTCGCAGACCTGTACCCCTGGGGATAAAAATATATGTTTATAAAGCTGTAAAAAAAAAAAAAAAAAAGGAAAGAAAGGATGAATCCCCAAGTTTTGTAGCAACATGGACGGGACTGGAAGAGATTATGCTGAGTGAAATAAGTCAAGCAGAGAGAGTCAATTATCATATGGTTTCACTTATTTGTGGAGCATAACAAATAGCATGGAGGACAAGGGGAGATGGAGAGGAGAAGGGAGTTGAGGGAAATTGGAAGGGGAGGTGAACCATGAGAGACTATGGACTCTGAAAAACGATCTGAGAATTTTGAAGGGGTGGGGGGTGGGAGGTTGGGGGCACCAGGTGGTGGGTATTGTAGAGGGCACGGATTGCATGGAGCACTGGGTGTGGTGCAAAAATAATGAATACTGTTATGCTGAAAAAAATAAAAAAATTAAAAAAAAAAAAAAAAAGAACGGAGCCAAGATGAAGCATGTGTTCAACAGTTCATGTTCAACTAGAAACCTGTACCAGTATTGGTACATGAACATAGTCCATGTTCAACTAGAAACCTGTACCATTCGATTGTCTGTTTAGGTAAATATACAAGGTATTGCTCTCATCATTATTCTGACTAAACATACGGAGTGACACTGACCACCCCTGCCACTTTTTTCCCCAACTCAAATCAACCATCTCATGTTCCCAGAGTTTCAATACTTTAAGGAAAATGGAAGACTTGACAGAATCTTGGGCCTCTTTCATAAAAATCTGTTTTGTGGGGCGCCTGGGTGGTTCAGTTGGTTAAGTGTCTGCCTTCTGATCAGGTCATGATCCCTGGGTCCTGGGATCGAGTCCCACATGGGGCTCCCTGCTCAGGGGGAAGCTTGCTTTTCCCCCCTCCCCACACCTTGTTCATGCTCTCTCACTACCTCTCTCTCTCAAGTAAGTAAATAAAATATATTCTTTTAAAAATTGGTTTTGTAACTAGCCTAAAAGCCTTAGCTGAACATGGTAGGAGGACTGTGGAGGTGACATTCTAGCTCAATGCTGCATTTTGTGGAAACGTGGGTAGACACCTTCTGGTGGACACAACAATTTCTGAGGATGCCAGCCTGTAAAAATAAACCTGGAAGAAGACTGGGTTCAACCACACATTCCATTCCAGGAGGACCACAGGCAAGGCCTCCCGCCCAATCCTGTGTTTGGGTCACCCTCTCCAGGAGGCCTATGGTGCCAGCCCTCCCTGACTCCGCTGGCTCTACTGAAGAATGTCTGTCCCTGCCTCTTTGACGACTCCCCCTAACATCAGCTTTACGATAGTGTTCCCTTTCCCCAGGGGCCAACTCTCATTGAGCTTCTCCACTTTGGTGGGCAGGGTAGAGGGGGGCTGAGAACAGTCTATAGTGCAAGCAGCTCATATCCTTGGCCTAAAGCACTGTATTTTAAATTGGACAAATGGAACAAGAGAAATGCATTCCTTCCATCCATCTCTGGGTGCAGAAATAGCCCTCTCTTACTGATCTTGGGGGCTATTTCATTTTTTACAATACAAATCCTACAAGGATAAAATTTGATCCTGAACCTACTTAAATTTCTTTTTTCTTAAGATTTTATTTATTTATTTCACAGAGAGAGACAAAGCAAGAGAGGGAACACAAGCACGGGGAGTGGAAGAGGGAGACACAGGTTTCCTGCTGAGCAGGAAGCCTGATGCAGGGCCCAATCCCAGGATCCTGGAATCATGACCTGAGCTGAAGGCAGTCGCTTAACCAACTGAGCCACTCAGGTGCCCCTTAAACTTTTTAAAACTTTTTTAATGAACAAAATTTAAGCCATATTCCCATGGCTTACAAGAAAACTGAAGCAGTTTTCCATTCTGAAGGCCTTGGAAAGTATACTCATAACTCAAAGATCAAGTCTCTGTCTTAGAGAAAACAAGGACCAATTAGAACTCTGGTGGGTCTGCTTTATTTTCCTTAGGTAGGTTATTGCCCTACACCATGAAAAATACAGAAGATTTGACATTCAGAATGATTATGAAGTAACATTCATACAAACAAAACTCCCTGCCCAGACGCACAGCATCCCTTTGACTTCTCCTCAGCTCCTACTTTAAATATCATTGCAGTGGCTGAAACAGTCATCATCTCACTTCTGATCTACGTGGAAAAAAGAACCTGTGTGTTTTCCACTGGTAGGAATTAACCTAGCTAAAATGTCTCTTTTGTAATGCAAATTTAAAAATCCAAAATTGTAAACATATTTCATAACCTCTGAAAGTATTATGACCCTCAACCACAGATGACCTCAGAGCTTCCAGATGTCCTTGACTAGAGACTACTACACAATCTTGCCTGAATTAACATTTTTGTGTCTCAAAAGGGAGAATAAAAGGAATCAGATGAGAAAAGCTATCTAGTGTCCCCCAGTCTAAACTACTGTCATCAAATGCATTCAGTCTCCCCAATGTCTTCCCATAGTGGGATTTGTGACGATGTACTCACTACTGTTGACCTCCACAAATTATTTCCTGTATCTTTCCCCTCACGGGCTTCCTGCTGTCCTCAGACACCCCAAGTTTATTACCAAGTTAGGGCTTTGCACTTGTTTCTTCACCTTTGAATGCCCTTAACTATATTTTACTGCATCTTATGATTTCTGCTCAAATTGTGCTAACTCCATATAGACATTCCTTGAACATCCAATCTGGAAAAAAAGTCCTTAATCCCATCCATATCCACTCTTCCTCTAGCTCTTTTTTCCAAAGTTGAAGTCTTAAATCAATTTTGAAAAATTCTCAGCCACTCTTCAAATATTTCTTTGCTCTCTCCTTTTCTCTCCTCCCATAGGCTCAATTACCTATGATTAGATCATTTCATCTTTCTCTAGCTTCCAAGTAGACTGTTTGATTTTTTCACTCTATTTCATGTTATGTTACCATTTGGATCATTTGTTTACCTCTTCATGTGGTCAAGTTTACTGATCCTTTCCTCTGCTGTGTATGCCCGCTATCAAGCTCATCAAATAAACTGCTTATTTTTTATTTTTCAGTTTTCATTTCTAGCATAGCCACTTGGTTCTCTTTTCTTTCTTTTCTTTTTAGTTTCTATGTCTCTGCTGAGATTTCCTATATATGTTCATGTATGTCCACTTATCCACTGATCCTTTAACATATATTATCACAGGGTTTTTTAAAATTTTTCTCATAACTTCAACCTCTAATCCATCCTTTGGTCTACTTTTATTGACTATTTTGTCTCTTGACTGATTTATCGTTCTTGTTTCTTTGCACACTTCATGAATTTTTTTTTGTGGTTCAGACATGGGAGTATATTAAATAATATATATTAGATAATATATAATTTATATTTGACATACAGATGACATAATAATATATATCATATATTAGATATATTTATTAGAAACTAAAGTAAATAATAGTAATTTCAGAAAAGGATACACTCCTTCTGTCAGCACTGAGTTAGACTAACCTATAGTTGAGATGGGTCTGACTTTTGTTTAGCTTTAGTTAGATTTGGTTATCTAAATTTAACTTACGTGGCTTCAAAAGTTTAAAGACATGATCAGGACTTTCCCTTCAGCAAGACTGGGTCATTGGCAAGTCTCTGGAAATATCACTCCACTATACCACCCAGCCACCAAAATTTCAAGCTCTAAAAAAAAAATCTCAAACTACTTTTCAGCCCATCTTCTGGGTTTTTTTGTTTGTTTGTTTGTTTGGTTTGGTTTGGTTTTTTGCTTTGTTTTGTTTTGGGTGGTTTGTTTCTGGTCTCTAGAGTTTTCTTCTCCCTCCAGTCCCACTTCTGGCTTTCTGTACTCCTCAAGACATCTCTCTTAGCGCTGTTGTTCGACCCCTAGCCTCTAGAAGGCCTGCACAATACATTCTGTGAGGTCCCTGATTCATCTAGCAAGATGACTCTCAGCTTTCCTCTCCCTTTCCCAGCCTTTGGGGGTCTCCTGTAGTATACCTGATGAAGCCCTATAATGCCTAAGAGAGATCTGTCTCATCTCTCCTGCCCTACCCCTAGCCTTCAACAGTCTTCTGCCTTGTATTTAAACAAAGCTTCTCATACCTTAGGGGTAAATTAGTTCAGCAAACCTGTTCTGTACATTTAGTGAAGGTCCCTAGAAACCAGCTGGCAGGTAGATGCAGAGATGCTGAAGCTCCTTGGGATTCTAAACCTTCATGTCAACTCACTTGCAACTGTCCAATGCTGGGATGGTTTCTCTTTATCCTTTCATCTACGATAAAATTTTCCCCTCCTACTTGATCCATCAGGAACAAAAGTAACTGTGAGTCTCTTCTCTCATAGAAATGGCTTGTCACTTTCTGCACTGTTGTTAGTTAATTCTGTCTTTTTTGCATACCAAGCCCTGATGGGTTTGAAAGACTGTAATGCTGCAGAGTATCTGGCTTGGTGTCAAGACTAGAGAGAGAGTGACAATCCCTCCTAACTTCCTACATCCATCAGAAGTGCAGACACCATCATGTTTCTTTCATCTCTGTATTTTCAGCATCTGGACTGGTGCTGACACTTGATAGCCACTCAATCAAATTCTTGTTGAATGTGTAAAAAGAGAAGGGTGGTATTAATTAGACAGTAAATTGGTTTCACTAACTGAACAAAGATGAATTAAACTAAACTTGCCCTGAATTGTTTGAGGGGGTGAAGACTACACAAATAACAGAACTGTTTAAGTCATTTCAGGTAATACTGCCATTGTAAGGCAACTCCGTACTTGGAAGCGATGTTATTTATTATGATTTTGTAACATGGATATATGTTGTGCAGATGAAGAAGGATCAATGTAATCTATGCAAATACAATAATGACATTAACTGAGAAGGGAAATGCAAACTATAATGTACTTAAATGGAAAATACAGAAACTAAGTTAGAAAAAAGATTTCAATGGAAGGTTGGAACTGGTTTATTACTCATGACTTTTCCAGGTTTAAAATAAGTACAATTATATTATTAGTAAAACTTCATTACTACCCATGGAAATGCCCTATGGGTACACTCAGTATTTCCTCCTCATCTCATGACGGACTGTAGAAAATTGCAAGCCTAGGTTTCTCCCGGCTCGCATTAAGCTGAGAAATTATAATGAACTGTACTGCCCCTCTTCTGAGTACATGCTTCCAGATTATAGTACAACCAGAGCACTGAGAAAACATTTCCTTGCACAGGATGGGTTGACCATTCAAATTAATGCTGGCAGAGTGGACAGGCTCCTGTATTATCTGGAGGGCTACTTTGTTTTAATGACAGAAATGAGAAGCAAGGGTCAGTACGGTCAGTGTACTGTGAGTGTACTGATGGCTAATACATAGCAAGCAAGGGCCACCTCAGCAGAACAATTTTTAGACCTCCCCTACTACACCAACTGAATATAGCCAGCTCACCTCTACTCAGCTCTAGTTGTGGGGAAAGAGTGGGTTATTAGGACCATATGTTAATAGCCACAGTCCAGCAATAATGATAAGGACTGCTAAGACATCTCTCAGTACCTACTAACTCAAATTATGAGCCAAGAAGGTTATCTATTTTTTCAGTCTCAGGAAAGGTAATATTTAGTAGGAATGGTTCATGCCATGAGTCATTTGCATCTCCAAAAATAGATACTATAACACACTGTTAACAGGATACTTGTTTAGACATTCTTAAACATGGTAACCTGGGGAGTAGGCTGGCTTCCTGTTTATGCCCTATGGCAGTTTAAGATATTGACTTATTCTTTACAACCATCCATGGTAGGAATCGTTGCCAAACTTGAAAGCATCTTTCTCTCCCTTGAAGCAATAAAAATCAGCTGGTAGGTCTTTAGTAATGGTCCCAGATGGAAACGCAGAGTTAAGAGCAAGCAGGGCATTTATCCATGAAACATGTTGGGGAACTCCTTCCACGGGTCCTACAGAGTCCTAGCTGACCATGGGTGACCATGAAGCACGAACATTTCTAACGAGCCAGCTCAAGCCCGGCCATTCCTTATGGCATTTCAGCTGCTACTTTTCACTCCCTTCTGCATCTTGTAGGAAATGACATCGAATCAGTAAAATAAAGATCTATTTGTTTAGTAGAAGTACCGACACTTCCAATGAAGAAGTAAGTCATTTGAAATTTTCAATGAATGTAGGTAGATGCCCGTTACAGCCTTGCAGGTCATCACGACCAAACTGTGCCACACCAATGGCTGGGGAATAGTGATGTGGTGGTGTAAGAGGGGGGATCCAGACAGATTGATCACCTCCCCCCATTTCAATACTTATCTCTGTCATAAAACTCTTGTGTGGGTAGTAGGAACGTAGGGGTTATTGAGATTTGCTCTGAGGAACTTGGAAATGACTGAAATGAGTGACTTTAAGATCAGCTCACAATGGATCAGAGCACAGAAGACGCTGGGGACCTCAAAAATATTCTGGAAATAGTTTAGCCCAAACACAATTAACTTGGGGCAACTCTTGCCATTAGCACATTGAGTTCTTGATAAAGCCTGAAAAATTGATATGATTCTTTCCACAGGCAAAGATACACCTTTCTGCCCATGAGGAAAAATCCAGTTCTTAAAACAGAGTAAGGAATGGCTTGGAAGTGCTCATTTTATTTCCGATTCTCAATCCCCTATTTCATTTGGCTAAATGGAAGCAATGCAGACAATGTGGTGCGATGTGCATACTCCAGCAACAATATGAATCTTCTTAAGCAATCTCTTTTGTCGCTTCACTCTAGCTCAGTGAATCTCCAGACAATCCGAGTTTTGTTGAGCATCTTCTCTCATAAAAGTAGTCTGAAGAAAAGAGAAGAATGACAATGGTCTCTTTCTCCCAAGGGACTCATAATTTGGTACTTAGCCTAGGAATACTTGCATCTTAAAATGGAAGACAGCGAAGAAAAGTGAAGAGTGGCTCTAACGGGGAACTTTCAGGCTCTAGTACAGAAGATATTTTGAATAAACAAGTCCATTCTTTTCAGTTCTTTACCTTAATAATTATTATATGCATACAATAAAACAGAGTAAAAGGGGGGTTATCCCTCTTACCTCTGTCCTGTGACAATCTTCATTACCAGTTTTTAAAAGTATATCCTAAAATATACATACAAAGTAGCAATACACTTTTTTTCCCCTTGAAATAGTCATAATATAGAATTGTTTCCAAGATCTATTAGAGTGGCTGTATTCCTTTAATTACCATATAATCTCACATTGTGTACATATACTATAATATTATAATTTATTTAAATAGTTCCCTACTGATTGCCATTTAGGTTATTTGATTATTTTGCTATTTAAAAACAATTTGGAAGAAGAAGAGTATAGAGCAGTGTTCCAATTTCTTCTACTTCTGCTTTAGATAATTTGTGGAAAGCTGTCAGGATGGGCTCAGATTTTTCATTTTGTTATGCCGAAAGAATTGTTTTCAATTTTGAAGTCCATTAATTGACTAGGATATGTATCTATTTTGACTATTATGTGTAAACATCTCTTGGCACTTGAATCCTGGGTTCAAGACTTCTTTTGGTGATGGAAATTTTTCTTGAGTTGTATCTTCAGATTTTTTTTTCCCATTTCATTATTTCTCTTCCTCAAGAAAAGTAAATATGTGTATGTTGATTCACTTTGTCTTCCACATTGATCATTTTCTCAAATCATTTTAACCTTTTGCTTAGATCATCTTCATTTTTTGATTGCTTTTCTCGATGTTGTCACACTCATATTTGTAACCATATTCATGAAACCACTTTTTGAGGTATGACTGACATGCAAAAAGCTGTACATGTTTAATGTATACAATTTGTGAGTTTAGAGATAAGTATACACTCATGAATCCATCACCAAATCTTTGCCATAAACATATCCATCACCTGCAGAAGTCTCCTACTGCCCTCTTCATTATTTTCTAATCACAGAAACACTTGAGATCTGCCCTCTTAGCAAAATTTTAAGTATGCACTACAGTATTGACGACTATGGCCACTGTGCTATACAACAGATCTCTAGGACTTACTCATCTTGTATAACCAAAACTTTGTACCCTTTGACAAACACCTCCCCATTTCTCCTACCATACTTTCAATAAGCTCTAAATTCCTTCAAGTTGGGGTGCCTGGGTGGCTTAGTCGTTAAGCATCTGCCTTCGACTCAGGTCATGATCCCAGGGTCCTGGGATCCAGCCCCACATGGGGCTCCCTGCTGGGCTTTGGGAAGCCTGCTTCTCCCCCTCCCCTCCTTGTATTCCCTCTCTCACTGTATCTCTGTCAAATAAATCAAATCTTTAAAAAAAAATTCCTTCATATTGCTGTTAAGCATTTTATATTTGATGACTTTATTTTTTTGTTTCACTTATTCCCTGAGCTCAACCCTTTCATTCTTCACTTTCTCTTTCTCCCACTGCCTCACCACATCTCTCGTGACCTCTCACCTATGTGATCTAAGTTTTTATTTTCTGGAAGCTAGTGCTTTCTTTTTTAAAAAAAAACTTTACATACAAACGGAAGTCTGTTCAGGGAACGTCTTCTAGGTGTACATTCTCCATCTGCCATTTGTCTTTGTTATGTCTAATCTTTTCTGGTTCTTCTCCTTATCTCCTTCACCAGGCCCCCCTAACTTAGCACGTGTCTCTGAACAATATGAGTTCTTCTCGGACCAGGTCCTAGCAGGTTATGGGACAGGTTCTCTGGGACACAGGGCTGGGTGAGGGTTCTTCCAGCAGCTGCCGTCCGCTCAGGGAGCAGATATTCCGTCACTCCCCCAGCTCACAACTGTGGCATATCTTTGTGATTTCCCATTTGCCCACAGCCAGCAATCCTTCCCCTGCCCCAGGCTATGCCCCTTGGTACTGCTATTCCCAATAGTGAATGGTTGTTTTGCCCCTCGAGGTTGTGCTGCCTACGATGAACATCTGTGCTGTACCAGTTTTGTCTAGAACCTGGCATTTTGAGCATCCTGACTCAATGTCTCTGCACACCTCTCCTTGCCTCCTGGACTTGCGCACCCTTCCTCATTGTGGTGTGGGGTGCCAGATGACTTCTAGTTCCACTGAAAATGGATCTAGTTTGCTGTTTCCAATCTCATTTTCTGAGGGGAAAAAAATGGCAGCTGCACTCTCTCTACTCCATCATAAAAGGAACACCTACCCACGACCTTCACCTGGGGGCCTCCACAGCATACATGCCTTCCCCACAGTGGGACACAATTAGTGCCTGCTCTCGGGGGTTCCTTCCCTAATGAAGACCATGGGAAATCATGGGCAACCTGAAAGGCAGCGAGACCTCCAACTTCCCTATAACGTAACTGAGCACAGAAATACTCAGGAGTACATGAAAAAGAATTAGGACAAAGATGTTACTTCCTTCGGTATCCAAGAAAGCTCCAAGAGCTCCATTTAGAACTGAGAAGGCAGAGCCCAGTTATGGTGTAAAATGGGTGGTGGTTCCTACTGATTTTCTTAGTATTTCTATATCTGTTCTTAAGGGAAGGTAATGCACAATGCATATGTGTAGGCACACTCTGTGCTGGGATTAGAGGGAGAAAATGGCATTTATCAAAGGTAATGACTAACCGAGCACTTAGCACCAACTTACTCACTTACTGAGTAAATGCTCATTTACTGAGCCCTTAGCTGTGTAGCATGCTCTTAAGTCTTAGGTATTTTGGGTGTTACACCTTTATCTTGAGATCACTGTAGACTGGCAAGCAGCAGTTGTAAGAAACAAAGCACAGAGACCCTGTGAATCCTATTCCATTAGGCAATGTCTCCCAATGGCAATACTTTGCAAAAGTATAGTCCAGGATATCAACACTGGTACAAAGCACAGAGTCCTTCCATCACCATAAGGCTCTCTCATGCTGGCTTTCTTCTAGAGTCATACACGCTTCCCTATACTCCCCTTCTTCCACCACTCTGGGAAACCACTAATCAGTTATCCATTTCCCTAAGTTTGTCATTTCAGGACTATTACATAAATGGGACTGTACCGTACGTAAACTTTCAGCATTGGGCTTTCTTCACTCCACATAACTTTCTAGAGCTCCGTTCAGGCTGCTGCATATACCCATGCCCCTCTTTCATGGCTGAGGGGTATTTTATGGTATGACATAGCCCAGTTCAACCATTCACCTGTTCAAGGACACCGACTTGGTTGCTCTCTGATTATTTCATCCATGAGTCGCTTCCGTTCCTTCCACAAACTTAATCCAGAAGCACCACCAGGAAGAACTCCCACTGTATCAGAAAAGGAGGGGGCTGGGTGACGGTGTTGATCGCATCAGCAAGTCTGAATGCACAGACAGTCTGCTTGTTCAACCACAGACAGATTACACCAAAGCTGCCTCACCAGGAATCGGTCTGATTCAACCCCTGAGCTTCTTCTCTTTCTCTCCATCTGGCCCAAACTGGGATCTTCCTATTAGGTATCTGCGGCATCCTGAATAAAATCCAGCCCCCTGCAGCTTTGTGCTGCCAGCCTGATTACTGTAATTTTCCAGAAGTCCCTAGTTATGTCACATCGCTCAAGGAAAGCAATATCACGGTGCCTCACCATCCCATAAACATGCCGCCTGCAGCCCTCTTCGTCTGCTTGGCAATCTCTACCACCCACCACAATCACCAAGGGACATCTAGATCTCAGAGCTGAGTCCCTGTGGATTGCAACTCTCTGAACACACTTTTGTGAAAGGCTGCATGATACAAATTTCTGTATGTCATGATGAGCAGATAACCAGGCACGAGTGCTCAAGTGAAAGCTAACTACAGTATTTTTTAAAGGCCTGTGGACCTAAGGGCGCCTGGGTGGCTCAGTGGGTTAAGCCTCGGCCTTCAGCTCAGGTCATGATCTTGGGGTCCTGGGATCGAGCCCCGAATCGGGCTCTCTGCTCAGGGGGAAGCCTGCTTCCCCCCACCCCTGCCTCTCTGCCTACTTGTGATCGCTATCTGTGAAATCAACAAATAAAATCTTAAAAAAAAAAAAAGCCAGTGGACCCTAAAACACGTAAGCATTACAAAATTAAATTGATCAATGCTGAGCCAAGTTGCAATGTGTCCAGGGGTCTTAGCACAAAAGGACCGATCTCTGCCTATTAACGTAAAGGATTATGGTAGAGGTAAAGTCCTCCTCTTGGGGCATAAAAGTTACACGGGGGTGAGGATACCAGTACAGTGTATGACATGCAAGTTCCTGGCTCTAGTTTTCCCAGGAAGTGTTCTACAGAACAGAACAGAATGATCCGCAAAGGAAGCTCCTTCCAGTTACCATTGCTTGTACGGATCCTACTGCATGCACGCATGTCATGTGACAGATGGACTTCTCGATAAACATCCCACACAGTGTCAGGGGTCAGGTGCCTGCCCTGTTCTAAGGGAAATAACATGAGGCTTAGACATCTGTGGGGGTCACCTATTCTGACTAAAAAAAATCAAGACCTATGGCACAGGACAGATCTGTTCTGAAAGTGGAACTCTTCCAGAAAATCAGGGCACCACGTCGCAGATCTATTAACATTTGATACAGACGCTTGTGAGAAAACTGAGGTGGGAGAGATAAAACAAGTTCCTGAAATCACGTGGCTAGAAACGAGAAGATTCTGGGTTGGACTCCAGGAGAGTTCTGCTCCGAACTCCTGTTCTTTCTCATGCATCTAGTTCAGGCTCCTTCATCTCGGAGCGGGTGAGCGGACCGCAGGCCTTCGGTTTCTCTCTGACAAGGCTTTCTGGAGGACATGAGCATGATGACGTGCTCACTGGATCCTCACTATGGCTTCATCTGAATCTGCTGTGAAAGTGCTGATGTACACAGGGGACAGTGACACAGAGGAAGGGAATCTTCCTTCTGATCTCCAGACACCTCAGATGGGAAGCTGTGTTGCTGCAGATGCCAAAGTTGTCTGTCAGCCAGAAAAAGTAACAGAAGTCCAAAGGTCTAACCTCCATTTCCCATCTGAGGGCTCCTAACTGAAAAATCCTCCAGAAAAATCCATTTCTGGAACGTTCTAAAAATTATCTTCACTGAGCCTGGCCCAAAGCATCCAGTCCAGAAATTGAGTACTGGCCAGACAGGATTCCTCCCCGAACTCTAGAAACTTTTGTTCTGTATTTGATCAGAGGTTCTGACCCCAGAAACCTCTCCATCCCTACCCTCCAGCTATTCACCAGGAAATAAGCCTTTCCGGAGCCCAAGAACCACCAACACGAGGCTGACTCCCGGTGACCACATCCTTCTGATACTACATGGCCAGCCAAAACCAAAGCGACCTGCCCACTTGGTGACTATATCAATCCATCCAGCTTCTACAAATGCCCAGACCATTCTTCATTGCTGTTGTTTTGGTTGTACAAGGTTTAATACACTAGGGAGGCTATGAGACCAGTACTGCCCACAAGTGAGGGGTTCTGGTCCCAGAGCAGCCCCCACAACCGAGGAAAATGCAAGGCACCTTTTCCATAAGTTGCTTAGTACACAAGGCCCTGATGGTCTGACTCCTGCTTCTCTATCAAGCCTCAGCATCCAACTGTCTTCTTCTCCAGTCCATTCAAACCAATTGTAGGGCCCTAAACACATGCCCCTCTCCTTAACTTTGCACTCTCTTTGGCATAAAAGCTGCCCTCCTTCTGCCCTATGGACCTTGTCCATCTGGCAAATGCCTACTTAGCCCAGTTGTGCAGTCACTGGGAAACGCTTCCAGACCCATGAGCTTGAGGTAGCTGTCCGCCCACTGTGCTCCCCATTCCCAGTGGGAGCTCAGTAACAACTAATGAACTGACCAACCCTTCCCCACAATTCAAATCTATGGAACTTGCGGCAGTTTCCTGGTTTAGTTATATAGGTCCAGATTCTAGAATGCAGTCGTTGTTAAGTAAGGGCTTAGTGAACGGAGTCCCTGACTCACACAGACCAAACAAGTATTTCTAGAGGGAGCCCACAGCGCATTTAGAAAGCCCCTGGGTCCCTGAGCACTGATGCTACGCTGCAAAAGCTTTTATCACCTCACTCTCTCAGGTGCCTTAGAGATCGAACAGACTCAGTCTGCCTTGTCATGGGGGGAGCGGGGGGGGCAGGGGTGGGCAAGGCAGGGCAAGGAGGAGGGCAGAGTGGGGCATGAGTGTCTTCGTCTCTCTCAGTGAGAAGTGGGGTCACGAAGGCGAGGTAGAGCCGAGGGACATTCCCACCACACTGCCCGGTGCGCTCACACTGAATCTGGACGGTCTTGATGACAACACCTGTTCTAGCTGCGTGGGAACTTCCTGCCGTGGAACTGCCTATCACGCTAGGGGAGAGGCCACTCACATCCACACAAAGGCTAAAGCAGCACTCCGTGTCCTACCTCTGCACCTGTGTGTTCTAGCATGTGGAACACACACACAACATGGAGAACACGTTCACACCTGCGGGCCGATCTCTCCTGAAACCTGGACACCAGGTCAGAAAGCAGGCTCAGACGTCCAGGGGTGTGTAAACGGGCCGTCTGTCGTCTAGAACTGCCCATGTCATAACGTCTCACCTAGAACCGCTAGAGGCGAGACGGTGTAGAGGAAAAACAGCAACTGCTGATGGCAGATGGTGAGTCAGACGATTCCAAAATCAAATGGCATTCCGAAGAACGTGTGCAAACCTCCCTCGGACATGGTCCACCAGCCAACAGGCGGAACGTTTAAGATACACGAATAACTTCTCTGACAAAAGCTAACCGAAATACAGCACGGCCTTAGAAAAGGAGCATGGTTTCGTGAGATCCAAGTCTCTCCCTCCTCGTCCCACCAACTTGGGTTCCACATAAGGACTGTTCATTTCATCTTTTTCCTTATGCGAAGTAGAAGGGGAATTTCGGCCTGTTCTCATCCTAACTCAGGTGGCTTGACTGATTAAAAAAGAGAATGAACTCTTCTAGAATAAGAAACATTGTAGCCAAGTGCATATCAGTCGAAGACCTCAGCATAAATGTAGGAAGGAAGTGGTGTGGGAGCGTGGCAAGGAGTCTTTTCGGTTGGTTTGATCTTGAGCTGGAGACCAGCTTGTTCACTCTCCCACTGTGTTAGTCTGGATAAAAACACAGAAACTCTCCTGCACTCAGGCTTCTCAACTGCCAGCGGGGATGCCAGCAGACAACTCACGGCTTGGCTGGCTGGACTGCACCCTCGTCACTTAAAACACCTGCGTGTCACCGTGGCATTAGAACTTCAAAGGACATGTGCACCCATGTATGCGATTAACCAAAACACAACGGCAGCATAACAGGGGACAAGTAAAACACCCTGCGCGTGACCCAGTGCAGAGTAAACACTCTTGTTTCGTTTCCACTCACCCAAGCTCCTTGTCAGGGTCCTACTGAGAAAACGACAAGGTCAGCCAGGGACTTCCATGTCCTTACAGAAGTTAGACCGGTAAGAGAGAGAAAATGTGCACAAGTTATCCCAAATGGGAGATCCACTTTAAGAGCCGGATAATCCAAATGCTGTGAGAACACAAGGGAAAAAGAGGGTCGAAGCTCCCCGGACACGAGGAACAGCTCCACAGAGAGGGCATTTATATGGGCCCCACTGAAATGCTGGGATCCTCTTGAGGTGTGGTTTACAGCCCTTGATTAAGCCTCTCAACGGACCTATAAATGGTAACACAGAAAGACACTGAAGCTAAGACAGATGGCCCTGCTGAAGAATGCTGGAGGAATCTCCCCTGGTCACCAGCTTGGGGAGCGGAACTGAGGACCAGCACTGAACAAAATACCATTTTACTGCCTCCAACAGGGCAGTGCTGCCAACATAAGGCAAGTTGGCCTGCTTTACTCTTCCCCTTCTGATCCACGGAATTCCCAATGTTTCCACCAAAGCACTAGGAGCTCCCCCTCTAGAGTGCAACCACCAGAAGAAATTGTGTCCTTGCCTCTATTTTAACCAGACTATTCACTCCAGAGCTTCTTACAGAAACTGCCCCCCCAACACACACACACACACACACACACACACAAAGGGAGAACGTCAAGAGGATCAAGAAGGAAATCCACCACTCCTTGGAAAGGGCTGTGATCCTAAAAAGCAAAATGCACGACAGCCTGTGTGGTAATGTGGAGAAGAGCCCTGGCCGCAGGGGACGCTGGGGCCTCGGGTTCTCACGTGGTTTACCACTTAGTCCACCAGGGGGACAAACAGTGGGGACAAAAGATCTCACTGATCCAACACCACTGTGCTGTGGGCCAGACACAGGGCCAGAAGCTGCTCACAGCACCGCAAGCCCAGACTGGGGTCTAAGAAGACACAGGGGGATCCAGGGACAAGCCATCCTCTACCTTGTTATAGCCAAATACTTACTCTATATCGAATGATCCTCACCCCAAGGAAAATAAGGAGGCAACCA
The DNA here is from genome assembly GCF_902655055.1 of Lutra lutra. NCBI lineage: Eukaryota > Metazoa > Chordata > Mammalia > Carnivora > Mustelidae > Lutra > Lutra lutra. Next base: position 7,029,249 of record NC_062292.1, read on the forward strand.
AGGGAGGGGACAAAGGAAAGAAATAAATCATGTGTCCTAAAAAAGAAAAAAAAAAAGGCAGTATAGGGTGATACCACCCTAAAAATTCAGTAGAAAAACATATCTCTTTAAAATTATTTACTACAGGGGCACCTGGGTGGCTCAGTGGGTTAAAGCCTCTGCCTTTGGCTCAGGTCATGATCCCAGAGTCCTGGGATCGAGCCCTGCATCAGGCTCTCCGCTCAGCAAGAAGCCTGCTTCCTCCTCTCTCTCTGCCTGCTTGTGATCTCTGTCAAATAAATAAAATCTCTAAATAAATAAATAAATAAAATAACTTACTGCAATAAAACAGAAGATCTTGAATGGATCACAGTATACCCACATGACACAATACTTTGCAGACATTAGACAAGTGTTCTCAACATTTAATACAACAGAAAATGCTTACGATGTGACATTAAGTGAAAAGAGCTGATGTGAAACTCGTATTTACGGTGTTTGCCAAAATTACAAAGTTCTGCGTATGTGGTACGTGTGTATCAAAATAAACTGGAATGATATAATAGTTCTTACATCCAAGTGATGTGTTTATGCAAGAATCTTAGTTCCTTCCTAAGATTTTTCTATTGTCTTCCAAAATTTCTGTGAGGTGGATATTTCCATGAGTTAAAATATGTTATGTGTTAAGAAAATCAGGTAAGTTTAAAAAAGTAAAGAGAACACAGGTTGAGAGACAGAGTCTTCAAAGCAAAAGGGAAATGTCAGCAAGGACAGCCCCAACTCAACCAACTTGACCAACTCAATCAACTCAACCTAAGTCCTGAGCGTGGCCACGGGGCTGGTTGTGAGAGCCAGTCATTGTGGTGAGGCAGGAAACAGGGACAGACAACAAAGGGTCTTGAACGCCACACTCAAGGACACAGCACATGTTTTAAATATCAGGAAGGGCTGGGTCAAAGCCAAGTTTCTAGATATTACTCCACTGAGTAGCATCCTGAATGAGTTAGAGGTGGGGAGCTATTCCAAGGGTCCGGAAGTCACTGGACTGAGGGGTCTCAGAGGCAAACTTTTAGGATGTGGTAGATGTGAGCGCCAGTACAAGACTCAACCAATGTTTCGATACAGATGGTCTGGGATAGAAGACTGAAAGCAACCTCAAAGTCACAGCTCTGAGTGGCTAGTCAGAAAGCTGTATTACTCACAGAAACTGAGGAATGAGTACAAGTGCATTTTCAACACCTGGAGTTTAAAGTGCCCTGAGTATCTGGAGAGAATTCTGAGTGGGAGTTAGAAATGTGAATTTGCAACTTGAGAGAGAAGCCTGGGCTGGTGACACGGATTTGGGAATCATCTGTGTAGACATGAGAGATGGTCAGATAACAAGGAGATGAAGGGTAGGAGGAGAGGGCGGCGGAAGAAGGGACACAGAGGAGTCAGAACAGAGGATAGCCTGGAAGAAGAGAAGAGAAGTAGACACCAACAGAGCTGAAAAAGTGCCACAGAGAAGGGCTTCAAGGTAAATGCACGAAGTTCAGAGAGGCCGAGCCCTGAGGAAAGGGTGTTGGACGTGATCAACAGGTCAAGCCACCATTTTTTTTTTAAATTTCTTTTCAGCGTAACAGTATTCACTGTTTTTGCACCACACCCAGTGCTCCATGCAATCCGTGCCCTCCCCAATACCCACCACCTGGTTCCCCCAACCTCCCACCCCCCGCCCCTTCAAAACCCTCAGGTTGTTTTTCAGAGTCCATAGTCTCTCATGGTTCACCTCCCCTTCCAATTTCCCTCAACTCCCTTCTCCTCTCCATCTCCCCTTGTCCTCCATGCTATTGGTTATGCTCCACAAATAAGTGAAACCATATGATGATTGACTCTCTCTGCTTGACTTATTTCACTCAGCATCATCTCTTCCAGTCCCGTTTCCAAGCCAGCATTTTTAAGTAAAAAATAAAATCTAAGGTTATCTTGCCTTATATAATTAAAATAGACAGGCCTCTCCATTAATCATCATGTTAAAAACACACTCGGAGGGCCTCCTGGGTGGCTCAGTCAGTGAAGCGTCTGCCTTCAGCTCAGGTCATGGTCCTGGGTCCACGCATGGGGGCTCCCTGCTCCATGAGGAGTCTGCTTCTCCCTCCCTCTGCCCCTCCCCCTCTGCTTGTGCTCCCTCTCTCTTCCAAATAAATAAATAAAATCTTTTTTTTTAAATAATAAAATAAAATAAAAACACACCTGGAGCCCCATACCCTAAGGCATCCCATCACGTCCGCCTCCTCCAAACGCACCGGCGCCCTTCCGCTCTGGAGTGCTGCCAGCGGGAGACCAGCACCACCGTGACCAACGGAAGGAGTTCCGCTCTGCCCTTCACCAAGCACATCCCAGCCCAGGGACTGCATGGAGATGAAGTTGTTCTTCCAGACATGGCTGTGGGGAACCCAGCCTGGTTGCAGGTGTCTGTGAACACTGCCTGATTTAGGGCATTTTCTGTAATTACTAGAATGATGAGACCTGTCAAGCGGTTAGGTAGCAGGCAGGAAAGACCAATTCATTCTTAGCTTCCTGGACTAAAAATATATATTTATCAAGTCTAATTAGATTTGACTTAATCAGTTGTTTTTTTAGGTCACAATTTTAGTAATTCATTTGTCAAACTGACACCTCTCCTTAATATTAAAGAGGAAATTTTCACTGAAATATCCCTGCAAAAGCAAACCAGGGACGCCTGGGTGGCTCAGTGGGTTAAGCTGCTGCCTTCAGCTCAGGTCATGATCCCAGGGTCCTGGATGGAGTCCCAAATTGGGCTCCTTGATCAGCGGGGAGCCTGCTTCTCCCTCTGCCTCTGCCTGGCACTCTGCCTGCTTGTGCTCGCTCTCTCTCTCGCTCTCTCTCTCTGACAAATAAATAAATAAATAAATAAATAAATAAATAAATAAATAAAATCTTAAAAAAAAAAAAAAGGCAAACTGAATGGGTCTTGCTTATATCTTATCTTGCCCCCCCCAGGGCCAGCTTGGGATAAGGACAAAAATCAGCTGTTAGGTCTATTCTCTTTTTCACATAAATTGATTCTTCTTTTGTTTGTTTCTACATGCTGAAGTAGAAAACACAGATAATCTTTGAACAACATGGGGGTTAAGGAGTGCCAGATTCCATACCGTCAAAAATGCATATGTAACTTTTGACTCCCCCAAAATTCAACTACCGGCAGACTACAGTCACCTAGAAGCCCCACTAATAACATAAACAGTTGTTAATACCTATTTTATATGCATTCTTAAGGTAAGCTAAAGAAAACAAAACATTACTAAAAATCATCACAAATAAAAAAATATATTTAGAGGCACATAGGTGGTTCAGTGGGTTAAGCCTCTGCCTTCGGCTCAGGTCATGATCTAAGGGTCCTGGGATCAAGCCCCGCATCGGGCTCTCTGCTTGGCAGGAAGCGTGCTTCCCCCTCTCTCTGCCTGTGTCTCTGCCTATTTGTGATCTCTATCTGTCAAATAAATAAATAAAATCTTAAAAAAAATACATGTACGATACCGTGTTGTATTTACAAAACAACAACAACAAAAAGGCACATAGAAGTGGACCCACACAGTTAAACCCATGGAACAAGGGTGATTCAAGGGCCAATTGTATTTAAAATTATTTGAATCCATGCTGCCTGTGTATTCTTAATAACAGTACAAAACAACAAAGAACACCTACTTGAGAAGCAGACTAGGGAAACAGAGTGTTGCAGATCTCTGCATTATGTTTCTTGCAATTACTAGAGAGATTCGGTAGACATTTGCCACTGAAGAGCTCTACTAAGTCCCAGCTGTCTGAACAGGACCTGGTGGCGGGCAAGGTCTCGGGTCCTCGACATACACAATGTCAGACAGGACCACCGCTGAACAGAGACGTGGAAGAAGATTCCCAATGATCAACTAGATGTTTAGATTAGAACTCTGTTTCCCAAATGTATATTCCTTCCAACCTTCACAACTTCTGCTATAACTGTGACCCTCTCGTGCGATTATTTTCTTAATGTTTCTTTAAAATCAACAGGTGGTGGGTATTGGAGAGGGCACGGATTGCATGGAGCACTGGGTGTGGTGCAAAAACAATGAATACTGTTAGGCTGAAAATAAAAAAAATAATAAATTAAATTTAAAAAAATTTTAAAGAAAATCAACACTTTTAGCTGAGCTCTTTTCAAAGTAATAACACAACTGGCCTGATAGTATAAAACAAGCAAGCATGCCCAAACAAAACGGAGTTTATCAAACCACTGACATGCTCATACCTCTGAGAGTTCTGAATCTTAAAGATTCATTCTTGTACTTGAAAATTTCACAGCACATCATTCAAGGAGCATATATACCCGTATCTCAATGAGCCCCTTCCCCGTGAATCTCGATCTCAGTGTGAAACCCTTATGGAAAGGGTTATCTGCTATAATCAGAGAGCGTGTCAAGGCACAAGTCACATGAGAATGAACAAATTCACCAGGGACTCTTTGGTGGTAAGGGCAAGGCAGTGAATGGGCAGATATGGTCCCTGCCCAACAGGTCTGAGAGCAAGACATAAAACTAGGCAGGAGGGAGGACCCAGATGGTCAGAGATGGCATAGGGGAATTATAAGATGTGAAACCCCAGAGTCATGGTTTCTAGGCTTGAGATATCAAAGCTGACATTAAAGAGGAAACTACCAATGTATCAGAACAACTACAAAGTTCTTTATTTCTTTCCTTGTGAGGTTACATCACTTTAACATGAAAGATGACTGTTACATAATTTCTATTTTTCTTCAAGTCCCTAGCCCTCTAGGATCCATCTAAAATTCCAATGTTAAATCATAAGAGACTCTTATTCCCAGGAAACAAACTGAGGGTTGCTGGGGTCGGGGGGTGGGTAGGGTGGTTGGGTTATGGACATTGGGGAGGGTATGTGCTATGGTGAGTGCTATGAATTGTGTAAGCCCAATGATTCACAGACCTGTACGCTAGGGCAAATAATACATTATATGTTAATTTAAAAAATTTTTTTAAATTTTTAAAAACTGAAATTCCAATGTTAAAACAGCACAATCTCTGTCTACACATATCCTTTCCCCTTTCAGTACTGACTGAATGAGACCCTAGCCACTGGGTACCTTCCAAACTGCCTTCAGTGGGGGATGAGTGAATGTGGGGGTCAGGCCTGAGGAAAGCGGCCTTGGCTACTAACAAAGAGTGGAAGAGGGAGGCCTTGTCTCAAACTTCCAATCTTCTACTACACCCGCATTCCTGTAGTCTTCCCCATCTCTCTTAATAAGAACTTTACATTTCCAGTGCTTGGGCGTAAAGACCCTGGGTCATCCTTGACTTGTTGCTTCCTTCACATCCCACATCCAATCTGTCACCACGTCCTATGAGATTTACCTTCCAGATACTCCCCGAATCCTTCTCCTTCTCACCACCTCCGTGGCCACCACTCTGATCCAAACCACCACCTACTCCTTCAGGGATTGCTGTAATCACCTCCTAACTGGGTCTCCCTGCTTCCAACTCTATCCCTTACCGGCTGGTTTCCAGACCCCAGCCAAAGTAAACATGTCCATACGTAAATCAGATCATATCACTCCTCTCCTCAAAACTCCAGGTGATATCCATCTCCCTCAGAGTAAAAGCCAAAATGTGCCACATGGTCTCACATGGCCTGTCCTCCTCTTCCATATTTGACTTTATCCCCCTCACCTCTCCCCGTTGGCCCTTCCACTCCAGCCCCTCTGGTCTACTTGTTGTCCTCTGACCATCGTGGGCATCCTTCCTCCTCTAAGCTTTTCCCTCTTGCTACTTTCTATTTGGACAGTCTTCCCCGGATAGTGCCTTCTCACTTCCTTTACATCTTGACTCAAAATGTAGATTCTCAGCGAAGTCCTCTCCTGGTCACCTGTTTTAAAACTTCAATTTGTCCACCAATCCTTCACATCTCCCCTCTATTTCTCCCTACAACATGCATCAGCAACTAACGTGCTGTCTATTGCACGTGTCTGTCTTATTCATGGTCTTACCCTTTAAAGTGTCAACTCCACCAAGAGAGTGATTTTTGTATCTGTAGTTGACTGCTGTATCCCCAGAACCCAGATCACTGTCTGGCCCACATAATGTGCTCAATGGATACCTTTGGAATTGATCTGTAGAAGGAGGGATGGAAGGACAGTGAATCCTCAGAAGGGTCACCTTCACACCATCTTAGAACCACATTAAAGTGAGTGGATTAGGGGCGCCTGGGTGGCTCAGTGGGTTAAAGCCTCTGCCTTCAGCTCAGGTCATGATCCCAGGGTCCTGGGATCGAGCCCCGCATCGGGCTCTCTGCTTAGCGGGGAGCCTGCTTCCCTTCCTCTCTCTCTCTGCCTGCCTCTCTGCCTACTTGTGATCTCTGTCTGTCAAATAAATAAATAAAATCTTTAAAAAAAAAAAGTGAGTGGATTAAATTCAGAGAGGATATGGGAATGCTCTACCAATGTAGGGAGAAGACGGGAATTGTCGCAGTCAGGTATAGAATTATATAATCAATTCGTTTTCTTCATCTCTAGAATGAATGCGGCTTTGATCACTCAGCACCACTGGTAGGAAAATCAGTAACAGATTTTGTGATTCTTTTTTTTTTTAAGATTTTATTTATTTATTTGACAGACAGACATCACAAGTAGGCAGAAGGCAGACAGAGAGAGCGGGGAAGCAGGCTCCCTGCTGAGCAGAGAACCTGATACAGGGTTCGATCCCAGACCCTGGGATCGCGTGACCTGAGCTAAAGGCAGAGGCTTAACCCACTGAGCCACGAAGGTGCCCCAGATTTTGTGATTCTAAAAACTTCACTTTGGGATTTAGGAATCTCTTGGCAAATAAAAGTGACCTTGCCACTAGGATAATCACCGCCAGGTATAAATCCAACAATGTACTTGGCCAATACTGGCGAGAGCCACATGACAAAGGGTGAGCTGCTGTGAAGTCTGTAACAGGAACATTGCTGAATTCTTTACATGAAAACAATTCTAGTACTAAACCATAGATACCTTTTGACTTCATAAATCCTCAAATCCCTAATTAACCTAAGCTCCAAAAACTGTTTGATTTAAGAAGTTACAGCATTTTAGGTGTCCTAATCCTGAAAGGTAAGGGTACAAGGTAATAAGAATCTTCTCTAGAGAAGACTGGCTAAGAAAGTGAAATCGAAGTGCCTTCAGGTGTCACCACTTCCATTTGAAGGTGTCCAGTGAAATGGTGAAGAAACAATTCTAATACGTCATAAAATATAATTACTACTAGACCTTAATCACACACTGAAATAGGGGTGTGCTCTCACTATAAATGGAAAAGCAATACAGTAATACACTTTGAAAAAGTTCAATCAGAAAACCACCAAAATCAGGGGCATCTGGGTGTCTCATTCGTTAAGCATCTGCCTTCGCCTCAGGTCACAATCCCAGGGTCCTGGGATTGAGTCCCGCATCGGGCTCCCTTCTCGGTGGGAAGCCTGCTTCTCGCTCTCCCACTCCCCTTCCTGTAATCCCTCTTTCACTGTCTATCTCTCTCTCTCTTTCTCTCTCTCTCTCTGTCAAATAAATAAATAAATAAAATCTTTAAAAAAGAAAAAAAGAAAAGAAAGAAAACCACCAGAATCATTAAAGGAACTTGAGCAGCACACAAAAATTCCAAGTCAAGTCTCATTTACTTCCCACTGGATTCCCCTACCAGTACAACAATTCATTGCTCATAAAGGAGAAGCTGGATGAACAGAGACCAATGAGATGAAGAAAAGGAATCACAAAGTAACTCAAAATTACTCAAATCCAAATGATAAAGGAAAAAAAAATCTAACTCTTCATTATTAGGGAAGACCAATGCAAAAGGGAAAATCACAGAAGAATTACTTAACTACTTAATTATTTCTCCAAATAAGAAGATGACCAGCATCCCAAGCCAGCGTGAGGCAGCCTGGGTGCAGACCTTGATGAGGAAGCTTGCATCGTTTGAAATGGAAATAAGGGCCATTAATCCAAGTAGGGTTGGCCTGGTTGACACCTACTTGTTCTTTTGGTTCCGGCACCAATGTTCCCACTTCCAGGAGACCTTCCCTATCTCACGCATCCAGCTCCAGGTTGTTCCACTCATTCCCCGATGGCAACATCTACTGCTCGGTTACAGCACCCAACAGAGTCGTCTGCACCCTCATATGTTATTAAAATGATGCTCATCATTTTAATGGTGATTAAATAAATAGTGGAATAGATTAGATAAATAGTGGAAACCAAGACTCAAATTTAGAGAAAATCTTGGAGCCTTCAGAGAGTGGACCAGAAGCATCTCACAAAAAAATTCTCCCCACATTAGGTTTATTCCTTTCTCTGTAGGTCAAAGATTAAGCAAAAACTTGGATGGTACCAGCAACAGGAAACCATGTTACCTGGCAGGAGAATATCAACAAAGAGGAAACTCAAAGTCTCCAGGACTCTCATCATCTCATCTTCCAAGGAGAACTACGGGGTCATGGAGAAAGAGTTCAGTGTTCATTGTTTTGATTCCCTCCATCATAGTTTGGTGACCTTGTGCTAATCTTCTAGAGAAGCAATGCGAAAACAAATGTAGTTACGGTCAACAAGCTGTGCCCAAGTCTGCGGGCACGTCTGCCATCACATATCTCGGCGGACAAAGAACAAGAGGTACCAAAACTGCACAGACAGGGATGTCCAGAGCTGGAACAGTGATCTCTGCAGGCAGCACGGCCCCTCTCATCCCACTTTAATTTTAATTCTGTTGTGCACAAGCTTAAATAGAGGATCCATCCCCAAGAGAGGATGATACAAGCTCAGAGAAAGAACGGCAAACACACCTGAGCGAACGCCATCCTGAATACTCCGGAGTTCCCCTCTCTAACCCTGACACACAGAGGTCGGTTAACAGTCTCCATATTCCCCGGAAAGTCTGCATTTTGATTATTCTGTTCAGTTACCACAATGACCATGCCACGGGTGTCATTTAGATTATAGGTGGACAAACACATTCAATTCAAAAAATACTATCATTGTGCTGGAATGCCAAGGACTTATAAGCAAATAAATGTTTGAAAGTGAGCTATGAAAACGCCAACTATCTTAGGCAACTCCAAAGACTTCTTTGGCAATCTCTTTTCTGAGAGCTTCATATATAAATGCCATCACCGGCTTCGGCTACTATGGCAACTGGAATATTTCGGAAATGATTTGCAGTGAGTATCACTACATATCCAGCATCTTCTGTAGGAAACGGAAAAGATGATGAGATCTAATCCACTCTAAATTTCAAAATACAGCTTCAATTTTCATTGCTGAAACCCCCTTGTGCTCCTGTTTGCAAATCAACAGATAACAACCTGGTACACTGACCTGCACAATGCAAGGAACCTTTTATTCCTTAACCAGTCCCATGAAGGCATCTCCATTTTATTGAGCCTTTCTCTTTTTCTGTTTTAATAGACCCTATTTTTTTTAACTGCAGTTTTAAGTTCACAGCAAAACTGAGCTGAAAATACAGAGTTCTCACATCCCTTCCCCCCCAACACACACATACACACAGCCTGCACCGTTATCATCACCCCTGACCTAGATAGGACGTTTGTTACAACTGGTAAACAAGCATCACCCCAAAGCCAACTGTTTCCATTAGGGGTTGACTCTTAATACTGTATGTTCTATGGGTCCTAATGAATGTACAATGACCTGTGGGTGCCATTACAAGGGCATATAGAGGGATTTCAAGGTCCTCAGAATCCTCTGTGTGCCGCCTGTTGATCCTTCCACCCCACTAACTCTTGGCAACCAATGAGCTTTTTACAGTATCCACACTTTTGCCTGTTCCAGAATGTCCTACAGTTGGAATCGTGCAGGATGTAGCCCTTTCAGCTTGTCTCTGTCCACTTGGTAATGTACATGGAACGTTCTTCCACGGCTTTTCATAACTGGATAGCTCATTTCCTTTCCGTGCTGAATACTATTTCACCGTCTAGATGTACCACAGTTCATCTGCTCATCCACCTACTGAAAGACATTATGGCTGCCTCCTTGTTTCGCAAGGATGAACAGAGCTCCTGTAAGTATCTTTGCACAAGTGTTTGTGCGGACGGAAGTTTTCAGGGCGTGTGGGTAAATAATGAGGAAAGTGTTAGTTGGACTGTATGGTAAGAGTGTGCTCAGTTTTGTCAGAAACCACCGAACTGTCTTCTCATGTGACTTCACCATCCTGCATTCCCACCAGCAGGGAAAAAGCGTTCCTGTTGCTCCACATCCTTGTCAGAACCTGGTGTTCTCAGTGTTTTGGATTTGGGGCATCTTCCTAGGTGTGCAGTGTTATCTCACTGGTGCATCCGTTTGCATTCTCCTAAGGACGTATGATTTTGAACATGGCTTCAGATATTTATTTTCCTAAGCCTTTCTCTTTAGTCATATCACACACCAAGGTCTGAGCATCCTGTTGAATACTGCACAACAGAATGAAAAGAAGTCCTTCAGTTGGCCATGATTTAAGCAAAGAACCAACCAAGGTTCTCACATTCTACACTGCAGCACTCCTGTTCCTGGATGACTAAAAATAGCTAATCGTGTTTGCTGGAGCAAAGGAAGCTGCACAGAAATAAGAAGTAATGCAAACACTGGGAAATTTCAATACAGCATTTGGACCCATGCACCCTAACTACACACAGGACAGACAATATCAATCAAGTTCCCCAGCTCTCAGCTTAAGCCATGACATGAAGGGAGTTCATTCAGAATTATCAGTGTTTGGTGGAAGTCCAAAAAATATGATTCATTCTTCCTTGAAATTCTTACACAGGGTTCCCCTGAACACTCACAGGATTAGGGGGTTGAAGGCTAACCTCTCCAAATGAAGTTGTAGGGAAGCAGCATGGTAAGCCACCCAAGCACATGCTGCAGGATTGTGAGAGACTCTGGGGTGGGGTTGGGTACGTTCTGACGTAAGCAAGTATGCTAGAATCCAAAAGAGCCACATCCTAACTCAAAACTGTAAACCCCTTAAAATAATGGCCAAGATGTTTTGAAAGTCAACCAATCAAACAGTCATTCTTTTTCCTCTTAAGGCTTATTGATTTTGTTTTTAAGATAATTTATGATATTATCGTCTCTTAAAAGGTTTCTACCTCTGCATTTTTTTGGTGTAGAAACATATTTACATTGGCCTTTTTAGGAGAATTTAACACAATGCACTACTTTAATCAAGAGCAAAAAGTGTTTCCAGCAGGTCCATCTTCCAAAAGCATACTTTAAATGTTATAGTCAGTGTGGGTCGTACATGAGAAGAGTCAAGCAAAGGGAAGAAAAATTCAGCGACATTCACAGATGTCACTTCCGTCCATTCATTCATTCCATTAAAAAAGTTGTTTTGAGTAACCTCTGCATTCCAGGCACTGTTCTAACTACCTAAGTGTGTAAAGTTCACATGGATTTAACTCTGCAAGTAATACCATATGACAAAAGGTGGTAAGTGCCACAGATCAGAAGGGCTGGGCTGGGGCTGTGGGCAGAATGGAGAATGATGTGGAGCTCCTATTAGGAAAACAAAGTCTTGAAGGAAGTGAGAGAGTGAGCTCTTCGGTCCTCTGGGAGGAAAGTTTTTCAGGGCTGAGACAGCACTCAGTACAAAGGCCCCAAGGAGGGAGCAAGACTGGCAAGGAGGCCAACATGAGGAGAGCAGTGAAGGGAGAGGGTCAGGTGCAGGCCTTTTCAGACACAGGCAGGACTCGGGGTTCTACTCAGCTAGGAAGCCGCTGGAGGGTTTTCAGTTAGAAGAAATGATGTCCTTTTGAAAATCCCTTCTATTTTAGAAAACTTAAAACATATGGGAAGTAACGAAAAATGTATAAGAACTCCAGTGTAACTGCAACTTCATCTAAAATGCTGTTTCATTTATATTCCCTAACCCCACCCTGATCCCAGATCATTTTAAAAGAAGATGTGTCATTTCAACCATAAGCATTTCAGGAGGAATCGCTGAGATACAGGCACCCTTTTTTTTTGGTCAACACCACTGTGATATAAACATCACCTACGAACACCAGTGTGTGAACCTGTCCCACTCAGGATCCCTGGCTTCACGCTTGCACACTTGAAACTGACCATGGGGGGAGTAGGCACCCCAGGGAAATCCACAAACACTCAAATCTGGTTACATATTTACCACCTCACCTCTGATGCATCCTTAAAAACCTGAACAGGGCCTGGTGATAACATTATGTCCACTCGGTAGTCATAGTTCTTTAGTAAGCTTATAATTCCTTTAGTTTGTGTATTGAAAAGGGATCAACAGAAGATCTATCCTTTGCGGCCATTCATATCTCTTAAGTCCCAGTTAATCCGTTGGGTCTCCCAACGTCTCGATTTTCTTGCTTGTTTTTGTCGGGACTCAGTAAGAATGAGAACCTGGGCTGTAGGTCCTGTAGAGTTCGCCACCATCTGGATTTTGTCGGTTGCAGGCCTGTGGTTCCACTTGCCGTGCTCGTCTGTCTCCTGTACACTGGTAGTAAGAACGAGTGGCCTGCTCAGATGCGGGCTCCATTCTTTCAGACAGAACGTCCCAGGTGAAGGAAGAGTCCTTTCATGAGGAACAGCAGGAATGTGGGTTGTTTTCCTTTATGGCGGCGACAGCTTACTAATGATCACCTCAGGCTGATAATACTTTGCATTCTATCACTTTCCCTGCACTCCTCACTTGGGATATATTTATAAGAGGAATTTGCATTCATCAACCATTTGGTGAATTTACATTTTAATGGGATCATTGATTGCGGGGCACAGAAAAGACAAGTGTGGAAACATGACTTAGGTAAGGAGCCACCATCACAGCTAAGACCCAGGTGTAACCCTGGAAGTGTGAGAAGCTTCAGATTCTAAATCTTTCTGGAAGTACAGCCAATGAAGGTCCTCAGCGGGTTGGAACTGTGGTTTTTGGAGGTATCTGATGGTTCAAAGTGTGTGACAGAGCTAAGGCAGGAATTGCGAGTTCTGGGTATAAATGCCAAGCACTCAGCCAGAGGGGGAGGTAGGGGAGGAGCAGAGTGTGTGGAGGGGAGAACTGACCATCCACGTTTCCAATTGTAACCAAGCTTCCTAGCTATTGCTAATAAGCAGTTTGTTTAAAGATACAGCTGTTTACTTCCAAAAGATGGCAGTGAACATTCCTAATAGTTATGGCACTGGCTTGAAAATAAAACACGAGGAAGATTGAGAAAATCATGTATTTGCAAATATGTGAGATTTGAGGAGGTCTTGGGAATGCAGTGTCAAAGATGTACGTACTTAACTGCCCGCTGTTGCCAACACTCATTATTACCTGTATTTAGGTGTGCTATGAATTAAAATACAATGACTAATTGTAGTATTACAGTCTGTTGTAATGTTCTTGATCTATCAAAAAAATAATTGTTCCATTATCTAACAACCAAATTTTATAATAAACCTCATCCGGTGTATTATTTAAAGGTTCTAAGATATTCAGACCTTCTGTATATGAGTGGTAAAATTGCCTAATTTCCCTGAGGATAGTTCATGTTTTCTCTGGCAGTTTCTCTTGGGAGTTTTTAACTGTTTTCTCTAATTTCCTTTTCTAAGTCTTAATGAAATAATTTACAAATGTATGTATTTTTTCCAGCACTTCTATTCCCACTGACTAGTTTCCTCAAACTTACTAATAATTAAAAAAAAAACCATAAACCAGAAAAATAAGCATTAATATAAAACTGGTGCTCAACCCCATGTCATTGTCAACCTCAAGTTTCTAGATCAATTTCTGTCTCAATGAACGCCATGTTTCCCTTGGCTCCAACATGGCCAAAGCCATCCGTGAGTGTGCCAGAAGCTTACAGGGCACATGCTAAGACCCCTGCAGGAGACATGGTTCATGAGACATTTATAAAAGGAATAAAATAATCTGATAACTGGATGAGTCCCAAAGGTCTTCTGACAAACATCATGCTCGGAAAAAGATGTAGACCAGTAAAGTGAAGTCATCTAAAGTCACTGTAACTAAGCAGTGGAAATGAGGTTGGAAATGGTTTATGGGTCTTGAAGCATGGAATTCAGATCAGAATAAAGAGAAGGTAGATTAATTTGTTTCCCGATTAACTGCAAGACACAACACAGTCTCTCTCTCTTTCTCTCCCCTCTCTTCACACACACACACACCTGGGAACCCAGCTTAGAACAGAAGAGGTTAACCGGCCAAAGAGATGTAGTATGACGGGTTGTCACAGTGTTTCCTTTCATAGCACATGAACAACAAGGTAGTGAGATGGTTTGTGAAGGAGAAAGGCTGCACAAATGAAATCAAAGCCCTTGGCAGGCAAATCAGTATTTGTTCACCTGATGGGTGTGTTTTGCTTGTATAGACTTTTATTGAAAGATTCTACTGTGCTTCCCATGATTTAGGTATTATTTTTTCAGCTTGGTTGTAAGAGTGACCATAGAAAATGCTCTTGCTCCTGTCCAATCTCTATTTGCAATTTACTGAATGAGTCATTTTTAGAGAGGATCCTGAGACGATCCGAAATACCATGAGTGGGCCCTGAAAGCACATTCTCTCCACTCCATCCTCACGAATTTAAAAGTGGTTAAAGGCAAACTTCCTAAATTCACTGACCTATTAATAACGCCACGCTGAAGAAGATTCTAATGGAAATTCTGTGTAACCCAGTGCCAAGGGAAAGAAATAACAAATGCATATTATATAAAAATAAACATCAGACTGTTTTGAGTGATCAATTATCTTGGTACTTCCCATTGAGCAAAGGCAGTGAATAGGCCTTTCAAATATAATCCTATTAACTCACCAAAGAATCTGGACAAACTGCAGAAAGAGCTTGAGTCTTTCATGCAAACCACTCCAAGACCTAGGAGTCCTTTAGTAAAATGAAAATCTAGGTGAGAGGAGGTTAATGAGAAGGTGCTGGTCAATGATCACCCATCACTGGCAGGCCTTTTGCCGGGCCCTATTCCGAGTTCCATCAAGACATGAATGTTTCTACAGCGGAACAGAAATTCCACAGGAACACGAGCCTTGTTTGCTTTGTGTCTCTGCCGTGTCTCCCAGCACCCACCGTGTCTGACACAGCAGGGGTCCAGTCAATATTCTGGAATGAATGACTGAATGAATGGAATGTCTTCCCAGAGCAGTGGCCCATCTAAAGCGGCACAGTGTTCAATGGGTGTCCTTGGCGAAGGTCGCGTCTCCCCTCGGCCTCAGGGTGCAGACACAGGAGGCAATAAGGAAAGGTGTTTGACAGACAGGTCAGCAGCAAGCCCACACTCAGCTCTTCAACCTCACTCCAGCTGACTTCCCTGCTACTATTCGATGCTTATAATGCACATTGGGATGCACACATCCTTACCTAGGGGAAATGAGGAATAACTCCGGACACACTGATCTTTACTCTTTCTCAAGGGCCGTTGCAGGCAGTGATGCCACTGAGCAGCGGGGCCCCGCAGTTGCTAGGGAGATGAGGAGAATGGGGCAGGGAGCACTCAGTGCTTTCTTTAGCCTGCAGCCCAGGGCACAGTGACCAGAATGGAGAAACGAGGCCAGCCCCGCCTGCCAATCAAATCCCTTACAGTCCACTGAGGATGGAAGTAGCTGTGATCCCATTTTGCTATTTAAAATAGAATTGCCAAGTGGTGCCTGGGTGGCTCAGTCCCTGAGCGCCTGCTTTCAGCTGGGCTCGTGATCCCCAGGGTCCTGGGATCTGGCCCCGTGTCAGGCTCCCTGCTCGGCGGGAAGCCTGCTTCTCCCTCTCCCACTCCCCCTGCTTGTGTTCCCTCTCTCACTGTGTCTCTTTCAAATAAATAAATCTTTAAAATAAAATAAAATAAAATAAAATCGCCATAATATTAGCTCAAAATTCAGCTATATTGTCCTATTTCAGTTTTGACATGTCAGCTGCTTAAAAGAAAAAAAAGGAGGGGGAGGGGAGGGGGCAAAAACAAAGCAGCCTCATAATTTTACAAAGATGTGGACTAAGCACCTGGAGAAAGCACTCCACTTCAGACCTTTGTCCGAAGAGATGACAGCAACCAGCCTGACAGAGGGACAAAGCAAACTCTTTAATCAGCTGGTCCATTTCCTGAGAGACCCAAAAAGGCTTATGCGCAGCGGCGTAAGTCTCTGTGAGAGCATGGGCAGGTCGGTTGCCATTCTCCTGGGTTTCTTTCATGGCCTGGATGGAAGGCTCCTGAATCCAGTCGTGGCACCGTGACCCTGGGCTGCTTTGCCTGGCTCGCTCCACAGGCCTGTTCACTGGTCCACACCACAAATCCACATGGCGCCCCATGTGCGGGTTCTCTGAGCTTAACGCATTCAAAAAATAGCACAGGAACGACAGGGATTTATTAAGGGAAAGCTACTTAATACAGAATTATAAACAAAAATGTTTAGAATTATGTAAATTGCATGACTGGCCTTAGAACACCTGGTGTCCTTTGTCTCCTCACCCTCCATCATCCTCTCTACACTGAGGACCACCATCGCCTGTGTCCGAGTGGAATCAACGAGCGCGTACGTGAGGAAACCAGCCCCAGGACTGCCCATTTTGTTTCTTTCACTTCTGTTGCCAAAACTTCTCCTGGAACATTCAAGGTGTGCAAGCACGCAACAGAAAATGACAAGAATCAACAACTTGAGGAACAGAAATCATCCTATCACCTTGGTCATGGCTGCTGTAAAGAAAGTTCACTATTGAAAACAATTATTTCAGTGTCACGGCATCTGGCATTAAAACTGCAGGCACCTGACGTGTGCCACTGGATACAGAAAACGTAGACAATACACTCCTCTTTTGGAGAATTACTAGAACACTGTATGCGGTCAAGTCAGCACGATACCAAAGGTCTGAGGAACACGATGTTATCACGTTACACTTTACAGTGCATTTTCCTATAAAGGAAGCATGGAAAAGGATACAGATTGTGGCATTTGTTTCTTTGGCATAAGAGACAAGGCAAAATGCAAATGTTAGAATCAATCTCACATTACAACATTGCACTTCACGTGGGACTCGGAAGAGCAAAGATTTACAGAACTGCCCGGCCACCTCAGTGTGACTGTCCACCGCACGTAGCTCACGTTCTCATTAACTCGGTTTGAGAAAACCCACTCTTCACACCAGCCTAAGTATTCTTAAGGACTCTAGTGAGCTGGGCTATAACACCATGGTCAATGCTACCCCCCAAAATATGACACCATTCCAGAGTAAGGAGAGAGAGACATCCAGCCCAAAACACCACGGATCTGTCCTGTGAGGAATCCCGTTACAAGTTGGTCAGGCACAGTCCTAAGACAGACAGCACTGCTGCTCCCTGATGTCTGAAAGGTAAACCTTTACATGTGTAGAAAAAGAATTAACATTAATTTTAAGGAGAACAAGAAACCTATGCTTTTCCTCATGGAAAAAGCCAAGAACCTGAGAAGTTGACCCCTGATACCAAACCCATCTTCTCCTTTAGGTGAGTCAACCAACTCCCACTACATGTATTTCTCTTGGGAAACAATGTAAATTAAGTCCGGATGAAGAAGCAGGGTGAGAGAGAGAGAGAGAGTGAGTGTGTGTGTGTGTGTGTGTGTGTGTTGATAGAGAGAGAAAGAGACCTACAACAGGATGCAGGGAATATGTACTTTTTACCACTAGACCTCCCATAAAGTCAAGAAAGTTACCAAAATCCAAGACAAAATCAGGGCACCATGAAATTCCCAGTGATGCCATGAAGGGGAGCATAGAGGAGCGAGTGGCGAGCACAGCAACCTCACTGAGTCTTTCAACCCTTCCCTGCCCAATTCAGAAATGCTCTTTCCTACCTGGTCTGTTGTTAGCTGCAATTTTATTTTTTTAAGACTATATTTATTTGTCAGAGAGATAGAGAGAACCAGCAAGGGGAGGGGCAGAGGGAGAAGCAGCCTCCCCACTGAGCAAGGAGCCTGACACGGGATTCGATCCCAGAACCCTGGGATCATGACCTGAGCCGCAGGCAGATGCTTAACCAGGTGAGCCACCCGGTGCCCCAGTAGCTGTAATTTTAAAATCCTTCATTTAACATTCTTGTGTTGCCTTTTTTAAACTCATTGCTCAGCCAAAGGTGTTCATTTGGCCCTCAGAAATCTTTTCCTCACAGAGGGACATGGAAAGCATATTTGCAAGACGGTGATCAAAGAAACAAGCCTGCAGCCTCTCATCTGGTTCCCACATATTCCCCACATCTGTGGCGCAGAGCTCAGGGCTGACTGTCATTCTAATTTCGGACGAATATTAAGCACTCTTTCTTGCCTGGGTGGCTCAGTGGGTTAAAGCCTCTGCCTTTGGCTCAGGTCATGATCCCAGGGTCCTGGGATCGAGCCCCGCATCGGGCTCTCTGCTCAGCGGGGAGCCTGCTTCCTCCTCTCTCTCGCTCTCTCTGCCTACTTGTGATCTCTGTCTGTCAAGTTAAAAAAAAAAAAATTAAAAAAAAAATGGAAAATAGAACCGCAAGATGATTAACAGAAAATCAGCTGGTTCTCTCTGCCCCCGATGCTCAGGAGGAGGACACACAGCGGCAAAGCCACTGAGCACGGACAGCTCTGAGCCTCTCTCCTCCAGCAGGAATGAGAGGAACATTCAATAGTTTGAAAAATTAAAGGTTTCAAAAGTGAACTTCACCCTGACCAGGACCACCATAAAATATTAACTTTGAGCCTCACATTAGAACTTTGACTACAGAACTACAATCACGAGATCACTAACCACAGGAAATGCTTCCTTTCTTTCTAGCAACAGTATGGGCAAGGGCGGACAGTGATCGCTATGGGATGGTTTAATGTGGAGGGAGTTAGGACATATTTTAAAGGTAGAGCCCGGGGAACTTGTTGACGGACTGAACACAGGGTGAGAAAAGGAAAGAATCAAGAATAACTTTGAGGTTTTAATGTAAACCTTAACTGTTTGAGAGGCAGATGGTGGCAAGCACTGTTTGGCAGATGGAAGGGCGCTAGAAATCAAGGTCGACTTAGGAGTAGCCAAGATTCCACCTAACTGGGTGGCTCAAGTCAGTTAATCATCTGCCTTGGGCTCAGCTCATGATCCTGGGGTCCTGGGATTGAGCCCCCCATCAGGCTCCCTGCTCAATGGGGAGACTGCTTCTCCCTCTCCCCACCCTCCCCTTTGTGCTCTCTCTCGCTATCTCTCTCTCTCTCAAATAAATAAATGATTTTTTAATTAAAAATAAATAAATTTAACAGCGGTCGATCTTACAATCCACTACCTTGTTTCATTTATCAGGGGAATTTTATGATTTGACTTTACATACATTTTTTAACTAAGTAAAGTGGCCTTCTCAAGTTTTGCATTTCTCCTCTTGTTAACTGTCTGATGCCTGAAAATAGTTAAAACTTATTGCCTTAAAACTTCAGAACAGGAAAAAAAAAATATTTCAAAAACTTAACAGTTAGAAAAAAAAAATGTGTCAATATTCAACAATGAGTCACTTTCTCATGGTACCAAAAATTTAAATGTATTTTCTAACAGGATCTCTATTTGATAATTCAGCTAAAATACATCTCCGACAATACAGACGATTTCTACCTAATTACTCCTCCCTCTCTGGAGCTGTGGACTGTCCACACACAACAGGATGACCAGAAAAGACCCCGATAAAAGCAGCAAACTATTTAAGATCACCATCCCACAAGGGGTGTAAACTCTCCTGAGAGCTGTGCTCATAAAAAACTCTAATTCTAAAATCCCTGCTGCCTTGGACAAAATATGGAAGTGGAAAAAATTCACTTTTGATGTCTGACTCCCCGTTCTGAACTTCTTCACCAACAGTATCCTTGCCTCCCTAATAAGTGTAGTGATGTGACAAATTCAAGCATACTATGACGTGAATGACTGAGAGATAATGTGTCACTTCTCTTCAGAATGTTAACATCCTAGACAGACTGGCAGCCTTATGTCCAAGAAACAGATTTCTAATCATCAAGAAGAAAGAGGAGAAAGGACTTTTCCACCATATCATAAATAGCCTCAAACTTGGAAGGTTAAGGGGTAGGTGGTGGTGTTGTTGACTTCTAGTCTGGCAATGCTGTGCTAACAAGTGGTTAACCAGTTTGGCAATGCGGTGCTAACAAATGCTTAAATAGTCCAGTAATGTGCTAACAAATGGTTAACTAGTCTGGTAATGCTGTGCTAACAAATGGTTAATAATTAGCCCTCCAAAAGAAGTATGTGTATATCAACATAAAAATGTATGCTCAAAAAAGAGAAGTTTATTATAAATTACACCGATATTAAGAATGTGCACCACACAATTTACCAAGAATGAAATAGACAATGCCTCTTTATTGTAAATTCTGTGTAGCCAATTGATATTCCCAAGATGCTTATACTGGTTTCCACCTGATTCTTGTATCCATAGCCAACCAACCATGACTGCAATTCAACTAGGAGTTGGCAAATGGAGTTGTATCCCAATCCATAACTCCTTTCCCAATAAAGTTACAGTCTTAATTTTGCACATGGCATGAATGCTGGTTGTTCTTTTTGTTTATATTAACAAGTAAGACAAAAGTAAAACAATGAAGATGAATGTCCAAATCTTACTTCTTTATCGATGATGGGAGCCACTTTCTTTCATTGATTCAGTAACAATATTCAAATATCCAGAGAACAGCCCCCTTTTTTGGCTGCTTACAATGGAACAGCTATAGACACAAGGCACTTTTAAGTTTACATCTGCCTTGCTAATGTTTTCTCAATCACTTTCTGAAGTCTAGACAGAGGAAAAAAACAATCAAGCAAGTGCTGATTTATACTGTTTGCTGATTTCTATAATACAAATGTTCCCAAAGTGGTTGATTTCAAGCTTCCAATGTAGAATAGGGAACCCAGAGATGGGAAGGGAGGAGCAGTTTATTTACAAGATGTAAATAACCTTTGGAGCACAGATAATAATAAAATGTGGGAAAACAACAAAGAATCGATGCGTTCTGAGTATCCATTATCTCCTTTTATCATAACTTACTGAATTATTATTGACAATCAACACAGCGACTTCCTGAGGACTTAACAATGGGTGACCAGCTCCAGAACATGACTGGTCGCCAGTAAACAACTCATTAGGATGACCTAGAGCCCAATGTGGGGTAAAGACCTGCCTCTTACTTTCTACTTCTGTTTCTTCTTGGGTATTTCAATGTGCCCAAAGGAGGCTGCTGTCAACTCCTCAGCTGAATCAAACCTAAATCCTGAGCCAAGCTTCTCACCCAGGAACTCACCACACAGAGGACCACACGCCCACACCACCCAGAATTCTGATGACGGGTTTGGGGAGGAGAGACCATCAGTGGCTATCCACGTGCACAAGCATGCACCCTTTAGAAAACATCATGAAACAAACATCTCAACGGTTGACATTATCCGTGTACCTCCTTGGATTACCAAGGTTTCAGACTTCTGCTTCTTGGCCACTCCTCAGTTGCTGTTGTTGAATATATTTTTAGGCTCTGAACATATCTCACAAGGACAATAATACCATCATCGCCTCTGCCAAAGCAGAAGATAACATTTGGCAGTAAACACTGATTCATATGTCATCCCAGTTCTTCCGAGATTCATTTCCAAGGCCTCATCTTCCCTGTAGAAACTATATCCCTTCTTGTGTATTCTATAGGATGACCCAATCTTCTGCCATTTTTCCTGATGCTACAGGAGACCGACTCCAACTTCTCCATGGAAAGCTAGAGCACAATGTTTACTCCTCGTGGAGTACATATGTACATATGTACATATGTACGTACTCCCTCACACCCTGGAACGTACAGCCGAAGTGTAGCGTTCTGATGGGAAAGGGCCAACCAAGATGAAGTCAATGTTGAAATCCAACCATCGAACACTAATAGAAGTAGCCACAGTTTTCATAATAAAATTTAACAACAAAACCATATACCTCTATAATATTGCACATTAAAAAATCAGACTTGGTTGGAATGTATCAAGTGAATGGCCTCAAAGGGCTCTCTTCTTTAAAAATCACTTCTTATATTTGATGGCATTTTAAACTATCCTCAGATGGATGTGTGCACTTGCCAGCATTTAAGTGCCTCCATCATGAGGGCTTTCAGAATGGAAGGGTTATTTTATAAGTAGAAATAATCAACATTTATATTCTTTTTTAATCATTTTAAAGCAAGAACTATTTGGTTTTCAATTATCTGCTTCATTTCTAAAATGCCGCATAGGCTTAACCCTTTAAAAATGCATGGCAGGGGCGCCTGGGTGGCTCAGTGGATTAAAGCCTCTGCCTTCGGCTCAGGTCATGATCCCAGGGTCCTGGGATCAAGCCCCGCATCAGGCTCTCTGCTCGGCAGGGAGCCTGCTTCCTCCTCTCTCTCTCTCTGCCTGCCTCTCTGCCTACCTGTGATTTCTATCTGTCAAATAAAAAAAAAAAAATCTAAAAATGTATGGCATTTGGGCGCCTGGGTGGCTCAGTGGGTTAAGCCTCTGCCTTCAGCTCAGGTCATGATCTCAGGGTCCTGGGATGGAGCCCCACATCGGGCTCTCTGCTCTGCGGGGGGCCTGCTTCTCCCTTCTCTCTGCCTGCCTCTCTGTCTACTTGTGATCTCTCTCTGTCAAATAAATTAAAAAAAAATGCATGGCATTTGACTTCTTATTTTAAACACAGAAGGTAGAAACAGATGATCAAATGAAAGGCACTGATCCATAAATCACTCCTCCAGTAAGACATGTGGGTCATCCGTGATTTTTCAAATGGTTCATCGGATTGCCAAAACGATTCAGTGAGGAACTAGAGCAACAACAAGAAATCAATGCACACAGGGAAGAACCCACAGGCACTTCTCATCTCCTAGAGATGGCAGTCTGGGTTCCTCTGGCAACTCGAACTTGGTTGACCGATAATTATTTAATATGAAAACCTAGTAGGTTGTCAATAAATGTTAACTCACCCCTTTCTAAAATAAAAGCCACGTAATGGTGATTTATTACTTCCCTTTGATTTTTGCCATGTTCTACAACCATGAAATACAGATACAAAGTACTGATACAAAAGAAAAAAAAAAAACATAGGAACACATCAAAGTATTACTGTTAATGATTTCTGCTAAATGTTGACATTTTCTAAATCTGTAAGAGAATACACCAATTAATGAGAGTGGTGTTTCCAAATGTAGGGATTATGGGTAGTGTCTTATCTGTGTTGTCTAAGTTTTCAAAATGATTATGTGTTACCTCTGACTTAGAGAAAGTTTTGTTTATTTTTTAATTTTAATTTTTGATTCATAAAGATCATTTTATTAATTCAGCAAGTAGCTGTGACTATTCATTAGTTTCTGAAAGTTTTATTTTTTAGATGTTTAGATTTTTTTTTTTGAGAGAGAGAGAGAGAGGAGAGCATAGTGGGTGGTGGGGGAGTGCAGGAGAGAGACTCTTCAGATGGCTCCACAGCCAGTGTGGAGCCCAACGCTGGCCTTGATCTCATGAGACCCTGACCTGAGCTGAAATCAAGAGTCGGACACATCACCAACTTAGCCACCCAAGCACCCCAAGAAAGTTTTTTTTTAATAGAATAAATGAAAAGAGAACATAATCCTATCTCATTTCACTTGCTCAATATCTTTAAGTATTTTATGATTAATTTCTGCTTTAAAAAGTTTTAAAGGTCCAAAAGAAGCAAACTACTCTCCTAGCCTTCTCCCAGCGGTGCCGAACTATCAGTAGCTTCCTAAAGCATCACGCTGCCTCCAACTCCGGCCCTTTCTGGTTGTCATGGTTCTCTATGGATGCCCTTCAAGCAACCAACTCCTAGTGTCCCTGCAAAGCTTAGTATCACCTTCTCCGGGAAGCCTTTTGGGCTCCCCAGTGTGATAAAAAGTTCATCCTTTATGTTTAACATATGCACCAGACGGTGAGCACTTAACCCCTGTACTAACTCCAGAAAGTGGGTAATTCCCAAGGGACTTAGCACAGAGCCTGCTGAATAAGGAGAGGAATGAAGAGCAATCAGCTGTGACATTTCCATAATTTAAGCAAATGGTTGACTTTTGTTCTTTCTCTCACTTAAGTGACTGCCTCTCTGACGAGAGCAGTGAGACTAACTAGATGTTTTGACACC
Organism: Lutra lutra; assembly: GCF_902655055.1. NCBI lineage: Eukaryota > Metazoa > Chordata > Mammalia > Carnivora > Mustelidae > Lutra > Lutra lutra. Next base: position 7,053,388 of record NC_062292.1, read on the forward strand.
TTCAAAAGTTATTTATGTCGAGTTATTTGTGCTAACGCAATACATTAATTTAATTAATAGTCTTTGTTCAGTAAACATTAATTGATGGTGCAGCAGGGTCCAGATTCTGTGGTAAGCACTGGGATATGGGGCAGAGAGACTGTGCCTGTCCTCTCCATAGAGATGAGGGGGACAGAAGAGGATATACAGTTAGACTCAAGGGGCACCAAAGCAGGCACTTTCGGTAGCCCAAAGGGATGGTGCGGGGCGTAGAGACGAGCCTTCTCTGTTCCAACAATGTATTAAATTAAAATGCAGCTGTGTTTACAATACAAAGCAAGATAAAGATTGGGCTGGACAATTACCTGAGTAATATAATCAGTGCGAACACCCAATGTTCTGGAAGTTGAACAGACAATAGGAAATGGCCAACGCCACAGCTATTAGCACGGGCTCACAGTGGAAGACTGGAGGACACGTTTACTGCCGCTCCCTGCAAGAAATCTACATCGAGAAGAGGGAATTTCATGAAGATTTTATAATATTTAAACCTCCTGTTAATTCGTTATTGCCCAAATCCAAAATTGGGGGTGGGAGGAGTCGATATTCCCTTAAGTGGTACCACCACAGCAAGAAATTCTTTGGGATCCAATTTTTGGAGAATAGCAGAGCTCACATTTGCCATCTCCCCTTTAAACATTATTGTCCTTCCTGTCTCCCAAACAAAGTTGTCTCTGGATTTAACCTAAGCACGACTGGTCTTTTTGTCTCCACAGCTTGCCAGCAATTCACAGGGCACAGCTGGATTCGAACCCAACCTCTCTCGCACCTCAGCCAGCGACTATGCCTCCGTGTCGTTCCGAAAATACAAAGCTGGGTGAATCCACGAGATTTACTTTCCAAAGACATAATGAAAAACACTCCGCTTAATTCAGAATCACAAGCCAGATTTTTAACTGCTTCAGTGCAAATTCTTGCAAACTGTTCTTCCCAAGACTGTGACTTCGTACCCTGGAACCCTGTCATTGACACGTGACAACCGGAAGACAGGAGAAGTGGTTGCTTCTATTCCCAGGATTACCAACATATCGTGTATTGACTACCAACCGTAAAGAACAAACCAGACCTAGAGTAACCGTAATCTTAAATAATCATCTGTAGTATATTCTGCCCATAGCAGCAGGATTAGACCTCTTAAAGCTCAAAAACGTGTCCCTGATTCCAAGTGTAGAATTCTCGCTCATTATTTGTGGCATAAAGTCGAAACCTCTGCTCTAGAATTCGAGCTCTCCAGAAGCTGACTCTAGTTCGCCTCCTTCACAGATTATCCGCGTCCCTTGCAAACGCAGCGCTTCATCCCAGAAAGATCCATTGAGCATTCAGAACACTCTTGCCCCTCCCCATCTGTTCTCCTCCCCTCCACCCCGGCACCATTCCCTCCTCCCAACTATTCAGACCTAACTCAGCCAGAGCCCTCCTCTATAGACCCTGCCAGATCCTGCCACCGGACCATGAGGTCTCCGTCCTCCACACGCTCACCTTTCTGATTTATATCGCTCTTCCCACCTCTGTCCCATCTTACCCATTTTTATAGACTTCCACAGCAGCTGGCACATGGTAGGTGTATAATCACAGAACTACAAGCAAGTAACAGGATCACTTAAAATAACTGCTCTGAAGACATTCTAGAATTATTTCATTTCTCTGCATGATCGCACATATCCTACCGTTATCTGATAGGCTCAGAGGCTGTAAGATACCGGGGGCTGGGTTCTCCCTAAAATCGACATCCTCAGTGCATACAGATAACAGCCTGTCTGCCATTTATTTATTGCTCATATAAAGAAAGATCATGAACAAGTCTGATGTTTGAATATCCTACGTGTAGAAATTCAGCTGAACTGGGAGGGTCCTCTTAGCCGCCTCACTCAATTTAATTATCAGCCGCATGAGTTGCCCTTTACGGGTGAACTGTGAGTCTTGATGCTAAGCAATTCCTCAGACATTCTTTAAGTTCCAACCTCAGAAAATTCTAAGGCTTTCCTGGCATTAAGGGATAAATACCAACATAATTACTACTGAAGATGCTAATTTTGGTAATCCTATTAGATGGTACCGTAGTGATGCGTCAGCCCTATGTGGCCCTATCATCAATGGCCCTACCTTTTCTTAGCAAAATATTCTATAAAATGCAGGCTAAAGATATTATAATTCATGAATTCCCACCTGAGAGACAAATGAAAACAGAATCACAGATACTGCGCAGGCCTTGAATTTTTATACAGCAGCCTTGTAATACTCTGAAGGACAGAAATCAACGTGGTCGGGCTGGGAAATAAAATGAGTTCTAAATTCTTTTGACAGTTAGAAACAGATACATAAATTTTATCAAGGTGGAAAACAAAGACCAAGGGATTCTGATTATTTGATTTAATCATTTAAATATCATTTTTATCTGCGTACAGTACAGACTCCCCCAACTGCTGTGATATTTTCACTTGGAAATAAAAGAAGGGTTTCTTTCTTTTTTTTAAGTGAAGCATCTGATTCTGTGATAATATAAGATTTCTTGTTACTATGTTCCTGTAGACATATTAAGTGCTAATGAATAAATACACCACATTCTGGCTAATACACAATGTTTTACTTATTATTTTTTTTTTTAGATTTTATTTGTTTGTTTGTCAGAGAGAGAGAGAGCAGCAGGCAGAGGGAGAAGCAGACTCCCCACTGAGCAGGAAGCCTGGCGGGGGACTTGATCCCTAAATCCCGGGATGACATGAGCCGAAGGCAGACGCTTAACCGACTGAGGCACCCAGGAGGCCTACACAATGTTTTAAATACCAGGAGACGTGGTAACAATTTCTTTCATTTAAATAGTGATGCATTTGCAAGACACACCATCTACCTCCTCTAAACCAAAGAGGTACCTGTCTGAGCTTCTGCTACCCAGCACCCCTGCTGAGGGGCAGGCCTAGCGGAGCAGGCTTAACGCCGTCCTCTCCTCCCACCAGGTCCAAGTATAGGGTTAAAAAGTGAGCCCTCGCTGGAGGACGGCCATTGCACAGAGTAGGCCATGACAAACCGATGCCCAAATATTCAAAGATAAACTAGGCAATCAGATCCGAACTCAGAAATTCGGAGTTCCAAAATCAGGAGAGTGAGCCAGCGTAACTCAATGTTATGAGTTAGAAGAAAAGGTGAAGATGTACAGGGTGAAAGCCAATCAGCAGGAAGGGAGGCAAAGGAAGACGTCAGCCAGAGGCCTCTACCAATCAGGACCGGCCCCGGGAGCTGTCTGAGGTCCTGATTCTCTGAGCTGCAGATTCCAGGCAACCCGCCGGGTTCCAACTTTCCTCAAATATACCCCACACTTCAATAAAACAGTCTTAATGTGCCCAAATAATTTAGACAGATTCTGGGACTTCATAATAGAAGAATTTAACCTATTCTTGATGGACTCTCCTCGCAAAATAATGGGCAAACAGTGTAATTTTTTGAAGCCCATGCTCCCTGATCCCCAAGCCCAGCTCTGCCATTTACTACCTGTGCAGCCCTCAGCAAACAATTCCATTTCTCCAAGCTTCATATAGCTCATGTGTAAAACAGGTACAATCACAGTGCCCGAAGGGTTATTATGAGCAACAGGCGAGATGGGGAATGCGTGGCGGTCCACACAGACAGCCTCCAGTGTTGTTGGATGATGATCACAGTTGTGATGAGGATAACGAGGATGAGTTGCTTTTGCACACTCGTATAATGTGGCTCAACAGAGAAATAAATGAGCTTTAAATTTAAACTCACTCTCTAGCCACTTATCACCAGCTTGCCCACTTCAAATAGGTAACTATAATAGTTAATATTTTAAACACCGAGTGCCCTGATTGGAGACAATTTGGAATGGAAAAGATTAGATATGTAAACAGAAACCCAGAACTGTTTTTTCCTTATAACCTCAATTATGGTTGCCTTTCTATCACCGCCCACTGGTTCTAGAGCTCATATATAAGCCAGGCCCCTTTCCCCCCATTTTCTCTGTAAACAGTGTAACTCGTGCTCTCAGTACCCACCTGGGGATTTTATGAGGGTCTCATCATTGAACCTCCTGCCTTCTCGTGCATGCACCCTTTGCACTGTTTGAGAAGATCCTCCTACTCACAGTCATCCCCAACTAAAAGCTCTTCTCTAGAGCACCACTGTATGCTAAAGAAAGGCTAAATTGTGTTATAGTGATCATTACAACCCTTCACAATCTGCTTTCAGCTCCTGGCATCATTCCCTTCTGTCACCCACTAACTTGCATGGCCCTTTCTAATATGTTCATTCTCTCTGGCTATTTTTCCCTGCCTCGAGGCCTCTTCTAACTTATATGTCTAGGTGACAATCTGACCTATTTTTGTAAGGCTCAGCTCATTGTTTTTTCTTTATGAAATATACCTAATTCCCCATAGGAGAAATTAATATTTTTTCTATGGTAAAAGAGTAATGTGTATTTCTACTATAACACATCACAGTCTACTAGAAAGCTATGATTGTATCTTTAAAAAAAAAAAGCTACAGCTACATTTTAAAGGAAAAAGAATGAAAGAAAAAATCATAAATTTTATCAACAAGGTAACTGGTTCGAGAAAAATATTGGTAAACATCTTTGAAACTTCTACATCATACATTTTAATATTCCCATGTCCCCATCAACAACCTGACTCTAAAGAGATTAAAAGAATTCCATTAACTAGGAGAAAACCATCATTTACACACCAAAGACTGTCTCTATTTCAGTGTGTCCAACCTCCCTAACGCTACGTCATCTCTACTCACTACAGTGCAAGGCCTTCCTGCTGCCCCTGAGCACAACAGGTAAGACTGGAGGTCAGAGGCTCTCAGCCCTTTTCAAGAAATTCTTAGTGAGTTATCCCTGGGATGCAAACTAGCAAAGGATCCTTGTACGTACAAGTTCACAGACATCATGCAGTACTGATGGATATTTCTCCAGAGAAGAGATCCAGGTGGCCTGCAGGTGCACAGAAGGGAGCTCAGCATCCCTGGATATTAAAGAGGTGATTAGGCCTATGGTGAGGTGTCCCTTCACACCTGATGGAATGGCTGTCATCATTATGGGGAGATGGCACGAGCTGGCAGGGACATGGGGCAGGACTTGTGCACAGCTGGTGGGAATGGGGGTGGTGTACCCACTACAGAGAACCGTGAGGAGAAGTAGGGATGGGCTGCCATGTGGTCAAGGGGCTTCTTTCTGGACGTGTGTCTCAACGAAACAGAGTCCCTATCCCAAGAGGATGTCTGCAACCCCACGTTCATTGCAGTGCTGTTCACGGTGCCCAGGACATGGCGGCAGCCTGGGTCTCCATGAGCAGACAGGTGGGTGGAAGGGACACAGTGTGTGTGCGTAGGTGGTGGCACACTGTCCAGTTACAGAGGAAGGAAAGTCCCCCACCTGCGATGACATGGATGGAATTTGAGGGCACGTGGCCAGGTGAGGTGGGTCAGCCAGAGAAAGACAAACACTGTATCATCTCACTCAGGTATGGAATCTTAAAACCAGCCGTAGAAACAGAGATCAGATTTGTAGTTGCCAAGGCAGAGAGCAGGGGAAGGGGGCCTGGGCCAAGGTGGTAAAGAGGCACAAACTTCCAGTCCTAAGACAGGTGAGTCCTGGGACGTGGTGAACGAAGGGACTACAGCCACCAGGACTAGCGTGCATATGTGAAAGCTGCTAAGCGAGCGCATCTCAAGAGTCCTCATCACAAGGAAAAGGAAAAAAACATGTAACTGTGTGAGTGATGGAAGTTAGAGCTCGACTTCCTGTGATAATCATCTCACAACATAAACACAGAGCAGATCAGGACAGTGTGCCTTAAGCTTACCCAGTGTTGTATGTCAATTATATCTCAATAAAACCAGAAAGAAGAAGAGAAAAAACACACAGTAAGTACTACTTTGCCAACTAAAGTCTCCAGCAGGACTCTCCACAGTTACATGCACGAAGCTATACATACGGGATTGCAACACAACCGCAGGACAGCAAACGAGTTTTTATGTTGACAGTGTGAGAGCTGGAAGGAGGGAAAAGTAAAAGGAGCCGAACAGCTTCAAGGCATCCTTCACGTGCACACGACATCCTCCTAGACACAGGTGCACACGCTGGAACCTGCTCCCAAACAAATCTGGTTTGACACTCACTTCATTACTATCGGAAAGCAACAACATATGCCTGTTGGCAAGAGGTTCTCTCTCCATTTGGGTCACTGGCAACCTTTACACAGAGACCACTGGGCCAACTCCAAGACATCATGCGAGGATTTCAGATCTGCGACTTGTTGTGCCTGTGTCTCCTAATGTTGCTGGACAACATTCTGCTCACAAGCCATCACGATGTGTTTAAGTCACCCTCAAGCACATGCACACACACACACACACACGGGGAGTGGAGGCTTGTCTATAAACTGATTAGGGGAAAATACAATTTCTCCTACTTCTCCAGGCAAACAGGATGACTTGGAACAATGACAACTTCTTCATTCTTTCCTTATGCCATCCCGGGCACCCTCTACTCTGCAGGCTACCCTGTTAAATACACCGATGTCCAGGGCCGTAAGGATCTACCAGCGGAGCACAGGAATCCTTCTGCCGCCCTGTCCAGCAAAGCTCAGCTTCCCCCAAGGCCTGTGAGATTTCTCAGGAAAACCGCAGAACTGTTCAAAGCACTGGCGACCTCAGGTCCCCCCGCCTTCAGGACTCGCACCCAGAACCACTGGGACCCTCATCCCCAGATTCACTGGTAGCTGGAAGAGACTGAGGGAAAGAAGAAATCCCCCCCACACACTCCTCCTGGGACACTAGCTGTGTGACCGTATCTAGTCCCAAGTGCAAGGAAATCCCCCTCAGCCTGGACCCTCCAGGGAAAATACTGGAAAAGCCACAGACTGTCTTCTGGGCAGCTCTGGCCTCCTCCCCATTTGCACATCAGCACATCAAATGCACAGACCCCTCCAGCCATCCCCTTCCTTCCTTTGCTTCTGCATCAGAGTGTTTCTCCAGGGGTCTGTCGGAGGAGGCCATCACAAGGACACGACCGCAGGCTGACCCACGAGCGGGCTCCTGGCAGCCAAGGGCTCCTCACCTCCCCAAGTTCTTGGAAAGTATAGTTCACTCTCTGTTCCCAAATGGGAGCCATTTTTAAGGACGCAGCCTGGAGAGAGCAATGTGGCATCCAGACCACCACTGAGGGTATCCGTGACTGAACCCCATTACGACCACTAGAGAAACTTCCAGATTCTGGAGGGCGGAAGCAGGAACGTCCTTGGCTGGCGGCCACCCCATCAAGCCTCCAGCCTCACAGGTAAGTTCCCCGGCTTATTACCTCTGCCACCTGTCACCCGCAGCAGCTGCCTCCCCCTTCCCTGCCTTCTGTGTCCCGCGGCCAATTTTCAGATCCCAGCCAGGGACCCCCGAGACTGCAAACCGACAGAATCCGCTGGTCTTCCTGCAAAAGCTCTACCGAAGTTTGTTTTTATTTATTGCTTGTACTTCATCTTGTGCTTTAAAAACTGTATCTGAAGTTTATCTAAATTATTACGTGGATGTTTCATTTTTTAAATATGTATGAGGCCAATGACAAAGATACACTAAAATTCAATGATCAGAAAATCCCAGAGAAATAAAAATAATGGAAAAAATAAGATCAGAATTAGATACAGTCAGGTAATTATAATGCCTCTTTGTCATCTCTGGCACCTCCTGTTCAAGGAAGTCCACAGGTACGGCTTCCGAGCATCCTACTATTTGTGAGAAAATGCAACCGATTATAGGACATACCATGTCATAAATGAACATCCTTAAGACTCTGCCTGCGAGGGGCGCCTGGGTAGCTCAGTGGGTTAATCCTCTGCCTTCGGCTCAGGTCATGACCTCAGGGTCCTGGGATCGAGCCCCGCACATGGCTCTCTGCTCAATGTGGAGCCTGTTTCCCCCTCTCTCTCTGCCTGCCTCTCTGGCTACTTGTGATCTCTCTATCAAATAAATAAATAAAATCTTAAAAAAAAAAAAAGATTTCACCTGTTGGTGAGGGGATTTTCATATTACAGTAGTAAAGGAGATGAACCACACAGCCTGAAAAATAAAACCGCATTTCTATGGAATTCTTTATTCAATAATCCAGAACAGGCAAGAGGAAAACCCTGTAGCATAAATTTTCAGAAGTGAACCATGTAGATGGACATCGGTCATTACACGGTTCGGTCACATGAGTCATTGTTACAATGACAGAACCAGTGGCTTCAAGAGCTCGGTCCCCACAGCACATCTATGACTGTGCCATTCCGTGGTCAGTGTGACAGGAATGAAGGTGGACAAGGAATGCTGTGCTGATCTCAGAACCCAGGGGGCAAAGAAGTCAGACGTAACCAAGAATAAATTTGCTTACGTGTGGTTTGATTTTATGGCTACACCTTCATGCATACTTTTTTTAAAAATTTTATTTATTTATTTTGACAGAGAGAGATCATAAGTAGGCAGACAGGCAGGCAGAGAGAGGGGGAAGCAGGCTCCCCACTGAGCAGAGAGCCCGATGTGGGGCTCGATCCCAGGACCCTTGGATCATGACCTGAGCCAAAGGTAGAGGCTTTAATCCACTGAGCCACCCAGGCGCCCCTTCACGGGTACTTTTAAAGCTCTTATTATCGAAATCCCTACAGGGAAAAAAAAAAAAAAAAAACTGTAATGAGAGATCTGAAACTCTTGATTTATCATCTTCCCAATGAAATCATTATTCTTTTTTTTTAAGATTTTATTTTTATTTATTTGACAGAGAGATCACAAGCAGGCAGAGAGGCAGGCAGAGAGAGAGGAGGAAGCAGGCTCCCCGCTGAGCAGAGAGCCCGATGCGGGGCTCGATCCCAGGACTCTGAGATCATGACCTGAGCCGAAGGCAGCAGCTTAACCCACTGAGCCACCCAGGCGCCCCGAAATCATTATTCTTGTAACTAAGGTTTTGACAGGAAAGTTTCTCAGGGTACAACTCCCCCATTATAGACTGTGAAGCTAAGTAACCATATTTTTCAAAGCAGAAAGAAGGGCATCTGGCTTTAAAAATACCTGAATTTGAAGATTTGTTTGTATAAAAGATTATAATTTGTGCATGCATTAATTTGATTTTCTATTTAATGACTCCTTTAAAAAGTTTTACAAAGTCACCATTGCCAGAGAAAAATCTGGAATGTATATTTGGCTAAAGGTGGAACCACTTTCAAGCAGTTAAAAACAAACAAACAAAGAGCCCACCCTAGTTTTTCACAAAAATCTTCCCCTGTTAACATCTTGGACATGTGGTGGGTGGCTCTGCTCAGGTCTTGGCTCTGCCACTAGCTAGCAACCTTGGACAAATCACTTAGCTTCTAGAAAGTTTCACCTCTTCATAGTAAAATAAAAGCGCCCATCATCTCCTTGGCCCATCATCTCCTTAAAATGTTGTGGCTGAGTAGGCTTTTGAAAATACCACCCGTCACTCACCAGTTCCAAGCCAGGGTACAGATGTTTAACTACCAAAAACCACAGGCCCTGGCAGGTTTTAAATCTGTAGGGTGAATTCCTACAGCCATCCTCTGATGGCTAGCACTTAAATATTTTTTTTTAAGATTTTATTTGACAGAGAGAGAGAATAAGCAGGGGGAGCTGTAGGAGGAAAGGAAGAAGCAGGCTTTCCACCGAGACCCTGAGATCATGACCTGAGCTGAAGGCAGAGGCTTAACTGACTGAGCCACCCAGGGGACCCAGCACTTTAATTTTTAACACAGATCAGTTTAGCCTCACTGAATTTCAAACTTTTGTCTGCTCTCCCCTGTAACTTTCATGTGCCCCACAACCAACTTATATCATAGCTACTTCTTCTCCAGCAAGCTTGCTAAAGTCCTAGGCTGGGCTACTTTCTGGGATGCTTGCTTTAATATGTTATGCTGAGGGGCGCCTGGGTGGCTCAGTGGGTTAAAGCCTCTGCTTTCGGTTCAGGTCATGATACCAGAGTTCTGGGATCGAGCCCCACATCAGGCTCTCTGCTCAGTGGGGAGCCTGCTTCCCCCTCTCTCTCTGCCTGCCTGTCTGCCTACTTGTGATCTCTGTCAAATAAATAAATAAAATCTTTTAAAAAAAATACGTCATGCTGCCTTCTTGTAGCATGCAGTTTATTATATCTTGGCCCTTTAAAGAAACATTTCAGAAAAGGCTATCTTACCTTTTCCTAACTACTCCAAAATAAATCTCGTAGCTGGGTGATTTATCTCATGGAAATACCCTGGAAACAATGTTGATGCTCAGGCAACTGGTCTACCAGGAATATAAAGATTTTTTTTTTTTCTTTCTCCAGAATACCTACACAGACTCACACCTAAAAATCAACAGTAAATGTGAACTAGAAGTCATCACCACTTACCTTCATAAATAATACTTTCCCTCATTTCCCTTACAGACAATATAAAGGGATGAAAAAATATCATTTTTTTAACTACTTGGTATGCTTCCATTTAATTAAAAGCCTATCTATAAAATGCACTAGCAACCAGTCAACCTTCTTCATTGGCCAACTCTGGGGTTGTCATTTATCCCCTAATGTTCTCAGGGGTTTGAGGGCAACCCGTATCCACACCAAACCTTCCAAACAAAAGGTTCACTAGTTAGTTGCAAATGTAATCAATAGAGATCAAGGAATTACAGAATAATTTCCAAATTTACCTTGATAGGATCCAAGGACAATATCATTAGAAAAGAAACAAAAGCACGTTTAAAATAGAGGAACACATTCTGTCAATAAAGATCAAAAGGTTTGCAAAGTGCACTCTGTTGCATAAGGGGTTTAAATGTCTGAAAGTCTGAAGACCCAGTTATGGCTGACTGGAGATCTTCCCAGACAGAATGCCCATCACCAGTGGTGAAAGACCTGTCTCCTTCCAACATTATCCTACACAACTATCCTACACATAGTTCACAGGAGACTTGATGGTGGTGATTATGCTATGCAGAGCTAATCTTCCACACAGGGCTTGGTGCTGTCAGCAGACCACACATTCCCTTTAACATTGTTCCATAATGAGCACGAGGTAAGAATCATCAATAACCACTTAAGGAGCAGTTCCCGAGGGTCCGTAATTGCTGGACCATGTGGTTCTTCTGTCCTTGGAACTAGAATAAAAGAAGATGTTCATTAGCTCCAGGAACTCAAGTGAGGTCTTGCAAGACATCTGACAAAGCTGAAGATGAGACGTAGATAGAAAAGATAGAGGGTGTCTTAAAATTAGATGTTACAGCTGTATACCAGAGAACACTCGTTAACAGGTCAAGGAAAAGTTGGCGGCAAGTTTCTAACTAAAGTGTGGCCTCGTGGCTCTGTCCTCTGATGGGATCAGCTAGCCGGAAGGGTGATCATGTCACAGATCAGAGAATGAAAGGAAACGTGCCATATAATCCAACACATTAAAAAAACCCAACCTTATGGAAAGCTCGGTGGCATTTCAGAAAACGTAATTCAACAGATCTAAACATAACACCTGGGTTTCATTTTATTTTTTTTTTAAGATTTTATTTATTTATTTGACAGAGAGATCACAAGCAGGCAGAGAGGCAGGCAGAGAGAGAGGAGGAAGCAGGCTCCCCGCCAAGCAGAGAGCCCGATGCGGGGCTCGATCCCAGGACTCTGAGATCATGACCTGAGCCGAAGGCAGAGGCTTAACCCACTGAGCCACCCAGGTGCCCCTGGGTTTCATTTTAAATAGTCAAATCACCAAAGCAGAACCTGAAGAGGATCCAGTTACACAGCAGCTTCTCTAAAAAACGTCTAGAGTCTTCCTCTGATTGCAAGCTCAATATGATCTACAGGTAAGGGGGTCGACCAAACAAAACGCTATTGAAAACACTGATGCAAAAGAGAATTCTAATATCCAGGAAAGAGGAGGTGGACGTTCTATTGTACTCTCTACTGGTCAAGCCATCCCTGTGGTTGAATTTTCTTATGGAAACTATATTTCACCCCAGAATCTAGAGGCATATTCTTCCCCAACACAGAGAAAACCTAAACCTTGTATCTCTTGACACACAGAACATGTTTTCATTAGCCTGTCATTTCATCTCTACTTAGTTTGGCTTTCCCATGATTCCTCTATTAAATCTGTTCTTCTTTGGTGGATTTTTCCTCCCGTTCTGGACTATTTCCTCCAGCAGGCATCAAAAAACAAGTGATATATGGAATATACACAGTATTTTGTTGCCCACTTCAGAGCTTCTCTATAAAAAATGAGAGCATCTCAGTTGGTTAAATGTCCAGTGGCTCAGTCAGTTAAACGTCCTACTCTTGACTTCATCTCAGGTCATGATCTCAGGGTCGTGGGATGGAGCCCAGCATTGGTCGCACTCCAAGCTCAGCAGGGAGTCTGCTTAAGACTGTCTCGCTTCCTCTGCCTCTGCCCTTCCCCCCAGCTCACACACTAATAAATACATCAATCTTTAAAAAAAAAAAAAATGAGAGTCTAATCTAAGAAGGAAGGTACTGTATTCAAAGGATCACTTATCTATTGCGCTTTTGTCCATTGAACTATAAGTCATCACTAAGTTTCCAGAACCTCTTAGCTTCCTTTTGAGGGAGGAAGTATGCTCATGAGCCTTTACTGACAGTCTATTGAGTGTACTGCATTATAACACAATGGTTGAGAGAATGAACTTGACAGGGAAAATTTAAAAATCTGGGTTTGAATTCTGGCTTCCCCAGCAGGCAGTCTGGCTGGGGCATGTTCCTTAAATTCTCAAATTTGTAAATGGCTTAAGGATGAAATTATACAGCATATGTAAAGCGTTTAACACAACGCCTCTCACGTGGTAAAGAAAAACACAGTGTAGCTATTATGTTGTAACTGTTGTTCTTATTAGTGTCATTATTTTTACATTCTAAGAGACTAAGTTTCAGACCTGGGATGTAGCAATCATTTCTGCTCTTTTCTTTCTGCACATTTTTTGCTGGTCTCACCTAATCCACAGTCTGACAGGAGAGAAGTAAATCAACAGCTACTCGTGGGCAACTGTACCGACCAGCTAGCCAGAAGGGTGATCAGCAGTGTTTGACAAAGAAGCGAAATGAGCAACACTGCTTATATTCAGATATCCCGAGTCAGGGAGTCAGAAGGTAATTATTCATTCATTCACACACAGGAGAAAGATTGATGGTAACACAGAGATGAAAAATGATCCGCAACCGAGAGAAACATCAATAACATGCTGGGGGAGTGTGGCAGACGAAGGAGGAGTTGTGCTGGCCCAGGAAGGTTAAAACTGTAATGGACTGAGAGTGCAATCTAGTTTCTAGAATCGTTCTGGGGTTATGCTCATGCTGGATCTCCCTCCCACCTGCCGCACCCTCAGCCTCCACTCTGGTCCTGACGTGTCTACGGGATTGACTTTAAAACATTTATTGCAGAAAATACCAAGTGGTTTTAAGCGGTAATCATGAGACAGAGTCGTGAAAAGTGCAAGCACAGGGTTGGCATTAAGTGAGGCCTCAGCCTGTTAGAACTTGTCCAGGGGAGACCAACAAGTAGGGAAATGGATGTGCAGACCACAGCACGTAGGACAGGGCTAAGCGAAACAGAAACATTCATCTTGGGAAAGAGAAGGCTTGGTCAGCCGTAACTATTGTTCTGTAGAGGCAGAGTGCTCTTGTGTCCAAGAGGATTTGGGTAGCCTATGTAAACCTAGAAATGTAAATGAGAACCACAGGAAAGAGGGCTGGAAAAGTAGATTTTATGTTAATGGAAGGAACTAATTTATAACGGTTTGTGGTATCCAACCATGGCTCTCTCCCAAGAAGGTGGACCCCTTTCTACTGATGGAGTCACCCAGAGCAGAGCTGGGAGGAGTGAGTGGTCATGGTCCCTTCCCACTCTGCATAGGAAATGTCCAAGACAGTTTTCTCCTTTTAGGGAAAACCTACTGGTGGAAACGGTCTTCAAAACTGGAGTGTGGTGTAGCTCTCCTATTTGCGTATCTGTAAGCAAATGCAAAACAAATTTACTGGAGGCCTGACGTTCCTTGCAGAGTTGACTTGGAATGCCAATAAAATAAATCCTGAATCCTCCCCACAAATTGACAGGAACAGAACCAAGGGGAAAGAATCAGGTTTCAACTTCTGAACCATACAGTCGGGTGTCTGACATCACAGGAAAGCGAAAGGTGGCCCGTTTCCCCCACTGCCCTTTGTTTTCATGGCCTCCTGCCTGGAATGGGAAGTTTCATTCCAAAATGGTAAGTGGCAATGTCTGGGACTATGCCCTCCTGTCTGTCTCAGCTCACTTCCCACCTTGGGGGAAAGAATAACAAACACAAGGTTTTATTTGGCTCTGAAGGATCTTCCCAGAGAGGAAATCCAGGAGCTATGGGTTAGAAAGACTCTCCAAAGCAGGTCAACAAAGAGGCAGACCCAGGAGCTCCTCAAAGGCTTTGACCCCAACACTACTCATCTGGCCCCTTGGCTCTCCACCATTTACTTCTCAAGGCCTGCCAGACTCCTGGTTTTAACAGAAAAAACACTCCGTTGGTGAGATGAGGTTACTGAGATGAGAGCAACTGCCCAAAGTCTGTGTCTTCACAGGTGAAAATCCGTCACAGGTAATTTAGCGGTAACTGGACCTTTCCAGTCTTTACTTGGAGTCCATTAGAACAGATATTCTCAGATATATTCAGAATAACATCTAGGGGCTGGGGGACAAGAAAAGACGTGGAACAGGAGAATGGGAACTACTTTGTCAATAAGGAAACCTGAGTGCCCACATCTACAATCTTGTTTAAGTCTGAGCCTGAGGTTTTTCATCTGCCCTACATGCTAAGGATAATAACTCCCACAGGATGCCAGTGAGGGCTTCAAAGAAATAGCATCTGTAAAAGCACTTTGTAAGGTTTGAAATGTACCTAAATGTTAGGCTATGGCAATCTTTTAGTATGCCTCATAATCATGATGTGACTCTTTAAATCTCAGTAATTAAGCAATGATTGAATGGAACATTCTATATTTTCTTAATTTTGTGTAAGAATATTGAAACTATCTGCACAGGTAGTATGATCTATTACAAAGATTATTAAAAGGCCACCTGGAGTTTTAGATTTCTTTATTAGTACAAAAATGTTTTAATTTTGTATTTTAGCTTTCTTATGTTATCTACAAAAAGTAGTCAGATATTTCACTGTTTTGATTAAGTTCCTGTAAAAGCTCTACATAAATAGAATTATAATATTGTGGTCTCATGAACCCTGCTGGGATGTGCGATCTTTAAGCAAAACAAAAGCCATAACCACAAAGGACCTTGCTCAGAAATCTATTGGTGGAGTAAGTCGGTGACATACATTTTATATATATATATATGTTTTAATGTATATATATATATGTTTTAATCCCTTCCAAAGGTGTTTTAATCCCTTCCAAAAAAAAAAAAAAAAAGTACACCAGAGATCAAATGTTTATGTAGAATAAAAAGCAGATACAGTTTTGGAAAGTATTTTGAACCCTTCAAAAGAAAAGGTAAACCAGAGATCAAATGTTTATCTTGAATAAACAGAGAACAGATGAGAAAAAAAGTCTTTCTGAATTTTCAGCTTCTAGACAGACATTATGAAGACAGCAGAGAACTAAAGGGTTAACAGACCTTTTCCCGTTAAAGAGGAATTCAGGTTCCCGCCACCTGCAAGGACAGCGGTTGAAACAGCAGGACCCATGCTCAGTCGCAAGGTTGGCTGGACATAAAGATCATTCTAGACCACATCACACTTCAAAAATATCAATGACACGCTGACCACACACATGCCCATGGTGCCCCTCTCTGGAGAGGAAGAGCCTCCAGGCATGAGAGTCAAAAGCTCTTTTGTGTGTTATAGAGTAACGGTGAGGGAGGGGCAAAGACATTCCCCCCACACAGCAAAACTCTCCACGGACACAGCTTTCCTTCCAGACTGTAGATTTTTTTTTCTAAGTAGCATAAGAAAGCCCATGGATTTTTGTTTCCTTTGAACACTGTGACCATTCTGTACTTTGTATAAAACAGGAAATTGCAATAAAAAAAGGACATGTCTTGGCAAAGGGCCCTCCCAGTACTTCTAGTTAAAAAATCCCTTCAAGAATCGTCAGCTGTGGGGCACCTGGGTGGCTCAGTGGGTTAAGCCTCTGCCTTAGGCCCAGGTCGTGATCTCAGGGTCCTGGGATCAAGCCCCACATCAGGCTCCCTGCTCAGCGGAGAGCCTGCTTCCCCCTCTCTCTCTTCCTGCCTCTGCCTACTTGTGCTCTCTTTCTCTATCAAATAAATAAGTAAAATTTTTAAAAAATCACGCAGACGCTTTAATATACGCAGATACAAAAGAAAGCAAACATTTCCACAAGCGTTATTAAATTACAGCATAGTAGGAGTCATTAACAGTCAGCAGGCGGGGGCACTGGGCTCTGCCAGTCTCACATTCCAAATAATCAAAAAGGATATCCACGGGGCGATTAATTTCTCACACATTGATTATTCCAATCTCCACACTAATAAGGAGAGCTAAACAACATAAAGTTAAAGAGCGCAGTGAGAAAGGGAAGATTGAGGCCACGTGCAGGGGGCAGAGGGATATACCCTTGGGAGATGAACTTCTCTCTCAGGTTACTGGGGGGGAGTGAGAAGTTTCACGCATCTTGAAAATGTAGCACTGCCTGGAAATCATCCTTCCCTCCACTATCCCCTCCCACAGACGCAGAGTACACAACGTCTCACAAAACGAGGAATCAGGACTTGGACAGACTGTCCGAGCCAACCAGCCCGTGACGACGAGAAGAGACCCGGGACTCCCCATTAGTCCCGTGTACCTTCTACTCTGCGGGCGCCCACTCAGCTGCTTAATGCTCCCGGAATGAGAGCGGATGTCATCGCTATTAATCCAACAAGCGACACACAGCAAACTGCAAAACAGTCCCTTTGGTCTTGGTTTACAGAACTACTCACGAATAAAATGTTACTCAACAAATGTACTGACTCCGTTGCAAAAAAATCTGAACCACAGTCCTAACCCGTTCTTCCCTCAGACCATCCTTCCTCTGTCACACACTTATCAAATAGCCACTAAGTCTGTAAGGCGATGTGTTTGTTTCTGTAGGGACGCCCCATGAAATCAGACCCAGATCCTGCTCTTAAAGAGCTCAAGAGGTCAAAAAAAAAAAAAAAAAAAAAAGGCACACAGACACACACACACACACACACATAAACTAACCAAATACTTTATAGTTGTTATCTTAAAGCAATGGGATTATGATTAATTTTATTTCTTTTTCGCACCTTTTTTAAGTATCCCACCATTTTTATAGAGTATTTTTTTGGTTTTGTTTTAACTTTTCGCCCATGCTAATGGACAAATGACTGACATGTGCTGCTGTGTGTGTTTACGGTCTATGGTATCTCGACTTTGCTGACGTCAATGATGACCACGATTACCTCAGTTAACATCCCCCATCTCACGGAGATACAAAAAAATAAAGTAAATGAAAAAGAATAAAAGGAGTATTTTCTAGATCAGTACTAGCCCCTGTATCCTCACCGCAGACCAGCTTTTCTAGGCAGTCCTGGGATTACTAGAACCACCTAGGGAGCAGGGAAACCAAACCATGTTAAAGGCACATCAGATAAGCTTCCGGGCCCCACATCCAGGAGAAAGGGAGAGCGTCACAGAGCGTCCAACTTAGAGCACCGAGAGGAGAAGCTTCACCCAGCCCTGCGCTCCCTGAGCCCCACCCTCACTGCCCTAAGACTCTAGAATCTGAAAACGCCTTTCCCAGAGCATGTTCCCACCACACATTCTCCATCATTTCAAGCATCCGGTCATCCAGGGCTGTCCACGGACAAAGGAGCGGGAGGTGGGAACACAAGAAGGAAGACAATCTCTAACTCAAGTACAGGATCCTGGCAGGAATTCTCTTGGCTCTGCCAACGACAGCATCAGGGAGATGACACCCGTTCAGTTCCACGGTTAACCGTCCGCAGCACATGCACCTGCGGCCGTCCCTCCTTCAGCGTTCTTCACACACAGACGGACTCTGCTCTGGAGGCCAACAGCTCGCCTCATGCCAGAAACCCTTCTCTTCCTCCTTCTTCACTTGTGGCTGTATAAACCCTGAAGCCTACACTCTGAAAAACCATTGGTAGGTATAACTATTTTTAATATCAAGAGCTGAGAAGTCTCGTGGAGGGAAAACAAAACGCCTGACTGCTGTGTGACGTTTGAACATGTGCAAAGCACTTACGGGGCTTATCGTAGATCATAGTCCCAACCATCCCCCGAAGTGTCCCGTTGCCAGCACCTCTGGACGTGATGGGAAGGAAGGTCAGAGAGTTTGCCACAGCAGGCAAGCCCGCCGCCTTCAGCATGTGCACTTCTGGCGCCACGTTCCAGTCCAGTAGGGAATCACCCTAGACTTGATTTCCCATCCCGACCCCACCATGTTCCTTCTGTGTGGCCTTCGGCAGAATCCGCACCTTCTCTGGGCCTCATTAACTCACCTGGAGAATGGGGGGGACAATACCCACTTCACGGGGCTATTACGAAACTCCAACAAAACCAAACTCGGAATATGGCAGGTTTGTAAGACATTTACGTCCCCTTTTCAGGCCACTCTAGCCCCCTGTTCATTTGCTCTGCTTCCTTTCCTCGTACCACCCTTACTCCAAAGTGTTCACTTGGCTTCTCACCCTGACTGGACAGGCCTCCCCAGTTCGACGGTGAGGGCTTCAACAGTCCTTTGACGGAGGGTGGATTTCTGGAACAAGAATGAGCTCACACACAATTGATAAGTGGGGAAAGTATCAGTTCAATACGGGCTTCTCAACCCCATCCGGGCTTCTCAGCACACTCTGTTTTGTGCTATCACGATACAGCAGCCGGACCCAAAGCTTACGTGTGTGCACACACGCGCGCGCGCACACACACACACGCGCGCGCGGGTGCGGCCAGCCGCGAGAGCCTGCAGCATTGCCCACGGGGCCTGCCCTTCCTCTGGCTCAACCTGGCCGCACACGAGGTTCCAAACGGGTTTGCTGCGCATTTCTCTCAGATATCTGTACGAAACAAGCAAAGACCAGAGAAGGAGCCGGACCATTTTGTGCAAAGCTTCTCCCTGCTCCCTACCTGCAAATTTTGATGCTAATGTCTCCCTGTCCTTGTTTTCAGCATTTGGCAGACCTGACGTTTCCTTGCACACTCCTCCGCCAGCTACCTTCTCCTTTACCTTTTAAAGGGAAAGTCTCACAGGACGGCGCGATCCCTTGACCCGCGCCGCTCCTCCTCCTACGCTCGCCATTGTTCTGGCTGAGGTTCGCAGCACAGAATGTTTTGAACGGTTCAAGTGTGTAGAGTGATCTACTCCAATTCCTTTCCCTGAAAATTGCAGGGATCTACAGTGTGTGTTTTTGCAGAATGTGGGGATTTTTTCTGAGGGCTGCATCGTGCTACAGCAGCAACGCCCCCAGTTTGCTTTGTTCGGTGGACGCTGTTGATACACGGAGGCCCCGCGGCTCGGCGGGATAAACGGTTACGGCACAGCCTTCTCGTCGCACCTGCTTAAGTCTTGGCTGAAATTCAGCTCAGCCCCTCACTTCTGTGGCTAAGAATGAGCAATTTCTACCAAGGACGCTACTGGGGCGGGGGGGGCGGGGGGGGGCAGTTCATACTGGTTTTCATAAACACGCTCAACGAAATGCTTCCAAACATAAAACAAGGACAGCGTGCCACGTTCAGATTAGCCTATTCTACCACTTTAAGCAGCTTTTATCTTATTATACAAATCATCCCGTTTTTAATTAGCCAAACGCCCACGCAAGCCGAGTGCGCTGCAAGAAGTGCCCCCTCTGCGTAGCGTCCGCTGTACGCGCCACCGAGTGCCCCCTCTGCGTAGCGTCCGCTGTACGCGCCACCAAGTGCCCCCTCTGCGTAGCGTCCGCTGTACGCGCCACCAAGTGCCCCCTCTGCGTAGCGTCCGCTGTACGCGCCACCAAGTGCCCCCTCTGCGTAGCGTCCGCTGTACGCGCCACCAAGTGCCCCCTCTGCGTAGCGTCCGCTGTACGCGCCACCAAGTGCCCCCTCTGCGTAGCGTCCGCTGTACGCGCCACCAAGTGCCCCCTCTGCGTAGCGTCTGCTGTATGCGCCACCAAGTTCCACCGTCAAAAGTAAGTTCAAACACAGGACCCGGGTGGCTCAGCGGGTTAAGCCGCTGCCTTCGGCTCAGGTCATGGTCTCAGGGTCCTGGGATCCAGCCCCGCACCGGGCTCTCTGCTCCGCAGGGAGCCTGCTTCCCCCTCTCTGTCTGCCTGCCTCTCTGCCTGCTGTGATCTCTCTCTGTGTCAGATGAATAAAATCTTAAAAAAAAAAAAAAGTTCAAATATTTTTTAAGGTTTTTCCTCTTACCCTTGCCATATCTAATTTGCAGTAAAATAAATAATACAGTTTTCATTTACATTTGTTTTCTGACATGGGCTAATAACATTCCTAGGCCTGTTTCCTTAT
The DNA here is from genome assembly GCF_902655055.1 of Lutra lutra. Lineage (NCBI taxonomy): Eukaryota > Metazoa > Chordata > Mammalia > Carnivora > Mustelidae > Lutra > Lutra lutra. The sequence continues at coordinate 7,073,926 of NC_062292.1, forward strand.
AGGAAAACAGGAATTTTTAAAAAACCAAATAATTGCACCATCAATTTTATGAGGAGGGATGTGTGTGTGTGTGTGTGTGTGTAGGAAGTTACTTGTGAATCTGTTGATCCTCCAGTCTAGACACTGTGAAGTGCTCCGAAAAACAAAATATCATCATCACTGATTCTTTATCCCGATACTTCTAGTAAATCACCTTGCACATAATAATTGTTCAATAAGCGTTTGCTAAATTAAAGTGAAACATTTGCATAATTAATCTAAGTCCAAATTTCTCAATTAAGTTGTTCAAAAGAAAATAAACAGCAAATAGATTGCTTTTAAAATAAAACAAGAAACTTACATTTCAAATAAAACTCGAGCCCGGTCACCATCTTACAGTGCAAAACAAAAGGCACTAGATATAGTTATTGAATTAGTTAGAATTTGGTTTGTTGCAAGTGACAGAAGAGAGGAACACCTGGAAGATAGGAGAGGCGATGAAAACCTCTGTACAACGCGAGAATGACAGATGCACGTCAAGACACATCTGTCCGAAGCCACAGAATGTGCAGCACCAGGAGCGAGTCTTACAGTGAACCGCGGACTCTGGACGATTAGGATGTGCCTATGCAAACTTATCCTCGGTGAAAAATGTACCACTCCGAGGAATCATGTTGATAACGGGGGACTCCACATAAGGCCACGGGTAACTGGGAAATCTCTATACCTTCCTCTCCGTTTTGCTGTAAATCTAAGACTGCTTTAAAAACATAAAATAAAATCTTGGGGCACCTGGGTGGCTGCAGAGTCCTGGGATCAAGCCCCACATCGGGCTCCCTGCTCAGCGGGGAGCCTGCTTCTCCCTCTCCCTCTGCCCCTGCTTGTGTTCCCTCTGTCACTGTCTCTGTCAAATAACTAAATAAAGAAAATAATAATAAATAATAAATATCATATATAAAATATATAATATATATAATATATAATATATAAAATTTATATAAATAAAATTCATATTTATAATTTATATAAATTATAAATATAAATAAAATTTATATCTATACTTTATATATAAATATATAAAGTATATATAAATTTATATAATATATAAAATTTTATATATATTATAAATTTATATAAATATTATATATAATATATTATATATTTTATATTTTATATAATATGTAAAAATAATAATAAAGAAAGAAAATCTTTTAAAAAGTAAGCAAAATCTTAAAAACAATAGCAGAAGAAGACATAGGTCAATTTTCCTCTAACGTAAAAGTTTATGTGGGCAAGTCAGGTCAGTATGCTGACTCTACAGTGATCAGAAACCCAGGATCACTCCCTTTTGTTGCTCTGCCATCCACACCTGTCACCGTCCATTTCATGGCCAAGATGACTGGATGCCAGCCACCAAGAATGAGAAAGGGAAAAGGAAAGGTATATTCTTCTTTTCAAAGGCCATGCCTCAGATACCATGCACATCTCTTCTGTTTACAGTTCATCCGCCAGAAGGCGTGACACAGCCAGGCCTAACAGGCCTTGGGGAGCCTAGAACATGGGACCATCACTCCACTCAGCCAAGCCGAGAGATTTTACTAAAGAAATTTCAAGAGTTGGGGCGCCTGGGTGGCTCAGTGGGTTAAGCCACTGCCTTCGGCTCAGGTCATGATCTCAGAGTCCTGGGATCGAGCCCCGCATCGGGCTCTCTGCTCAGCAGGGAGCCTGCTTCCTCCTCTCTCTCTGCCTGCCTCTCTGCCTGCTTGTGATCTCTCTGTCGAATAAATAAATAAAATCTTTAAAAAAAAAAAGAAAAAAGAAAGAAAAAAGAAATTTCAAGAGCAGGGAGGTTTGAGTTTTATAAAGGGACGATGAGCTTTGAGTCAAACAAATCAATAAGGTATGGATAAATTAATTTGCTTCTAATAAGTTTTCAGAGAAAGAATATCACTTAAGTGTTAAGGCCATTTTTAACACAAAGCTACTTAGTGGGGAGAATCAGAACCCCCCACCCACAGATAAACTGCTTTGCATTCAAGCCATTAAAACTCCCAGTCCAAGTGACCTGTACTGAGACTTCATTAAAATTAAAAGAAATGTCCTGGTGGTGGGTATTACAGAGGGCATGTATTGCATGGAGCACTGGGTGTGGTACATAAACAATGAATCTTCGAACACTGAAAAAATAAAATTAAATTAAAAAAAAAAAAGAAAGAAATGTTCTAAAAATAAATAAATAAATGCATAAGGCCAGACTTAAGATGGAAGGAGAGATTCACCTGAAATTACCTTCTCTGGTTATAATCATGAATACATCTATACATGAATACCTTCTGGACAGAAAGTTCTATATTCACTACTGTTATCCAAACTTAATGCACTGGGAATAAAACTGTGGGGAAACTATCCAAAAGCCAAAGAAAGACAATGAATATTATAATTTTGAGAGGGTCTAGGGAAATCTTTAAAGTATTTACAAGATTCTCTAAGAGATGTGAGACTTCCTGTCCCATCACAACACCCCCAAATGTGGTTATTTCAGACTCAAAACAAATAAAACAGAATTTTTTTTTAAATGTGTTATTATTATTATTTTTATTCCTCAAGCTTCATCATGGCCATCACCTAAAAGAGTCAAGTATGGAGGTTTCACTTTAGCTAAAAACCTGGAAGCTAAGAACAGATAGGACCTGAAAGCTCTCCCCATTATTAAAAAGCTAGCTCAGGGGGCACCTGGGTGGCTCAGTGGGTTAGGCCTCTGCCTTCAGCTCAGGTCATGATCTCAGGGTCCTGGGATCGAGCCCCACATCGGGCTCTCTGCTCACCAGGGAGCCTGCTTCCTCCTCTATCTCTGCCTGCCTCTCTGCCTACTTGTGATCTGTCAAATAAATGAATAATATAAAAAAAAAAAAGCTAGCTCAGAATTCCAAACAAAAATAACAGAATTTTGGTTAGACAGAAATCTGAATGGCCATATAGTTCATAGGTCTCTGCACACCTATGTTCATTACAGCGTTATTCACAATAGCCAAAGGGGGAAGTAACCCGAGGGCCCATCCACCAATGATAGATAAACCAAATGTGACATACATCCCTACAATGGGACACATAAGAGAGTGTCGATGAACCCTGAGGACACCATACTAGTGAAATAAGCCAGTGACAAAAGGACAAATATGCCATGATTCCGTTTATAGGAGGTCCCAAGAGTGGTCACATCCATCAAGTGGACTGGTGGTTGCCAGGGCTGAGAAAGAAGAATAGGAAATTGGTGTTGAATGGGTACAAGTTTCAGTTTTGCAAGACGAAAAGAATTGTACAATGAAACCTATTATGCCTCCGAAAGGTACACTTAAAAATGGTTAAAATGGTAAATTTTATGTTATGTATGTTTTACCACAATTAAAAAAGAAAACAGAATGATAGACCCCTTTGAGCAAATACTTAAAAAAATAAAAAACTCGGGGCACCTGGGTGGCTCAGTGGGTTAAGCCTCTGCCTCCGGCTCATGTCATGATCCCAGATCCTGGGATTGAGCCCCGCATCAGGCTTTCTGCTCAGCAGGGAGCCTGCTTCCCCGCTTGTGATCTCTGTCTGTCAAACAAATAAATGAAATCTTTAAAAAAAAGTAACAATAAATAAAAATTAAAAACTCACAAAGTAGGATGTACCATCATACTGAGGACTCAAGATGAATGAACGAATAATTATCATTTCATTTACCTTTATCTTCCTTCAAAGTACCCTATACGTGTATGAAGGAATTTAGATCTTAAAAGATATATTTTTCGGGATGCCTGGGTGGCTCAGTTGGTTAAGCAGCTGCCTTTGGCTCGGGTCATGATCCCAGCGTCCTGGGATCGAGTCCCACATCGGGCTCCTTGCTCTGTGGGGAGCCTGCTTCTCCCTCTGCCTCTGCCTGCCACTCTGTCTGCCTGTGCTTGCTCTCTCTCTCTCTCTCTCTGACAAATAAATAAATAAAATCTTTAAAAAAAAAAAGATATATTTTTCTGAGATGCACCTCAAAATAATCACCTCGGGGACAGTGTCTGTGGGGAAGTAGAAATGAAACAAGACTTACCCATGGTTAATGACTGTTCTACTCTCTGATGGGCACAGGCAGGGCCCTTCTATTATTTTTTTCTGCTGCTGTATCTGTTCGAGTTGTACCATGACTGAACATTTTAGGTAGTTTTTACTGTACTTTAACCATATGAAGCAATTTTAACCAAATTATCAAGAGCCACTGAAGAGCAGCAAATTCTAAAATATGGATAAGAAAGAACATTTCTCCAAGGGAAGTGCTCCCTAGATATTTCCGCTTCTGTTTATAGAGAAACCCAGTTCCTTTTCTTTGGGCTTTTTTAAGGACTAGTTAAAATATATAGAATGTTTCCTACTCACCCAAGCTTTACATCCCCTGTTTATGTACGTACGCCTCATAATAAGCTACTACCATCCCCGTTTTACAGATGAGGAACCTGAGACTCAAAGAAGCAAACCTGATTCAAGCTCACAAGTATCACGTCAGTCTTGATCCAGGAGTCTGACTGCAAGTCCTTGAGCTTAACAAACACCTTCCTCTAATTACAAGAGTCTCTTTCCTCTTTCTTGCTGGCTCAGGATGACCTCATCCATCCCGAGTTGCCAGAATGGGGATGCCTGAATGAGAACTCAGAAACACTGAGTTTTCGAAGGGATAAGATCAACACCTTTGTTTCAGTCGCCTCAGCAGAGCCCTGAGGATTTCCACAGGAGCTCAGCTCCATTCAGGTCATTTACTGAGTCCTCACCAAGTGTCAGAGGAGGCACCACCTTGGGGCTGGGCGAGGCACTCGGAATTGCTGCAAGAAGATACAGATCAACAGAACAGTCGGTTTAGAAACCAGATGACCTAAAAAGAAGTGAATTTCCTTATCACCCAGTTCTTCCCCTTTTAGGGCACTAATCGCCCTAGGATGAGTTGCTTGACATCTCTTTGCTGCCATGAAATAAGCTCCGTGAGGGCTCAGACGTTGTCTGCCTTGTCCACAACTCTGTCCCCAGGGCCCACCACGGGGATGAGACACGGCCTGGGCTCAAGCACACAGAGCGAGAGGATCTGAATTCTGAGAGGCATGACTGTTTGCTAATTTCATTGGAAGCAACACGGTGAAGAGGCAAGAGCAGGGTCTTCGGACGAAACGGTCATTCATTTGTTCAATCACTCATGCGTGCATTTGCACGGTCAATATTTGGGACACCTGCTATGCACCACTTTTGTGGGTGCTGGAAACGTGTCAGGGAATGACAGATGTCTCCAGCGTCATGAAGCACGCCAGCTCTCCCACTAACCCCTGAGCCATCCTGGGAGTCAGCATGAGTCAATCTCAGCGAGCTCAGTAGAAAAACAGGATACTAATAACCCACATGCAACATTATTTTAAGGAAGACGGGTGATATTTGTGAAGAACCGGACATAAGGTGAGCACTCCATAAATGGCAACTATTCTAATTAACAATCAAAAGTCAAAACCAAATACTAAGTGTAAGCCAGAGCAAGTGACATATGGCTTTAAATACCAAAGGAAATGCACCTAGAAAAGTTCAGTGACAGAAATGTTGGTAAAATGTGTTCTTTCTATGTGGCACTTTTCTTCAAAATGTTTAGGGATAGGTCATCTTGAATAGGGGGGAAAATCTCCCTAGATTTCTATACAAGAGAAAAAGGAGCTGTTGAATCAGTTTGCCTGACATTCCCAAAAGCTTTGTGTGGCCAAGAAAGGTCACGTAGATTTATATTGTTTTTGACATCTTCCAGCAATGACCAAACAGGAGAAATCATGTCTGTTGAGCTTCTACATGACCTACAGCCATGGGGACACTTGGCAAGCCAGGGAAGACTTATCAGGAGGTCTTCTGCAAAGTTCACTTTTTCAAGGAGCCTTGGTAATTTCCACAATTCCCAAAAAGCGTCCACAAGTATTATCTGTCAATCACTCTCAGGCATTTTCACTTACATTTCGATTCATCTTCTCGAAGATTCTGTGAAGCAGTGTGTCAATTCTAGGACAGAAATGAAACTCGGAGAAGGTGAGAAAGGTGTCCAAGGTGGCACAGCTCCTGAGGGGCGGCAAGGAATGCATACCCAGCCCTTCAGACCAGGAGACCCTGCCCTCTCTCACTACCACTTCCCCATGGGCTTCTCAGCTTTCTTTCGACTTTCTGAGACACAGGAAAGAGAAGCGAACTTAAAAAAAAAAAAAAAAAAAAGGAAGAAGAAAGGATTCCTTATACCACAATTTTAAATACTCAACAAGGATTCTGGCCCCTTTAAAATCCTTTTTACCTGGAAGCTTTTGTTTTTTTGTTTTTTGTTTTTTTCTCGTTCTCACTGGGAGTTGGAATGGCCTCGTCCCTCTCTGAGATGCCACAAGATGGAGATCAGCGGAAATGCCTCTGACATCAGCCAATCCTCAAAGCACCTGCAAGTGCCCTTCCTGGGTGGTCCTACACCCACTGTCCTCTCACCTGAGGAGATCCACCCTCTCCAGACATGGAAAGTTTCCACAGGATGAGAAAATAGATAAACTACGTAGACAGCTGATGTCATTCGACCATCTCCTTATCAGGCCACCATCTTCCTTCAAAACTTCATTTCTGTTTTATTCTCTTAAAAAATCATTTGTTGGGTGCCTGGGTGGCTCAGTGGGTTAAGCCTCTGCCTTCGTCTCAGGCCATGATCTCAGGGTCCTGGGATCGAGTTCCGCATCGCGCTCTCTGCTCAGCAGAGAGCCTGCTTCCCGTCTCTCTCTGCCTGTCTCTCCATCTACTTGGGATCTCCCTCTCTCTGTGTCAAATAAATAAATAAAGTCTTTAAAAAAAAATCATTTGTTGAGCCCTGCTTTGTGGCAAGCATTGTGTGTCAACTGTCAGACTAGGTATAGCACAAGCATCTTCTTTTCTCTCTTCTCTTGAGTTTGATGCTGTTTTCCCAAAGGTCAGATAAGACAACCACTAGCCACTGGGGGTTATTTAAATTTAAATTGCTTAAAACTAAGTAATTTAAAATTCAGGTCCAGGATAGCCACATATCACGTGTCCCGCTGCCCCCGTGGCTGGTGGCTCCCCTGTTAGACAGCCCGCATACAGATATCTCCAGGACGGCAGAAAGTTCCATCGGACAGCGCTGTCACAGAGCTTCCTGTGCTGTGTTTTCATCCACCTAGAATTTCCAGCCAGGATCCAATCAAGAACAGAGCTACTCCCAGAGTGGGGCCGACCAAGCTCCCGACCTTATCATTCCTGGGGCTCCAAAAGCCGGAGTACAGTGAAGGGAAAAGGAATCCAGGAATCCATCTCTTGCGAGTAGCCGGGCACGTTGTGATAACCCGAGGATGCCACGGAACAGCCAGGATGCCGCTTCCTTACTCACACTGAACCACAAGCACAGGGCTTACTGCGTTTACGGAGAGGGAGCGGGGAGAGCACGTGAAGAACAGAGGCCCAGAGCCGCTGTGTCGCGCTCAATCCGGACTTGGTCGTCTTATAACTCTCTCTTTCCCATCACGGTTACGTGGACTCGGCTTGCAGATCTGTGAAACCCGAAAACTGAGAGCTTCGCGGTGTCCCAGCAGCTGTACCCAGCGGCTCCCTGGCCATCGCCATGCCACAAAAGGAATCTACTGAGTTAGCCCAGAAGTGTTATGGGTGTCCCGCGGGTCACCATGAGAAAAAGAGAAAGGAAGAAGCTCAAGAGACTGGGGAACATTCGAAGAAGGCAACGAAGACCTCCGGTCGGGAGGCTAAGCTCTACTCCGCAGAGCGGCTGAGGACAGACAAATGAAAAGACTGTCGAGATGCAGGACAAGCGGGGAGCCTGGGGGGCTTCGGCTCAGGTCATGATCCCAGTGTCCTGGGAGTCCGGCTCACCTGCTTCTCCCTCTCCCTGTCCCCCTTGTGCTCTCATGCTCTTTCTCTCTCTCTGTCAAATAGATAAATAAAATCTGGGGGTTAAAAAAAAAAAAAAGTGCATAAAAAGGAATGGAAAGGGAAACACCAAACAAAAGGATGACGGTGGGGGTTGGGGGGGAGGATGGAAAGACCCCACATGGCACAGCAGCACCTGCTATTCTAGTGGACAGGCACAAACCGTCCCCAGCTAACATACTGTCCAATACGATTAAACAAAAAGGAAAGGAAAAAATGGGAAAATGAGAGTTCCTTTGCCCAAAGCCCCTGCACAGGGAGAAACAGTTATGAAAACAGTTACTAAACAGTTAGTAAAACAGTTATTAAAAGTTATTCAAACAGGGGAAAAAAGAGAAGAAAGCATTGAAGAGGGTGATTATTAAAGTCTGCTTCTTTGGAGATGACTTTATGCAAAAACCACCTAACTAGGAAAGATTCATTAGGCCAGTGGGCTTTTGTGTCCAAAAGGTCCAGGAGACACATCCTGAATTGAAAGCCACCTTCTGTCGCCAGTGCGTTGTGTAAAGGAGAACCCCTCATCCCCACTACACACAACTTCAGGTGTTATTACCAAAGGTCCTGTCCCTGAGGTGAACGTGAGTGAGTTGGGCCTTGTGACACAAGGAGGCAAGGTTATTTGGGGAAAAGATGCCCAGGTTACAGACAATCCTGAAGATGATGGAAGCCGGCATGCAGTCTTGCTGGTCTGAGACAAGGAACTCCTTTTACTGCAGACCACAGCCAATCAGGAAAACCCCCATTCCCGTGGTGATTCTGATGATCCCTAAACAGCCTTACCTATCTGCAGTCATCAAGAGAACGATTCATCCTCTTGTTAAAAAAACATGCAAAGAGGGGAGCCTGGGGGTTCAGAGGGTTAAGTGTTGGACTCTTCGGTTTCGGCTCAGGCCATGATCTCGGGGTCCTGAGATCGAGCCCAGCACTGGGCTCTGTGCTCAGCGCGCAGTCTGCCTGAGAGTCTTTCCCTCTGCCCCTCCCCCCACTCAATGGCCTGGGCGCGCGCTCTCTAAAATAAATGAAAAAAATCGTAAAAATTAAAACAGCCCAGTTTTACAAAAGAAAATTAAAAATTAAAGAGAATGCCATCAAAAGACAGAGACCAGAATTCAAGCTGTGTGACTGCAGACAAATGGTGTTACCCCTCTGACCCTCAACTGCATCATCTACAAAATGAAAAAGTAGACAAATTCTAAGTTCCCTTTTACTTTTGAAATTCCTGGAGCCAAAGGCTTTATTTAGTTTACATAATATCCAAGGAACTGTACAGACTTCAGAGATACGTAAGATAATAATTCTAAGAGCTTATTAAAAAGTAGAAGCCAGCCAAAGGAAAAAAAAAAAAAGGAAAAGAAAAAAAAGGAGAAGCTAGCTATGTAGGACTAAATAATTGCAGAAAGGACATTGTAAGCTTAATGAAAATAGTACTACCAAAGCATCCTACAGAACCGCCTCCTTAACTATCCGGAAGACATGAAAATATTTACCTCTTTCACTTTATTAAAAAATTAACAACATAGTGGTTCCCACGGCACATACAAGGTGTTTAATAATTTTAATTAGATAAACAGAATAATAATTACTATTACTTTTGTTACAGCACTGACTGATGATCTAATATATATCTAATATATTAGGATGTCTACAAGCCACTTCCCCAGGTAACTCATTTTGTCACCATCAGCTCTATGAAGGAAACCATCTTTGGTTTTCCTTGTTTTATAGATAAGGAAACTGAAGTGAAAGGAGTTAGTTGCTAACCCACAACCATACAGGTAAACAATGGCAGAGCCAAGATTCAAAACCAAGACCACACAACTGCAGTGCACGAGTTCCTTCCACTTCTTAAGAAACTGTTTACTCGGGGCGCCTGGGTGGCTCAGTGGGTTAAGCCGCTGCCTTCGGCTCAGGTCATGATCCCAGGTCCTGGGTTCGAGCCCCACATCGGGCTTTCTGCTCAGCGGGGAGCCTGCTTCCTCCTCTCTCTCTGCCTGCCTCTCTGCCTACTTGTGATTTCTCTCTGTCAAATAAATAAATAAAATCTTTAAAAAAAAAAAAAAAAAAAAAGAAACTGTTTACTCGCTTAACACCAGGAAGGAAAAAAAAATGAGAAGGCTCCCAGACTTACTCTTAAGAAAACCAGCTAATGTCACAAAGTGGCCATTTCCCTCTATATTTTTTCAGAAGACAGAGTAGCAACTTATCTCTCTGGATGGATTCTTGAGCCAAAATATTCCAGCCTACACCAGGTGGCAATTTTAATGGAACTGGAACCAAGTTCATGACCCTCTATCAGAGTTCCAATGTCCTGAGACCTTTATTAATTGAATTAGGCACAAGACAAAGGGAACTGAAAAGAGGGTAAGCTAAATTTTCATATTGCCTTGGGCAAACGGCAGAGAGAAGTGGGCCTTTTTTTCCCTAAGGAACCGGGTACCCACTTTATCATTTACAATTATTTTATAATTAGATTGGTGTTTTATAAGACAGAAGTCCCTGTCACCCTGACCTTCCAAAGTCTCCTCCTCACTGCTATGAGAGGGGACTGAGGGCCAAGTATCTGTGTTACTTATTTCCCACGATTCCGTTTTTCAAGGACACTTAACATTTATAATGTCACCAAACTATCCAAATCCAAAATATTTCCATATTCTCTGCAGTGAACACATTCCATCACCACACCTCCTAAAAATACCCTGCTTTCCATCACTCAGTAGAACCACAAAGGTTATTAAGAGGCAATAAAATCCCTAGACAGTTTCTCTTTCCTACATCCGCACTCTCTTCTGATCAATTAGATTCGGGGAGGCTGGAGGTGGGAAATAAAGGAAATAAAATTCAGGCCACAGATCCTTATCTTAATCCCACAAAGAGCACCAGCAAGCACCAACTGATGAGGGAAAAGCTCAACCATGCAAGGCTTTCCTGCTCCGAACGCAGGTTAATTATTACCCAAAATCCATCATTGAAGTATTACTCATAAAATGTCTGCTTCTCAGCAAAAAATATCACAGATGCCGGCCCTATTCCATCTCAGGGCACATGTCAGTATTTATGTCACTGAAGGGAAAATAGGTCTGCATTTGATTCCCACAGATTAAGCTCATATTTATAGTAGACAATATCCCTTAGTCCAGAAAGGTGCTTTCAAATAATCTAATTTAGAGAAGACACTCCATTTTGGAATTTTTCAGCAATGGCAAGACGTGTCTCCTGGTCCCTGCCCACCCCCCACCCCCCATCGGAGCCCCTAATTGAGAAATCTGAGGGCTTAAAGGCTCAGGCTTTTTTGTGATGATCTATTTGCTAACATCCCTCTCTTCTATCCTGGGCCTTTCTCTTATCAGTTACAAACATTCTTCACCAGCACCCTAAACCCAGAAAGACCAAAGATAAGTAAGGATCAAAATGTCAATGGTTATTTTTTTTTTAAATATTTTATTTATTTGACAGAGAGATCACAAGTAGGCAGAGAGGCAGGCAGAGAGAGAGAGAGGGAAGCAGGCTCCCTGCCAAGCAGAGAGCCCAATGTGGGGCTCGATCCCAGGATCCTGGTATCATGACCTGAGCCGAAGGCAGAGGCTTTAACCCACTGAGCCACCCAGGTGCCCCGTCAATGGTTATTTTTTATAATGGAGTTGGGGCGGAGTGGGGGGGATACTGACATCCTTAAGACTGACCAGATTGGACAATCCTAAAGGGACAGAGGCATGGAGTTAACGTAGAAAATGTCAGCTAACTCCCACACACACCCCCAAAAGACTAGGAATGTCAGTGGCTTGATTTCTTCCAAAGAAGAAACAAGTCCCTCCCCTTTCTTTTGGGTACGGGTACTCTCCTGGAGCAGATGGATTTCATAGTTTTCAAAGGCAAGGTCTATGTCAAGCCAATCAGAATGGATGATTGTCCTACTGGGGTGACAGTTCCCAATGCACCTTTCTGCAGGAAAGGCCAGTGGGCCCCCCTTGCCTTCAAGAACAGAGCAGTGGGGCCTTACAGACGGACGTTTTGCCAAACCATGTGCACGGCAACGTATCAGACCCCGTGGCACATATGCGACCAAGTTTAAAAGCATCCCTCCAAGGGACACGTGCGTAACAGGCACCCAAACCAGACTGGAATCTGCTCTCTTCCCCAAAAGGCGTCATTTTCTCTTTTACAACTAAACAGAGCGATCATCACCTCAGGGAAAAACGTACCTTCATGCTTTGGTCTGTTTTGAAAAGAAGAAATTAAAAGAAGCAACTGGAAGGAGCACAAGTACATGGGAGATGAAGAGCGAAGCGGAGCATGGGACGGAGGAGAGGGCGGGCGGGGGTGGGGAGGGGAGGGACGGGCGCAGGTGTGGCGGACACGCAGGTTTGCTGTCCCCCAAAACACATTCAACCCACTAAGGTAGCAAATGAGGAAAACATGTCGGTTTTCTTTTCCGGCAGTCAAACCATAAATGGTTGCTCCAGAAGTATCAGAGATTATTGGTCATTTCGAGCATTCTTGCTGGTGAGAAGCCAGCATTCCAGCCAATTTGAAATACTGGCCCCAAGATGCCCTAGATCTTTTGTTTTTCAAATGCAGGAATGTCAGCCGCTGGACAAAAAGTGATGTATACTGTCTAGTGGGCAGCATGCTGGCCAGACACCCAATTCGGAATGTGTCTCCCGGTACCCCGGGTTCCGGCTCAGCCATCCTCTCCAGCCACGGCCACGCCCCGAACGAGGACTCTGCCCAGAACAGAGCAAGAACGCCAGCGGCATCTGAACAAAACTGAGGTCTAAGCCATCACCTCCGCAAATGTTTCAAGAAGCTAGCCCGGAGCCAGGGCAAGTTGGAGTTCAGTCGGTCTCTTCTTAAGGAGGTTGATTACTTCTAATTCCATTCTAGCTAATACCTGCCTGAAAGGAGCCCAGAAAGCCCGAAAGCCCCAAAATTAAATGTGGACAAGCCTCCTATTTTACGAGCTTTTAGAAAGATCTTAGGAGCTTTTAAAGTGTTCTCAGCTACATAAAATGGCAGAACCACTCTCACTTCAATCACGGGCTTAGGAAAGAAAACAGCATTAGGAGTTGAAAAATCGGTAAGACATGTATTTTGTCCATATGGATTTTTAAAGTGTACCTATGACATCAAATGAAGCCTACAGAGACCCTACATTTTTAAAATTCTTTCCGTGAGGTGTAATTAACTTGCAATGTTACAATAGTTTCAGGTTCTAACATACGGATACAACAATTTTACGTTGTTACTCAGGGCTCACCACACCAAGTGTCAACACCATTTATCACCATACATTATTACAATATTATTGACTAAATCCCTATGCTATACTTTTCATCTCCCCGACTTATTTATTTTATAATTGGAAGTCTGTATCTCTTAATCCCTTTTATGTATTTCACCCATCTTTCCACCTGCAATCCCTCACGTTAAGCCAGAAAAGCTGCGCACAGACATCCCAGTCTGACCTGCAGGTCCCAACCTTGACCATGAGGCAGCGAAACCGTTGCTCCCAGCTGGCACCATGGTGGCCTTCAGTCTGCTTGGAGCATCATCATCCTACACACAGTGCATTTTCCTGAAACATCACTCCAGGATTCTCCACCAAAAAGAGACCCTTGGAAATTTCCATTCATTTGGAGGAGCTCCTCTAATCCGAGTGAGGATAATCATTAAAGGAGAGACAGCTGACAAACAGGAGAAAGGCCTGCATCCCAGCGCTTCGCTGGGCCTTCCACTTTGCGAAACATTCCCTGAATGCCCTCTCTCACGGGAAGGTCACTACCACCTGTTGTTCATTCACGGGAACGTTCCTAGGCGGCATTCACAGCCTACCCAGACTAAATGGCAACAGCATATCCTCCAGGTGTGGCAGTTAGGAGAATCCTTACAGTAAACAAGAGGTGGCCTGCGGGGGAGGGGAACGTAGAGAAGGCTACGAATGTTTCTAGCCCAGGACCTACTACTTCCAAGAACGGTGTGGCAACAGGGAAACAGAGTAGAAAACCCCCACGAGTTGATAAAACATCAGTTTACCCACTCTCTGCCCTGCTAGTGCGCAACGCACTGTGGTCGAGAAGTTCTTTTCCAAACCGGTAATTGACTTCGTGATGGAGAAGCATTTGCACCGTCGTGTTTCTTCTTTTAAGCAGGTGGAGCAGATGAAATACCCCAGTACCGGCCCGAAGTCCTTCCCGCCCCCGCCACAGCCCTGCTGCTCTTCGCACTACGATTTAGCCGCCACTGAATATATATTAAACGTAAAGTCCACAGACCATAGAAGACACAAGAAACTGGTAAAAGGGTCACATGAAACCATGAGGTCGGACTCTACGTCTCCACACAGACATGGGCCACTTCGATGTTTCACTATATAAATTATCTGCTACTTAGACATTATTCTGAATATCACAAACACAAAACATGTATGCTTAGAGACTAAAAGAATACACATGCAATCCGCAGCTACGCAGTAGGGGTACAAATCCCCAAACTGAGTTATTTTTTTTTTTCTAATAACGATTTTTCCGAGAAATATTTTCTAAAAATAAATTGTGTCATTAATACGAAACAAAGAGCTAATAAAAGGTGGGCAAAATAGTAGCATAAGCAGTTCCAAGTTTAACTGACCAAATAATAATGTTTAAAATAATGAAGCATCATAGTCCCTCCCTAAGTCACAGTCTGTTAACTTACCAGGAGCACTAGCAGCAATTCGGGGCCATACAACAATTTACAGAATAAATTAAAAATGAGCGATAAGAAGCTTGGGTGCACTCTATAATCTAGTAACTATTTCTAAAGTTCCTAGCCTCATTTTTTCATCTATTCTCATAATAACTGACTAAATGAGATACATGGATTCATGTCATACCGAGTTTATTTCTAATCAAGATAAGCGTCTGGTGGCTGATCAATGTAGCCTCATCTTCTCTAAAGAACCAGAAAAAGAACACAATGTTTGACTGAACAAAAGTAGCTAAACACTGTGGTTTTACACCCAAAAGTCCAGCTCTCCACATGCAATTTACAGAACGGACAACTGCCACCTCTTGCTTATTATGTTAAAAGCAAACCAAACAAAGAAAACATTGTAACTTATTTAAAAACACACAATTGCCCTCCAAAGAGCTCTTCTCAGAACAAACCCTACACAGAATGGGTGGCAAATATCCAGTTTTTCAATTGATGCAGGAATACAATAGTAATAATTTAGGCTCAAGTGGATCATGTTCTTAATTTATCCAGCTGGGATGCTTTAAATCTAAAATAGGCAACTAATCTCCAGTTTTCATTTCCTATCATACAGCATTGTCCCAGACACATAAAACAGTACTGTCTGTAAAGCGAGAGAAAAAAAAAAAAATGTTAACATTGTGTCAGGATGCCCACGAACCTTCACATTAAAGCAGTAACAATATTCCCTCAAACACATATTCACCACCACCTCCTAATGATTTTGGCCCACATTGCAGGAGAGTTTAGATTGAGTACAGGTGAAGGTAGCATCCAGCTTTTCGGCTGTATTCATGAGAGAACATATAGAAACTTCGCTGGGACTCCTATGGCTCACGCTAATGGAACCTTTAACAATTTTCCTGATTCCAAGGTATGATTTCCTTTTTGTCACTGCTAACATAAACTAAAGAAATCATGCCCCATAAGCACCACAGATAATATGCTAAAAAAAAAAAATAATCCCAGCATAAAAGGCAATAGAAATGACTGGTACAGAAGTTAAATCAAGAATACTGCTTCCTTCATTTTAAAAATATTGTTGTGACCAGAATGAAGTTACCTAAGCAACCATTCTAAAGCACACACAGTATTCAAATGTATCTATTATGGCGGCTCGGTGTCTAGAAGTTTGTTGCTGATAGCATTGTTATAAAATGTACAGAACTGTCAGATCAGTTTGTGGCGGAGGGAGAGGCTCTAAATATAAAGGTTTAACGGTCATACGGCATTGAAATATTCATAAACAAAATCGTAAAAATAACCCATAGTAAAAAATATAATTTAGGCTAAAAAAAAAAGAATTATTTAGTCATAAGTAAAATCTTTAAACCAACCATAGACTCAGACACATTCACTCTTGTTGCAGAACTGCAAAGTGGTCTTTTCATTCCTAACGTGTTATACATTTACATAATCCTTACAACCCAAAGGCTGAGGGGGAGTATATGAAAGAGCTTCTAAAAACTATTATGCATTGTATAAAAGCACATGTATCACAAAATATGTGGGATGCCCAAACTTCCTGATAATTCTGAGAGCAGGTTAATCTACAGGAAATCAGCAGACAAAGGAGCCCGCAGAGGATGGCTGGCCTCATTTACTTCATTGTGTCTCTACACAGTGAGAACATCCGATTGTCAAGTATGGTGTGCAGTACTTGGCAATCTGGGAAATCCACCAGGTGACAAAACTGATATACACTCTACCCCCGGGGGGTGGGGGCGGGAGAGAGAATCAAGGAAGCCGAAAGTTTCCCTCTCTCCAAGAAAGTGAAGAAATTCTTACCTTTCTGTACACCAACATGTTGGGGGATTCGTCCGCCACCCCGTTGCTGGTCTGCCCGTAATTATTCCCCTGGGCCATGTCACCCCACACTTGGTCTGCTCTCAGATACTGGAATTACTGGTGTGCGCGCTGCAAAGGGCCAGGGAGACCTCAGTCAGAAGCGAATGGTGGTGCTTGGGGGGGGGTGTGGAGACATTTGAATCCTGTTCATAACCCACAGCCCCCATTGCACATGGAGCACATGTACATGACTTACATGTCCGGGCTGGCTGCAGGAAGTGGCACAGAAATAGATTTTAAAAAAGAAAAGAAAACTGAATTTACACCTACAGTACCCTCAGGGAGTTGTAAGAAATGACAATCCTAAGCATTTGGCTATGGTTTTAACCGACTTCATCTCCTGGATACTCCTCTTAAAAAGTATCTGACGCTCGCCTAAAAAAAACCCCACGGTTACCATTCCTGCGCTACAGAGTTCTCCTGTCTCCCATTACTTGCATCTGGATGATGTTCTCCCAAGAGGGCGGAAAGGCAGCCCCCTGTGGCAGCACACTCGCCCCCAGGTACCTGGCTACTTGCCCCGCAGGCAGCGCAGCAGGCAGGCCCATCCCCGTGGCATTCTCCCTTCGCCCCCCCCGGGTCTCCCACACAGAGCCCGAGGAGCTGCGCCTACTTCCACCTGCCCGCCCGCACTGCCCGCCACCGGGTCCCCTCCTCTTCCACTCCACTTGGGAAGTCAGGACGGAACCCTGCCCAGGCTTTGCCAGAAGGCACCAGAATCCGTCTCAGCCCCAGGACCCGGTGGGAGTCCACCCTCGGGGCAATTACCTGGGCTACCGTGGGTCGCAGCCCGCCTGCAGGAACCTGAGAGCCACCAGCCCAAGAGCAGCAAAGCCGGGAGCCCCCCCCCCCACCCCCCAGCTCCCGCCGCCCGGCTCTCCCGGCAGCACAAATGGCAGCAGTTTCAGCACCGCGGACCTGGGTGAGCGCGGCGCCCGCAGCCCGGCTGGGGCGCGGGGCTCCCGGGGCGGCGGCGCGGCGGGGCGCCGAGCGAGGGTGGGTGCGGGGCGGGGGGCGCGGGGCGCGCGGGGCGGCGCCGCCTCCTCCCCAACCACCTCCCCTATTTACCTCCTCGGCCAAGGTCACGGCCCCGCGGCGTCTGCGCTCCGGGGCGGGCTGGGTGCCGGCGCTGTCAGCTGGCGGCAAGCGGAGCAGCGAGGCAGGGCAGCCTCATCACCCTCGGCGGATGCGGAACCGCGCGGCTCAGGCCACCGCCGCGGTGCACGGGCGGCCCCGGCAGCCCGCCGCTCGCGCCCGCTCCCCCCGCTCCCCCGCCGCCCGGCCGGCCCGCTCCCTCCGCCGCCTCTGCTCCCGGGCGCGGGGACCCGCCGAGCGCGCGCGGGAGCCGAGACGCCGGCCCGTGCGCGCGACTGGGAGGCGGGAGGAGGGGCGGTCACGTGGGCCGGGCGGCCAGAGGTGCGGGCTCCCGGGCTCCGCGCTCCGCGCTCGCCGCCCCGCCGGCCGCCCCCGCCGGCCGCTCTCGCGCCCCGGGTCCGGCGGGCGCACACCACGCGCGGCAGCCGGTGTCCGCGCCGCGGGCGGCCTGGGGACCCGAGCGGGGCGGCGAGCGGCCGCCGGAAGGGCAGGGCGGGCGGGCGGGCGGATGGAGGGATGCAGGGGTGGAGGGATGCAGGGGTGGAGGGAGCCCCGCGCCGCCGGCGCGCTTCATCACGTGCCCGCGGACTCCGCCGGCAGCGCGAGGGCAGCGGATGATTGATTATCGCTGTGCTTAAGTGACGAGCGTGGAGAGACACGAGAAGTCCTGGGAGTGAAGGAAATGGCCAGGACAGATTGAGCTGCTCAGCCCGCAGCCTGCGGCTTTCACAGCTTCCTCCCAAGTTGGAGAGTCGGCCCCGGTCTGGAGGCTGCGGGTGCCGCGGAGACCTGCCACCTGTGCGACTGAAGGGCCGTCCCCAGCCTCCTCCGAGGGCTCGCCTCTGCCCACGCTCTCACCCCCTCGCGGGTTTCAGAGAGGACCTGGGGTGCTGATCCCCCGGAATTAGTCTTCAAGTCGCTGTCACTAATTCCCCTCTGAGGATTAGAACGACAGGAAGAAGAAAAATCACTGCTGGCCCAATTCTGGTCAAGAAACTTGCGTCTCTGGCTTTTCGGGGCAGATTTGGGAAGCTATAAATATCTGAAGTTTTCTGTCCTCAGCGGGGCCAGGTGTGGGGGAAAGACGGAAGATAATCCAGACAACCCCTTCTTAATCCCCTAGGTCCGAAGAGAATAACGTTACCCTGGTAGCAGGGACGACTGTTCAGAGCAAACCATGGGGTCCGATGCGTTTCCCCAGTCCCACCCAGGCAGGCAGGTTTCACCCAAGGAGCGAAGAGTTATCTAACCTATTCTCAGTTCTAAATACTGCCAGGCAAACGTTACTATCCCAACCCCTTTACATACACCCTAGTCTGACTCATCTCCCACTCCTCTCCAGTTCCCAAAATTTCTGCATTGTGTGCCCTGGAAATTATGCTGTTTTTTTCATCAAAGTTGCCATTTTAAAAAATTCTTCTCTACTATTTCCTTAACTCTTGCTGTAACCAGACCTACCTCTTCCCCTTCAGCCCCTTTCTCTTCCCCTCTGCTCAGTCTACTTCTGGTAAGTTGACATGAATGGAATTTAAAAATCTGGAAAGAATAAGGAGACATGCTCACTGAGCTTGACCATTGTTCCTCTTGAGGAACAACTGCCTGAAGGAAGCAGACTTTCTCCTTTGCATCACAAGACGAAGGTTCTAACCCCGTTGGGGGCCAGGCCTGTGCTCATCACCGGTGGATCTAGCAGATAAAATAGAGCCAACTGTGTATATTTTATACACGGAGTGTAAAATACACCCCGGCTGCATAGGACCCCATCCATCTATCCATCCATCACCTAGATACATGTATATCTATATCAACATAGACATAATCTTGCAGAAGAGATCTATATGTAGATATAGCTATGTATAAAATCTCCCTTGACACACTTTCCACTTATTCCTGCCCTATTTTTTGGCTTCCTTTGGCACCAAGAACTTCCTTTTATTTTGTCTTGAACCCATTTTATTCTGGCAACAGCCTCCATGTTACTAAACCAATAGTGAATTCTCAATTATATTGAATGAGTTTTCAGCAGAAGATTAAGTTGACCAGCTTCATGATAACAAGGATAGTGTCTGTTTAAGATTTTAAATATTTGAGAGAGAGAGCGCATGCGCATGAGCAGGGGAAGGGGCAGAGGGAGAAGCAGACTCCTTGCTGAGCAGGGAGCAGGACCGACTGATGGGGGCAGATCCCAGAACCCTGGGACCATGACATGAGCCAAAGGCAGATGCTTAACCCACTGAGCCACCCAGAAGCCCGAGATATTGTCTGTTTAGCTCATGCCATATATCCCAGGCATAGTACAGTTTCTAGCCCACAAGTAGATGCATGTTATCTAAATGAATCAATGTATCTAATCACAACAATCCAATACATAATTTTTATATTTAGTAATACATTGTTTGCATTATTATCTCATTTAACCCTCTAAAGCCCTAGTTATAATTGTTATCTCTTTTGTATCAATACACCAATAAGGAAGGCGAGGATCAGAAATGTTAAGTAAACTGCCCCATTCAACCCACATAACCACTAAGTGGCTGTGGTGGTTTGTACCAGTCAACTTGATTAGCTGGAACTACATTTCCCAGCATCCCCTCCCCTATATTCAAGTGAGTAGAGGAATTTGTGCAAGATTGGGAAAAGAGTGAGACAGCACCTATTCCTCTCTGAAGGTCTTTGAAGTTTGTGTGTTGGGTCCCAGAAGGTTCTAGCATGTCCTTATTCTCCCTCACTTCACATTCAGATTTTCCAAATTTCGTTCCACCCCTGAGGAAGAGTAGCCCCACACACCTTACAAAAAGCCTGAATATGGACCTACAGAGGCAGCAGCCACACAAAGACCACAGATTTTCATTGACTTTTCTGTCCTCTCCACTTCCTGGTCTCCCTCCTGCACCTGGCCATGCCTGGCCTCCCAGCTTCCCCCATAAGCTTCAACCTGCCCGTCCACTTGCCTAAGACCCCAGGTGGGGGGTTAGTAGCGTCTTTTTTCAGATCTTTCATTATTCTGGAAAATAACTTCGCCTGCTTCCCTCACAATTATGTAAGGTCTTGTTCCCATAATGCACCCCGTACTCCATTGTTTTCATAGTGCTTCTACTTCTCGGACTGAGTGGTTGGCAGAGCTCACATCCAAGTCTTCCGGTCCTTTTCACTATTCCCCAAGAAATCCAAGTTAGAGAGGCAAAAACCTTGAAACCAATGACACATGAGAATGCAAAACTGAACAATGGAAGTATGAAAGGGGTTGATGTTCCAACAAGGCTCTTCAAGGACTAGTAGGAGGTCTACATGGAAGGTGATGAGGGAAGGAGTTTCTAGTAAGGCACAGAGGCAAATTCTGAAGCCCACTGGGAAAATTACCACAATAAAACTACCACTTCCTGAAGTCACACTATCTCTAAACACATTAAAATATCCTCACCATTTCTGACAAAATTCACCGCACAAGCAATGTAAGGAAAGTTAGGAAATTTGACCAGGATTGTATACCTTCTAAATATCAGAGTCTAGATGCAAACACACAGCTGTGTGAATCCAAACCCCTATGAAAACATGTGAAAAATGCCTCTAGCAACAGAATGAGTTTTTGAAAATCTGAGGATCTCCCACAAAGACACCTGTCATTCTCTTGTCTGTCTCATCTCTCCTCTCACCTGTCTTCCCTCCACACACCTAATGCACCCCTTTCTCTCTGGGCCTTAATGACTCAAGGTGGTTAATCGTTACTTATGGTGGCAAAGCAAATATGGAGGAAGATTCAAGGACTAGCACAGTCCACTATTTCTTCTTTTGTTATTGTTAAGCCTCATCATTTGTGTTATTGTGCATTGGGACCAAAATTATGTCCATCATCTTAATGTTCCCAGGACTCACATTTTTTCCAGACATAACCTGAGGGAATTAGACGAGGTCTCTCAAAATCCATTTGGATCTTAGAACATAAGATTTTAAAATGTTCTCCTTGGTACTTTCCTCCTACATAATGGCCCTTTACGTTGTAAACAGCAAACAGCATGGATATTGTGGGAAATTTTTCTGTTTCTTTTCTTTCCAAAACCATGTAAATATGTAATCCTCAGCTATCATCATCCAAAATCATTTTTGTCATTTTCCTTATGGACCCTATGTTTTGTGATACTTCTGTCAAACAAATTAAATTGTAAAATGTAATAAGGCACCTCTTTTTCCATGCCAGATAGAACTTCTAAAAAGTAAAAGCCATGTTACTTCGCTAAGTAAATAGAATTCTACTCCAAATAATGATATTTAAAGCCTTTGTTGTTATTTTGTTCGTTTGTTTCGTTGTAGCTTCAGCAGTCTTGTCTTGGGGGGAAAAGTAGAATTTTATTTATATTTTTGAAATATTGGACATCATTGTAGCAGTTTGCTAGGACTATTGTAACAAGATATCACAGACTGAGAGGCTCAAAAAATAGAAATGTATCATCTCATAGTTCTAGAGACTAAAGGTCCAAAAATAAAGGTGCAGACAGAGTTGGTTCCTTCTGAGGCCTCTGAAAAAAAGAGTTGTTCTAGGCCAATGTTCTTGGCTTGTACATGGCTCTCTCTCCCTGTGTCTCTTCACAACAACTTCTGTGGATGCCTCTGTGTCCAAATTTCCTCTTTGTATAAAGACACCAGTCATACTGGATTTGGGGCCCACCCTACTGACCTCATTGTAACTTAATTACCTCTCTAAGGACCCTAACTCCAAAGAAGGTCACACTGTGAGGTACAGGGGGTTAGCACTCCCAAATTATCTTTTGGGGGGATGACACCATGTAATCCATAACAACGGTGTATATTTTTGCAAATCACTGGGGACGCCAGAATTTCTGAAGTGTGAACTACCTCCTTCTCTCCTTTCATCCCTCCTTTCATTAATCAGATACTTGAATATTTGTTGTGCCTAAGAATGTGTTCTCACATATGTTATATAACATGTACACATGGAGTATATATAAAGAACGCAAGGAAATGTCATAGGTGACTTTTGCCCAAGGAAGTTTCCAGTCTACTTCAGAGGATAAAATTTCTTTTTCTCACAATTCACATTCAGTCTAATCTACAAATCCAGTTGGCCCTACCTGTAAACTATGTCCAGAATTCTCACCATCTCCTCTGCTGTAAGCCTGGTTTGAGCCTTGATTTAATCTCCCCTGGGTGAAAACAAAGATCCAATTGCTTTCTCTGCCCCCATCATTTCCCATCTACATCTATTTTCAATGTCACAGCCAGTGATCTCTTTAAAATGAAATTATGTCACTTCTCCATGTAAAGTCCTCCAAAGACACCCCACATCACTCAAAGCATCTTCAAAAGGCCTATGAGGTCCTCATGATCTAACACCATGTTACCTCTTCTGACCTCAGTGCATGCTACTCTCCTTCTTACTCACTCTGTTCCAGTCACACTGCCCTCCCTGATTCTTTCAATATTCCAGGCATGCCGCTGCCACAGGATATTTGCACTGGCTGTTCCTCCTGCCTGGAATGCTTTTCCCTCAGATAGACTTCCCTTTCTTTCTTCAATTCTTGACTCAGATAGCACCCTCTCAGCGAAGCCTATTCTACATACCTTAATTAAGATGTACTCTCCTGGGTGAAGCCTAGATGTTTCAATCAGTTAAGCATCTGACTCTTGGTTTCAGCTCAGGTCATGATCTCAGGGTTATGAGATCGAGCCCCATGTCAGGTTGCATGCCCAGCATGCTTAAGATTCTCTCTCTCTCTCTCCCCCGCCTCTGCCCCCACTCCTCAAACTTTCTCTCTCTCTCTCTAAGGGGAAAAAAAAAGATTATGTACTCTCCTTGCACTCCCCTTTCTCATTACCCTGTTTATTTGCTTTTAAGAGCATCTATCACCTTCTACCAATTTTGTACTATTCACTTATTGGCTGTGTTTGTTGTCTGTCTCCCCTCAGAAGAAATTAAGTTCTGTGAGGTCAGGGATTTTTTCCTCTCCTATTCAATGCTGTATGCCCAGGGTCTAGAAGAGGATAGGCATACAGTTGGCACCCAATAATTATTTGCTGATCTATTGTGAATAAATCCATAAACATTATTCTGTTGGAAGACTGGATGGACTAGAAGAATCCAGTCAACAGCTTTGAACAAAACTGAATTAGCATCAGGTTTCACTGTGGATCGAAATGAACCACCCTTCAAACCTGTTTCTTGTGCATCATAAGGGGGAAGGATAATTTCTTTTCCCACCACACACCCACTTCACAGAGGAATGGTTGAGAATTAATTAAATGCTAATGTGGAAAAGGCATTTTGAATTTCTAGGAGAAAGCACTTTATTAATTTGAGGCTTTTATTACACGAAAGAATTGTGAGCGACACAGGGACAAGCAGAAAGAGGAGAACAATGTTGAAGGGATAATACTGTTCACAATACTACATTGGCATTTTAGGGGATAATTGATTTGAGATTGATACAAGCAGAGTGAAAAAAAAGAAAAGTGGTTTGAGAAATCTTACCCCAAGGACAAGTTTTTTTTAAAAATACCTTCTTCTCTGTAGTCAATTCTCAATTATTTATAGCACAATACCCTCATTAATGAATTACTCTCCACTTTCACAATCCTTTTGTCCATTTTATGGCCATTTTCCTGCTACGTAGAGCTCCCAAAGCAATGGCAAAGGGCTGGCAAGGAAGAAGAGTAAAAACTAAAATGTGTCCTTATCGGGAATTGGTTCTTTTCTCCTTTCTGTTGAAATGTTTAAACTCTGATCTAGATTACTTCCAGAATGACACCATTTTAAAATGTTATACATTTATTTTTCAAATAGATGGAAAATTAGCTGAGCATATATTATGAGTGAGACACTGTGTCATGTGTGGAAAGAAATAGGGAACATGTTGAGTTCAGCTCCTAACCTTTCATTTTTGGAATGGTAGAAGAGAACTAAAGACAGCATCAGCACATCTGAGCTGTAGCCCTGACTGTAATGTTTCACATCTAGGTCACATGGGACAAGTGACTCGACCATCTCAAGCTCCAGTTTCCTTGACTATAAAACAAAACTTACATCATCTGCTTTCTCTTCCTCTACTGTGCAAATCTTTTTATTCCAGGACAAATGAAGTTATTTGGAAAGACAGTCTGGTAGTGATCATACTGACCACATCAGGAGAACAGTAGCCCGGAAACAGACCATCACTTCTGCGGCTCAGACACCAGGGGTGGCTAGAGCTACAGTAATTGAAAAACAGTCCATCCAACAGGCAGCGTATGGTATCCAGAATGTAGTAAAAACCCAACTGACAGGATCAGAACGATGTAACAAGGGATCCAACTTAGCACCCCTGCAGGATGGGTAAGCATGGCCAGAACAGGCTACATCTGTAGTCTCAGCAGGCAGGGGGCTGGTGTGTGGATGCCTGGGAGCAGAGCACCCCCAGCCAGAGGGGGGCCACTGGCGTTGTGACCCCAGAAGGAAGGGAAAACACAGAGCAACTCATTTCCTATTGGGTTTCTAAACAGTTAGCTAACAGTCTTCAAATTGGAAATGATAGAAGACATGATTAGAAAAATAAATAATAAAGATGAGAGGAATAATCCTCAAATAATAATCAGAGAAACCGGACATGGATGAAGTAAGCTTCCTTTCTCAAGGTTACACAGCTCAGCGGAATTAGATCCAGGATTTCAAGCTAGTCCCTAACATTCCAAATCTCGTGTTATGTGATGTTGCTTCTAAGAAGCAACCAGGACTCAGGTTAAGGGAAGAAGTAGTAAAAGGGTACTTGATTGTTTTAAACAGTTTGCCTCACAGAGCAGTTCCAGTCATTTGCCCTCAGAGAATCTGGAAATGAAATTCTCAGGAACTTCTAAAGTGTAGGAGGGAAAAGATGATAGCAAAATAGAGTCAACTTGCCTCAAGGGAGAAAATGGATACCCAAATTACGTTGGTCCACAGACCTTGTCCATAGGAAAGCTTTATCCTTGAATTCAAGAAATGTTTGTTAAGTCCCTGCGATACCAGGCACCATGTTAGTCTCTGGTGATGAACAGACCTTTCCAAGACAGAGGCCAGTAGAAGGGACAAATGGGTCAGTCCCTGTAGCGCATGGTATTCAGAATGTGTGCATTTGAAGTGTTAGGAAAGCACAGAGATGAGAATCAAGGACATTTTCTGAGTCTTTAAAACTGAGGGGAATCTTCCAGATGGACAGAGAGGAGGAACAGCACAGAAGCACTTCAGGTGGGTGGAATAAAATGTACCAAATTCCAGCAACACGAGGAAAGATGGATGGTTGACGAACAGCACGAAGTTTGGTATGGCTGGTTGTAAAGAGGGAGCGCCTTGGATGGAGATGAAGCCGGTCCGTACATTGGGGACAAACTGTGAAGAACCTACAGCTCGTCCTGAGAAGTCTGGTCTTTAAGCAATCAAAAAGTGGATGAGTTTTGAAAGCTTAAAGAGAAAAGTGGTGGTTGCGGAGGGCCAACGAGGGCCCGCCGACCACATGTCACACAGACCAGCTTCGTGTCGTCCGTACGC
Source organism: Lutra lutra (assembly GCF_902655055.1). Lineage (NCBI taxonomy): Eukaryota > Metazoa > Chordata > Mammalia > Carnivora > Mustelidae > Lutra > Lutra lutra. The sequence continues at coordinate 7,100,057 of NC_062292.1, forward strand.
ATGGTCTCTAGACTGATAAATGAGGCCTACAGGACAACAATGTCTGTTATTCAGCAAGGCATGTAGCGGTTTCTTCTGGAACAGCTTCATAAATGTGACGGTAAGATCAGAGTTTAAATAACAGACTAAATAAGGTCAGCACAAAGAGCACTGCTTAATTGCCCAGGACACACCTGAAAGGAGAATGTTCTCGGGAAGATTCTGAACTCTGACCTTACAATTTCCCTGTTCTAACTGGGCATGTGCACAGTGACTCTATTACAGGTATAAACAGCCCACTTATCAAGTTTATAAATGGCACCGAGCTATGAGGAATAGCTAATGCACTGGAAAATGGCAGTGGGACCCAAAGAGATCAAGGCAGGCTGAAAAGATAGAGTGAACCACATAAAAGGGAAAATAGCAAGGAGAAATTGTAAGCCTCGAATCCAGATGGAAGAGAGCTGGCTTAGCACTAAATACAGGATGGAAAAGATGTGACCGAACATCAGTTAAAACGGGGGGTGGGGGGGACTAGGTTTCTGTTTGTTTTGGTTGTAGTTGAAAGCAAACTCAATATTGCTCAAAAGGAGCACACATCTGCCCCCAAAAAGCCACTCTGATGACTGGAAGAAAGACATTTTGTCAGTTAAAAAAAAAAAAAAAAAAAAAGGCTTGGATGATTTGGGATAATTATTTGAAAACATTAAAGGACTCTCGGGTAGAAAAAGAATCAAACAGCCTTTCAAGCCCCAGAGGACAAGCTTCACTCTAATGGGTAGCGGTCTCTGGCAGACAGATTTCAGTTCAACACCAGGAAGTACTTTCAACACTTGTTCGTCCTTAAGGAAGAGGTCAGTTACACATCCCTGGAGGCGTCTGAGGGCATCTGGTTGACCCCGGTCTACAAGAGCTAGTTGTGACATTGAGAATGCCGGTATAGGTGACCTCCATGATGTCTGACCACAAGATGAGATGGCGTAGGAGGAAGTAGATTGAAAACTGAGCACTACCATTTTCCTGGGAGGCTTTAAAGTGATTTTGACCTGAGACAAGAATGACATGAGATATTTAAAATGACATGACCAAGAACACAGTCTCTGAGTTCATTTTGGGCTTCAGTGGTGTCAGGGAAGACCTCACGTGGGAAAGGGGATGGACTTAGCTTTGAATGTTGGGTAGATGGAAAGGGTGTGCAGTCATTATTTGCTCAAGGGGGCCCATGACAGACGCTGTCTACCCAGAAACATTTATTTATCTTCATTTGGTAGGTATTGTTATCACATGGTTGTCTTAAAGGCACCTGCCGGTCAGTGGCTTTCAGGTCTTCAGGAGATGCTGATTTTATTGTGCTTAGGGCAAGAGGACACCTGCTCGCCCCAAGCCAAACCTCACTTGTAATTCCCTGATTCTCCATCATCTCTGCTTATAAATATCGCCCAGCACTTCCTGCTAGGAAGTGCTTCCTGCTAGCAATTTAGCACTACTGAATTTCTCTAAACCTGTGTTAAGAAGAAGAAATAGCAAAAGGAGGGAAAGAAAAAAAAAAAAGGAATGGAAAGCCTTACTTAAATTACTTAATACACTCCTATAGCTGATAGAAAAATATTTAGGAACTTGACCGTAAGTTGGTTTCCTATGTCCTGATTATATCAAGGAGGTGAATATTCTAAAAACAACGCTGTAATTGAAAGACTGTAAAGCAATCTAAGGTAAAGCGCTTGGCACCTGAATTAAGGTTTCTGCATGCTGCGTGGTTTCCTCTAACAGTACATTAGCCACCTTCTCTGAAGCTTTCAAACCACTAGGAACAGGGTAGTGTCCTAAAAAAATCCTTAAATATTAGGCCCTTCTCTTTCTTATCATGGGTTTTTCCACGGATAATTGTATGAAAATCCATATGATTTACCTTTGATTAATAGAGCTCATTAACTAGATGCTTAGAAAGCAAAGCTGTTTTTTTCAAGGTTCCCAGTGTAGACTGTGGGCACCTGGGAACCTAACCCTCCCTGAGCAGCAGGCCAAGGCACTGGGCCTATCTCTCTCAGTCCCCTCGGGCTTCCCAACACAGGTCCCTGAGCCTCCCAAATACCTCAGCCCTTAAATCCAACATCTGTCTACTTCCTGATGGGCCAAAAAGTTTTGGACTTTGTTTCTGTTTAAATGTTCGAGCTCTGCATCTTCAGAAAGAGGCAACCACTTGAGAGATGGGCAGAAGGAATGCTGGGATGAGGAGCCCTACCGGCCACAAGGGTCCCCCCTCTCCTCCCAAACCGGCCTGAGGTCCTCCCTCTCTTCCCAGACCCTTGTATGAAGGGACCAAATTCAAGAAGCCCACGTAAACACCCAATCCCCCATCCCAGAGAAGTGTAAGCTGGACTCAAACACAGCTGACACAACTCTCCCCGGACTGAAGGAAGAACAGCCTTGCCAGTCTCCCTGAGGAGAGGACCCAGGGTTCTCTGCCATACCACTGAGGGTGAAGGGAAGCTGAGAAGCCAGTGCAAGAAGTCCTGCCGGTTCCCCAATATCTGCCCCAGATACACAGTCTTTTTCTGATCACTCAATCCTTTATTCATTAAGCATCTACCCTACACCCAAGAAGTTTCTGAATGAATGTCACAGTACCAGTAGGTGCAGAATTCTCTAGACTGGAGTGCCCCAGAGGACGTCTCTTCCTGGCTCACCTTCTTTGCTGCCGTGATCCCCCTTCTGTCCTATGCTGGACTCTTCCAGTTCAATGGCTTTAATGCTGATATGTTGATGACACCCTCATTTACATGGTCCCCCCTGGTTTCTCCTCCCTCAGAGCTCCAAACTCATATTTCCAACTGTTTACTTGACATCTTCACTGGGACCTTTAATAGTCATTTTATTAAAGAAGTTCAAGACGGAACTAGTTTCCCAACCTACACCCCAATTTTTCCTTTCCCAGAATTCCCCATGTGAGTAAGTAAGGCATTTTTTCCCCAGTTACACAAGAAAAAGCTAAGAATCATTCAAGTAAAACATAATCCTTCTCTTCCTCAATTACAAGTCCCGTCAATATAGATCGAAATAAACATCTTGTCAAGATCATTCAATTCTCCACTTTGCCTGCCACTTCCTCATTTAGACATCACATCTCCTCCCTAAACTATTTAGGTAGCCTCCTGACTGGTCTCAGCATTAACATTCTCCAGATAAACCCAGAGTGGTATATTTAAAATATGTAACATATCATGGTGATGTTTTAGCAGCTTAAATCCTTCAATAGCTTCTCAACTCCCTTAGAATAAAATCCAAACCTCTCACTCTGACCTACAAGACCTTAAGTCATCTTACCCTTCATGACCTCTCCAAGTTCATCTTACGTTCTTTCCCTTCTGTTCAAAACTCAACAGGTGGGGTGCCTGGGTGTCTCAGTGGATTAAAGCCTCTGCCTTCAGCTCAGGTCATCATCTCAGGATCCTGGGGTCGAGCCCTGCATCAGGCTCTCTGCTCAGCAGGGAGCCTGCTTCCCTTCCTGTCTCTTTGCCTGCCTCTCTGCCTATTTGTGATCTCTTTCTGTCAAATAAATAAAAAATAAAAAAAAAAAAACCTCAAGAAGTGGTCATCTCTGTATCTTTTTATCATAAATTGAAACGTCCCTTATTCTTTTTTTTTTTAAGATTTACTTATTTATTTTAGAGAGAGATGGAGAGAGAAAGCACACATGAATGCAAGCTGGGGGAGGGGCGGAGGGCGAGAGAAACCACAAGCAGACTCCCTGCTGAGATGAACGTGGAGCCCCATGGGGGGCTTCATCCCAAATCCTGAGATCATGAGCAGAGCCGAAGTCAAGAGCCAGCCACTTAACCAAATGAGCTTTCCAGGTGCCCCTAAACTTCCCTTACTCTTGAAAGGCTTAAATATGGTAAAAGTTAAAAGCACCCAGTTTCTTAAGCATTATTTTTCATTATGATCACTCCAATCAGTAAACCGAAGATTTGGGAATACTTTTCCGTAACTGCAGAGTTCTTTAGACCAAGGATAACAGGGGCAGCTTCATACCAGCACATTTGTGGGATTTAGCAGCGAGCAGAGAAACCCGTTTGAAGCATGATTTTTGTCCTGCAGCAGATTTCCTAATCTATTTTCCTAATTCTTTAAGCTTATGAATAATTTATTGAACAGTCTCAACTGCTGTAGAGACAATTTTTTTAAACCTCTACTCTTCGCCTTCAACTGTTCTATGACAAATCTCCCATTTCCCCCTTAGTGGAATCTCAGGCAGATCCAAAGCCTTGGTTTAAAACGTTATAATCACGTTGAATTTAACACCCACTTCCTCGTTGCCCAGACTGATTTAGACCTGAGGGACCAGGAGTGATGGGATTGGGCTTCCCTTTTATAGCTCTCCTCTCCCTGCTCAGAGTCACTCTCCCTTCTTGTGTGCCAGGAACTGATGATGCTGTTGTCCTCTTTTAAGCAATTATTATTCCTTCTCCTTCATGGCTGTCTGTGTGGTGAGGGCTCAGATGGTGTCTCCTCTGTGGGACCCATGTTCAAGTGTTGTGGAAGGCCCTTTGGGAAGGGACCTCTGACCTACAGAGTTCCTTGATGAAGGAGATTCATTCTTGCCTGGTCTGACCTCTTCTTACTCCCGTAAGTTCCCACTTTGGTGATCTATTCCAGAACTGCCCAGTGGTGAGGCTCCCTTACTTGCTGCCTATCCCTTTTGAGAGGTATACCTGGGAGAAGGCTTTGCCCTGGCTACTTTGTTGTGTCTACTGTCCTGTGAGAAATCCACATATCCTTGACTATTCAAATTATGGGAATTTGAACTGTCACCTGCTACTCCACTTTCCACTGGCACTTCTCCAATTCTCTTTTCCGCCTGCACCCATAGGCATGGAAGCATGCCACCACTTACTCTGCAACCATTCACCTGGAAGTGAGATGTTAGTTCCCCCTTCTTCCAAGCCCCCCAGTCACTATGAGTGGTTCTCCTGGGCCACCAGTCATTTGGTGTTGGGGGATGGAGAAATCCCCAGAACTTCCCAAGTAGTTCAGGATTCTTTCTTTGTATCATTGGGCTCTAATTGACACACAACATCCTATTCGTCTCAGGTGTATGTCATAGCCATTCAGTATTTTCAATATTCCAATTATTCAATATTATTCAACGTTCAAATTATTCAATATTCAAATAGTCAATATTGAAAAATATTTCAATATTTTTATACATTAAGAAACGATCTCTATGAGAAGTCTAGTTATCATCTATCACCACACAAAACCGTCACAAGTATTATTGACTGTATGCCCTACGCTGTACATCACATCCCCATGAGTTATTTGTTTTATAGCTTGAAGTCTATACGTCTTAGTCGCCTTCACCTATTTGATCCACCCCCACCCCACCAACTGATGGTGACCAACAGTTTTTCCCCCACGCCTATGGGTTTGTTTCTGTTTTGTTTTGTTTGTTCATTTGTTTTGTTTTTTTAAGATTCCATAGGTAAGTGAGATTATGTGGTATCAGTCTGACTTATTTCACTTAGCAAAATACCACCCAGGTCCATCCATGTTGTTGCAAATGGCAAGAGCTCATTCTTTTTTATGGCTGAGTCATATTAATATATATATATAAAAAATATATATATTTTATATATATATCACATTTATATATATGTATCACATTTTTTTGATCCATACATTAGTCGATGGACACTTGGATTGCTTCCATATCTTGGCTGTTGTAAATAATGCTGCAATGAACACATGAGTGCATAGGTGTCTTCAAACTGGCATTTTTGTTTTCTTTGCAAAATACCCAAAAGCGGCATTGCTTGATCATATGGCATTTCTATTTTTAATCTTTTTTTTTTTAAGATTTTTATTTATTTATTTGACAGAGAGATCACAAGCAGGCAGAGAGGCAGGCAGAGAGAGAGGAGGAAGCAGGCTCCCTGCTGAGCAGAGAGCCCGATGCGGGGCTCGATCCCAGGACTCTGAGATCATGACCTGAGCCGAAGGCAGCGGCTTAACCCACTGAGCCACCCAGGCGCCCCTATTTTTAATCTTTTGAGGAATATCTTTATTGTTTCCCATAGTGGCTGCACCAATTCAAACTCCTGTCAACAGTGTATGAGGTTCACTTTTCTCCATCTACTCACCACCACTTGTATTTTCTGTCTTTTTGATAATAGCCAATCTGATGAATGTGAGGGGATGTCTCATTGTCATTTTGATTTTCATTTCCTTGATGATCAGTGATGTTTAACATCTTTTAACATGAAAAGATGCTCTTTACGTGGTCTGCTGACTCTCTATCTGTCTTCTTTGGAAAAACGTCTATTCAAGTCTTTCATCCACATTTTAATCTTTTTGATATTAAGTTGCATATGTTCTTTATATAACGTGAATGTTAACTCTTTTTTGGATGTATAATGTGCAAATACCTTCTGCTCACTAGGTTGCCTTTTTAATTTGTCAGTGGTTTCCTTCACTGTGCAAGCTTCTTAGTTTGATGTAGTTCTATGTGTTTGTTTTAGCTTTTGTTGCCATTGCCTGAGACTTCTCCCTAAAAATATTGCTAAAACCAATGTCAAAGAACTATGTTTTCTTCTAGTGTTTTAATGGTTTCAGGTCTTACATTCAAGTCTTTAATCTATTTTAAAGTAATTTTCTCTGTAATATAAAATAGTGGTCCAGTTACATGCAACTGTATATAGCTGATGAGTTTTTCCAATACCATTTATCGAGAAGACTGTCCTTTCCCCCATGGTATGTTCTTGCCTCCCTTGTCATAGATTAATTGATCATATATGTGTGGCTTCATTTCTGGACTCTCTATTTTATTCCATTAATATTTGTGTCTGTTTTCATGCCAGTATGGTGCTGTTTGGATTACTGGAGTTTTGTAGTATATTTTGAGATCAGGGATTGTGGTACCTATGGCTTTTTTCTTTCTCAGAACTGCTTTGGCTATTTGAGCTCTTTTGTGGTTCCTACAAATCTTAGGATTCTTTGTTCTAGTTATGTGAAAGATATCCTTGGTGTTTTGATAAGGATTGCATGGAATCTTTACATTGCTTTGGGTAGCATGGCCATTTTAGCAATATTAGTTCTTCCAATTCATGAGCATGTTTTTGTCATCTTTAATTTCATCATTGTCCTCTAGTTTTTAGAGTACAGATCTTTAACCTCCTGGTTAAATATATTCCTGGGTACTTTATTCTTTTTATGCAATTATAAATGGGATTGTTTTCTTAATTGTTGTTTCTGATGGCTCATTAGTAATGTATAAAAACTCAGCCAATTTCTTGTATGTTATTTTTGTATCATGTTATATTGTATCGTGTTATTTTTGTATCACGTATCAGATTTCGTTTATTAGTTCTAGTAGTGTTTTGGTGGGGTCTTTAGGGTTTTTTATGTATAATACTATGTCATTTGCAAATTCTGATTGCTGGGAGATCAATATGGTAACACTGGTTCACTTAGCAGAGCACCTGGTACATACAAGAACCTGTATAGAGGTTAATTCCTTTCTTTCCTCAATTTTTTGATAAAATAGCCTTAGCCACACCTGAAGAAAATCTTAATTTCTAAAACAAGTAAATTGAAAAGACCTAGAGAACACGGTTAACTAGAAATGTCAAATGTCAGGGCTTCCTGTTAATACTAACGCCAGGAAAAGTCTTCCAAGTTTGGGAGCACTTCCAAGCAACCAAAGATCATTTGCAGCCACATTTATAAAGATCTTTGAACTCCTTAGGGGAAAGATAAAATACAGGCAAAATTTCATTCCTATCTTTCTTCAGTGGAAATGTCATGCTTAACCACTTCAAACTCTGTAATGCATTCTTATTTTTCTTTCTAGCCATGTCCCCATGAGAGGTCTAAGTTGGTTTTTAGAAAAGATGTGTCTGTCACCACAAATAATAATGAGATCCAATACAGGACAACTTAGAATAAAGAAGTGAAAGAGACTGGACAGATGGTGAACATGAGCCCCTCCCAGGAGCAGATTTGAGAAGAGACAGGAGTGGGCTCTCAGAGAAAACATGCATAAAATGCATGGTCCCGGGATGCCTGGGTGGCTCAGTCTGTTAAGCCTCTGCCTTCGGCTCAGGTCAGGATCCCAGGGTCCTGGGATCAAGTACCACATCAGACTCCTTGCTCAGCAGGGACCCTGCTTCTCCCTCTGCCTGCCAGTCCCCCTGCTTGGGCACATTCTCTCTCTGTCTGTTTGTCTGATAATAAGTAAGTAAGTAAATAAATAAATAAATAAAATCTTTTAAAAAATGCATGGTTATCTTACCTTGCTCAGGAGTTAAATTTAATTATGTTATAATGCCACTGTGTTATTCATTTCTCTAATGCATTATCAAGGACAGTCAGAGCCTTTTAGTGATCTAGAATTGATTAATGCTCATTGGCACTGCGAGCCAGGTTTGAGTGAATGAAAATGCACCCTTTCAGCACCCCAGGGGGATAGAATAAGAGGTCTTTATATCTGAAACCTGAGCTTATAATCTCATTCAGAGAATAGATGAGAGAACAACGAAACCATTGGCAACAGCCATGATCATTTTGGGGGGTGTTGCTCCCTGTCCGTCCATCCTTGTGTGTCTCAGGTTGACACTCAATTATCTGGCCTTGGCATATCTGGGAGTTATCTGTTTCTCTAACCAAGATGTAACTATTTGCCTAAGTTTTTTTTTCTTCCAAGGAGCATGATAAGGCTAAATTTAAGACCTACAAATTATAGAGAACTGGAAAATAAAAAAGAAGCCTAAATAATTACAAGCCCATAGGTAAGGGAAGAAAAGAGAAATACTATACAAAAAACTAAGGGGAAATTCCTTCAAAACAGAGAAAGGGCAAGAAGTCTATCAATTGCTTCAATGAAGAACAAATGAATGAAACAACCAAAGAAAAAAAACTGATAGAAAAATATACAAGAAAAATAAATTGACTTGTCCTATGAGATGACTTTCTTCCTAGTATGCGATGTCTGACAATTTTGATGGAAGTTATTTTGGAACATTTTTCAATCTGTGGACATTATAATAAATATACTTTGTCTTCTTAGGGAAAGGAAAAAAGAACGCTTTTTTTTTTTTCTTGTTAGTTGAAATGTGGGTCTGATTGTTTTAATCAGAAATATCCTGTACCATAATAGCAGTATACCTAATTCTTTTAAGGGGACATAGAGGAGGGCATAGAGAAGTCGATATCCCAGTGTATCTTAGAAACTGCTCATCCCTCCCCTCTTACTTTCAAACATAATTTGAGTGTTATAAGAACAGATCCAGAACTGACACCCAAAAAGAAATGAGCCAAAGGTAAGCGCCTTCCAGTTCAGAAACATAAATGAAAATGGGCTTGAGAATATGAAAAATATATCCTAACTAATTTATAAGATAAATGTAATTTCAAACTATACTGACAACAGATTTAATGCAAACCCTGCCGAAATCTTAGCCACTTTTTTTTTTATTTTCAGCATAACAGTATTCATTGTTTTTGTACCACACCCAGTGCTCCATGCAGTCTGTGCCCTCTCTAATACCCACCACCTGGTTCCCCCAACCTCCCACCCCCCCCACCTCTTCAAACCCTTCAGATTATTTTTCAGAGTCCACAGTCTCTCATTGTTCACCTCCCCTTCCAATTTCCCCCAACTGCCTTCTCCTAACTCCCCATGTCCTCCATGCTATTTGTTATGCTCCACATATAAGTGAAACCATATGATAATTGACTCTCTCTGCTTGACTTATTTCACTCAGCATCATCTCTTCCAGTCCCATCCATGTTACTACAAAAGTTGGGTATTCATCCTTTCTGATGGAGGCATAATACTCCATAGTGTACATGGACCACATCTTCCTTATCCATTCGTCCGTTGAAGGGCATCTTGGTTCTTTCCACAGTTTGGTGACCGTGGCCATTGCTGCTATAAACATTGGGGTACAGATGGCCCTTCTTTTCACTACATCTGTATCCTTGGGGTAAATACCCAGTAGTGCAATTGCAGGGTCATAGGGAAGTTCTATTTTTAATTTCTTGAGGAATCTCCACACTGTTCTCCAAAGAGGCTGCACCAACTTGCATTCCCACCAACAGTGTAAGAGGGTTCCCCTTTCTCCACATCCCCTCCAACACATGTTGTTTCCTGTCTTGCTAATTTTGGCCATTCTAACTGGTGTAAGGTGATATCTCAATGTGGTTTTAATTTGAATCTCCCTGATGGCTAGTGATGATGAACATTTTTTCATGTGTCTGATAGCCATTTGTATGTCTTCATTGGAGAAGTGTCTGTTCATATCTTCTGCCCATTTTTTGATATGATTATCTGTTTTGTGTGTGTTGAGTTTGAGGAGTTCTTTATAGATCCTGGATATCAATCCTTTGTCTGTACTGTCATTTGCAAATATCTTCTCCCATTCCGTGGGCTGCCTCTTTGTTTTCTTGACTGTTTTCCTTTGCTGTGCAGAAGCTTTTGATTTTGATGAAGTTCCAAAAGTTTATTTTGGCTTTTGTTTCCTTTGCTTTTGGAGACATATCTTGAAAGAAGTTGCTGTGGCTGTGACACAAAAAGATGGAAGACCATTCCATGCTCTTGGATCAGAAGAATAAACATTGTTAAAATGTCTATACTGCCTAGAGCAATCTATACTTTTAATGCCATTCCAATAAAAATTCCACCGATATTCTTCAAAGAGCTGGAGCAAATAATCCAAAAATTTGTATGGAACCAGAAGAGACCCCGAATCGCTAAGGAAATGTTGAAAAACAAAAATAAGACTGGGGGCATCACGTTACCTGATTTCAAGCTTTACTACAAAGCTGTGATCACCAAGACAGCATGGTACTGGCATAAAAACAGACACATAGACCAGTGGAACAGAGTAGAGAGCCCAGATATGGACCCTCAACTCTATGGTCAGTTAATCTTCAACAAAACGGGAAAAAATATACAGTGAAAAAAAGACAGTCTCTTCAATAAATGGTGCTGGAAAAACTGGGTAGCTATATGTAGAAGAATGAAACTCGACCATTCTCTTACACCGTACACAAAGATAAACTCAAAATGGATAAAAGACCTCAACGTGAGACAGGAATCCATCAGAATCCTAGAAGAGAACATAGGCAGTAATCTCTTAGCCACTTTTTTTGGACAAATTTACGAGATAGTTCTAAACACTTATACCAAAATTCAAGGGGCCAAGATTATCCAAAATAATCTTAAAAAAAAAAAAAAGAACAAAGTTGGAGGATTCACACCTCCTTGTTTGTTTCAAATCTACTACAAAGCTACAGAACTCAAGATAGCATAAAAACAAGCACATAGGTCAAAGAAATAGAAGTGTCCAAAAATAAAACCCATACCTTTATGGTCAATTTATTTTTTTTTAAAGATTTTTTTTAAGTTAATTTCTACACCCAACATAAGATTTGAACTCACAACCCTGAGACCAAGAATTGCATTCTCCGTCAAATGAGCCAACCAGCACCCCAGCCAGTTGGGGGTTTTTGTTTTATTTGCTTATCTTAATTGATCCAGTTTTTTATTGAGATATAGTTGATGTATAATATTATATTAGTTTCAGGTGTAAAACATAGTGATTCAGCAACTGCATATATTACAAAATGTTCACTGTGACAAGGGTGTTACCATCTGTTGCCATACAATGTTATTATGATATTATTGACTATGTCCCTTATGCTATACTTTTCATACCCATGACCTATATTTTATAGCTGCAAGTTTGTACCTCTTAATCCTGTCACCTACTTCATCCATCCCCCACCTTTCTTCCAAAAGGAGTTTGTTCTCTACATTTAGCAATCTCTTCTATTTTTGTTGTTGGTTGTTTCTTCACTTACTTTGTTTCTTAGATTTCACATATAAGTGAAATCATACAGCATTTGTCTTTCTCTGATTTATTTCACTTAAAATAATACCCTCAAAGTCCACCTATATTTTTGTGACTGGCAAGATCTCATTCTTTTTTGTGGCTGAGTAGTATTTCTATGGCTGATTATATACACATCTTCTTTATCCATTTATCTACCAATGGACACTGAAGTTGCTTCAGTATCTTTATTATAAATAATGCGGCAATAAACATAGGGCACATATGTCTTTTCAAACTACTGATTTTGTTTTCATTGGGTAAATATCCAGAAGTGGGGTTACTGAATCAAATAGTACCTCCATTTCTAATTTTGGGGGAACCCTCCATACTGTTTTCCAGAGTAACTGTACCAGTTTACATTCCCACCAACAGTGCACAAGGGTTCTCCTTTCTCCACATCCTTGTCAACACTTGTTTCTGGCTTTTTTGATACAGCCATTGTGACTGGTGCGAGGTGGGATCTTGTTGTGGTTTTAAATTTGCATTTCCCTGATGACTAGTGATGTCGAGCAGCTTTTCATGCGTCTGTTGTTTTGTGATAAGGATTTTTTAATTTGATTTTTGACTTGATTTTGATAATTGATATTTTGATAAGGATGCCAAGACCATTTAAAGAGGAAAGACTAGGGTGCCTGGATGGGTTGTTTAAGCAACTGCCTTCAGCTCAGGTCATTATCCCAGAGGCCTGGAATCAAGCCCCACACTGGGCTTCTTGCACAGTGGGGAGTCTGCTTCTCCCTCTCCCTCTACGTTTCCTCCCTCCACCCCTGCTCAAGTTCTCATTCACTCTCTCTAAAATAAATAAATAAAATATTTTTAAAAAAATTTTTTAAGAGGAAGGAATAACATCTTCAACAAATGGTGCTGCGACAACTAGAATCCACATGCAAAGAATGAGGGTGAATCTCTATATCACACCATTTACAAAAAATAACTCAATATGGATCATAAACCTCAATGTAAGAACCCTAATCCTCTAAGAAAAACCTTAAGAGTAAATCTTCATGGCCTTGGGTTAGGGAATCATTTCCTAGATATAACACCAAAAGCAGAAGCAACAAAAGAAAAAATAAATTCTTTAAGCTTCATGAAAATTTATAACCTTTGTGCTTCAAAGAACACTATCAAGAAAGTGAAAAGACAACCCACAGAATGGGAGAAAATATTTTGATATTATATATCTGATAAGAAGTGGCTATCCCTAATATAGAAAGACCACTTACAATTCAACTTAAAATAGATAAATAAATAAAATTAAATAATTAAATAAATAAATAACTCAATTAAAATGTGGGCAAAAGGGGGCCTGGCTGATTCAGCTGGTAGAACATGTGACTCTTGACCTCCGGGTCATGAGTTCAAACCCCATATCAGATGTGGGGTTTTTTGGTTTTTTTGTTTTATTTATTTTTTTTTTTTAAGATTTTTTGCTAAAGAAGGTATACCAAGGGCCAATAAGTATGTGGAAAGATGCTTGGTATCATTAGCATTTAGAAAATGCAAATAAATACCCCAAGGATATATAACTTCACATCCACTAGGATGCTGAAATTAAAAAGACAGCTTATAACGAACGCTTGTATAGATGAGGAGAATAGAAACTTCATACATTGCTGAGAGGTTGTCAAATTGGACTTTCACTTTGGAAAACAGCTTGGAAGCTCTTCATATTACTAAATACAGAATTAGCACACCGCCCAACAATGGCACACACAGGTATTTACTCAAGAGAAATGAAAAAAAATATGTCTATATAAAAACTTGGACATAAATGTCCTTATTAGCATTTTTCATAATAGTGCAAAAGTAGAAACAACCCAAATGTCTGTCATCTAACAAACAGATGAACAAATGTGGTATACCTGTATAATGGAAAATTATTCAGTAAAAAAGGATATGAAGTACTAACAAGGCTCAACGGACAAACCTTGAAAATGGCATGTTAAGTATCAACACCCCACTGCCAGCGATCTGATTCCATTTCAGGGAACACCCAGAACAGGCAAATCCATGGAGACAGGACGTAGATTAGTGGTTGCCAAGGCCTAGCAATGGGGAAACGAGGAACAACTGATAGGGTACAGCGTTTCTTTTGGAGCCAATGAAAATATTCTAAATTACGTGATGCGGATGTCGGCACAATTCTGTGAATACATTAAAGCCTGCTGAACTGCATACTTTAAAAGGGTGGATCTTATGGTAAATGGATGACATCCCCACATAGCCGTTGTTAGAACAAAACCAAACCACTACAAAACTACTGCGTTTCCACCAGATTGAAAAAGATTCAAAAGCTCAGTGACAATGAGTTGGCAGACATGTGCTGAAACAGGTCCCTTCACATATTGCTGGTGGAGATGCCTGTAAACACAGTGTCTACAGAAGGGAAACTCTCAGTGCCTACCAAAATGAAATACCTGTCTTCGCGCCCAACCATCCAATTCTGAGGAATTAATTTTGCATATGGAACTTGCACTTACACAAAGTGATGTATGTATGAGATTACCCATTGCAGTAATGTTTATTACAACAAAATGCTGTAAATAATCAAAATGTCCATCAATAGAGAACAGAATAATTAAATTATGGATGTCCATCAAAGGGAGTACTGGGTAGACATAAAAAATGAAGAGAAAAAAAAAGCTTTTGATGGACTGGTACTCCAATCCCTCCAAGGTCTATCAAGTAAAATACAGGGTATATTATGTAAGCTCCTATTAGGTTAATAATCAGCATCATTAATCATTAAATATTCACTCCTACTACCCTTGGGAGGAACCTGTTTCCCCATCCCATCAACTCTGTACTGGATCACATGACTTCTGTTAACCAACGGCACGTGCATGGAAACAAGAGTGACATTTGTAAGCAAAGGATTTAGAGGCATTATATGTTTTTGCTAGGCTGCCTGGAGCTCCTGCCATCTGCCATGAGAAGTGCAAATAGCTCTTGCAGCCTCAGCATGGGTCCCAGAATGAGAGACATGTGGGGCAGACCTGGCTCCAACCCAGCCAAGTCCAGCTAGTACCAGCAGAGCTACCCTCAAGCCACAGCTGACCCCTACACCCACAAGCAAAAGTTCCTTGCTGGAAGCCATTGACTTTGGAGTCGTTTATTGTCACTGTAAGAGCTGCTATCCAAAAGGGAGTAAAAAGAATGTACGAAGTTTGTTTCCTTACAAGGCTACACAGGAATCTAATGACACGAGTTGACCCTGGGGACGTGAATTGGGTGGGTGAGTGACAAGGTGGCTGGAGGATTTATTCCCACAGTACAGCAGTTCAGACATTTTAAGTTTTGACCAAGGAATGGAATAATACATTCAGAGCATTACATTAAAAACTGGTCATTGTCAGGGCACCTGGGTGGCTCAGTGGGTTGGGCCTCTGCCTTAGGCCGGGGTCGTGGTCTCCGGGTCCTGGGATCAAGTCCCGCATTGGGCTCCTTGCTCGGCGGGGAGCCTGCCTCTCCCTCTCTCTCTCTCTGCCTGCCTCTCTGCCTACTTGTGATCTCTGTTGGATAAATAAATAAAGTCTTTTTTTTTAATTGGTCATTGTCAGGAATTCTTCTGAATAAAATAGATTTTATCTATTTTATTAAAACAAAACAAAACCACTACAAAACTACTGAATTTCCACCAGATTGAAAAAGATTCTATATCAATGGAGGCACCCACAGCATAAAGGCAAATTATTCAAAGAAGCTAATGTTAGATACAGGAAAGAACAAGTGGCCAGTGTAAGAAGTAGAGATTTATGTAGCTGCTGTGGCCTGGTAGCACAGTCCATGGGAGGTGGTGGGAAGCTGCTTTCTCTTTTGTTTTCATCCTCTCCACCAATGGCAAAACAGCCCCATGTGTTTTGGTAAGCCATTTAACTGCTTTGGGACTAGTGTCTGCATTTGTTAAATGAGTAGGAGTTTTCCAAGACCTCTGACAGTAATCAGCCAGTTTTCTTTTTTTAATTCTATAGATGACAATGATTGAGAGGAAATCACCACAACATTCATGTTAAATAACATACACAGAGCAAAGTCAGCCTGCAAAAATGTAAAAATAGCTATCATGTTGTTTCATTGTAGGATAATTTCACCAACTGACTTTCATGAGATGAGACTATTAAGGTATTTTCCTTAGAGTACGAATGAGTTTGTGTCACATTTTTTTTCTTCAAATTTATGATTGCAAAAGATCTCAGAAATCTTAATTACCACAAAATTATCACCAAAACCAGGGGAGGTTATGCATTTGATACACCATGTAACAGCTGATAGTGATTTTTATATATGAAGATTATTTGTTTGTTTGTTAAGATTTTTCTTTATTTATTCGACAGACAGAGATCACAAATAGGCAGAGAAGCAGGCAGAGAGAGGGGGCAAAGCAGACTCCCTGCTGTCCACAGAGCCCGATGCGGGGCTCCATCCCAGGACCCTGAGATCATGACCTGAGCAGAAGGCAGGGGCCTAACCCACTGAGCCACCCAGGCGCCCCTGCAGATTGTTTCTAAGGAACTCAGCTTTAGACATTTAGCAACAATAAAAAGGTGAAAATCTACAAACAGCCTTCTTTTTTTTTTTTTTTAAAGATTTTATCTACTTATTTGACAGACAGAGATCACAAGTAGGCAGAGAGGCAGGCAGAGAGAGGAGAAAGCAGGCTCCCCGCTGAGCAGAGAGCCCGATGTAGGGCTCGATCCCAGGACCCTGGGATCATGACCTGAGCCGAAGGCAGAGGCTTTAACCCACTGAGCCACTCAGGTGCCCCTACAAACAGCCTTCTGTCATGCTGAGTTTTCTTCACTCTCCCATAGCTCTCTTGTTTACTCATAGACTCCAATAACTCAAAAGCTGCAAATTCTTTTTTTCGAGGCAATAGTATCACAATTAGACATTAACCTCAAGCCAAGAACTGTTTCAGTCCCTTAGGACTACAATTTATCCTTATAAAAGAAGCCAGGCAAGAACTTTTTATTGGTTAAATAGGTAGCAAGGGAATGGAAGAGAAGCAAGGGACAATAAATCCACTTATTTCTCTCTAGGGGAAGTGAGATTGGTCGGTGCACAGGGCAACAAACTAAAACCCATACCCCACCCTTGTGTGCAAACACAAACACAAACCTTCAAGACCAATGAACAGAACTAATCTTATGTACACTTAGAGAAATTTGAAGGACTGCAGAGCACTAGAAATTCCATCATTTCAGAGTTTTTCCATTGCATCGCTTGCCTTAAAGTATCTATATAAGATAAATACTCTCAGGAGGAGTTGCTTATGAAGAAACAGGAAGTCTTAGTAAGCTTTGTCACAGAAGGCTTCTCCAGTTTGAGTCACATCACTTCTCCAAAATAATGTTCTACTGCTCCCTCCAAAATCCCAGAGTTCAGTAAGATCAGGTTATTAGGATTTACTACCTAACGCTTTACACATAATCTTATGATACCTGCCCTAGATCTAGTCTAAAGCAGTTCTATAAATATCAAACAACAGTTATTACCATATTTCAGAAGTATATCATAATACTAGCAAAAATAATGGGGTATTATAGGTTTTACAGCCTAATGTTATTCATTTATAGTGATAAACGTTTAAATTATTTTAATTCCACAACATATTTTATCTATTTCATTGCATCTCACTCATGACAGTTTTCCCTGAACTCAGAAAGTGGGATCAGTTTCTTTTGTTTTTAAACCAACTGTTTCAACGTTCATACTAAGTTGAGATATCTTCCTACATTCTAAGTAATCTCCACACCAAATACTCAAACTCATGACCAGGAGACCACGAGTCAGATGTTCTACTGACGGAGACAGACATATCTTCCTACATACTAAATTCTTAGGAAAAAGCAGAGGTCTTCTTGGAGAAACCTAGATCATCAACCTTTTCCCATTCAGGTAAAGTTAACTCACACTTCTGTTACCAGAAGGATAGAGCAACTTGCAACAGACCAATAATCTCTATGAGAATGATTAGAAAAAATTGTAAAAATTAAATATTTGTTTAACAGCATACTACAGTTGCCAAAGGAGAAAGGATCAAAGCAGCCAAGATTCTGGAGAGCAAAAACACTGCAGAAAGGTAAGCTGGTGTTGAGCATTGAGTCTAAATGAAGGCTCCTTATCAATTCTAGTTGTAAGCCAAGAGGCTGATAATTTAAGTTTTTCTCTGGCAGGTGACCACAGCTGAAGACAGGAACCAGAAGACAGTATGTAAGTCTCACAAACTGGAGAAACAATGTTGGAATTTTGTGAAGCCTGTATTTCAGAGAGTAAGGCAGAGTGGAAACTCTGGTGGAGAGCCACTGTCCCTCTAAGAATTACCTATTTTTAAAACTGAATGTCTTGGGAGGCTGTAAACCTGAGCAGAAATCCCCTGAGAGTCAGAGTAATACTTCTACAGTCTCACTGGGATATTGATACAGAAATGGAGAGTTCAGAATCTACTAGAGGGGAGGCCCCCAGTGAACATATCAGGCTCTCAGAAGAAAGTACTGAAAATCTAGATTTGGTATGACCCAAAGGTAGACAGAACATTTTCAAAAATAAAACATAAAATAAAAGCTTGAGTCATCACACTCCCTGAATGGAGTATTGTTGCAAGTCCCCTCTTTATATGCCTAGCAGAAGAAAAGGAAAACACTCTCTGGAAAAATAGGAACAGTGGCCAGTACAATGTTTATGTACAATGTCTATATTTTAATTTTAAAAGATTTACTAAGCATGCCAAGACACAGGCACAAATTATTGTAAGCCAATAGGAGGAATAAAACAATAAACAGACCTAAAGGAAATCAAGATAGTAAGTTGACAATTAAGAATTTCAAGGAAACAGGGGCACCTGGGTGGCTCAGTGGGTTAAAGCCTCTGCCTTCGGTTCAGGTCATGATCCCAGGGTCCTGGGATTGAGCCCTGCATCAGGCTCTCTGCTCTGCGGGGAGCCTGCTTCCCCCTTTCTCTCTCTGCCTGCCTCTCTGCCTACTAGTGATCTCTGTCAAATAAATAAATAAAATCCCTTTAAAAAAAGAATTTCAAGGAAACAACAATTAGCATGTTCAAGAATAGAGAGGCAAAGCTGGAGAAAATAGAATAAAAGATGGAGACTTTTATCATAGGGTTGTAATTTATTTAAAATGTTAATCCTATAATGGAAGCACATAATAAACTGAAAATCAAATGTGTATTTTAGCAGCAGTTTTGACATAGCAGAAGATAGGATTAGTGAACTAGAAGACATGTTAACAAAATAATCAAACAGAAGCACTGAGATTAAAAAATGAAGAGGAAATATAGAAGAGTGGTGGATAGTATGAGCTACAGTGAAGAGCTGTAATGTTCAGATGAAAGAAGGGGAGTGTAAGAATATTAGGGGGAAAAAAGGGCATGAAAATTTTCCAGAATGAATCAAAGACATTAACCCATGGATCAATTACCAGCCTAGATCTCTGCAGGCAGCAGAAGTAGCCTTTAAAAGTGGGGGGGGGGAAGCTTTCTCAGATAAACAATAATTGAGGAAATTTCTCACCAGTAGTCCTGCCTTATGAGAAATGTTGGAAGTTCTTCAGAGAGAAGGAAAGTGCTATAGAAGAAACACTACAAACCATAAGCTAAATAAATCAAATAAGATGTAAGCACCTAGGGGCGCCTGGGTGGTTCAGTGGGTTAAGCCTCGGCCTTCGGCTCAGGTCATGATCTCAGGGGTCTTGGGATTGAGCCCCACATCTGGCTTTCTGCTCAGCAGGGAGTCTGCTTCTCTCTCTTTCTCTCTCTGCCTGCCTTTCTGCCTACTTGTGATCTCTGTCAAATAAATAATTTTTTTTTTAAAGATATAACCACCTAACAGCAAGTCTGCTTTGCCTGCCAGGAGAGTTGAAGGAATTTACAGTTATGAGATGCTCAGGTTAACCCACCCAAGTGACTCCATCCTGGGTCTCAGGGTCTACTGTTCCCTTATGATGGCCCTGACTTTGATACAGGAAACCTATCAAGGCTGTGCAGTCAGCCTCCTTTGCAATTAAGCTACACTTAGAATCAGATCCCAGACCTGATATTTCAGCAGAGCATGGCCTAAGGCTGGAGATGAAAGTACTCCCCTTAAAAGCTGACTCAAAGGATCCCTAACACTTAACAGTATTTCTTTTTTGCAAGATCTTCACTGCTTTGAAAAATACTTACCTCCTACCACAACCCTTATAATTATTCTTGCCTTTATACCATCTGGCACAGCATTTACTGATCTCATTTCTTCCCCTTCCACCTATACCTTTTCCCAATTAAATGTACATGGAAGCTTTAGTATTTATGTTCTAATTGCCAAAGAGGTTTTAGCATCACACTTACTCTAACAACAGACCTCAGATAGGTGGGAAAACCATCATCAAAACCCCAAGCTGTGTATCTACTTCCCAGAGGCACTCCTTGTACCAACTGTTATAGTCCAAGCTTCCTAGAAAACAGAGCCAAAGGCTAAGCTTACAAGCTAATGCTTTGTAATTGTGGGAAGTACAATTCAGCAAATTATGAATGAAGGGAAAAGAAAATGAGGGAAGACAAATACAGAGTGGTATGTGGCCAAGTTGCTAAGCCTCCAAGAATGCGCTGTTCTTTTGCTCGTTCATGTGGGATGTTTCAAGGATATTGCAACTATTTTTCTGTTGAAACAGTTGACCATAGGAAGAAGGAAGAATATGATATCTGCTGGCTCCCTTCATCTTTTGTCTTTTATTAGTCAAATTTTATCATACAGAACATTTATTCTCCTGTACTCCCAGGTTATGAGAAGCTGTTGGGGAAGCCAGTCTCCCAGGATAGCATTTCATCTGAGTCCAGAAGTGGTGGGAGAAGCCAGCACCTGATGGGAGACAGGCCAGTTTTGCAGACCAAAGCCCTAGTGGTTTCCACCATCCTGGGGACAATGGAGGCTGCCAGAGGCTGCTCCCCTTCACGGGAGACTAGGACTCCCAGCAGTGTTGACAGTCTAAATGGCAGCAGTCTGAGTTTTCTCCATTAAGCAAGTGGCCAAGTGTTTGGGAAGCAAGAGAGGCCAAGCAAATCTGGGAAATGTAAAAATCGATACTAATATACATACCATTTAGACAACTGTCTACTGAACATCTCCAAAGGAATGGAGATACAATTGGTGTGTCCGAAACTGAACTCAAGTTGTCTATTCTCCTGCTGCACTCCAGCCAAAGTGAATACCACCAATTTACTCACTTACCAAGACACAAAACTAGCTGTCATCTGTCCCAATGCCCTTTCCTACAAATAAACCCCAATATTTAACTTCCACCTCCTGAAAATTATCTGTAAAGCATTATCCCTACCTTCATTCAAGCATGTTTTGTTTCTTACCTGGAAAATTACAAGTGTCTTAACTAGTCTCATTGTCTCCATTCTTGCTTCCAGTTATGCCATTCTCCAAATCAGAGTATGGGGAAAGGGTGAAAGTAGGGTAGGAATTAAGAGCACACACTCTGAAGTCAAACTAAGTTTGGTTCTAGTTCCTTTGCTTATTAGCTGAGTGACTTTGGTCAAGTTAACTAACCTTCTTTCCTTCAGTTCCCTGATGGTTTTTGGATTCAACAATGGGTCTAAAGTGAGGGAGTATGATCCATGTCTAGATCTATTCATGGGATCACTGAGGAGCAAAGTGTTTTAAGGGTAGGAATTGACGTTTATGTCATTTCAATTTTGCTGCCTCCTTGATGGGAAGATGTTGGTCATGGTCTTGTCTTGTGCAAGTTTAAGGAAGACCATGCCTGTGGGCATTATCTACACTGTAAAAAGTCCTCTATTTCATAGCCTTCATCATTTTTCAGGTGACTGATGTGGTTGATTCTGAGAGGTTCTTTCTAGGGCTTAGACAGTGCTGACAAGGTCCACTGACATGAAGAGTTAGGTGAATCCAAGGGCTTTGCCATAACTTTTGATGCTCTCATTTGTGCTGTAAGTGTCTGGCTTAGGAGGTGAAGAGATTACAAGAACAAATGAAGAGTATTTTCAAAACGGAAATAATTTTAGATTTCATTTTACTTAAGAGATTTGTCGGAGGAAAAGCCATTTACAAAGATTTGTTGAAGGAGCTGAGTAACTGTCTTTGGGCTGGACCCACCAGAGGTGAAGATGAAATGGACGGCACAGAGATTATGTGAGGGAAAGGCATGATTTAGGATCCTACACTGACAAACATGAGGGGGATCCAGGGACCACTGGCACCAAATGCCTCATTTTATACATCACATTAGCCCAGAGAGCAAGAACTTGGGGCCAGTGGTTCCCAGGTTAGCTCAGTTTCTATTACACCATATTATCAGTTTCCTAGGGCCTCCATAAGACATTACACAAATTTGCTGGTTTAAGACCACAGAAATTTATTCTTGGTCAGTTCTGGAGCAGAGAAGTCTGAAGTCAAAGTGTCTGCAGGGCCACACTTTTTCTCTGAAAACTTTAGAGGACAAAACTCCCTTGACTCTCCCAGTTTCTATTGCCTGTGGCCAAGCCAATCCAATTTCTGCCTCTTTCTTCACATGGTTTTTCCTTCTGTGTGTGTCTCCATGTCTTCAACTCATCTTATATTTGTCATTGGATGTGAAGATGATTTCATCTTGAGATCCTTTTTCTTTTAAAGATTTTATTTATTTATTCATTTGACAGGCAGAGATCACAAGTAGACAGAGTGGCAGGCAGAGAGAGAGGAAGAAGCAGGCTCGCCACTGAGCAGAAAGCCTGACATGGGGCTTGATCCCAGGACTCTGGGATCACAACCAGAGCCAAAGGCATAGGCTTTAACCCACTGAGCCACCCAGGCGCCCCTGATCTTCAGATCCTTAACTAATTATATCTTCAAAGATCCTATTTCCAAATAAGGTCACATTCTGAGGTTTTATACCCTTTTTGACAAGAGGACTATTCATGGATCTAAAGGAGGGGGTGTTGGATCCTCCACCTCTCCCCAAACCTTAGGCCATCTCCTCAGTTACAAATGGAGAGGGTAATTAATATTCTTCTCCTCACAAGAGCTGAGGGTTGCGGTAGGAATAAAGTGGGATAATCCACATGGGGCACTTAGCCCAGATTGGACACATGGCTAGGGCTCAATAAATACTACATGCTATTAATCAAAGCCATCACTGATACTTTGGAAGGGTTCACATAATATATAAAATAAGACTCAATGACTATGTGGAGAATGCCATCCAATAGCTAGCAAGTTATTCCCAACCAGGTCACTCATTCTTTGACTCTGTTTTGGGAAAGGCCCAATGCTGATGCAAATACTTCCAGTGGCACTTTTTTTTGTGGACTCCTACCTGATCTCTCTGGCTCTTAGCACTTTTTTGTGCTGTCGACGAGTACCAGATTGACATTTGAAGATTAAGCTCTAGTATCTGGACTACAGCAGGGATGAGCATAAATGTGCAAAAACTCTCAGGGTAAATGGATCCAGGACCTAGGCTTGAAAATCTGACTGCTCGTGGGAACCTCAATCTCTGATTAAAGTGGCTAGGTCTTGCCAGAAAAGCATGCTCTAACCTCAGGAAACGGCCATCAGGATAGAAAGCTGGGATGGGGGGCAGGAAGACAGATGAACCCTAGGGTGGAGTCCAATGGTGGCAGCTTGATGTCCAATTACAGCATCTTAAGGAGAAGCATGGTGCAACGCTGGGAAGGGGAGCTGAGATAAAGACACGTCTACTAAATCATGGGATCAGGGCCGCACTTACTCTGGTGAGACTGCGTGGCACTATCCAGAACCCCTTCACGATGCAAACACTCGTTCCCCCAGCCCTTGACAATAGCAGCTCCCAGGGAACCTGCTTAAGCTAAAGAGAGCCACCTACCCAAGGATACACATCCTCCCTGGAAACAACCAATAGCCAAAGTCCGGTCCATGAGCAGGGCTTTGAAGGACTGATGCTTTTCCTTGGATAGAACAACTCAGAAGGATCATCCCAGCCCCAAAGACCCTACAGGATGAGCTACAGTTTCTGTTACAACTGCACCGCAGTCCAACGTCCACTCGACCCAGTTTTGCTTCTTTCCTTCCCCCACTGCTGTGATCCCGAGAGGAGCCCAATAAAACTCTTGCATGCAAATTACCCTTCGCAAAATCCCAGAAAAGCAGGTTTTAACAGTCATTTTATAGATGAGAAAAACTGAACCTCCCAGATCAGCAACTTCTCCAAAGACATTCAGCTGGTAAATGGCAAAGTCCTGGTATTAAACCCCAGTACGTGCAGCCCCCAAAGCGTTTGGTTCATTCACTGCCTTCTCTGCCTTCAGCGAGTCACCAGCAATAAAACAGAGATTAAACATTTCCAAGATGGGCAAATAGGAATCCAAACATGCTGTCGTATGGGTAAGATTCCCTTTATGCTTTCCTGGCTTGCCCTGTTGTTGGGGCTGCAGTGTTGTTTCTTGTTATCTCGTTCAACTTTGGTTGCTCAATGTTTGTTTTCTTTTATTAGCCCACTGTATGCTTAGGGACAGGCTCCAGTTCTCTAGTCGTGTTTATCTAGTTCCATCTATGCTTCAGCCATCTGTTTCCCTCGAGGTGACTGAAATTCTCCCCGCCCCCTCTGAGATTTCCCTACTTCTTACTTGATAAAGGAAGCCAGACTAGGTGATTCAATGTCACCATCCTCGTCTTTGTCCTCCTCCTACTTCCCATCATAATCAACATGAAAACACCAAGAGGGAACCTTAAGAAGCAACAGGATGGCCATTTCCATGCATGTGAAAATATGTCACGTGACAGCAGCAGCACATTTGTCATGCTTGGATTTAGAACTATGATCATAGTGAATCAGGGAAATGTTGTAGTTCACCAAACAGAAAAATTTTCCAGTTTTATTAAGAAATAATTGACACACATCACCATAGACACTTAAGACGTAGAGCATGATCTGTATAGATTGGGGAATGATTACCATGGGTTCAGCTAACTTCTGTCTTTTCATACAGATAACAGTAAAAAGAAAAGAAAGAATAATAGAGAAACAAAATGTTCTCCTATGTCAAGAACTCCTAAGATTTACTCTCGTAACTTTCCTGCATACCGTAGTAATAATTACCATGATGTAGGTCACATCCCCAGTACTTATTTATCTTATAACTGGCAGATTGTACTTTTGTGACCATCTTCCTCCAGTTTCCTGTCTCCCCATTACCCACCTCTTGGTAACCTCAAGCCTTATCTCTTATTCTGAGTTGGTTGTGAGTTAATTTTTGGGGGGGGGATTCCACATTTAAGTGAGATCATACAGTATTTGTCTTTCTCTGTTCGACTTACTTCACCTAGCATAGTGCACTCAAGGGTCAATCCATGTTGTCACAAATAGTAGGGTTCCCCTTTTTATGGCTGTATAATGTTACCTTGTGTGTAGCCCAGCTTCTTTTTCCAGTCGTCGATCCATGAACGTAGGTTGTTTCTGTAACACGGCTATTGTAAATAATGCTGTTTGGAACATGTAAAATGCAGGTATCTTTTCAAATCAGTGTTGTAGTTACTTTTGGATATATTCCCAAAAGTAGAATTTCTAGATCATATGGTAGTTTTGCTTTTAATTTCTGGAGAATTCTGTATACTGTTTTCCATAGGGGCTGCACTAATTGACAATCCACCAACAGGTCACAAGTGTTCCCCTTACTCCACAACCATGCCAGCATTTGTTATCACTTCTCTTCTCTTCTCTTTTTTTCTTTCTTTCCTTCCTTCTTTCTCTTTCTTTCTCTCTCTCTCTCTCTTTCTTTCTTTCTTTTTCCTTCTTTCTAGGGGGAGGACAGAGGTAGAGGGAGAGAGAATGTTGCAGGGCTTGATCTCACAACCCTGAGATCATGACCTGAACTGAAATCAGGAGTCAGATGCTTAACCGACTGAACCACCAAGGTGCCCCTCTCTTGTCTTTTTGATGATGGCCATATTCTAACAGGCATGAAGTTATACCTCATTATGGTTTTAGTTTTCATTTCCCTGATAGCAATATTGATCATCTTTTCATGTACCTGTTGTCCCCTCATGTATATTCTTTGGAGAAATGTCTAGTCAGGTCCTTTGCTCATTTTTAAATTGGGTTATTTTTAATTTTTACATATTTATTTATATCACCATTAAATTGTATGAGTTCTGTATGTATTTTGGATATTAATCCCTTACCAGATATATGGTTTGCAAATATTTTCCCCCTTTCATACACTGTATTTTTCACTTTGTTGATGGTTTCTTCTCTGTGCAAAGCTTTTTAGTTTGATGCAGCCCCATTTGTTTCTTTTTGATTTTTTTGCTTGTGCTTTGTGTGTTATATTCAAAACATTACCAGGATTCATGTCAAGGAGTTTTAGTCCTGTTTTCTTCTAGAAGTTTCATGGTTTCAGATCTTACATTTAAGTCTGTAATCCATTTTGAGTTAATTCATGTGAATGGTATAAAATGGAGTCCAGTTTCTTTCTTTTACATGTGAATATCCAATTATCCCAGCACCATTAATTGAAAAAAGTCTTTTTTTTCATTGACTATTCTTTGCTCCCTTGTCAAGTATCAGTTGAACAGATATGCTTGGATTTATTTCTTGGCTCTCAATTCCGTTTCATTGGTGTGTTTGTCTGCTTTTATGCAAGTACCATACTGTTTTGATAACTACAGCTTTATAGTATAGCTTGAAATCAGGAAGTGTGATACCTCTTTCTTCGTTCTTTCTCGGGACTTCTTTGGCTATTTGGGGTCTTTTGTGGTTCCATATAAATTTCAGAAGCACTTATCTACTTCTGTAAAAAGTGCCACTGGAAACTCGACAGGGATTGCATTGGATCTATAGATGGTCTTTTGTAGTATTGACATTTTAAAAATATTAATTCTTGTGCTCGCTTTGGCAGCACATATACTAAAATTAAAAATATTAATTCTTGCAGTCTCTGAACAAGAGATACCTATCTATTTATTTGTGTCTTCTTTGATTTCTTCCATCACTGTCTTGTAGTTTTCAGTGAAGAGAATTTTCATCTCCATGGTTAAGTTTATCAAATATTTCATTGTTTTGAAGCTTCTATAAATGGGATTGATTTCTTTTTTTCTTTTTCAGAAGTTTTATTTTTGGTTTATAGAAACATGTTAACTTGTATCCTGCAACATTACTGAATTCATTGATTGGATATAACAGTTTTGGTTGAGTCTTTAGGCTTTTATGTATAAACTCATGTCATCTGCATATGGACACAATTTTACTTCTTCCTATCCAATTCTGACTGCCTCTTATTTCTTTTTCATTTCTGCTTCCTGTGGCAAGGACTTCTGGTATCATGTTGAATAAGAGCAGTGAGAGGGAATATATTGTCTCCTTTTTGGTCTTAGAAAATGGCTTTCATCCTTTCACCTCTGGAGTATGATGTTAGCTATGGGATTATCATACACGGCTGTTATTACATTGAGATATGCTCCATCTATGTCTAATTTGTTAAGAGTTTTGTTAATCATATATGGGTGTGGAATTTTGTCAAATGCTTCTTCTGTGTCTTTTGAGATGATCATATAACTATTTATTTATTTTATGGATTTTATTCATTTATTTGACAGAGAGAGACATGGCAGGAGAGAGAACACAGCACGGGGAGTAGGAAAGGGAGAAGCAGGCTTCCAGCTGAGCAGGGAGCCCGGTGTGGGGCTCTATCCCAGGACCCTGGGACCATGATCAGAGCCGAAGGCATACGCCCAATGACTGAGCCACCCAGGCATCCTAGTCATGTAACTTTTATCCTTCATTTAAGTAATGTGGTATATCATGTTGATTGATTCATTTCATTCTATTAATGCAGTGTATCACTTTGATTGATCTGCATGTGTTGAATCATCCTTGCATCTTAGGGATAAATCCCACACAATCACAGTGAATGATCTTTTTAATGTGCCGCTGAGTTCAGGTTGGTAATATTTTACTGAGAATTTTTGCATCTATATTTATCAGGAACATTGGCCTTTAGATTTTTTTACTACTAATGTCTTTTTCTGGTTTTGGCATCAGGATAATTCTGGCCTTGTAAAATGAGTCAAACAGGATTTTTGAACCAAAAAGATCTGACTTGATTTTCTGTTTCAGTACATACTAGCTACATAATCTTAAGTCAGTTGCTAAACTCCTATATGCAATATTTTTATTCGTAAAATAGAGCTAATAATAGTAATTATTTTGTGTGTGTGTGTATGCGGATTGGTTGATGCATACATAAAGGACTTAGTCCAGTGCTATAAATAAAGCAAATGCACTGTCAAGGTTACCTACTGACGTATGGAAGTTAAGGTGATAAATTTGAGTTGTTCCTAAGAAATATACTAAATGATATTTAGAGCAGTTCAACAAAGAGATAAGCTGAGTTCCGGCAGAAGACAGCTCTAAAAATGGGAGAGTGCTTTCCATTATGGAGAATTTTTTTTTTCATTTTGGAGTTTAAAAATAAATGATTGCGTTGGTCTCTGACACGTACAACTGCTTGCTCAAATCCATGGGCTGGCTGAGTAAACACAGAGCATATAGCTTTCAGGATGTTTGTTCAGTATGAGGTAAAAAGGAAAAACAATACTCATCCTCTGCTGGTCAAAATTTTACCCAAAACTTTTACCAAACGGGGATAATTCCCAGCACTTCCAGGCTGCCCATGTTTGGACACCCTGTGGCATTGAGAGAGAAGTCCTGTGTCTAGATGTATATAAAAAAGTGTATAATGAACTCCTGGAAATGAGTGAGCCAACGTCAAACAACCCTAAAGAACATTGTTTTGGATGAGATGCTTGAACAGGTACTTCACCAAAGGGGATATTTAAGGGACCGGTAAACATTCTAGAAAGTATTCATAATCAGTAGTCCTCATGGAAATGGAAATCAAAAGCACAAAGAGATATGACTACACAGCGACCAGAAATACCAAAATTAGAAGACAGGAAAACCCCATTGGTGTGGATATAGAACAACTAAAACTCTTCTACACTGTTTGTGAGAATGTGATTTAGTAATATTTCCTTGGAAAACTATTTGGTCATATATTCTAAAGTTGAACATGACCCTACTCTATTAGCCAAGAATTCTATTTCTATGCATTTACTCAAGAGAAATGTAATGTAAATTCACCAAAAGACACACGCAATAGAGTTCATAGTTACATTACTACAATAAGGCTAAATCAGGGTTTCCTGACCTCGGTACTCTTGACATGTTGGATTGGGTAATTCTTTGTTGTGGGAGGCTTTTCTGTGCTTGTAGGCTAGTTAGCAGCATCTCTGGACTCAACTCACTAAATTCCAATAGCAACGCCAGCCCACCCCGCCATAAAAACCGAAAATGTTTCCAGACATTGCCAATGTCCCCAGGGGAGCAATGTCCCCTGGGTCCCCACCCCCAGCAGAAAACAATTTCCCTAAAATGTGAACAACCATCAACAGTAGTATGAATAAATAATTGGAGCATATTAATTCATTACAATATTACATTATTATACATATTATACATTACAATATTACATGTCAGTAAAAATAACTCAACATGGATGGTATCTCAAAAATGTTCAACCAAGAACCTAGACCCAGTAGAGCTCATCCCATATATATTCTTTATATGTAAGTTCAAACACAAATAAAACAAGCCTATGATTATAGAAATCAGAAAAGTGATGAACTCTGGAGGGAATAATAGTCTGAAAGAGACATAAGACAGGCTTTTAGGATGCTAGTGACACTCTTGATCTCACTTATGTTATTACGTTCAATATACCAAATGCAAGTTTTTTAAGCTATATGGATTTATGAATTGTGCAATTTCTGTATATATATTATGTTTCAACATAAAAGTATATCCCTGAAATAGACTTTAGTTTTCTTACCAGGAGAATTTTCTTTAAAAAATAAATTTAGGGGGCGCCTGGGTGGCTCAGTGGGTTAAGCCGCTGCCTTCGGCTCAGGTCATGATCTCAGGGTCCTGGGATCGAGCCCCACATCAGGCTCTCTGCTCGGCAGGGAGCCTGCTTCCTCCTCTCTCTCCACCTGCCTCTCTGCCTGCTTGTGATCTCTGTCTGTCAAATAAATAAATAAAATCTTTTAAAAAAAAATAAATTTAGTCTCATACATTGCCCCCAGTGGAAAACCTACAGGCATCTTTTCTTATTGAAATATACATTGCTTTTCCCACTCTCCAATTTTTCGCTGAATATGGCCTCAATCTCAGGTTGCTTTGGTCTGCTTCTGATCACCAAACAATCCAGATGAACCATTATAGGGATTTGGAGCAACGTGGCGTTCTACTAAACCAGCCCCGCTCTATACTTTTCCCCTCTGCGGAGTACGGTATGGATTTCTCAAGTTAAAAATTGTTTTTTTTTTTTTTAGAATTTTCCACTCTTTCAAATAAGTAGTACCTTTCTAGGTTGGTAGTCATTACACTAATATAAGTGATCGATTCTACCCCAGTTGAGTCTGCCAATGGATGAATTACTTAGGACATAATCCTTATATTTTGGTCCACTTATATGTAGTTAGGTACAGATGTTGTGCAATGTTGGACCCACTAAAAGCCTTGTCTTCTCAAAAATATACTCTTCACACCAGATCATTCTGAAAGTTACGATGTTTTTAAGCTGTTATTTCCAGTTCTGAAAGCCCTTTGTAAAATGAATACTTTTTTTTAAAGAAACAATATATTATTTGTCAGACTTCGTTAAAACAGTGAAAAATTTGTTGATTTATCAATTAAGTGAAGAATGCAGCTCGAAGGAGGTTAATTATGGATTGCCTATGAGAAGGTTAGTGGAGAGAGGAGGACATGTGATTGAATGGGAGAGGTCATGTGGCAATTTCAAAATTGGTCCACAAATTCATGGGTATTTTTTTCCATCAAGAGGTAGGGTCTATCTCTCCTCACCTTGAATGAGAGCTGGCCTTAGTATCTAAATTATGCCAATAAAATGCAGGAGCAGTGTCTTCCCAGGCTGTGTGGCTTCCAGGGCTCGGTCAGAAAAGGCCGTGTGGTTTCTACATGATTGTGTCACACCACTCAGTCAGCGGAAGTCAGCCACCATGGATGAAGTCTGACTACTCTAGACCACCAGACTGGAGAGGAGGCAGTCCCAGCAGAGCTTCCATCCATCCAACAGCCAGCATCAATTGCCAGCTCCCAGAAAGAGCCATCTTGGACATCATCCCAGCAGACCCTCAGATGACTGAAGCGAATGTCGGATACCACCGCACCAGAGACCTCAAGGAAGCACAGTCTAGCCCAACCCTCCCATGACATCCTCCAGAAAATAAAATGGGTGTTTTATGCTCTTGCTTTGGGAGATAATTTGTTATGCAGTAGCTGTAATAGGAACGGAAACAATCATGAGCTCCTTCTACAGACAGTGGCTCCGCGCAGCTGAGCTCAACAAGCACGTACTGAATTTCTGCTGTGTGGCATACAGGGTATCAGGACCTGGAGATTCCAAGATCGTACAGTTAGAGTCTCTGCCAACCAGGGGTGTCGACGACGTTGTGAACAACTACAGCAACGTGCAGTTAGAAGCACAGTAAGAGCTATAAGGACAAGGAACAGAGGCGTACAGATTAAGATGTGGTTAGCCACTTCCTAGACGGCAGGGCATGGTGGCCAGGTTCAAATTCCAGGCTAAAAACTACTTTATGCTGCAACCTTGGACACGTTACTTCACCTCTCTGAACCTATTTTCTTCTTTATGGAAAGGGTTCCCTGGCTGTATTCATTCCTCTCCAGGAAAGAAGCAACTTAATTCAACTGGTAAGTTTGGGACATGAGGCAAACATATGTGTCAGCCCCTTCCTCTTTCATTTTTCTTTGGTTCTGGTTGCCTGCAGACCCCAGGAATTTGCTCTTCTCCCTGCCATATGGCGGTCAAGGTCTGCCCTTTCAGGTTCAGGGAAAACTCATGCCACAGATCTATGCCACATTCTAAGCAATAGCTTTATCCATTACGGAACAACCATGTGTTTCCCAGAGGCCTATCTTAGCCTATCTGGGCTCCCGCAACAGACTAACATAGTATGGGTGGCTTCTAAGCCACAGAAAGTTATTTCTGCCAGTTCCGGAAGCTGAGAAGTCCAACATCAAGGTGTCATCACAATTCGGGGCCTGGTGAGAGCCACTTCCTGGTTTGCAGGCAGCCATCTTTTCACGTGGTGGAAGGGGCAGGCAAGCCCTCTGGGGCCTCTCTTACAAGGAAGGGCACCAACCCCCCTGGTGAGACTTCTACCCTTGTGACCTAGTCACCTCCCAAAGGCCCCGCATCCTAATACCGTCACACGGGGATTAGGTTTCAATGTATGAATTCTGGGGAGACACGTTCAGTCTTATTCGGCATGCCTTATTTTTTTCTTTTTTCTCAGTGGGTTCAATATTTGGGCAGGGGCACACTGTGTACAACATCTCTTATGCTGAGTCAGAAATCTGAGAACCCCATGAAAATAATGTGGCGAGTCTTTAGTTGAGGGCAGGGCACAGGAATTTAGGTGGGGACTCCAGCGAGCACATCTCTGACCCTGGCGACGAGGGGAGGCTATCCTGAGCCATGCAGGTGTTTCTTACAACTGCACATTTATTTAGCCTTTAGCTGTCGTTACCAAGGTCTGTGGCTCTACGCCCGAGGCCCACCCCTATGGGATTTCTCACCCTGGTGGTTCATATCAACTTTGCCCACAGTGAGCTGCTGTTTCTATAGAGACCAAGCGACACGCACCAGAGCTCCGGAAAACAGTGGACAAGCCTCAGCGAAGAGAGAGCGTGCGGTGGGGTGCAAGCCTCCGCAGCCTGGTCTTAAACTAAGAGGCACAATTTTTCTAAGCAGTTGTAGCAGAGGTAAGGATTCAACTTTAGGACTAGGAGAATCCCTTCATCTACAGGCCTTTTACACATTGTTGGGCTTGGGGGAAAAAATCACTGTGACTTTCAAACTTGAAGGTACCTCCATTCCCCCTAAAATTATTCCTGCTAAGCCTAGATGGACCCGCTCCAGGCGGCTCTCAGGGTTAAGGAACAAACGGTGAATGGATCCCTTGAATGTGTGTAGTTGGTCCATGGGCTGGAAGGGTTTTAAAAAGACTTCATGGGAACCGAATGAGCTTTCAAGGAGGGGCGGCCTGGGAGTCTTCAGGGGTCACCTGGGCTAAGAGATGCCTGCAAGTTTTAGAGAAACAAGGAGACAATAAAGGCAGCAAGTTAAATGTTAAAACACAGCCGAGCTCCTCTGAAAAGAAGAGGAAGGGCAGAGCCGTGTCCCCTCCTGTGGAAAAAGGCAGCCCCGGGAAATGTACTTAGGGCCTGGAATATTGAGGCAACACAGCAGAAAATTCGGTCCTCGTGAGGCTCCTAAGCTTCCAAACATCCACAGAAGCGGCTGAGTGACAGTCCCACTGAGACAAGGCAGGAGGAGGAAAACCGTTCCCACAGGAGGTGGGTTTCAGGGGGTCCAACAGTTCCTTGGGCAGCCCTGTGACACCCCAGAGACAGTGGCGGCCAGAAGGCAGAGAACGAGGGGTTTCCAAAAGGGTGTGGGGACAATGCTGGTGAGGAAAGAAAAGTGTCTGAGATAAGACCAGGTCACTTGGGGGGTCACCTGACAAATTGCTCCACTTCTGGGCAATGTAAGTGTCTTTGGGACACACAGCAGGGGGTCTGCCCCAGCCCCGGCCCCAGGGGCCCTGGATGCTTTGTGTCAATATTAACCTCTTGCTGGGCAATTTCTCCCCAGTGAGTTTATTTATTTATTTGAATGAGTGAGACAGAGAGAGAGAGAGAGAGAGAGAGAGCAGAAGCAGGGGGGAAGAGCAAAGGGACAGGGACAAGCATGCTTCTCCCTAGTGTTGGATGAGCAGCTAGCAATTCCGGTCCCGCGGTCCTTAGCAGAAGTCACTGAGGGAGACTTCAGGAGAATGTTTGCTTTCTTGAGGACATGGAAGAGTTGCAGCCTATGTAGCCCTTTTGGCCTGGCCTCTTCTAGCCTTGAACATGCACTGAGGCCAAGGAACAGACCCCAGCTTGCGTGCAGCTTGGGGCGCTGAGCATGGGGTGCAGGACGAGGACAAGTGAATCACAGGGCTTGTGGCTTTGTCCTTATCAAGTCACTGAACCAACACTAACAGCTGTTTCCGTGGTTGATCGTGTGAATACCTCCTCATTGTTAAGTCAGGAGTCACGTTTTCTGCTGCCCCAGATAAACATATTCATAACTGAAAAAGGTCCTAAGTATCAGGTCTTTTGGGTTTGGGTTTAGCTGCCTTCCTCCATGTTTGGGTGTGCGTGCGCGTATATGGACATAACATCTGTGTGTGTGTGTGTGTGTGTGTGTGTGTGTGTGTGTGTGTGTGTGGACATGCTCTGTGCGTGTGTGTCAGGAGAATGTGGTGGAAAGAGTGACAGCTCTCTCTTAGTCTTTCTTCATAGAAATGACAGGAAGTTTATGAGATGCCTTCAGTATAAGAGCTTTCCCAAGGATCAAAAGGATCCCTAGAATTCATCAACTCCATCACTGTCCACACTGCCTACGTTCTAAAGAAAGTATCCTCTTCAGTTTCTCATCATCTCAAAACCATATATATGACCAGAGGATTTTTCTCAGTATTTAATCAGCACCTTACTTAATTATGTTTTGCTTTGTCCTCAGTGAATGAAGTGAAGAGACATCCCACCTCCCTTGACTGAAAACTGTTCTCTCCTCAGTGACCCTGGTACGTGCCTCTTCAGTCTTCTCTTCTGACAAAAGTAATGCAATTTCTTGCAACTCAGGCCCTGGAGGACAAATACTTCGCTTTGTCATCCTCTGGACTCCTCTGGACCATTTTCATAGCCTCCATGTCTTACTTCTTTTTTTTTTTTTTAAGATTTTATTTTTGTTTATTTGACAGACAGAGATCACAAGTAGGCAGAGAGGCAGGCAGAGAGAGAGGGGGAAGCAGGCTCCCTGCTGAGCCGAGAGCCCGATGCGGGGCTCGATCCCAGGACCCCAGGATCATGACCTGAGCTGAAGTAGAAGCTTTAACCCACTGAGCCACCCAGGTGCCCCTCCATGTCTTACTTCTGTAACTTGTCTGATGTCAGGTAGAAATATGAAAAGAAAGCCTGACAAGTGTCCAGGTCTGGAGAAGACCATTTCCAGCTCCCTTCATGATTTTAGTCACTTTCAAAGATATTCCTCCCTCTTTAATGTTTCTGACAAAGCTGGACATGTCTTATTTGTTTTAGGGAATGCTGAGTCTAGGTCAAAGTCATCTGGAAAAAAAAAAAGTTTGTTTTTGTTTGTTTGTTTGTTTGTTTGTTTTTTAGAAAATGTCCCGGCCCCCATCTGAGAAATTCTGATTTCATTGGTCAAAGCAGGGTCTCAGCATTGGCACTTTGTTAGAGCTCCTAAGGGAACCCAATGTGCAGAACACGTTTATCACCCCTTCCCTCTGGCTGTTCTTCACGTCTCATCATCTCCTACCTCCAGCTTTTTCTTGCTCCATAAATCCCGCCACACCTCCAAAGAGCGTACTCTCCATAGCTGTACTTTGTCTGTACAGGAACACACTCGATGCTTCCCACCTGGAAGGAAATAAACAGCAAACAGTTAGTGTTCTGCCCTGAGAATTCCTCTAGCTATCACCCTGTCCCTTTTCCTTACTAGCCTAACTTGTGGAAAAAAAGCAATGTATACCCCCTATTTCTTCATCTCCATCTCCCATTCTGGATTTTCATTTTATTTATTTATTTATTTATTTCTAAAAGATTTTATTTATTTACTTATTTATTTATTTGACAGACAGAAGTCACAAGCAGGCAGAGAGGCAGGCAGAGGGGGGTGGAGAAGCAGGCTCCCCGCTGAGCTGAGAGCCCGATGAGGGGCTCGATCCCAGGACCCTGCGATCATGGCCTGAGCCGAAGGCAGAGGCTTAACCCACTGAGCCACCCAGGAGCCCTGGGTTTTTAAACTTACCTCCTTACTCACGCCAAAAACTATTGCAGTCATCAAGGTACCAAATCTAAAAACTACTTCTCATTTTTGTTTTACTTCACTTTTCTGCAACAGTTGACATTACTGTCCCACTCTCCTCCACGGGTTCTCTTTGCCCAACTGGTACATTCAAAATGGTGGTTTACCCCAGACACCATCCTTTTCTACCTCTAAAATCTCTAAACGGTCTCTCTGAGTAATCCTAATTTCTCCCTGTCTTCAATCCCCTTGTTGATGTGCTATAAATAGGTCTATAGATCTTAGTTCCAGTTTCCTGAGTTTCAGACCCACGCATCTGGTTGCTTTCTTGCAGATATCTCCAAAACGGAATTAATTACTTCTCCTTATGCCATCCGTCCATCTTCTGCTCCTGTTCTCCCCTGTTTTTATTCATGGCACCACTAATCACCAGGTCACCAGAAACCAAAGACCAAGAATCAATTCAGCCTTCGCTTATGGACTTCTCTCATATTTTCACAAAATTTCCTTAATTCTACTTCTATAATATGTCTTAAAATTTCCCTCCACATCTCATGCCTTAGTCCAAACCCTCAACTCAAAAGGCAATGTATATAATGGTCTCCAGTTGGTCTACATCCTCCTACCTCAGCTTCCTCGAATCCATCTCCACACCAGTGCTAGAATGACCTTCGTAAAATGGGAATTTGATGACATTAATCTGCTAATTAAAACACATCAAATGTTCCTAATCTCTTATAATCCACAATTCATTCATTCAAGCCTTTTTGTCATCGGGTTTCTTTCTGTCCATTTTCACCCTCTCCCAGCACTCTGAGCTTCTTGGCATTCCTGAAACAAGTCATATCCCCATAACCTAGCACATATTATTATTCCCCAGCTAGAGATGTCACCAACAACCATCCGTCTGATAAACTCGTCCACATCTTTTAAGGATGGTGACGTCTATTCAGGCTTTCTTATCACCATTGTAACCCCACACCCCCACCATACCATCCAGAACATGGTAGGTGCTCAGCGAATATTTGCCATATGGAACTTTCCCTGCCCACTCACCCCCACTCCAGGCAACTTTCCCTGCCCACTCACTTCCCTACCCCACCTCCCACCACACCATCTGGAACATGGTAGGTGCTCAATGAGTATTTGCCATATGCAACTTTCCCTGCCCACTCACCCCCACTGTAGTTAGAGCTAACAGCTATAGTCTCTTAGTCCGTGCATATACATTTATAATATCATTCATCCCATTAGACTGTCATGATTTGCTTATTTGTCTGAATCCCTTAATGAACTATGAGCTCTTTGAAGGAAGGGAATGTGTTGCGGTTGCTTTAGCAATCCGGTCACTCAGCAGTGTCTGAAATATAGTCAACATTGCTGATTTTTCATTAATAAAAAAAATATTTTTTTCCCTGGGGAGAGGAGAAGGGAGAAGGAAATGGGGAAAAAATAATTTTTATTAATTTACTCACAGGAGGGCTAAAACAGATGAGCTGAGAACTTTCAAAGCATGAATGTGCAGCTTTCAAAAAGAAAGGAGACACTCAAACATTAAACATTACCTGTATAGCTTTATATATATTTGCCATTTCTGTGCAGAACTTGGAAATGAAACCAACATAAAGGAGACCAGACAAGAGATGATAAAATACTGCACCCAGATGATTCTATTTATGTATCTAGATCAAGCTGCAGAGACAAATCTTCCCCTCGGCTTTGTAGTTATGTGAGTCAACAAATTTTTTGTTTAAGTTAGATTGGGTGAGATTATTCTATCAGTTGTCCTCAGCTGTCCTGCTGATAGGCAAGTTGAAAGCATCCTATGGAGTTTGGCTAGGAAAAGGCATGGTATGTTCCAAGTTACCATCTTCTAAATTCAGCATAAATCAGTGGAGCCATTTAGAGACTGATCAATTAGTTGCAATAGAATAGGTGATGTTTTGAGGGTTTTGCTTTATTTTCCTAAAAGTAATACAGACCAGGGACGCCTGGGTGGCTCAGTGGGTTAAGCCCCTGCCTTCGGCTCAGGTCATGATCTCAGGGTCCTGGGATCAAGCCCTGCATTGGGCTCCCTGCTCAGCGGGGCGTCTGCTTCCCCCCTGTCTCTGCCTGCCTCTCTGCCTACTTGTGATCTCTGTCAAATAAATAAATAAAATTTAAAAAAAGTAATACAGACCAAAATTTAGTGCACAATGATTTAAATAATGGTAAATACTTTCACTTTCATGACTGTGATGAAATTGTGAGAGTTAAACATTTTCAATAATTAGAAAGACCTAAGCCATGCAAAACAGTAGCTAGCTAATTATCTAGACCAGAAGTGTAAAATGCATTTGTCTCTAAAGAGATAGGGAGATAAAGTAAAAGAATAAAGTGGGCTTAGTGTCACATAGTAATAAGTAGGTGGAGACTATGGCCAACTGAAAATCAGAGACCCAATTAGTGTCATCTGGAAATAAAAGGCCAGCTTTACCCAATATTTCCTTTTTTTTTTTCAAAAGGATACAAACCTAGGTTTAGGAGAAACTCTCCTGATTTTGAAATGTTGATAGTGAGACACTAAAAAATGACCCTGTTGAGAAGCAGACCCCAGTGCTCCCAGACCATATGGCTGAAAATAAGACACATAAAAACAGTTACTTCGGGGCACCTGGGTGGCTCAGTGGGATAAAGCCTCTGCCTTCAGCTCAGGTCATGATCCCAGGGTCCTGGGATCGAGCCCCGCCATCGGGCTCCCTGCTCAGCAGGGAGCCTACTTCCTCCTCTCTCTCTGCCTGCCTCTCTGCCTACTTGTGATCTCTGTCAAATGAATAAATAAAATCTTTATTAAAAAAAAAAACAGTTACTCCATGATCCCATCCAGAACAAGACATAGACAATGCCACTCCGTGACACAGGAATGACTAGCCATCCTCTTGGCTGATGAACAGCACCTGTTTCTGAATGGATGCTGCTTCTTCGGCAATTACACCTCGAGACTCTCACTAGTGTTCCTGCCTCCCAGGTATGAATTATTAAGATCCTCAGAGTCCGAGTTGACCTAGCTTCTTGGTAGTCCAAAGTCCAAAGCTGGTCTCTGCTTCCCAGTTCCCCTCAGAATCTTCCAACCCCCTCCTTCCAACCAAAAGGAGCTTTGGAGCTGGATTTGCCAACAGTAATAACTAGCATTTCTTACACTCTGGCCACGCCAATTTCCTCGAAGAGCCCCTGAGGTACATGGTCTAATCTGCAACTGGTGGTATGTTACTAGCCCCATTTTACAGATGAGTAAACTGAGGCTCAGAGTCCAGGTGACTTGCACAGTTTCACCCATTCGCTAAGTAGTAGAGCAGGGATTTGAGTCCGGATCAGACTGTTGCAAAAGCCGGTGCCTTTTATCACTGAATCACTTAAATAAAGCATTTAACCTGCGTTTAGGGTAAAACTGCTCACTGAGAGCCAAAAGAACTACATCGCAAGTCATCACATGCCACATCACGGCATGGCACAGTGGTGACATCACAGACACCAGCTGAGCTCTTCACGCACACAGGGCAGAGCCGGCACTCAAGCCCTGAGCCACTGTCACGCACAAACACCAGCACAGGACTTTTTACCTGAGGAGACTGCTCAGGATGTAAACATCGGAAGGAATGAGTCAGGCCTCCCAAGCATATGCTTCTTTCTTAAGCCAAGCAATCTGCCACAGTAGGAGCACGGCTTCGGGGCACTGTCCCTGGCACCTGAGTGAGATGCCCGTCTGAGGCAGTCGAGGAATAAGCTGAGTGTTTTCACATCCTTCTCACCCTGGGGGCTGCCCAGCTATGCCCTTGCGGGGCCTGGGAGTCTGGTGGGTCTCAAAGTGCAACACCTGCTCCCTTTGGAAATAGGCTGCTCTCTCCTGGTTTGAATCATCACAACCTCCCCCCTCCAACTCCTTTTGATCAGAAGTTGGTGGATGGCACGCATGGGATAGGTGACATTGACGTACTCTGGACATTTCATCGCCTCCCATAACCCAAGCATCCTGGCAGTGGGATTAGTGGTACATGGGGAAGGACCCTTAGCCATGAGCTGCACTGGTCATTGGTGGCCTGGAACCCAGTGTCCTGAGGAGCCGGACCCGAGGGGCAGCGGCTCCCCAGTCCCTGGGCCCACGCACAGCTCTTTCAGAAGAGATCGAGGCAGGGTTTGGAACACAGTGAGAGCATGAAAATAGGAGAGGAATATCCACATCTGGACACTGCTGATCCAATTGGTTTGGGATATTCTGCTCAGCCTGCAGCCGGCGCACCCAGACTTGCCTGGTCTTGGTCCTCTGTTACCTACCACAGAAACTGATTCCCCCAAATCTAGCCCTGGTAAGTGAATGGATCCCATCTTGGGTTTCTGTCTCTTCCATAGATAAACCTAAGACAGGTCATGGTGTATGAGGGCTTGTGTGTGGTTTTCCCCCAGGGCCTCTAATGCAGCAATGGCCACTTTGCCCTCTGGTTTACTAGATACCCTGAAAGCTGGTACATTGAGAAGAGGAAAAGACTCACAATAATCTTTCATCTTGGAAGTGATTTTTATATATTGCAACTCTCGATTCCAGAGTGGGCTAGAATCTGTGATGGAGAAATTTTCACGAAAAATTTAATTCTCTTAAACAGAGTTTTTATGGCTGGATAGGGGATAAGCGCCATATAGTTAGATGAATAGCTAGATAAGAGAAAAATGACAGATACGATACAGAGATAGAATATAGATAGTATTATACATTAGGCAGTAATATTTGCCAAAACGATGTTTTTTTATACACATGCACAACATGAACACAATCACAGCAAATAGAAAAGGTATTTTAAAAATATAGTATCATCTAAAAGCTGCCTCTTGGTTAAGAGGGAAATGGAAAAGTACAGTTCTTCTTTCATCTCCTTCGTGTGCCCTTGAGGAAATGACAATGAATTTCCACACACCCCCCCACCGCCGCCGCTCTGTGGTATAATGAACTGTTGGTTTCTGCGACACAGATTTTTATCTTTGTGAAATCCTCCATTCCAATAAAGTTATCTTTTCACTTCATAGAACTAATAGGAGTCATTACTGCAGCCCAATACAACTGCATCTCTCTCTGTGTAATACTCGCATCCCTTAAGAGTAGCATTGTCAATTGTGAGTATTTAATGAATTGGATCACATTTTTAAATGTGGAAGAGGACCTTGACTCTTAAGGTAATCAATTATGAATCTTTTGGTAAAATGTATTATCAGTAATTGACTTATTGTTGTTTAAATCTATATATGCATATGGTGGCTTAATTTTAAATCTTTCCACTGTAAAAGGCACTCCTGCAAGTCTGAATCCTATAGTGATTTTACAAGATCAGAATGAACAGAGGAAGTCACCGAGAGTGTAAGGTGACTCGGGACTATAATGCGGTCAGCAAGGATTTCTAACATCTTGTCTGACCTCTTCCCTAATACCAGGATAGGTAGGGGAGTTATTCCATGCCACACAGTCAGAATCAGTGGCCATGCAGAATTAAAGTTTTAGAGAATGCTTTTAACAATGGT
The DNA here is from genome assembly GCF_902655055.1 of Lutra lutra. Lineage (NCBI taxonomy): Eukaryota > Metazoa > Chordata > Mammalia > Carnivora > Mustelidae > Lutra > Lutra lutra. The sequence goes on from NC_062292.1 coordinate 7,141,426, forward strand.
CCTGTAATAAAATTCCCATGGGAGTGACAGCTGCTGGCTTTCGAACTCCTTGAGCTCAGAGGGTAAACCTGCCCACATTCATTCTTCTTTTCTTAGCCTGGTACTTTGAATTTAAAGGGTGCTTCGTGTGTGTATTTTTAGCTTATTTTAATACACATAAATATGACTCAGGTTTTAGACAAGAGGAAAAGGACTATCAGAACAACACATATGGGTCTCTGAGAGTAGAAACATCTCTCATTCCACATCCTAAATCCAAACTTGGTGAGAAAGAGCTAGTACAGACCAAAGAGGAGAAGATTTTTATGTTTATCTGAAATAATACAAATATTTGGAATTTAAATATCTTGTCTTGATTTCAAGTGAAGCTAGGAAGGCCAAAAGGGAAGCAGTACGGTAACACAGAAGAGAATCAATCAAAGACAATAAGAGAATTTCATGTTAACTACTGGCATATGCTCAAAAAATAGTTTTAAAAATCTGAATCGGGCCCAAAGTAGTTTTCCTTGTGTCTTACACTAAAATTTAAACTTTTATGTGTTACTGAAGATGGGATCTTTTAGGGCGAAATCAGTTTCTTAAACTGAAATCATTCTGCGAAATGGAGAAAAGCCCGTTGCCCATCCAAGAACACAGACTTGGGAATAAGGCTGAAGTCACAGGCTGAGACGCCCAAGTCAGAGGGACACTCCACTTCTCTAACCACTGCCCTGCCCTGTGGCTCCTACATTCCGTGTCTACCCTGACTCTTGGCTTCACACACAGCCAGCTCTTCTCAGTGACCCGTCTGAGGATAATGAACCTTTGCCCAGATTTTGATCTTGTTAAGTCAGATCTAACCTTATTCTGCATGAGATATTGTAAATGAACAATAAAAAAAATTAGTTATTCAAACTATCTTAGTCTATCCTCAACATGGCACTCTGCAATGGCGCCCTACTGCAGAAAAGGAAATGGGAAAGCCTTTCTGGTGGCTGCATGTGCCTCTCTTTATCCTCCCCCATGCCCCCCCTAACCCTGGCACTGTTTGCTCTAGTCTCACCAGCCTCCTTACACAGTTTTCCCCCAGCCAGATGTCCTCTTGGAATCTTCCTTCAAATGTCATCTTCTCAATGACCCCTTCATTATAAAATGCAACCACACCGAACCACACCCTGTGCTAACCCCTTTCTCTTGCTTCATTTCTTTTCTCCAGTTTATTTACACTTTTGAATATACTCTACAATGTATTTATTTATTATTATTGTATTTATTTGCTTATTTTTCTATTCTTTACCCATTAGAATGTGAGTGATACAAGAGCAGGGATTTTTGTCATTTTTAAAAACTAATGTATTCCAAATGCTTCAAACGGTGTCTGACATATAGTTAGAAGTTATTCAATAAATATCTATTGATAAATAAACGGAGGGATAGGTTCAGCATTTGTTATCACTTAAGTAGTATCATAAAAATATTATGAAACTCGGAGGAGGAGTCAAGATGGCGGAGAAGTAGCAGGCTGAGACTACTTCGGGTAGCGGGAGATCAGCTAAATAGCTTATCTAAAGATTGCAAACACCTACAAATCCACGGGAGATTGAAGAGAAGAAGAACAGCAATTCCAGAAACAGAAAATCAACCACTTTCTGCAAGGTAGGACTGGCGGAGAAGTGAATCCAAAGCGACGGGAAGATAGACCGCGGGGGGAGGGGCCGGCTCCCGGCGAGCGGCGGAGCAACGGAGCAAAATCAGGACTTTTAAAAGTCTGTTCCGCTGAGGGACATCGCTCCAGAGGCTTAACTGGGGTGAAGCCCAGGCGGGGTCAGCGCGGCCTCAGGTCCCGCAGGGTCGCAGAAGGATCGGGGGTGTCTGAGTGTCGCAGAGCTTACCGGTATTAGAGCGGGGAAGCCGGCTGCAGAGACAGAGCCGAGGAGTGACTCTCAGCTCGGGGTTGCCTTGAACCGGTCGCAGGCTCGGTCAGCTCGGAGCGCGGCCGGAGGCCAGGGTGGCGGGAGACATTGGGCGCTGTTCTCTGAGGGCGCACTGAGGAGTGGGGCCCCGGGCTCTCGGCTCCTCCGGGCCGGAGACCGGGAGGCCGCCATCTTTATTCCCGTCCTCCGGACTCTACGGAAAGCGCTCAGGGAACAAAAGCTCCCGAAAGCGAACCCGAGCGGATGACTCAGTGCGGCCCCGGGTAAGGGCGGTGCAACTCCGCCTGGGGCAAAGACGCTTGAGAATCACTACAACGGGCCCCTCCCCCAGAAGATCTACGGGAAACCCAGCCAGGACCAAGTTCACCTACCAAGGAGAACGGCGGAATTCCAGAGGAGAAGAAAGCAAAGCACGGAACTCATGGCTTTCTCCCCATGATTTTTTAGCCTTGCAGTTAATTTAATTTTTTTTTCTTTTTCAATTTTTTTTCTTTTGCTCTTCTTCTGCTAAATTTTTTTTAACTTTTACCGTTTTCTTTTTTTAACGTTTTTTAAATAGTTTATCTAATATATATATATATTTTCCTCTTTTTATATTTTTTCTTTATCGGCTTTCTTTTTTTTAATAGTTTTTTTTTTTCTTTCTTTCTGAACCCCTTTTTATCCCCTTTCTCCCCCCTCACAATTCAGGATCTCTTCTGATTTGGCTAAAGCATATTTTCCTGGGGTTGTTGCCACCCTTTTAGTATTTTACTTGCTCCTTCATAAACTCTTATCTGGACAAAATGACAAGGCAGAAAAATTCACAACAAAAAAAAGAACAAGAGGCAATACCAAAGGCTAGGGACCTAATCAATACAGACATTGGTAATATGTCAGATATAGAGTTCAGAATGATGATTCTCAAGGTTCTAGCCGGGCTTGAAAAAAACATGGAAGATATTAAAGCAACCCTCTCGGGAGATATAAAAGCCCTTTCTGGAGAAATAAAAGAACTAAAATCGAACCAAGTTGAAATCAAAAAAGCTATTAATGAGGTGCAATCAAAAATGGAGGCTCTCACTGCTAGGATAAATGAGGCAGAAGAAAGAATTAGCGCTATAGAAGACCAAATGACAGAGAATAAAGAAGCTGAGCAAAAGAGGGACAAACAGCTACTGGACCACGAGGGGAGAATTCGAGAGATAAGTGACACCATAAGACGAAACAACATTAGAATAATTGGGATTCCAGAAGAAGAGGAAACAGAGAGGGGAGCAGAAGGTATATTGGAGAGAATTATTGGAGAGAATTTCCCCAATATGGCAAAGGGAACAAGCATCAAAATCCAGGAGGTTCAGAGAACCCCCTTCAAAATCAATAAGAATAGGTCTACACCCCGTCACCTAATAGTAAAATTGACAAGTCTTAGTGACAAAGAAAAGATCCTGAAAGCAGCCCGGGAAAAGAAGTCTGTAACGTACAATGGTAAAAATATTAGATTGGCAGCAGACTTATCCACAGAGACCTGGCAGGCCAGAAAGAGCTGGCATGATATATTCAGAGTACTAAATGAGAAAAACATGCAGCCAAGAATACTATATCCAGCTAGGCTATCATTGAAAATAGACAGAGAGATTAAAAGCTTCCAGGACAAACAAAAACTGAAAGAATTTGCAAATACCAAACCAGCTCTACAGGAAATATTGAAAGGGGTCCTCTAAGCAAAGAGAGACCCTCAAAGTAGTAGATCAGAAAGAAACAGAGACAATATACAATAACAGTCACCTTACAGGCAATACAATGGCACTAAATTCATATCTCTCAATACTTACCCTGAATGTTAATGGGCTAAATGCCCCAATCAAAAGACACAGGGTATCAGAATGGATAAAAAAACAAAAACCATCTATATGTTGCCTACAAGAAACTCATCTTACACCGGAAGACACCTCCAGGTTTAAAGTGAGGGGGTGGAAAAGAATTTACCATGCTAATGGACATCAGAAGAAAGCAGGAGTGGCAATCCTTATATCAGATCAATTAGATTTTAAGCCAAAGATTATAATAAGAGATGAGGAAGGACACTATATCATACTCAAAGGAACTGTCCAACAAGAAGATCTAACAATTATAAATATCTATGCCCCTAACGTGGGAGCAGCCAACTATATAAACCAATTAATAACAAAATCAAAGAAACACATTGACAAGAATACAATAATAGTAGGGGATTTCAACACTCCCCTCACTGAAATGGACAGATCATCCAAGCAAAAGATCAACAAGGAAATCAAGGCCTTAAATGACACACTGGACCAGATGGACATCACAGATATATTCAGAACATTTCATCCCAAAGCAACAGAATACACATTCTTCTCTAGTGCACATGGAACATTCTCCAGAATAGATCACATTCTTGGTCCTAAATCAAGTCTCAACCGGTATCAAAAGATTGGGATCATTCCCTGCATATTTTCAGACCACAATGCTCTAAAGCTAGAACTCAATCACAAGAGGAAATTTGGAAAGAACCCAAATACATGGAGACTAAACAGCATCCTTCTAAAGAATGAATGGGTCAACCAGGAAATCAAAGAAGAATTGAAAAAATTTATGGAAACAAATGATAATGAAAACACAACAGTTCAGAATCTGTGGGACACAACAAAGGCAGTCCTGAGAGGAAAATATATAGCGGTACAAGCCTTTCTCAAGAAACAAGAAAGGTCTCAGGTACACAACCTAACCCTACACCTAAAGGAGCTGGAGAAAGAACAAGAAAGAAACCCTAAACCCAGCAGGAGAAGAGAAATCATAAAGATCAGAGCAGAAATCAATGAAATAGAAACCAAAAAAACAATAGAACAAATCAACGAAACTAGGAGCTGGTTCTTTGAAAGAATTAATAAGATTGATAAACCCCTGGCCAGACTTATCAAAAAGAAAAGAGAGAGGACCCAAATAAATAAAGTCATGAATGAAAGAGGAGAGATCACAACGAACACCAAAGAAATACAGACAATTATAAGAACATACTATGAGCAACTCTACGCCAACAAATTTGACAATCTGGAAGAAATGGATGCATTCCTAGAGACATATAAACTACCACAACTGAACCAGGAAGAAATAGAAAGCCTGAACAGACCCATAACCAGTAAGGAGATTGAAACAGTCATCAAAAATCTCCAAACAAACAAAAGCCCAGGGCCAGACGGCTTCCCGGGGGAATTCTACCAAACATTTAAAGAAGAACTAATTCCTATTCTCCTGAAACTGTTCCAAAAAATAGCAATAGAAGGAAAACTTCCAAACTCATTTTATGAGGCCAGCATCACCTTGATCCCAAAACCAGACAAGGATCCCAACAAAAAAGAGAACTACAGACCAATATCCTTGATGAACACAGATGCAAAAATTCTCGCCAAAATACTAGCCAATAGGATTCAACAGTACGTTAAAAGGATTATTCACCACGACCAAGTGGGATTTATTCCAGGGCTGCAAGGCTGGTTCAACATCCGCAAATCAATCAATGTGCTACAACACATTAATAAAAGAAAGAACAAGAACCATATGATACTCTCCATAGATGCTGAAGAAGCATTTGACAAAGTACAGCATCCCTTCCTGATCAAAACTCTTCAAAGTGTAGGGATAGACGGCACATACCTCAATATTATCAAAGCCATCTATGAAAAACCCACCGCAAATATCATTCTCAATGGAGAAAAACTGAAAGCTTTTCCGCTAAGGTCAGGAACACGGCAGGGATGTCCGTTATCACCACTGCTATTCAACATAGTACTAGAAGTCCTAGCCTCAGCAATCAGACAACAAAAGGAAATTAAAGGCATCCAAATCGGCAAAGAAGAAGTCAAACTATCACTCTTTGCAGATGATATGATACTATATGTGGAAAACCCAAAAGACTCCACTCCAAAACTGCTAGAACTTGTACAGGAATTCAGTAAAGTGTCAGGATATAAAATCAATGCACAGAAATCAGTTGCATTTCTCTACACCAACAAGAAGACAGAAGAAAGAGAAATTAAGGAGTCCATCCCATTTACAATTGCACCCAAAACTATAAGATACCTAGGAATAAACCTAACCAAAGAGACTAAGAATCTATACTCAGAAAACTATAAAGTACTCATGAAAGAAATTGAGGAAGACACAAAGAAATGGAAAAATGTTCCATGCTCCTGGATTGGAAGAATAAATATTGTGAAAATGTCTATGCTACCTAAAGCAATCTACACATTTAATGCAATTCCTATCAAAGTACCATCCATTTTTTTCAAAGAAATGGAACAAATAATCCTAAAATTTATATGGAACCAGAAAAGACCTCGAATAGCCAAAGGAATATTGAAAAAGAAAGCCAAAGTTGGTGGCATCACAATTCCGGACTTCAAGCTCTATTACAAAGCTGTCATCATCAAGACAGCATGGTACTGGCACAAAAACAGACACATAGATCAATGGAACAGAATAGAGAGCCCAGAAATGGACCCTCAACTCTATGGTCAACTCATCTTCGACAAAGCAGGAAAGAATGTCCAATGGAACAAAGACAGCCTCTTCAATAAATGGTGTTGGGAAAATTGGACAGCCACATGCAGAAAAATGAAATTGGATCATTTCCTTATACCACACACGAAAATAGACTCAAAATAGATGAAGGATCTCAATGTGAGAAAGGAATCCATCAAAATCCTCGAGGAGAACACAGGCAGCAACCTCTTCGACATCAGCCGCAGCAACATCTTCCTAGGAACATCACCAAAGGCAAGGGAAGCAAGGGCAAAAATGAACTTTTGGGATTTTATCAAGATCAAAAGCTTTTGCACAGCAAAGGAAACAGTGAACAAAACCAAAAGACAACTGACAGAATGGGAGAAGATATTTGCAAATGACATATCAGATAAAGGGCTAGTGTCCAAAATCTATAAAGAACTTAGCAAACTCAACACCCAAAGAACAAATAATCCAATCAAGAAATGGGCAGAGGACATGAACAGACATTTCTGCAAAGAAGACATCCAGATGGCCAACAGACACATGAAAAAGTGCTCCATATCACTCGGCATCAGGGAAATACAAATCAAAACCACCATGAGATATCACCTCACACCAGTCAGAATGGCTAAAATGAACAAGTCAGGAAATGACAGATGCTGGCGAGGATGCGGAGAAAGGGGAACCCTCCTACACTGTTGGTGGGAATGCAAGCTGGTGCAACCACTCTGGAAAACAGCATGGAGGTTCCTCAAAATGTTGAAAATAGAACTACCCTATGACCCTGCAATTGCACTGCTGGGTATTTACCCTAAAGATACAAACGTAGTGATCCGAAGGGGCACATGCACCCGAATGTTTATAGCAGCAATGTCTACAATAGCCAAACTATGGAAAGAACCTAGATGTCCATCTACAGACGAATGGATAACGAAGATGTGGTATATATACACAATGGAATACTATGCAGCCATCAAAAGAAATGAAATCTTGCCATTTGCGACGACGTGGATGGAACTAGAGGGTATCATGCTTAGCGAAATAAGTCAATCGGAGAAAGACAACTATCATATGATCTCCCTGATATGAGGGAGAGGAGATGCAACATGGGGGGTTGAGGGGGTAGGAGAAGAGTAAATGAAACAAGATGGGATTGGGAGGGAGACAAACCATAAGTGACTCTTAATCTCACAAAACAAACTGAGGGTTGATGGGGGGAGGGGGTTGGGAGAGGGGGTGGGGTTATGGATATCGGGGAGGGTATGTGCTATGGTGAGTGTTGTGAAGTGTGTAAACCTGGCGATTCGCAGACCTGTACCCCTGGGGATAAAAATATATGTTTATAAAGCTGTAAAAAAAAAAAAAAAAAAGAAAGAAAGGATGAATCCCCAAGTTTTGTAGCAACATGGACGGGACTGGAAGAGATTATGCTGAGTGAAATAAGTCAAGCAGAGAGAGTCAATTATCATATGATTTCACTTATTTGTGGAGCATAACAAATAGCATGGAGGACAAGGGGAGATGGAGAGGAGAAGGGAGTTGAGGGAAATTGGAAGGGGAGGTGAACCATGAGAGACTATGGACTCTGAAAAACGATCTGAGAATTTTGAAGGGGTGGGGGGTGGGAGGTTGGGGGCACCAGGTGGTGGGTATTGTAGAGGGCACGGATTGCATGGAGCACTGGGTGTGGTGCAAAAATAATGAATACTGTTATGCTGAAAAAAATAAATTAAAAAAAAATATTATGAAACTCAAATTTACTTATATATGATTCTCTAGCCTTTGGGTCACATGCCCATAAACGATGTTCCACTGAGACTGAAAGGAAGGAGGCCTGGGAATCACCTAGAACTATGTTCAAATCACAGTTCTGCCCCTTTCTACTTTTTCTGTAGGGAAAAGTTTTGGGGTTTTTTTTGTTTTGTTTTGTTTTGCTGTGCATGGATCTGAACACAGGGCTTGAAAGCGTGAACCTGAGATCAGAACCTGAGCTGAAATCAAGAGTTGGGTGCTTTTCTCACTGAGCCACCCAGGTGCCCCTCCATAGGGAAAAATTAAGTAGATTTCTGTGGGCTTTAGTTATCACCTTTGTGACATGACAGCGGTGTATATACTCAGTGAGCAAGCAGCACAATTCCTGGTGCAATGCACACATGACACACATGATAAAGTCTCTTTATTTTCTCTTCCTCTAATCCCTCAGCAGTTCCTACATGGTAGGAGGCAAAAAGGAAAGTTGAAGGCACTTGCAGAGATCCACGGTGGGTCCCCAAATCTCTCTACACAGGAAACTGCAGAAGATTGGAGCTAACATGAAGAGGCAGGTATCAAACCGCTCCTAGCCCTTCTTCACTGGAAAGCCTGGCCAGTAGGGATGGAGAATGAGGACAGACAAGAGGAGCACACCTTACCCATTACTGTGATGGAAATAGTTACAGATCCAGCACGAACAAGACGGTGGTGGAAAATGCTGGCCACTCAGCCACAGAAACCTGACCAAACATCATCCAAGCAAAGGCAGCCTGAACCCAGGGTCAGAGACCAAAGGCTATGTCAAAGGATTCAAGAGGAAAAGGGGTAAAGAGTAAGAAGGTTGAAAGTGGTAGAAGGAAATGGACTCAGTCAAAGTCATTGCACGTGGTCATATCCCATAGCAGCACTGAGAGGGCCAAATGGGTAAGGTGCTTCTGGAGGGGGAGGGACCCCAGTCTTTTGGGAAGTCCTGTACAGAATGCACAGCATCTCCCACGGCCGTGCCAGGCCCTTCTCTGACAGTCTGGAGACTTTTTTCTTCACTGATACTCTTCTGACATTTCTAAAGAAGGCTTTCAGCCTGGAGAACTTAGAGAAAAAAAAAGGGGGGCAGGATAGGGGAATATTAATTTTCTTCCTCAAATCAGAGAGAATGTTACTTGATACCCTGAAGTCAGAAAGAAAATTAAAGTGAAAATATGTTTTAAAAAACACAGTAAATCATAATCCATGCTCATGGACAGCAGGTCAGTGAATGAGTATTTATTAAGTAATCCCCCAAGATGCACAGCCACGCTCCACACCTCTTGGGCAAACACCAGCTTCCGGCTTTGACCTCTCATGTTAACCCCCACATTAGGAGTGACTCTGATTGAGGAATCCTCTCAATAAAACCGTGCAACATGTGGATTGTTACTGGCTTTTGTGGTCTTAGAGATGAACATGACATCTTTTATATTTATCAAGTAGTAACCTGTTAAGTTCTATAAAATTCACGAACAAAATAATGAACTCACAACTACCAGTTTTGGTAAAAGCAGGTGCCAGTCCGAGAGCTGAAAGTGAGCTCAGGAAGCACCCACATCCTCTCCTGAGGGCTACTGTGTCTAGGGTCTGGCTCTCACTCAGCAGGGGCAGAAACCTGACTTTATAGAATCCTGTGGTGATGACTGATTTCTACTAAAGAAATTCACAAAACAGGCAAATTGAGATTCTCAGATTTATGAAGAATATTTTTTCTTTTGGTGACAGTAGCCACATACACTTAATGGCAAAGAGTCTAGAATAAATACCCTTATATATTCCTTTTGGATTTAGGAAAAAATCTTAATGATCATTGCAATACACAATCCCCAAAACATGTTCTGTGAAATATTAGTTCCTCACGATGTTAATAATTTCTTTGGGGAAAAAAAAAAATTCAGGGTCAAATAACTTTAGGAAATTCTAGGATAAATAGTGTTAAAAATGCTTCTTTATCATAGGACTTCCAGTCTTTCATATCTAAAATTCTATATAAATCACAAAAAGGATCTCAAATAGTATGAAGTTCCCATATACATTCTTTAAGCTTTTCCCTGCCTTGGTTTCTCCTATGACTAACACCATGCATTGGTGGTGTACATTTGTTAAAATTGATGAACCCATTTTGACACATTATTTTTAGCTGATGTCTATAGCTTGCCTCAGGTTTTAGTCTTTGGGTTGTACATACTGAGTTTTGGCAAATGTACGATGACCTGTATCCACCATTGCATTAGCATATAGAAGAGTTTCACTGCCTTAAAAATCCCCTGTGCTCTACAGATTCATCCCTCCCTCCCTCTGGCCACTACTGATCTTTTTACTCCCTAGCTTTATCTCCATAGTTTTGCCTTTTCCAGAATATCACTCAGCTGGAATCATAGAGGATGTTCTTTCTATACTGGCCTCTTTTACTTGGTAATATGTGTTTAAGGTTCCTGTAGGTCTCTTGGGGTTTCACAGCATTCCCTTTCATCCCTTAATAATAGTCCACTGTACGGATGCCCCATGTTTGTTTATCCCATTCATCTCCTGAAGAACACCTTGGCTGCTTCCAAGTCTTGGCAACGTTGCATAAGGCTGCTATAGACATTATGGGCAGGTTTTTATGTGGACGTAAGTTTTTAATTCACTTGCATAAATACCTAGCTGAGCAGTGGTTGGATCATATTTTTGTAAGTAGCTGTCAACTGTCTTCCAAAATGGCTGTTCTGTTTTGCATTCCCACCAGCAATGCACGGGTGGTTGCCCCCCATCCTTGTCTGCATCTGGTATTGCCAGTGTTTTGGATTCTAGCCATTCTAAAAGGTGTGTACTGGTATATTTCTGTTGTTTGAATTTGCAATTTCCTAATGACATATGATGTGGATTAAGCATAAAGATCAGATAAGCCTCATTTCATAAGCTCACGGCCATCTTTGTATCTTACCTGGTGAGATGTCCAGATATTTTGCTAATTTTTTAATTGGTTTGCTTTTTTTCTTATTGTTGAGTTTTAAGAGTTATTTGTATATTTTGGATACTCATCCTTTAACATATGTGTTGCAAATATTTTCTCCCAGTCTGTGGCTTTTTCATTCTCTGAACAAAGTACTGCTTTGAAGGGCAGAATGTTTCAATTTCAGTGAAGTCCAAATTATAATTTTTTTTTTTTAGTGGAGGTGCTTTCAGTGTTTTATCTAAAAAGTTATTGCCAAACCCAAGTTTACTTTGATTTTCTCTTATGTCGTCTTCTAAGAGTTTTATCACTTTGTGTTTTAAATTGATGTCTATGATCCATTTTGAGTTAATTTTTGCGAAAGATGTAAGGTCTGTGTCTAGATTCTTCTTTACCTTTTTTTTCTTTTCTTTTTTTTTTTTTTTTTTTTTTTTTTTTTTTGCATGTGGATTTCTAGTTGTTCTAACCGAATGAGCACTGTTCTGTTTTAGGACATTCATTCTGAAGGAGACAGTTGGGAAAATGCTGACTTAATCCCTGTCTCAATTGCACAAGTGAAGAAATTGAAACCCAGAGAAATGAACTATTTTTTCAAGGTCACACAACTCACACCAGGTAAATTAAGACTAAACACTGGGGTGCCTGGGCTCAGTCGGTGGGGCGCCTGACTCTCAATTTCAGCTCCGGTCATGAATTCAGGGTCGTGAGATGGAGCTCTGCATGGGGCTCTGCACTCAGTGTAGAGTCTGCTTCCCCCATCCCTCTGCTCCCCCTCCCTGCTCCTGCATGCTCGCTCGCTCTCTCTCTCTCTCTCGCTTTCTCTCTTAAATAAATAAATAAATAAATCTTTAAAGAAAAAGAAGACTAAACGCTGACTTACAAAACAGAATTTCAATTTTAATTTCCAATGACACACATCTTTTCACTGACCTGTGTACTTTTTTTTTTTTTTAAGATTCCACCTATTCATTGTAATGGCCAAGTTTTCGCATCCGAGAGACCACCAAGGAGCCAACACCGATGCAATCACACGAGGGTTTATTTAACAAGCTTAAGCTTGGGCGCAAGTATACCAGACATAGCAGAGTAGGGACTTGGCCCTGAGCTTGGTTGAGGCAGGGGTATTTATGGGTTCCTGTTACTAAAGCAGGGTGGGGGTTCTTAGAACTAAAGTAAAGTATGGGAAAGTTCAGCCCTTGGGCACAGGGGTCTGAGATGGCTGCGGGAGCTAAGATGGTTGTACTTATGCTAAGGCTAAACCTGAGGTGGGATGGCCTTAACTTTTCTCGGCCTCCACATTCATTTGACAGAGAGAGACAGAGATAATAAGCAGGCAGAGAGAGAGGGGGAAGCAGGCTCGCCGCCGGGCAGAGAGCCTGATGTGAAACTCGATCCCAGTACCCCAAGATCACGACCTGGGTTGAAGGCAGAGGCCCAACCCACTGAGCCACCCAGGCGCCCCTGACCAGTGTACTCTTTTCTTTTGCTTTACTCCTTTTGGGTTGAAATGTCCTTCCATAAGATTAAATAATCAGATGGTTGTTTGGTGAAACAGATCACACGTTTCATTGAGGTGGTGGTGTAATCTGGATATTTTTTTCTTATTTTACTAGGACATAAATTCTCATATCTCTCAAAGGTATGAGTGTCTCAGAGTGTCTTTTCCTTTGTCAATAAACGTATTACTCTATAATTAATTAATTAGTCACTATATTCATATAATTAATACACTATATAGAGAAAATTAAACATATAAGAATTGTATATATATTATATATATATATATATATTATTTACTTTTCTTTGTCCTTGATTATACATACTATAATATTTGAGTATTGATATTATTTGAGATATAACATTAATAGGTATACAGTTTATCTTACATTCATCACTGTTAATGCTGACGAACTCAACATTCAGTTCAATGCATTCTTACTGAGCTCCTTGAGTCTTGGATCTCTTTTACAGTCCTAAGAAGGGTGGAGATTTCAGAAACACCTGAGGGTTTTTAAATTACTTTTGTTTTGCTGATAAAGGTTTCATAGATCCTCCTGCATCTCTGCTAAGCTTTTGAAAGATTTCAAAATCTTGTCTCTTAAGTTTAGTTACTACTACAGAGAGTTAATTTGTTTCATTTATGTTGACTCTTCTGACATTGTGCCTAAATTCTAAAAGTAAAGACTACTCTGGCCTAATGATCCCTAGAGATGGTCAAGAAAAGAAATCAGGGGGCACCTGGGTGGCTCAGCGGGTTAAGCCGCTGCCTTCCGCTCAGGTCATGATCTCAGGGTTCTGGGATCGAGTCCCGCATGGGGCTCTCTGCTCAGCAGGGAGCCTGCTTCCTTCTCTCTCTCTCTCTCTCTGCCTGCCTCTGTCTACTGTGATCTCTGTCAAATAAATAAATAAAATCTTAAAAAAAAAAGAAAAGAAAAGAAATCAGCCTTCCTTTGGCTCTAACCATTGCTCCCAAATATGTATTTTAATAAGGTCTGTGGATGCAGTATCCCCAATATCCAATTAAGGGTGAATCTATTTTTATGGGCAGAAAGTAATGCAAAACATTCTAAAACTTCTTCCTGTTCTCTGTTCCTTTTCAGATGTTCAAATAGGTCACTTGAGAATTATGACTGGTTTCTTCAACTGAGTACATTACCCTTGGGTGGAAGGAATTCACCCATGTCATCTCTAGATAAAGTAAATCAGTTTTACAGAGGAAGACCTTGTTGCCACTCAGAGCATAGCATTGAAATTATTCTCTCTGCTGGACATTACCTGAGGGGGCTAATTACTTTTTCCAAAACCCAATTTTCTTACCAGAATGCAAAGTATTTCACTGTAGTGATTAGACGTTTTGAATTTTGGGTGTAAAAACTCCCATTATCTATAAGAAACTTCTATAAGATAGAGATAGAACATAGGAAAGGAAGATGATCTAGAGAGAGATATAGAAGAGAATGTGTCTAAGTTTATATGACTGACAATAATACAAGTTCAGTGAAAAGGAACAAAAAACACCCAACTTTAAGACAATGACATGACTGTCTGCTTAAACAAATCAAGAACTGGAGGAATAAAAGAAAGAATGCTTTAAGCATCAGGACAAAACCTTGCATACAGCTGAGGTTTAATCAAAATTTACTAAATTGAGTTGATTTGAGTTAATGCATGGTTGAATTATCTGATGAGACCCTTGGAGACCAAGCCCCCTCTGTTTAAAGATGTAGCTGTATTTTAGATATCAGAAGTATAGAAAATCGGGATTTCTGGGTGGTTCAGTGGGTTAAGCCTCTGCCTTTAGCTCAGGTCATGATCTCAGGGTCCTGGGATCGAGCCCCATGTCTGCCTCTCCACTCAGCAGGGAGCCTGCTTCCCCCTCTTTCCCTCTGCCTCTGCCTACTTGTGATCCCTGTCTGTCAAATAAATAAATAAAACCTTTTTTAAAAAGAAGTGTAGAAAACCAAGCTTATATTTTATTTTGTTTTAATACTGACTTTTAAAATATTTTATTATGAGAAATATTAAAATATACATAAAAGCAGAAGAGATTGTATAACACACTCCCACATGAATGAACCAGCTTCAATAATTATAAATACATTGTTCATCTTGTTACATCTACACTCCCCACCCACTATCCCATACTGCTTATTAATTTTTATAGCCTTATTAGGGTATAATTTATACAACATAAAATTTAGTGATCTACTGCACAATATAATTGTTTTTACTAAATTTATAAGGTTGCACACCATTATACAAATCTAGTTTTAGAATATTTCTATCACCTCCCAAAAGTTCCCATGTCTTCATTTGGAGTCAATCTCATTTCCAACCTCAAGCCTAGGTAACCATAGATCAGCTTTCTGTTTCTAAAGATTTCCCTTTTCCGGACATTTTATGTAAGTGGAATCATATAATATGTGGAATAATGTTTTAGAGGTTCATCTATTTTATAAACTGTACCACAGGTTCATTCTTTTCATTATTACATGGTCTTCCTTTGAAGGGCTGTACTACATTTTGTTCATCGATTCACCCTTTACTACACATTTGATTTTTTTTCCTGGTTTGGGGGCTGCCATGAGTAGTGGATGCTATAAAAATTCATGTGCAAGTCTTTTTGCAGCATATGTTTTTGTTTTTCTTCTAGACACCTAGAAGTGAATTACTGGGTCATAGGGTGAGATTACATTTAATTTTTTAAATTTCTTTTCAGTGTTCCAGAATTGTTTATGCACCATACCCAGTGCTCCATGCAATACATGCCCTCCTTAATACCCACCACCAGGCTCACCCAACCTCCCACGTCCCTCCCCTCCAAAACCCTCAGTTAGTTCCTCAGAGTCCACAGTCTCTCATGGTTCATCTCCCCCTCCAAATTCCCCCATATCACTTCTCCTCTCCATCTCCCTATGTCCTCCATGTTATTCCTTATGCTCCACAAGTAAGTGAAACCATATGACAGTTGACTCTCTCTGCTTGACTTATTTCACTCAGCATGATCTCCTCCAGTCCTGTCCATGTTGATACAAAAGTTGGGTATTCACCCTTTCTGATGGAGGCATAATACTCCATGGTGTATATGGACCACATCTTCCTTATCCATTCGTCCGTTGAAGGGCATCTTGGTTCTTTCCACAGGTTGGTGAACGTGGCCATTGCTGCTATGAACATTGGGGTACAGATGGCCCTTCTGTTCACTACATCTGTATCTTTGGAGCAAATACATTTCATTTTTTAAGAAATGGCCATGCTGTTTTCCAAAGTAGCTGTACCACTTTAAAGCCACTCATAAAATTTCATATACAGTGTTTTTGTTTACATTCGGTTTAAATATTTTCTAATTTTTATTGTGAATTTTCCTTTGAGCAATGGATTATTTAAAAGTGTGTTTTTAAAATATCCAAATATTTGAGGATTTCCCAAATTTCATTCTAGTCTTAATTTCCAGTCTTAGTTTCCAGTCTAGTCATACTTCATAACATTCCAATTCTTTTAAGTCTATAGAAACTTGTTTTTAAGATCTGGCATATTATCTATTCTGGAGAATGTTCCATGTGCTCCTGAAAAGATTGTGTTTTCTGCTCTTGTTGGGTGGAGCATTCCATCGATATTGATTAGCCCAAGTTGGCTGAAGGTCTTGTTGAAGTCTTATAAATCCTTGCTATTTTTCTGTATTGTTCTATCAATTACTGAGAGCGGATTATTGAAGTCTCCAATTATGATAACTGAATGATATACTTCCCTTTTTAATCCTGTAAATTTTTGCTTCATGGATTTTGGAATTCTATTGTTAGTCACTTATGTATATTTATTATATCTTCGTAATGGATTGACCCTTTTATCATTATGATAATTTTATCATTATGATTATTTCATCATTATGAAATGTCCCTATTTATATCTCATTATATATATAATTATATATAATGAGAGACAGATAATTAATATATATAATATATATATTATATATTTTAGAGAGGTAGAATGAGGGTGAGAGCAGCAGAGGCAGAAGGAGAGAAAGACTTCTAAGCAGGCTCCAAGCCCAGCAGAGTCCAACATGGAACTCGATCTCACAACTCGGAGATCATGACCTGAGCTGAAATCAAGAGTTGGATGCTAAACCCAAATGAGC
Organism: Lutra lutra; assembly: GCF_902655055.1. Classification (NCBI taxonomy): domain Eukaryota; kingdom Metazoa; phylum Chordata; class Mammalia; order Carnivora; family Mustelidae; genus Lutra; species Lutra lutra. Next base: position 7,158,200 of record NC_062292.1, read on the forward strand.
CACCCAGGAAGCCCTGTCTCTAATAATATTTCTTCTCTTGAAGTTAGTGATATTTCTGTGAATCTACTCTGTATTAATACAGATACTTCAGCTTTGCTATATTACTATTTCCATATTATATTTTTTCCTTTCAACTTATTTGTGTCTTTGAATGTAAGTGTGTAAACAACATACAGTTGGATCTTGTTTTTATTTGTTTTTGTGCAGTCTGACAATATCCACCTTTTTAGTGAAGTGTTTAGTTCATTGCCATTTAGTGCATTTTAATGTACGGCGTTCAGTATCTTTTGTCTGGACTGTTCAGTCAACTCACATTTCACATAATCATCCACTTAATGTAATAACATTTAATGTGACATAATAAAGCAGGATTTGTAGCTGCCATTTTACTACTTGCTTTCTTTATGGCTCATGTTTTTGTTGTTGTTCCTCCGTGCCTCTTTTACTGCCCTTTTTTTTTTTTTTTTTGGTTAAATAAATATTTTTATCATGTTCTCTAAATCCTCTTTTCGTTACTTCACTATTACAACGTACATCTTAAATTAGTAGTCTATTTCAGATTAATACTAGTAATTCTGATAAAATATAAGAAATGTTCTCTAATATAGCCCTATTTCTTCTCTCTTTTGTACTATTATTGTCATATATATCTATGTATATTATAAATCCAAAAATAAAATTATAATTAGTGCTTTATAAAATCCTATATCTTTTAAAGAAATGAAGAGAAATAAGAAAACATATATTCACACAATGTTTTATATTTACTCAATTTTAACTCTTTCCAAGATGACGTTCTTTAGTATTCCTTATAAGTCCTGTCTACCAGCAACCAATTTTCTCAGTCTTTACCTTCAGATCTCTTTATTCCACCTTTCTTTCTGAAGGATAGTTTTGTGGGTTAGAGGATTCTTGACTGACATTTTTTTTTCTTTTTCAGCACTTTGAATATTTGATTTTAGTGTTTTCAGGCTTTCTCTTTTCAAATGACAAGCCAAGTAGCTGCTAGTCACATTGTTACTCCCCTGGGTATGATGAGTGAGTTTTGTCTTGCTGTAGCCAAGATTTTCTCCTTGTGTTTGGTTTTCAACTGTTTGATTATGATTTCCTAGATGTGGCTGAGTTTATTTTACTTGGAGTCTGTCAAACTTCTTGAATCTGTACATTAATGTGTTTTGTTTTGTTTTTTTACCAAATTCAGGAATATTTTTTTAGCTGCTATTCCTTCAAATGTTTTCTTGTCTGCCCCTTAGTCTCTCTCACTGATTTCTGAAGCTCCCATAAGCCTCAGAAGATCTATTCAGATCTTTCATTCTTTTTTTTTTCTGTGATTTTTCAAATTGGCAATTTCTATTCACCTATTTTCAATTTCACTGATTCTTTCTTCTATTACTTCAAATTGACTGTTAACCCCAAATTGGAGAGAGGCACGCCTCAGATTATTCTTACTCAGAGTTCAGTCATTTTTCATGAATAACTGCTTCTCAAAGCTTATGACTCAATTTCTAGGGCCATGAAATGAGCTTTTTATGGTTATTGATTTTTGGAAAGAGATTTGCCAAATTTCTCATTCTACTATACTTTAAGTCCCACCTCTGTGTTCCTGGATTAGTCTCCTAGGTATGCCCTAACAAATTAACATAAACATGGTGGCTTAGCATCACAGAAACTTATTCTGGCATACTTCTTGGAGGTTACAATTTTTTTTAAATTTTATTTTTAAAGATGTTATTTGTTTGAGAGAGAGAATGAGAAAGAGAAAACATGAGAAGAGGGAGGGTAAGAGTGGAAAAGCAGACTCCCGGCTGAGCATGGAGCCTGATGCAGGCCTCGATCCTGGGACTCTAGGATCATGACCTGATCCAAAGGCAGTCACTTAACTGACTGAGCCACCTAGCTGTCCTGGAGGTTAGAAATTTTAAATCAAGGTGACAGCAGGGCTTCACTCTCTCTAAAGGCTTAGAAGAATTGTTACTGGCCTCCTCCGGCTTCTGGTGGCTGCAAGTGCTCCTTGACTTAGGACAGCATGACTCTAATCTCTGCCTGTCTTCACATGGCCTTCTTGTCTATGTGTCTCACTCTGTGTCGTTCCTCTCCTTTTAAGACAGCAGTCATTAGATTTAGGGAACAACCTATATCCAGGATGATTTCATCTCAAACTCCTTAACTAATTACATCTCACAGGCTTTATTTCATGTCAGGTCATATTGCGAGGCTCTGGGTGATCATGAATTTTGAAGATACATCATTCAACACACTACAGTTCCCAAGCTGACTTTTGAAGTCAGCATCCAGACAGGGCTAGCTCATTGCATGTGTTTGGGTATCTGTGTTAACTTCCTGTCAAAAACATACACTAAATGCTTTAACTATTCTCTTGTAACTTCTATGCCTCAATTTTCTAATATTTTAATGAGTTGGGAGCTAATAAAAGTACCAATCTGATAGAATTTTTGCAAGGCCTAAATGAAATATTTTCAATGTTCTAATACAAGTTTGTGTTACTTAAAAAAAAACTGTCATGTAAATGTCTGTTCCGTGGCATTACACTATTGATTACTGATTATTTCACGTGGGTTAAAACCAAATACAATGCATCAACTAGTTCCCAAAATGTTTAGAGAATATTGCCTTACAGTATCAATCAAGCTCTATCTACTATATAGAAAATGAATCATCAAATGTCATTTATACATTAATGGTTACCGATGAGATGCTTGGTTCCAAAATGAGAGAAGCCACTAGAGATACTCACTTCCTCCCCAGAGTGTCAAAATATAACTCAACACTAACATAAATGTAAAATATACCAAAAATTCTTCCCATTTTAGCATTTGTGTCTATAGTCTCTCATCTCTCACGTTCAGAGCAGAGTTCAAGCCCTGTGTTAGGCTCCACACTGAGTGGGGAGCCCACTTTAAAAAAAAAAAAAAAGGAAAGAAAAGAAAAATATTTTATGTCAGAAGAGACAGCATTAATTTCTTCATTTTGAAGATCCACAACTGAATGAAACTCAGAACCTTAAGCAAAATACTCGAGGTCAAACAGCTAGAAAGTGACAGAATGGAAATCCAGATTCGGGTCTCTGAATCAACACATAACTTTGAAAGTGGTTATTCTAATAAATGCACAATATGATTCAGATGTGCATCTTTATTCACATTGGTTCCTAAAACATAGCTTTGTTTCTAATCCTAATGAAATATAGACCTTTATTTACTTATTTGAGAGAGAGAGAGTGTGTGCACAAGCATGGGGGGAGGGGCAGGGGGAGAAGGAGAGGCAGATTCCCCACTGAGCAGGGAGCCCAACTCTGGGGCTCAATCCCAGGACCCTGAGATCATGACCTGAGCCGAAGGCAGATACTTAACCAACTGAGACACCCAGGAGCCCCTGAAATATATACTTTTTTTTTCAAATATTTTATTTATTTATTTGACAGAGAGAAAGATCACAAGGAGGCAGAGAAGCAGGCAGAGAGACGGGGGAAGCAGCCTCCCCACTGAGCAGAGAGCCCAATGTGGGGTTCGATCCCAGGACCGTGAGACCATGTCCTGAGCCAAAGGCAGAGGCTTAACCCACTGAGCCACCCAGGTGCCTCTGAAATATATACTTTTTACACTGTTCATGAAGGTCCTTTGAGTACCCTCAGCTGACTTTTAAATTTGATTGGGACCAAAAAAGAAGTTCAAGGAAGAATAATCTGAGAGTAACTTGCAGTCACAGATTCAGGGATGGATAGATCCTACTGCTGTTGCCCTAATGGTCTGCAGAAGGCAGGTCAGCTTTCTTGACGGAACGATTGCAGTTCACCCATTATCCTCAAACCGACCATTTTAGGCTATTAGGCATCAGTTTTCAGGAAACTAGAAACATTTCTTTCCATCTAGAGTACTATTTTGTTTCCTCGTAAACATCCAAGAACATAAATTCCATTTCAATGATTTCTCATGACTGACACCAATAATTGGGCTCACGGAGTTAATGAGACAAAATCATAAAAGTAGAACACATTTGGAAAAATAGAAAGAGTGTAGAAATAGTGGGGTCATTAGTTGGAAAACAGAAAGTCTCTGTTGAAATGCTCACCGTGCGGGATGGGAAACTACATTTTATTTCTACAAGTACATATCAAATGGTGCTGTGTGCTGTTTTTTGTGCTGATGGTACGGAGATTCATTCAATCACAAGTAAGTCCAAGTATATGTCATGAATTTGTGTGTGTTAGAGAGTGCTACTGGGTGGGGAACACAGCAGTTAACAAAACCAAATCCCCGTCCCCATGGTCAGGCCATGGGATGACAGTCTCACTACAGCAGCAATCTATAGACGAGACAGATGTTGTCTTTAACACAGGCCTAACTGGAGGCTAATGAGTATTAATCAGCTGTCATGCAAACAGCAAACACGGGGAGTCAGATCCGATTCAAATCCAAGTCCCAGCACTTCACACAGTGTAGCCCTTGGGTAAATTACTCAGTCTTTGGGGTGTCAGGTATCCTTTTAAAAATGGCATCTACAGGGACACCTAGGCAACTCAGTCAGTTAAGTTTCTGCCTTCAGCTCAGGTCATGATCCTGGAGTTCTGGGATCGAGTCCCATGTCGGGCTCCCCTGCTCAGCGAGGAGTCTGCTTCTCCCTCTGCCTGCCGCTCCCCCTGCTTGTGCTCTCTCTCTCTCTCTCTTTCTGACAAATAAATAAATGAAAACTAAAACTAAAAAAATAAAAATAAAATGGCATCTACAAATATCACTACAAAAGTTGTGTGTTGATAGATCGTGACTACACTTCCAGTGGTGAGCCTGGAGTGATAACACGGAATTGGCAAATCACTATGGGGCATCTGGGATGGTCGGTTGGTTAAGTGTCTGCCTTCAGCTCAGGTGCTGGGATCCAGCCCCACAGCATCTGTCTTCCTGAGCAGCCTGCTTCTCCCTCTGCACTACTCCCATCCCTCCCCGGCTCAAGCTCTCTCTCAAATTAACCTAAAAAAAAAAAAAAAAGTATGAATCACTCTGTTGTAAGCTTGTCTGAGGTTTAGATTCTAATTGCCAGCTGGAGTCTCAGGTGACAGGCCAGCAGGCATGGTTCACGTCAGAAGTATTTGCTGGCGCACAACCACTGATAGAATCCATTCAGAACACACGATGGAGTGGACCTCATAGAATGAGTAAGACAGAAGACCCAGCCTCACCCCGGCCCCCCAGTTAGAGTGAGGGAGAGGAATTTACCCTTTGGCAGCCAGTTCTCCAAAAGGAGAGCTGCTCAGTAAGTCTTCCTCAAGGGAATCTGAGTGAGGAAAGGGAAAATCAGGCAGGTAGCCATGAGAGAGATAAAAGTGAAAAGTGCTGGGAGAAGAAATAAAAACCACATCTTCGCCCAATGCAGAAGTCCTCTTTACAAAGATAGGAGAGAAAGAAAGCTCCGTTGTTATTATTAAGCCAGAATGGGAGGAACCACAGGCAACCTGCTCAGAGACTGCAAAGACAGAAAGACATGCTTGTAGGTAGCTCAGCAGATACAAACTGTTACATACATGTTCTCAAGCTAAACAACAACCAGTCCTCAAGTATGACGACTCACCAGAGCCATTTGTCATCCAGAGTTTACCCAAACTGTACTTGGTACTGGGGTAACTGGCTTTCTCCAAAGGAAAAACAAGCTTCCCACATCGTTATGGCGGGAGGGAGATTGGAAACTTGGAGTGAGGAACCCACTGAAGTTAGGCTTCTAACCTGCCACAGAAACTAGAAGATGGAGGCCCTCGCTCTTCGGATGTTCACGTTCCAAAGACATGGCTCCCTGGTCCTTGTGAAGGCCGTTCCCGGTCCCAAAACTGACACAAGTCCTATGTCATCTTCAAAAGGGTTTACATACATTTCAGAGAGGAGAAGGTACTCACAATTAGAAGTTTCCTGAAGTAAATGCTCAAAGAAAAAGTAAGGGAGGGAAATCTCTTTTGTAATTTCCTATGGGAGAATGAAGACTTCTAATTTGCATGTCCTTACCATGACCCTGAGGTGGGGAGGCTGGGAGGGAGGTGACACTCATAATGGACCTGCGTGAGCTGAAGTGACGTGGTAGTAGAATAAATGAGTCAGCAGAGGCTATAAGGGAGGGACATCTATCCCAATATTCATATGTATACCGAAATCTAGAATTGAGCGTTGGGAGAAACGAGAGAGAAGCAGCCATGCACATATGGCAACGAGCTGAGCAGATCCACCATTTTCTGCTGTTTCCACTGCTTTCCATCCAGATGCCTTCGCTGGAGCCCTGGCTGTCCAGACTCTACCACATTCCTCTGTGTATGTGTGATTACAACCGCACGCCCTCCTCCACAAGCACACATCTGAAGTGGCACCAGGAGTCTTTGTTTCTTGGTTTAAGAGAAACAATTGCTTAAAACAAGATGGAAAGACCTTTCCCTGAGAGGTTGTCGGGGACCCTCGTATGGCAAAACCTCTGTCACCCAGACAAAGTCGCTTCCTCTGAGGGAGCCTTGACGTCTGGAACTTGGGAAGGTCATTCCGCGAAGTCAGAGTCCGGCAGACAAATTCCAGCAAACTAGCCGTGGACATGCAACTTACGTGTGAAGGGTCGGGACGACAGGAGACCATCTTTGGTTTCCTTGAATATGGCAGCTCCCCTATGGTAAGCATTAGCCTCTGTGAAACATAATCTCAGAATAAGATACTCAACTGTTCCTTTGCTCATTCATTCAACCAACCAACAGTCATGGGGCCAGGTTGGGGTTCTGTGAACTGGGGGCCCAACCATGGACCGACCAGACCAGGCCCCCACTGTCAGGCAGGTACACCTTAGCAGGCAAGGCTGACCACAAACACAGAAGCCTATAAAGATGTCATCTGTCTGGGCACCGTGAGGGGGTGAGGGGACAAAGCACGGGACGGTGGGTGTTGGTACTGACAGATGGTCAGAGGGATCACGTGTATTTCGTGTTTATCACCACTCTGGTGTGTGTTAGGCCCACAGGATGAGCGAAAGCATGACAGATGACATTTCCCAAGGGTCAGTGATAAAGAAAGCAGATGGCTGGCGCTGGGGGCTCGAAGGGGATAAATGTGAAAACGCCGTCTCTGTGCCACGGAGGGGGGCCAGCTCCTTAGGGCCTGGACTCAGCCTCCCTTAGAGAATGCTCGAGGAAGCCAAATGAGGGATTAGTCATTGCCACTGGGGGCCGTTGCTAAAGGAACCCCGACATTCCTTCCAACAGATATGCAAGCATAAAGCCCCGAGGAGGGCAAGGGGAGGGCACCAGTCTAGTTACCCTGAGATGCCAGTATTATCCCAGAGCACCCCAGGAATTTCCTTTTACCCTGGTGGGAAGGGTCTGGCCACCTGACAGCTCAGGCTCAAGGTTGTGGCTGACACAAAGGGAGTTACCAAAGGCCCTGCTTGGTATGAACTTCCAGCAGCTGCCAGGGGCATCCCAGACCACCCTGCAAGGCAGCTGAGGGTGCGCGCCTTCTCTCCCAGACCCTCCGCAGCTCCTAGGGGACAGGGACCTTGTCTGCTCCTCATTGGACTGTCCAGCGCACGTGGCCTTGGGCGTGGCCTTGGGCTTGGCCTGCGGAGGGAACTTCGGGTCAAGGCCTTTGCAGCCGCACCCATCCTCTTCTAAGTAAACTACTCTTTGAAGCAAATGAAACATAAGAAAAGAGGCTAAGAGTTCTGCTATCATCTGCTTTGTATTCTGTGTGGGGAGAGTGAACTGTTTTGAGAAAATGGAATGGCTAGAGCTGGGAGGTTTTTAAATGACCCTTGAAGGGGAAGGTTGGGAGTCCACGGAAGGAGAAGCTGGATAAAGCAATGGCTCCCCTCGGTGGCCTTCCAGAGTCCTAACGTTGAGGACTGCTGTCTCTGCCTGCGTCTCTGGCCGGCTCCTAGACGAGGACACTTGCTGACGTGACACAGCTCATTCGTGCTCAGACACGTTTCTGGGGAAGAAACGAAGTCAGGCGCCCTGTCCCCAGCCCAGGGGCTTCTCCACTCCACCACCTCACCCCACAGCTCCAAACAGAGACTGTGCACTGAGGACACCTGCCCCTTAAGCACAATCACATTTTATTTTGTGTATGCATGCCCAGAGCCACGGTCTGTATTGGTCACATGAAAGTAAATCCACAGAATCACGGGAGCTCCCCCAAAGCTCTCAAGTAAAGTGATGGACATGAAATGTGGGGACGCTCAGCCCTCCAAAAAGAGTGCGGTCAAATGCAAACCCCCCAAAACAAATACACGAAATCTACCCTGAACCACACTCAATAGGGAGCCGTCCACGGCATCCACCTGCGGAGAGGTTAGCAACTACCCAGTGAAAGAAGGAAAGGTCTCCTGCCCAGAGAAGTTGGCCTCAAGGAGGACTTTGGCCTGATTCATGCGAATAGTGACAACAGCTGGAGGGCTAACCCTCAGACCTGCCGAGGGTCTGAGGAGGGAACTACCCGGACAATGGTAGGTCTTTGTGCACCGACTGGGGGTGAAGGCGTCCGGCCAACACCGTGACTGACTGAGCCCCATGGCCAGAGGCAGACTGAGAGGCAGTGGGACACGATGAAGAAAAAAGCCCTGAGTTACAAGGCAGAGCTCGGGACGCTGCCGAATCCCGTGCTGTGTGACTGTGGGCCAGTGACTAGTAGTACGCAGGGAGCCTGGTTCCCCCGGCCTCAGGTCCAGGCCAGGCACGTACCTGGAAGAGCGCACTGATCAAGGTGAAGTACAGGTACTCCATTAGCATGTGGGAGGAAACTATCGTGACTTCTATTTGCATTTTCCTTTTACGGTCTTCTGTCTGTAAGTTTCTATTTTGGTACATGTTTTTAATGCAAATGGTAGTTCAGTGGTACGTAGATAGTTTTAAAATTACGTTCTAAATTAAAATTATGCCAAAATTGTGTGAAGGCCACCGGCTTAGAGCACTGCGAGTTAGGAAAACGCGGGTTCAAATCTCTCCTCTGCCACTGACGAGCTGCCTGACCATAGGCAAATCCCTTCATTTTCCCGAGCCTAACTTTCAATCTGTGTATTAGCGAGATAATAATAGCACACACGTCATAAGATCGTTGTGAGGATTAAATGAGCGCTTAGCATGGTGCCTGGCAAGAAATTAGTGTGAAACAGATAATAGCTCTTATTACTCATCAACAAAATGGAGACGGTAATTTCTTTCTTGCCAAATAGTTGTGAAATTTAATGACATGGTATATTTAAAAGCACTTTGTAAAGTATAAATTCCAGACAAGTGTAAGGCACTATTTTTACTACTTGTTGAAAAAATGTTTCCAAGTGCCAGAGTATTAGGCCAGTTGAGTTTAACCCTTCCTCTCTGGGACCACCCGACTTTCCCTCATATTTCAGTTACCACGGGTTAGGGGGAGGGGGATTCCTGGGAGAGAGTGCTCATCAGCACGGGTGCCCCAAGATGTTTCTCTATAAACACAACTTGAACATTACCTCAGAGGCTAGGCACAGCCTCGATAAGGCAACTCGGTTACCTCCATGTTTCAAATATTAGCGTTTTCTAGCTAAGTCCAATATATCCCTAGTATTTCCCCCAATTCTTCTCCTTTAAAATATTGGGTCAGAATGTGAGGTGGTTTGACAAACCATAAGTGACTCTTAATCTCACAAAACAAACTGAGTGTTGATGGGGGGAGGGGGTTGGGAGGGGGGGTTGGGGTTATGGATATTGGGGAGGGTATGTGCTATGGTGAGTGCTGTGAAGTGTGTAAACCTGGCGATTCGCAGACCTGTACCCCTGGGGATAAAAATATATGTTTATAGATTTAAAAAAAAAAAAGTAAAATATTGGGTCAGAATGTGAGGTGATTTGTTCACATAAAGCAGCACTTTTGAAACCACAAGATTTATGTGTTTAATAAGATCTACAGAACCCTGTGAGTTGGTGCCAAACTGGGTTTCCAAAACAGGGCTGGCTCCCTGAGCAAGATATTTAAATGGAAGAAAACATAACCAGCTTAATGCCAGCTTTCTTTTGGTACAGTAAATGATTTATAACTCAAATCATCCTTGTTTTAGCTCTAGTAATACCATGGGACACCGGCTGACAGAGCAAGGACGACAATAACCCATATTCTGACTCCCCCGGTTGAATCACCTTTAATCTGTCTCTTTCAGTGACCCAGGGAAAAGGTGGTGGAGGAGGCAAGCTGGCACTTGCCCTTGACTGAGATCTGGGAGCAGAATGTTGGGGAATGCCCTCACCTCAAGTTCCCTCAGGACGCCATGCTGGGGAGGATACAGCTAGCTCAGGGATGGTCCTACATTCTCCAGTCCTGAAGTTGGGGTACAGCCTTCCTGGGACCAAACTCCCATGGGCTAACAAAATAGAACTTCACCTGACTCTGGGAGTCTGGGAAACAGTGAAAGGTAAAATTCTTCCACCCTTTGTGTTCTGGGAAATGTCTGTCTGCACAAAACCACCAGCCCTATGTGACAGGATTGGACAGGGCTCACGATGACCTCTTTGAGAACCTATGACCAGACCCTCCCAATTCCCACAAATGATTAGCCAAACTGGTGGTCCCCAGTGACCAAGCAGGAAAACTGCCCACTCACTTAACTTGATTAAACGTTATCAGGCTTCCCTCCTTCCCCCAGGCCCCAGAACTTTGGGTGTCCCCAAGCTTCAGCAAGCTTTCATGGGTACTGAAATGCAGAACATCGTCCCCTCAGTGGCTACTTCCTGCGTGAGCTCTCTACTCACACCCCCTGCTCACCCACCCTACCCTGGATGCCGGCTTCCCTGCAGCCATCACTGCTCCCCCCCCCCATAAAAGAAGAGCCCTTTCCTCCTGGTTTTCAGATGCCTTCTTCCCATTGCAATGGTCCTTACGAACAGAGTTTCTCCTTACCCAGGTCCAGATGTGTTTTCTGAAAGGAAAGCTCCACTTGATATTTTACCCCTAGTATTTTCTCTCAAATATGTTTTTTCTTGTATTCGCCTATTAAACAAATCTGTGCATATGAACATACAGAGAGAGCTCAACATTGGTGCTCCTGATAAAAGCAACAAACTCTCTCACGGCACTATGCTGTTGGGGGAGCAGCTGAAAGAGAGAGAAGAAAAATAAACAAGAAATGATATGAAGTGCTTCAAGAATAATAGGGCCAGGTAAGTGAGAAAAGGTACTCTGGGGTGCCTGGGTGGCTCAGTGGGTTAAAGCCGCTGCCTTGGGCTCAGGTCATGATCCCAGGGTCCTGGGATTGAGCCCCGCATTGGGCTCTCTGCTCAAAAAGGGAGCCTGCTTCCTCCTCCCTCTCTCTCTGCTGCTGCTCTGACTACTTGTGATCTCTGTCAAGTAAATAATAAATATAATCTTTAAAAAAAAAAAAAGGGTACTCTGGCTTGGGTGTGAATTGAAATTTTACACACGATAGTCGGATTTCACAGACACAAATAGATCTAGAAGGCCCTGAGATGTGTTTCTGGGATGTGTTGGGGGTGTTCAAAGAAGAGCCAAAGGCCAGTGGCTAGAACCAATAAGCAAGGGTCAGGAGATAAAGTTAAAGCAGTAGGGCGTTCTAGAACACGCAGGCTAATAAGCCAGTGGAGGGACTTTGGTTTCTACTCCAAATGAGATGGACGACCAAGAAGGAGTCTAAGCCATACTGTGGCGCTCTAACACCTCGCAGAATGTCTTCATGGAGTAATACCCCGGCATCCAGGCGGAGAGCGGACTGGGCAGGGGGGAGAAGCAGGGAGAACACCTGCGGATCCAGCACAACATTCCTGCGGTAGGAGGAGGTGGTTGGCTCTGATGGGGTGACGGGACCTGAGGAGCCGGACTCAGAGCTGGGGTTGGGAGGATGTCTTGCTTTATCTCCTTATTAGATGTAAAGCGGCGTTCTAGGTGAAAATTATGTATATTCATACAAGTTGTGAGTTGGAGACAGAGATCTTCACAGATTTGGGATGTTAATATTGATGAAAGGAATATCACTGATAATTTAAATAATTAAAATGTAATTATTTAAGTCAAATAACTATTTGTTTCATGTACTTCAGCCAATTACATAAATGTAGCTTTGCTGACTACCACCGGTCCACTTTGCTTGATAGCGCTAACCTTGCTTTCACCTCAGGCCTTTGTCCTTGGTCCCCTCTGTCTCCCAGTGTCACTCAAGTCCAACACCGTGAAAGCCAGGGTCAATGAACCAGACTGCAAAGTGACACACCACTTCCTTCCACAGGACCGTCTTGCCATGAGGAAGAAAATGTCAACTGGCCTGAAGTTTGTGCTCCGTGATTTGTGCTCCGTGTGGCTGGTTTACCTTCTGGGGCCGTCTCCTTACCTTACCCCTTCCTGGGAGCAAACAGTTCATGGACCACCCTTTCTGCACGAGACCACCAGCTCATTCATGGATAACTACACGGCTCTGGCTCTTCTTCAGTCCGTGTGGGTCCCTGAACAGGTGTCCCTTCCTCCGAGAACGTTCCCTCCCACGCTGCTGTCTGCATCAGCCGCCTTTGCCTTGCTTTACTTTCTTTCCACTGTAGCCGTGACCATTCTGTGACTTTACATTATGTCATTATTTGTTGAGTTCAGGTGAACAAAGTGCATTTCAGTTCAGGCGTGAACTTTGTCCTACCGAGTTACAACATCCGCGCTGAGGAAACTGCCGGCACAGACAGGGTCGAAAAAGTGGAAGTGAATGAAGAGAAATATAATGACCGGATGCTTGCTTATTAATATCAGGGCCCCCAGGGATGCCTGGGTGGCTCAGTGGGTTAAGCCTTTGCCTTCAGCTCAGGTCAGGATCCTCGGGTCCTGGGATTGAGTCCTATGTTGGGTCCCTTGCTCAGCAACGAGTCTGCTTCTCCCTCTCCCTCTGCCTGCCGCTCTGCCTACTTGCAATCTCTCTTTCTTGCAAATAAAGAAATAAAATCTTTAAAAAATAAAAAAAAATCAGGGCCCCTGTACCTCTTTGTGTCCATCTAATAAATCTTTTACTTCTTTATTTTTAACAACTCATTTTCCTATGAACACATTTAACAACACATTTCCTACGTGATGGACTCACAGTTTTATCAAGCAGAAAATCTATTTCAGAAGAACGCAGTAAGATCTAATTATTTTTGAGCCATCCATTTCATGGGAACCACAACATGTTGTCATAGATCTGAAAACATTTCAGTTCACTCATCTCACGGTGAAGTCTTGACTCAAGCAAGAACTAGGATGGCTATTTTTGGTCCCAGTCCACATCCTTTAAGAGTCCACAGACAGATACAGACTATTCTCATGGTCTAAGGTCCTGGGGTGACGACAGGGAACATAAATCACAGACTGTCACTTAATGTGCATTCATTCACCAGTGCCACCAGCGACATCAGCGCCCTGGAGAGAAGGCCTCGCCCCTGTTCTCCTCCCAGACTCACAGGGTAGGGAGCCACGTTGAGCTTCAGCTACTTACTTTCCAGCCCCCATGAAACGAGAACGAACACGGGGTGACGGGTTTACTGGTGGAACCCAAACCCACCCTGTGGGAAAAGGCAGGAGGGAGTTGGAGCCCCAGAGCATCTTGCTGCCTTCAGTTCTTGAGCAATTGCTCATCTGAGGGGTACATCCTGAGTTCCACACCCACTTCCAGCTCTGCTTTCTCAAAAGGAGACAGCATTCCTCCAACCAGAATTTAATGGGTAAGGGTGACTTTCATCTCTAGTTTTCAGCTATTTAAAAAATATATTTCTGGGGCGCCTCGGTAGCATAGTCAGGTAAATGATGGACTCTTGGTTTCTGCTCAGGTCATGATCTAAGGGTCGTGGGACTGAGCCCTGAGTGGGGTTCCATGCTCAGTGCAGAGTCTGCTTCTGCTTGGGATTCTCTCTCTCCCTCTGCCCTCCCACTTGTACTCTCTCTGTCTCTCTCTAAAATAAATCTTTAAATACACACACACACACACACACACACACACACACACACACATATATACATATATACATATATGTGTGTGTATATGTATATACACACACATACATATTTTCTTATATTTTACTGGTCATTTAAATCAAAATTTGAGAAGAAAAATAAAATTGCCTTTTCTTTACACCACCATCTGGCTCAAAAGTAATTTCTTTGTATTCTATTCGGTAACAAGCATGCTAGAAAAAAAGCTGAGAACCAGTTCTGGGAGTCAGTCAGTGATTGGCTTGTTTATTCAATGCTGTTATCAAATCAACTTTGGTTGTGAACTCATAAATACCATGACATGTGTATCTCAATCCTTGTAATGATCTAAATCTAAAGGAGTGATTATGGATAGGTAATGCAGAAAAATGAAGGGAATCATGGAGAAATGAGTGATCATGTTTTTATCCTGCTGAAACTGACAAGGACCAGAGGGCAGGAGATCTGAAAGCAGAAGTAATTGGCTTTCCTCGATATCTATTATCTTCCCAAACCAAGATACCAGCAAGCATAGGATTTATAAAGTAATAAATAACAGTGAGCTGAAGAAGAAGGCAGACCTTTACATCTGGTGTCCGGGCTTGATGACAGAGAGCCAACAGTACACTTTCACAGCTCCAGTATTTAAAATCATGCATTAAATTCTCTACCACACAATATGTGGGCAATTCAGCAAAACAGAAATTATTTAATTTAAAAATTGCCCTAAATTTCCCCTTCTGATGCTTATTCATTATCTTACTCATCTTCGTTTCTGGCCAGAACTGTCAGGAGACAGATTCTCAATGAAGTCATCAACAGATCTGTGTCATGGAGACAGCTGTTAGGTTTCGGTGGTGGGTGAAATGGTTGACTTCCACAGATACCTCCGGCTGCTTAACTGAATGATTTAGGCAAGACTAAAGGCTAGATGATTGCCTTGGAGTTCATGTACAAGAATCATCACCACATCAAAACACATGATTATCGTCAACAGATTGTGCAATGCCCTTCGCATAATACAGGCAAGTAGCAAAGATCAGCCTTTCTGGGTCCGTTAATTTGCTCACAAATCACAGCTACAGGAAACAAAATCCGGGTTACATAATCAGCCCTAAAGGAGGAGAAGTAGCTTGTGCTATTAGCTAAGACACTGAGAGAATTAGTCACTGGCTTGCTGGGGAGGGTTTGGAGGGATGGGAGCCCTGGCTCCAAGTGGCTCTGAGTGGCCCCGTGTGCCGAGCACAGACTTGCACGCAGAGACTGGAGCCCCGGGAAGATGCCTGCAGAAGGGGGCGCGTAGGACCAACACCCCGTGGGACTGGGGGAGGCACGGGGGTGAGCCAGCAGATGGGAACTCGGAGGGCGCCTTGGAGACTGAGCTAGTTCCCCCTTATGTCTAAGTATAATTCAGAGGCAGATCAAATCTGAAACATTTTATTTTTGAAACTGAAAAAGCCTTTTATTTCTATTCATATGAAAGTCCAAGGTGGTGCCAGTATATAATACGTGTGATCGCCTCCCTGGAGCCCCACGATTCTATTTCCTCGCTAAGCTTGGCGAGGCCCTTTCCTGCTTACAATTACTGAGCTGCGTTATCGCTTTGGAAACAGCCCAGGTGCTTCTCAGGGAGAGAAGAGAGAGCAATTCCGTTTTATTTGTATTACTCTGGCAGCTTCCCTACCCTGTTCTACCAAGTGGCCTAGATTCAGATGTTGAGCTAGCACTCCTTTAGCTGGTGGTGATGAGACCAGGGTCAGGAGAGGTAATGGACATGGCCCAAACCAATGCCTCGTTAATGATCCAGCCAAGCCCCTCCTCTCCTAGACCTTCAAGTAGCTCTAAGTTGGGAGAGAAAGCCCCCTCTTAAGAAAGCCCCCTCTTAACAACATTTTGCTGAATTTCAAGATCGCATACATTTTATAGACCACTAAGAAAAAGAAAGATGCCCAATTAGAAAATTCCATTAGTGGTGAGTTGTATCCTGATTTTACAGATGCTACTATATATAATATATGTTAGAGATATATAATATACATTATATAGAGATGTTATTCTATGATCTATATATACACACACACACACATAGTATGTATATATTAGAGATACTGTATCTATCTTAGAAAAGCATCTTGCATCTTAGGGGGCGCCTGGGTGGCTCAGTCGTTAAACATCTGCCTTCGGCTCAGGTCATGATCCCAGGGTTGCGGGATGGAGCTCCCCATCAGGCTCCCGGCTCAGCAGAGAGCCTGTTTGTCTCTCTCCCACTCCCCCTGCTTGTGTTCCCTCTCTTGCTGTGTCTCTCTCTGTCAAATAACTAAAATCTTTAAAAGAAAAGTATCTTAGAACTGAAAAAATATGGTAATAGAAATCCCCGTGTTCCTGACTACAGTGGAAATTCATCTAGGCAGGCTACTCCATTATTTCAGGTGCAAACCAAACAGAGTGCCACACCCAATGCTTCAACCATCTACTTTTTTTTTTCCCCCAAAGATTTATTCATTTATTTGGCCGAGAGAGATCACAAGTAGGCAGAGAGACAGGCATAGAGAGAGGGGAAGCAGCCTCCCCGCTGAGCAGAGAGCCCGATGCGGGACTCGATCCCAGGACCCTGAGATCATGACCTGAGCCTAAGGCAGAGACAACCCGCTGAGCCACCTAGGCGCCCCTCAACCGTCTACTTCAATTAGTCACTCATTCTATACTAAATCTTCTGTAGTAAGCTTATTCTTCAGTTGGTGATTCCACAGTATTTGCTCTGTGAAAATCCATTAATATAATCCATGTATCTTCCATACACTTTAGCATATTTTAAAAAATTTTTATTAATGGACTTTAAGAGACATTTTAGATTTAAGAAAAAAACAAGCAAAGATAGAATTCATACACCCTCTCTCTCCTGCCTCCAGTTTTCCCTATTATTAACATCATGCATTGTTGTAGCATAATTGTTACAACTGATAAATCAATATTAATACATTATTAATTAACTGAATCTACAGTTTGTAATAGGGTTCATTCTTTGTGTTATACAGCTGTGGGTTGTGACAAATGCATGATGTCACGTAGGCACCATTACAGAATCATCTAGAATAGTTTCACTGCTCTAAAAAGGCTTCACCTGTTTATCCCTCCCCCTCCTCAAATCCTGGTAACCACAGGATTACTAGGGGATTACCATGTCTCCATAATTTTGTCTTTTCCACAATGTCAAATAGTTGGGATTCACATTCATATTGTTGACTGGCTTTTTTCATTCTCATTTAGCATTTTTCAATAAATGTACACTTAAAGTTCTTCCATGTCTTTGTATGTATGACCGGGTAGCTTATTTATTTTTATCTCTGAATGATATTCCACTGCCTGGAAGCACCACAGTTTATTTATCCACTCACCCAATGAAGGACATCTTGGTCATTTTTAATTTTTAGAAATTATGAGTAAAACTGTTATAAAACCACAAAAGACCCTGGGTAGGCAAAGCAAGCTTGAAAAAAAAAATTAAAAAAAAAAAAACAAAAACAAAAACCAAGGCTGGAGGCATCACGATTCTGGACTTCAAATTATATTACAAAGCTGTAATGATCAGAACAGTATGGTACTGGCACAAAAATAGATACATAGATCAATGGAAGAGAATAGAAAACCTAGAAACAAGTATATGCTCAATTAATCTTCAACAAAGTAGAAGAGACTATCCAATGGGAAAAAGATGGTCCCTTCAACAAATGGTGCTGGGAAAACCGGAGAGCGACCTGCAAAAGAAGGAAAGTGGACCACTTTCTTATAGCAAACACAGAAATAAACTCAAAATGCATTGAAGACCTAAATGTGAGACCTGAAACCATAAAAATCCCAGAAGAGGACACAAGCAGTAACTTCTTTGTCATGGGCCATAGCAACTTCTTTCTAGATATGTCTCCTGTGACAAGAGAAATAAAATAAAAAATAAACTATTGGGACTACACATGCAAAATAAAAACTTCTGAACAGCAAAGAAAACAATCAACAAAACAAAAAGGCAACTTATGGATGGGAAAAGATATTTGCAAATGACATGTTTGATAAAGGGTTAGTATCCAAAATATATAAAAAACTTACAAAACTCCACACCCAAAAAGTGAATCATCTAATTAAAAAATGGGCAGGAGACATGACTAGACATTTTTCCAAAGAAGACATACAGAGAGTCGATGGGCACATGAAAAGCAGCTCAACATCATCAGGGAAACTCAAACCAGTGCCACACTGAGATCCCACCTCACACCTGTCAGAATGGCTAAAATCAACAACACAAGAAACAACAGGTTTTGCAAGGATGTGGATGGAGAAAGTGAAACTCTCTTGCACTCTTGGTGGAAATGCAAACTGTGCAGCCTCTCTGGAAAATAGCACAGAGGTTCCTCAAAAAGTTAAAAATAGAGCTACCCTATGACCCAGCATTTGCACTATTAGATATTTACACAAAAAATAGTAAAAATACTAATTCAAAAGGCTACATGCACCCCAATGTTTATAGCAACGTTACCTACAAAAGCCAAATTATGGAAACAACACAAGTGTCCATTGACGAACGAATGGATAAAGAAGTTGTGGCATATATCAACATAATAAATATACAGTAGAATATTACTCAGCCACAAAAAGAATACAATCTTGCCATTTGCAATGACATGGATGGCACTAGACAGTATTATGCCAAGCAAAACAAGTCAAAGATGGACACCGTATGACTTCACTCGCATGTGTAATTTAAGAAACAAAATAAATGAGCAAAAGGAAAAAAAAAAAAAACAAGAGAGAGAGGAAAAACAAGAAATGGATACTTAACCCTAGAGAACACACTACTGGTTACCAGATGGGAGGTGGGTGGGTTGTCGGGGAAATAGGAGATGGAGATTAAGGAGTGTGCTTGCTTCGATGAGACTGGGTGATGGATGCAAGGCTTGAACGACTGTATCATACACTCGAAACAAATGTTACACTGTATGTTAATCGACTGGAATTTAGATAAAAACTTTAAAAGCCTGTTATAAACTTCAAGTCCAGGTTTTTGTGTAGATAGAAGTTTTCAGCTCATTCGTGTAAGTACCAAAGAGGGCAGCTGCTGGATCTTATGATAAGAGTACACTTAGTTTTGTAAGAAATCACCAAATTATCTTCGAGTGTGGCTGTGCCATTCTGCATTCGTCAGCAACAAATGAGCTTCTCTTGTTCCACCAGCATTTGCGGGTGTCAGGGTTTTGGATTTTCACCATTCCACTAGGAGGTAATGGTACGTCATGGTCATTTCTACTGTAGTTCCCTTATGATGACATATAATGCCAAGCATCTTTTCAGATATTTATTGTTGAATTTTAAGAATCCTTAGTATATTTTGCTTTTTTATTTCTCAAAATAAAACAGCTTATATAATTCATAAATAAAATAATTTAAATAATTGATAAAGCATAAGTAAGTTTCATCAGAATCAGAAATTTGCATTAACAATAAAATAAAAATAACCTTTAAATAGGAAAATGAATTTCCGTTTTCTCCACCGCAAAATACCTTAGGTAAGATTTTTTTTCAAGCACCAGAAAACTTCTTATAATGTGAAATGACTATTCAGTCAGATAAATAATTTTCCTCTTTCCAGCTTGGATTAATATTAATTGATTATACCTGTGGTTGCAGAGCAAGGTCGGGGATGAGGTGAGATTTAGTTTTATACACATTTCTTGGTTATATAAAATAAAACTAAAGGCCTATGATTTATTTCTTAGGCTGTTTCAAGTGACCATGAATCAAAATGTTATGTGTCAAATAGATGTCTATGTCTGTAACTCTGTTTGAGATAATCATAATAGTGTTTAGATAATTAAAAGTGAATTAGATCCATGAAAAGTAAAAGAACAGACATTATAGTAGATATTTAACTATTTAATATTCTTTTTTTAAAAAGATTTTATTTTAAAAAAAAAATTTAAGATTTTATTTATTTATTTAACCAAGAGAGACAGCGAGAGAAGGAACACGAGCAGGGAGAGCAGGAGAGGGAGAAGTGGGCTTCTCACTGAGCAGGGAGCCCCATGCCTGGCTTGCTCTCAGGACCCTGAGATCATGGCTTGTGCTGACGGCAGAAACTTAATGACTGAGCCACCAAAAGGCCCTAGACCTTAGTTTTTAGAGTAGTTTTGGGTTCACAGCAAAATTGAGAAGTTTGAGATGACAGAGATTTCCCACATTTCTCCTGCCCCACATGCACAGCCTTTCCCATTACCGACATCTCCCCAGCCCCCCAGAATGGTACATTTGTTCTAAGTGAGGGATCTACGTTAGCACATCATTATCACTGAAAGTGCGTAGCTTACATTAGGGTTCACTGAGCTTTTTTTAAAGTAAAGTTAAAAAATACGATGACAGGCGCTGGCACAGCTCCCTATGTGCCAAGCTCTTTGCTAGAGATAGAGAAACCATCTGTTTCCCTTGATGCCGGAGCAGCCCTAAGCCCTGTTAGGTTAAGACTGTCTTGTCTATCTTCTAAACTTTAGGGGTGATAAAGGGCCAGAGACATGATAGGGGTTAAACACTTATTGTTGAAAGAATGTCTGTTACACAGCATATATATTCCTCACCAGCTTCTTTGAGTCTGAATTTGTGTATTAATAAGAGACAAGTTTCTAGCATTTGCCATTCAGGTCGTGTTCCTCAGCCGGGATCAAATCCTTGATCACGCCAGCTCTGAGGTGTAGTGAAAGCAACGTCAGTGTGCCTAGCTGTTCCACTTGTAATTCGTTTTCCCACTGAAGAATGAAAGTCACAATATTGTGTTATGTTTTGATGTGTTGGAACAGGGGAGGCTGTCTTTTTTAATTCTCACAGAACTTTTGATCTATTTATCATGCTTCCAAACAGCTCTTCTGCTTAGATGTTTCAGTAGTGTGCAGCGGTTTACTAATGCAAATTCTTTACTAATCTACCAACACTTGGTGTCTGTTTCCTCTGTGTAACAGTGTATGGGAGCCTCGTTATGACGAAGTTCATATTTCAACAAGAGACTGAACCAGATAACCTTCAGATGTGTTCCAGCTTTGTGTTTCTGTGGTATAACAGAGTCCATCAGGGCTTATGTTCAATGACTGCACTCGGTCTCCCTGTGAGCTAATCCTCCCAAACCCTATTTATCACACTGCTGAAAAGAAAATTGAATTATGAAACTTGACAGCATTCAAACCGCATATCCCTGAAACCCAAGACTTCATACATCTGGGGACAGAATTCTAACAGGGCAGCTGAGCAATTGTGTATTTGGAAATCTACTTTAAAATAAATTTGCTTTAAAAACGTGAGTAATCATTCCAACTTTCAGATTAAACTTCTACTCATTGTGTACATTTCTTCCCATACTCTACACCCCCAAACCCTGCCCCAATAATGGTTTTGTGACTAAGACTGGTGTCACCATAATGTTCTTGGGACAGAATGATAGGCCAATGACTCATCAGGCACTAGAATGGGAAAATATTCAAGAGTCTTCACATCATTGGCATTTGAAATATTTCAATACTGTGACTCTCTTCCTAAAAATAAAGACAACTAAATAACTTGATTCAGTGATAAACGTCACAAATCAAACAACCGTGACAGAGTACAGAACAAATTATAATTACTTATAGAATCATTACGACTACTCATAAATACCTTAACATTGGCCAACCGATTTTTCTTGTCAAAATACATTGTTTCTTCTGGAGCTCATACCCTCAATTTGCCCAATTACTCTCCACAAATGTTCTTTTTGGTGGCTGAGCCATGAGATGATATTTAGCATCTAAAGGCTTTTTTCCATAGGAAAAACATCTGAAAAGCAGATGAATACCTTTCAAAGGCAATTGTAATTGAGATGGTGGGTGGAAAAGATGGAAAAAACATCATCTGAGGACTCTGGCTTGTGCCAAGAAATCATGCCTTGGAGCAGGAACTCTGAAATGCGGCTTGCGTGGCTAATGGCGTGCACTTCTCAGCATTGCTAGCATCGCGTTTTGCTTTCTTTCCCTTGCTTCCCCGGCTTCCTCCTTCCTTCACTCAATCTGTGTGTCTTTCCCTTCCTTCCCTCCTCTCTTTCCTTTCCCTGTGCTTCTCGCTGCATATTGATTTCTGAAATATACACCTCAGAGAAAATGATGTGGGGACCTAAAAAATGGGTGCCTTTGCCTTTCTGATTGCATATTTCAAGTGCTAAGTGTGCTCAAGATATGATTAATTCCACAGTATCTTGTTTTTAGTAAGATACTCAACAAATTGAAAGTTGTATAGGCACAGAGCTCCTCCCTGGGAAGTTGTCCATACCCACTTTAAAGGGCTATTTTCATGAACCCACTCCTCGTTCTGAGTGTTCCTTTTCCAATGCATTTACCTCCCTCTAGATCACTTTTGGGGGATCAGCAATGGCCTGCCCCAACCCCACAGCCATGCCTCCCTTTCTCAACAGTACCCCACACTCTTGACCTCATTTCACCAAAATTATGTCTCATTCCTTGAGGATACTGCTCTGTGACTGAAGCTAACTTAATTGATTACTACAAGCCAACCCATTAATAATTTAATAGATAATGTTTGCTTTTTCCAGGGATTGTCACTTAGAATCAAGGTTTTCTCAAAGAAGTGATCAAATAAAGTTTTTTATTTGATCAAGTATTTGTGAGGTACTTCTGAGGTTCCAGGTCCTGCCTATGATATTAGATATTCAGAGGCTGACAAAATGCACATGGGCCCTCATCCCTATCTTCACAGAGTCTTCTAGTGTAGTGGGTCTTTAAGTCAACCCTGTAGAGCAATTGTTCTCACACCATTTGAATCACATCACATAGATCTAGGTGGTCCTGTAGGACCAACTAGGTGGTCACCACATGAACTGCAAACAATTTTTTGGTCATTCTTAGTAGCATTTACATTCTGGAACATACACTAGCACAAACGATGGTTATGTGAGTTAGAAATTTCTACTCCCATTTTGTAAAGGAAATTGGCTTCACAGTGTTAAGTCCTCTGTACTCAGAGTCACAGGACAAGCAAGTAGCCACGTCAGGCTCTGGAGAATACTTTGGAACCCAAGTCCCTCATTGTCCTTTCCACCATAGGTGTCCCTCAGATCCTCCTCAAGGTCATTCAGATGGGTACATAATCAGGAATCACATGCCATCTTCAGTTTATCTCCCTCCAGAAAGATAAGACCGCAAGGCAGTCTTAAACTATTACTGTGCAATGGTCCCATGCTAATAAC
This sequence comes from Lutra lutra, assembly GCF_902655055.1. NCBI lineage: Eukaryota > Metazoa > Chordata > Mammalia > Carnivora > Mustelidae > Lutra > Lutra lutra. Next base: position 7,181,399 of record NC_062292.1, read on the forward strand.
ATGTCATTCTTACTGCAAAAATTATTCTGGCTCGAGTCATCCAACAGGAACCCTCTTTGTCCTTTACTTTATTTATTTGTGTATGTATTAACCTACCCTATTTCTATGTCTTCCCCCAAAGTGTCAATATGGCACTGGGGGTCAATTGTGGTTGGTCTTTTTCTGTCTGGTTCTTCGTCTCTAGGCATAAATCTATCATCCATTAGTCATCCTCCTCTTACATCAGCTGATTGACAAGTGGCTTAGTCCCCCAGCTCACCCTCAATAATCATGCGTAGCTTTAGTGACACGGACAGTTGATGAGGCATGAGAAGAGCATGGTACTGCCTTATGTTTATTCTATAAATGAGCCAAAAATGGCTTCTGGGTATTGGTCCCTAGGTTGGTTGCTTTGTCACTGCAGACAAAGACCTGTTAGTTCACAAGCCTGTCAGCCCCAAACTCAAACTTCTACACATCCAGTGGTTAGAAACATAGTTCAAAAAAGCAGATTTTTAGCCATTAGAGCTTGCCTGTTTTGCGTACCTCATGAAACTACACCCAACACATGCCAACGATAGAGAAGATATGCTCGGGCCCTAAAGACCTCTGCCCTTCAGAGCTCTCTGACCCAAAGACTCCGCTGTGCTCTAACTAGCTTCCCCTAGATACAGAAGCCCCATTCCTGACTCCCTTCCCCCTGGGAGTTCTCCTGCCCTCCCCCACTTCTGAGTGGTAGCCCCCCAAAAACTAAGACTCTGGAGGGTCTCAGGCTGCGAGGGACTTCCCTCTCCTGCAAATCTGTCTGTCACCCAGCAAGACTTCTGCATACTACTGCCACCTTGTGGTCATGTCCTTCCTTGACTTTCTCCCAAATCCCACCAGCATCCTTAAAATAATCGGAACGATTCTTGGGTTCATTGGAGATACACATAATTCCATAAGTTAGACGTGGTTTTAGTTTATTATTATTCGCTTATGAGTGGTATTTGGTAATATTTATTTACCTACCAGTATAATGTGGCACTGTCATCCCTGAAGGAGCACACAATTTTTATTTTATAGCTGTGTTGGTTATAACATAGAAGTAAACTAATTCATTGAGTAAATAATTACCAGTCATGTTCTTGAATTTTCAAAGGCAACACTTTGTCCCTATAAGATCAGTCTTACTTCATCACAGAAATGTTTGAGGATCACACAGATGGAAAATGAAGGAAATACCTTCCTGTGGTGCTAGGAAGGTAAGGAAACACTCTGAAAAATCTGACAGCTCATTAGAAGAACACAAGAGCCAACCTAAATGGTCAGAGTTAGAACAAACTGAATCACAAAATAAGTAATAGTAGATATTTTAATACATCGAATAAATATTCATAATGTCATACTGTTATAAGTAAATTTTAAAAAATAAGAAAGTAAATGTAGGGAAGAAACAGATCTTCCTTACAGTAGAATTACAATAAACAAAGGTATAAGGGAACTAAGAGAATCACCACTAAACAAATGTTACAATAATAACCATTGCAGATAAGGTCCATCAAGGATGCAAATATCAGCATGTGAATGTTGGAGGCAAAAGAGCATTTGCATACTTTCAGCATATCTCCCCAAGGTAATCAGAGCAAAGGGAGAGACAGGAATCTTACAGCAGAGAGACCAACAGCCACCAACTCAACCAAGTGGTCCAGGTAAATAGCACTGGCAACAAGACATAGACATCATGAACCCCTTCACATGATGCACTAGAAGACGACCACATCATTTCCATCCTATTTGTGTCAAAAATGCATAATTTCATTCCAACCATGAGAAAATATCAGAAGAATCCAATGAGGAACATTCCATAAAATAACTGGTCTCTGCTCCTTCAAGGTCAAGTATCAGGTCATGAAGGAGAAGGAAGGACTGAGAAATGGACTAGAAAAGACCAAGAAGGATTTACAACGAAATGCAATTTGGGACATCAGATAGGATCCAGAAAGAGATGAAGGCTCATAGTGGGGGAAATGGTGAAATTTGAGAACTAGACTATGATTTTTACTAATATTGTACTGAGGTTGACTTCCTGATTTTAAGCACCGTACTGTGGTTGTGTAAGATGTTTTGTTAGAGGAAGCAGGTTGAGAGATGTAAAGGAACTTTTTATACTATTTTCCCAACTCTTCTCTAAGTCTAAAACAGTTTAAAATAAAAAAAAGCTTAATAAAAAAGGGAAAATAGGGTGGAGGAGGCTTTCTAAGTCTGCTAGAAACTCCCTAGAAGCTCTCAGTTCAGGGTTACCTTAAATCGTGATCTGAGGCACAGTCGAGCCACTGCTCCTCAAGCAAGTTGCAGATCCGGGGAGAACCCGTCCTTCCTTCTCCAGGAGAAGTGGCGCAGGAGCGCAGGGCAGGAATCTACCAGGTTTGCAGACTGCAAATGGGCCACGCACCACAGATAGAAACGCTCGGTCACAGGCTGGGTGAGCTCGAGCACAGTCGGAGACCAGGGAGATGGGAGGGACTGACGGCTCTTCTCTGAGATGCACTGAGGAGCGCGGCCCCAAGCTCTCGGCTCCCCGGGCCAGAGACTGGGCGGCCGCCATCTTCATTCCCGTCCTCCCAAGCAGTACGGAAAGCGCTCAGGGAACAAAAGCTCCGAGCGCGAACCGAGCAGATTGCTTAGCCCCGCCCCTGGCAAGGGCGGTGTGGTTCCGCCTCGGGCAAAGACAATTGAGAATCAGGGCAACAGGCCCCTCCTGCAGAAGATCCACAAGAACATCCAGCCAAGGCCAAGTTCACAGATCAATGAGAATGGGAAAACTCCAGCGTTAGCAGAAAGCTACCTTATTTTTTGTATACATATGAGTTTTTCTTTCTTTAAAATTTTGGGATACAGCTTCTTCTAACAGTTGAAAACATACCTAAATCCAGCGTATGGCTTTGTTCTAGTCTCTAGCCTGATCACATTCTTTTTTTTTTCTTTTATCAACCAACTTCTTATCAACTCCTTTTTTAAAACCTTTTTAAATTTTCATCTTTACAGTCATAGTCCATTCCTCCATCATGTTTTACCCTTATTTTTGTGTATATATATATATGTTTTTCTTTCTTTAAGATTTTGGGAGGCAAATTCTTCTAACAGTCCAAAATACACCAAAAATTAAGTGTGTGGCTCTGTTTTATTCACTAGTCTAATCATATATGTATGTATATACATATATATATATATAATTATATTAATAAAATATACATAATTTTTTTTCCTTTCCTTTCTTCTGTCCCTGGTTTTGGGTCTCATCTGATTTGGTTAGTGTATATTTCTCTGGGGACATTGGTACCTTTTTAATATTTTGTTCTCTCATTCATCTGTTCTCCTCTGGATAAAAGGACAAGGCAGAAAAACTCACCTCAAAAAAAAGAATAAAAGGCAGTACTGACAGCTAGGGACCTAATCAATATAGACATTAGTAAGATGCCAGAACTAGAGTTCAGAATGACGATTATAAAGATACTAGCAGGGCTTGAAAGAAGCACAGAAGATACTAGAGAATCCCTTTCTGAAGAAATAAAAGAACTAAAATCTAACCAAGTTGAAACTTAAAAAGCTATTAAGGAGGTGCAGTAAAAAACGGAGGCTCTTACTGCTGGGATAAATGAGGCAGAAGAGAGAATAAGAGATATAGAAGACCAAATGATGGAGAATAAATAAGCTGAAAAAAAAAAAAAAAGAGATAAACAACTACTGGACCACAAGGGGAGAATTTGAGAGATAAGTAATACCACAAGACAAAACAATATTAGAATAATAGGTATCTCAGAAGAAAAAGAGAGACGGGGGCAGAAGGTATATTGGAATAAATTATAGCAGAGAACTTCCCCAATTTGGGGAAGGGAACAAGCATCAAAATCCAGGAGGCACAGAGAACCCCCCTCAAAACCAATAAAAATAGGTCAACACACCATGATCTAATAGTAAAACTTACAAGTCTCAGTGACAAAGAGAAAATCATGAAAGCAGCTCAGGACAGAAGGTCTGTAACCTACAATGATAGGAATTAGGTCTAGGGCATATCTATCCACAGAGACCTAGCAGGCCAGAATGAACTGGCATGATATATTCAGAGCACTAATTGAGAAAAATATGCAGCTGAGAATACTCTATCCAGCTAGGCTGCCATTGAAATTAGAAGGAGAGATTAAAAAATCTTCCAGGACAAACAAAAATGAAAAGAATTTGCAAACACCAAACCAACCCTACAGGAAATATTGAAAGGGGTCCTCTAAGCGAAGAGAAAGCCTAAAAGTAACAGACGAGAAAGGAGCAGAGACAATATACAATAACAGTCACCTTGGAGGCAATACAGTGGCACTAAATTCATATCCTTCAATAGTTACCCTGAATGTAAATAGGCAAAATGCCCTAATCAAAAGACACAGACTATCAGAATGAATTTAAAAACAAAAACAAAAACAAAAACCATTCTTATGCTGTCTGCAAGACACCACCAGATTTAAAGTGAGAGGGTAGAAAAGAATTTACCATGATAATGGACATCAAAAGAAACCTGGGGTGGCAATCCTTATATCAGATAAATTAGATTTTAGGCCAAAGACTATCATAAGATATGAAGAAGGACACTATATTACACTTAAAGGGTCTGTCCAAAAAGAATATCTAGCAATTTTAAATATCTATGTTCCTAACATGGGACTAGCCAATTACATAAACCGATTAATAACAAAATCAAAAAAACACATGGACAATAATAGAATAATAGTAGGAGACTTTAACACCCCCTTCACTGAAATAAACAGATCATCTAAGCAAAAGATCAACAAGGAAATAAAGGCTTTACATGACACACTGGACCAGATGGACATCACAGATATATTCAGAACATTCCATCCCAAAACAACAGAACACACATTCTTCTCTAGTGCACATGGAACATTCTCCAGAACAGATCACATCCTGGGTCACATATCAGGTCTCAACCAGTACCAAAAGATGGGGATCACTCCCTGCATATTTTCAGATCAAATGCTTTGAAACTAGAACTCAATCACAAGAGGGAAGTTGGAAAGAACTCAAATACATGGAGATTAAAGAGTATCCTAATAAAGAATGAATGGGTCAACCAGGAACTTGAAAAAGAATTTTAAAAATCCATGGAAACAAATGAAAATGAAAACACAACTGTTCAAAATCTTTGGAATGCAGCAAAGGCGGTCCTGAGAGGAAAGTATATAGGAATACCAGCCTTTCTCAAGAAACGAGAAAGGTCTCAAATACACAACCTAACCCTACACCTAAAGGAGCTGGAGAGAAATAATAGCAAAGAAAACCTAAACCCAGCAAAATAAGAGAAATAATAAAGTTCAGAGCAGAAATCAATGAAATAGAAACCAAAAGAACAGTAGAACAGATCAATGAAACTAGGAGCTCGTTCTTTGAAAGAATTAATAAGATTGATAAACCACTGGCCAGACTTACCAAATAGAGAGGAGAAAGGACCCAAATTATTAAAATTATGAGTGAAAGAGGAGATATCACAACCAACACCAAAGAAATAAAAATAATTATAAAAACATATCATGAGCAACTAAACTATATGCCAGCAAAGTTGACAATCTGGAAGAAATGGATGCATTCCTAGAGACATATAAACTAACAAAACTGAACCAGAAGCATTGGAAACCTGAACAGATCCATACCCAGTAAGGAGATTGAAGCAGTCATCAAAAATCTCCCAACAAACAAGAGCCCCGGGCCAGAAGGCTTCCCAGGGGAATTCTACCAAATAGTAAAGAAGAAGTAATACCTAGTCTCCTGAAACTGTTCCCAAAAGCATAAATGGAAGGAAAATATCCAAACTCATTTTATGAGGCCAGCATCACCTTGACCCCAAAACCACACAAAGATCCCATCAAAAAGGAGATTTACAGACCAATATCCCTGATGAACTTTGATCCAAATATTCTCACCAAAATACTAGCCAATAGGATCCAACAGTACAGCAAAAGGATTACTCACCACAACCAAGTGGGATTTATTCCTGGGCTCCAAGGTTGGTGCAACATCCACAAATAAGTTAATGTGATACAGCGCATTAAAAAAAGAAATAACAAGAATCATATGATACTCTAAATAGACGCTGAAAAAGCATTTGACAAAGTACAGCATCCTTTCTTGATCAAACCTCTTCACAGTGTGATAGAGGGTACATACCACAGTATCATCAAAGCTATCTATGAAAAGCTCACAGCAAATATCATTCTCAATGGAGAAAAACCAAGAGCTTTTCCCTTAAGGTCAGGAACATGACAGGGATGTCCACTATCACCATGGCTATTCAACATAGTACTAAAAGTCCTAGCCTCAGCAATCAGACAACAAAAAGAAATAAAAGGCACCCAAATCGACGAAGAAGAAGTCAAACTCTCACTCTTTGCAGATGATATGATACTTTATGTGAAAAACCCCAAAAACTCCACCCCGAAAATGCTAGAACTCATACTGGAATTCAGTAAAGTGTCAGAATATAAAATCATTGCACAGAAATCAGTTACATTTCTATACACAAACAAGACAGAAGAAAGAGAAATTAAGGAGTTGGTCCCATTTACAGTTGTACTCAAAACCATAAGATACCCAGGAATAAATCTAACCAAAGAGGCAAAGAATCTCTACTCAGAAAACTATTGAGTATTCATGAAAGAAATTGAGGAAGACACAAAGAAATGGAAAAATGTTCCATGCTGATGGGTTGAAAGAAAAAATTGTGAAAATGTCTATGCTACCTAGAGCAATCTACACATTTAATGCAATTCCTATCAAAATATCATCAATTTTTTCAAAGAAATGGAACAAATAATCCTAAATTTATATGAAACCAGGAAGAGCCCCAAATAGCCAGAGGAATGTTGAAAAAGAAAACCAAAGCTGGCAGCATCACAATTCCAGACTTCAAGCTCTATTACAGAGCTGGAATCATCAAGACAGTATGGTACTGGCACAAAAACAGACACACAGATCAGTGGAAAAGAATAGAGAGGCCAGAAATAGACCCTCAACTCTATGGTCAACTAATCTTTGACAAAGCAGGAAAGAATGTCCAATGGAAAAAGACAGCCTCTTCAACAAATGGTGTTGGGAAAATTGGACAGCCACATGCAGAAGAATGAAACTGGAACATTTCCTTACACCACACACAAAAATAGAGTCAAATGGATGAAAGACCTCAATGTGAGACAGGAATCCATCAAAATCTTTGAGGAGAACACAGGCAGCAACTTCTTCCTAGAAATATTGCTAAAGGCAAGGGAAACAAGGGCAAAAATGAGCTACTGGGATTTCATCAAGATCAAAAGCTCTGGCACAGCAAAGGCAACAGTCAACAAAACCAAAAGATAACAAACAGAAGGAGAGAAGATATTTTCAAATAACATACCAAATAAGGGGTTAAGTATCCAAAATCTGTAAAAAACTTCCCACACTCAATACCCAAAGAACAAATAATCCAATCAAGAAATGGGCAGAAGACATGAACAGACATTTCTTCAAGGAAGACATCCAAATGGCCCACAGACACATGAAAAAGTGTTCAACATCACTTGGCATCATGGAAATACAAATCAAAACCACAGTGAGATACAACCTCACACCAGTCAGAATGGCTAAAATTAACCAGTCAGGAAACGACAGGTGTTGGCAAGGATCCAGAGAAAGGGGAACCCTCCTACATTGTTGGTGGGAATGCAAGCTGGTACAGCCATTCTGGAAAAAAGTATGGAGGTTCCTCAAAAGTTGAAATAGAGCCACCCTACAACCCAGCAATTACACTAATGGGTATTTACCCTAAAGATACAAATGAAGGGATCCGAAGGGATATGTGCACCCAAATGTTTATAGCAGCAATGCTTACAATGGCCATACTATGGAAAGAACATAGATGTCCATCAATAGATGAATGGAAAGAGAAGCAGTAGTATATATATATACAATGAATACTATGCAGCTATCAAAAAAACAAAGTCTTGGGGTGCCTGGGTGGTTCAGTGGGTTGAGCCGCTGCCTTTGGCTCAGGTCATGATCTCAGGGTCCTGGGACCGAGTCCCACATCGGGCTCTCTGCTCAGCAGGGAGCCTGCTTCCTTCTCTCTCTCTCTCTGCCTGCCTCTCTGTCTACTTGTGATCTCTCTCTGTCAAATAAATAAATAAAATCTTTAAAAAAAAAACAGTCTTGCCATTTGCAATGACGTGGATAGAACTAGAGGTTATTATGTTAAGTGAAATAAGTCAGTCAGAGAAAGACAATTATCATATGATCTCCCTTATATGAGGAAATTGAGAGGCAGGGTGCGGATTTGCGGGGGTAGGGAGGGAAAAAAAATGAAACAAGATGGCACCAGGGAGGAAGACAAACCATAAGAGACTCTTAACCTTGAGAAACAAATGGAGGGCTTCTGGGGGGGAAGGGTGGGATAGGGTTGACTGGGTTACACACATGGGGAAGGGTATGTGTTATGGTGAGTGCTTTGAATTGTGTAAGACTGATGATTCACAGATGTGTACCCCTGAAACAAATAATACATTACATGTTAATAAAAAAAAATTTTTTTAAGTGTTTGGGAGAATGGGGAAAAAAAAAAGGAAAATAGGGGTACCTGGGTGGTGCAGTCGGTTGGGTGTCCATTTTGGTTTCAGCTCATGTCATGATCTCAGGGTTGAGACTGAGTCCCACATTGGGCCCTCCGCTCAGTGTGGAGTCTGCTTGGGTTTCTCTCTCCCTCTGCCCCCCACCTTCCCTCCCACACATACACACATGCATTCTCTTTCTAAAATAAAAATAATAAATCTTTAAAAAAGGGAAAATCAAAATGGTGTTGGCCAGCGAGGCAAACACTAGGATGTTAGTGAAAGCTCAAAAACAGGAACCAAAGCTGGATGACAAGAAGGTTTTGATTCAACTTCCCAATTCAGAAAATTGAAATTAAAAAGTGCTGTGATTTCACCAAAGCAACGCAGACACAAATACCCCAGTTTTAGCTCAGGTTCAACCATTACTGATGGAGACAGGCCAGGTCAAGGGCCCAGAGGGGGCTGGGCAGGACGAGCCAAGAGGGTCTTGGCCACACGCAGAATAGCAATCAAACATGAGCCAGCAGGAAGTGAGCAGGGCATGTTGGGGGTATGGCGAGAGCACAGATAGTGTCTGTGAGACTCAGAAAGGAAAGGAGAGGGGGACTTGTCTTTGCTTGGGGTCTGAGGTTTTTCCTGAGGAATGTGGTCTTGTGTACGGTCCTCTTGGGCATCAAGGAACTGGTCAGAACAAGGGTAAGGGCCCAGGTGTCCTGCAAAAGTCGCTTGTTCCTTGAAGTAGGGGGTCTGGGCATCAAGATGTCTAGTGCCAGTGGTCTGGAAAATGCACATGGTGGCTTCATTCCGTCATTCTCACCCAGTCCTTCCTTAGATATTATCTGCTGTGCTGCTGGAAGCCCCTAAGATATCAATAACTCCTTGGTCTTATAGGGAGGATATACCATCAGACATATGTAAGGTTGGGGTGCAGGTCCTGGGAAGAATAGAAGCAGAAAAAGGAGCAAAAAGCAGATTTTTATGGAGTCCCTCAGTTTCCTTGTGATAAGGACAATTACACAGAATGGGAAAATGTGATGTGCTGTATTCACTGTGTTTTAGCTTTTGTGCCTATAATGTTAGGATGATTTTCTGGAATACACATTCCGTTATGATTGGGGAGTGTTCAAAGGTATGGTGAGGAATGTCAATAAAATTACACCTAACAATTACGAAAGTATAAAGTCAAGTATTGTTTAAGTTAAAATCAGAATAACCGTAGACAGTATGTACCAAATGGGGGGGGGGGGGCATGAGGGTACTTTTTATCTTGAAAACATATCACAAAATTCCAAGAAATTATGATCTCCCTCTTCTCCTCACAAGACCCTTAGTAATACAGAAAAACTGCTTTTGAAAAATGTTTAATTGTTAAGATAAAATGGCTGTGAAATTTTTTCCCTTAATCATCAGAGTCCTTTAGTTGGGACACCTGGTGGCTCAGTCAGTTGAGCGTCTGACTCTTGATGTCAGCTCAGGTCATGGTCTTAGGGTCATGGGAACAAGCCCTGCCCCGGGATCCACACTTAGCATGGAGTCTGCTTGGGAGTCCCTCTTTCCTTGTCCCTCTGCCTCTCCCCCTGCTTGTGCTTTCAAAAGAAAATTAAATTAAATTAATTTAAATTAATAAAATATCAGAGTCCTTTAAGATTCGAGGAAATAAAGGAGAAGTAACTAGAGATTCTAATGTGCTGCCCTTCCCCCACCAGCTGGGATGAGAATGACTGTTGTAGGTGCTTTTCGTTCAAATATATCTGTAATAAGATATGTGAGATAAATATTATAATTAAAAATTATGTTTTGGCAAAACAATTACATTTTGGCAAGATAGACCATAATTCCACCCTTAAAGCACTATTGTTGGACTTGAATAAAAAAAAGGTGCCGACTCCTTTCTCCCCGTGGACGCCGCTGAGTAAGCATCGTTAAAGTCTCCCCTCCCACCGCCGTCATGTCTAAGTCAGAGTCTCCCAAAGAGCCTGAACAGCTGCGGAAGCTCTTCATCGGAGGTCTGAGCTTTGAAACTACCGATGAGAGTCTGAGGAGCCATTTTGAGCAATGGGGAACACTTACGGACTGTGTGGTAATGAGAGACCCAAACACCAAGCGCTCCAGAGGTTTTGGGTTTGTCACATATGCCACTGTGGAGGAGGTGGATGCAGCCATGAATGCAAGGCCACACAAGGTGGATGGAAGAGTTGTGGAACCAAAGAGGGCTGTCTCAAGAGAAGATTCTCAAAGACCTGGTGCCCACTTAACTGTGAAAAAGATTTTTGTTGGTGGCATTAAAGAAGACACTGAAGAACATCATCTAAGAGATTATTTCGAACAGTATGGGAAAATCGAAGTGATTGAGATCATGACTGACTGAGGCAGTGGCAAAAAGAGGGTTTTTGCTTTTGTAACATTTGATGACCATGATTCTGTAGACAAGATTGTCATTCAAAAATACCATACTGTGAATGGCCACAACTGTGAAGTAAGGAAAGCACTCTCTAAGCAAGAGATGGCTAGTGCTTCATCCAGCCAAAGAAGTCGAAGTGGTTCTGGAAACTTTGGTGGTGGTCGTGGAGGTGGTTTTGGTGGGAATGACAACTTTGGTCGCGGAGGAAACTTCAGTGGTCGAGGTGGCTTTGGTGGCAGTCGAGGTGGTGGTGGATATGGTGGCAGTGGGGATGGCTATAACGGATTTGGTAATGATGGAAGCAACTTTGGAGGTGGCGGAAGCTATAATGATTTTGGCAATTACAACAATCAATCCTCAAATTTTGGACCCATGAAAGGAGGCAATTTTGGAGGCAGAAGCTCTGGCCCTTATGGTGGTGGAGGCCAATACTTCGCCAAACCACGAAACCAAGGTGGCTATGGTGGTTCCAGCAGCAGCAGCAGCTACGGCAGTGGCAGAAGGTTTTAATTACTGCCAGGAAACAAAGCTTAGCAGGAGAGGAGAGCCAGAGAAGTGATAGGGAAGCTACAGGTTACAACAGATTTGTGAACTCAGCCAAGCACAGTGGTGGCAGGGCCTAGCTGCTACAAAGAAGACATGTTTTAGACAATACTCATGTGTATGGGCAAAAAAACTCGAGGACTGTATTTGTGACTAATTGTATAACAGGTTATTTTAGTTTCTGTTCTGTGGAAAGTGTAAAGCATTCCAACAAAGGGTTTTAATGTAGATTTTTTTTTTTGCACCCATGCTGTTGATTGCTAAATGTAATAGTCTGATCATGACGCTGAATAAATGTGTCTTTTTAAAAAAAAAAAAAAAGTGCCAGAAAATATATTAAATAAATTGTATCTAAATCATTATAAGTATAACCATGACCAAAGATGGTTACAGTCAGAATTTAGTTTATCGTCACCTCATCCCAGTAAAATGCAAGTTCACCCTATTTTTTAAGGATTTTTTTAGTATAAAATATGTGGCCAGTTTAAATGAGCAGCATCTCCCCCCCAAAAAAATTGACCATAGTGTGTGAATCTAAACCTGTATTTTTGTTTTGTGTGTCTATCTGTATATCAAATAGAATCATACGTAGTTACATAATCCCAGATCAAGAATTCAGAACTTATTATGGTAATTTTCTTAATTAATGCATCAATAATTAAACATACGCACACACACACACGGAAACAATTCTCTACTGAATTATTCGCTAGCAAAGTACTTCTCACCTTGTAAAAACCATGAACTGTATTTGGAACAGATTTAATTATAATTAACACATTTTTAGCTACTGTTGAGAGAAGGTGACTATGACCATCATCCTAGCTGTCAGTCTGACAATCGCAAGAACCTACTGGATCTATTTAAAGAAGCCTTCACCATCTTCCCTGTCCAGTGTACAGCAGCTGATTTATGGGATAAATCAGTCTAGTTTGGTCCACAGAATTTTGGGTCGTGATTTCTCAGCAATTCAGAATGCAACACAGAGCTAAAATCCTGCAGGTGAGTGTTTGACTGGAAAGATGGTTAACTTTGTCTCTTCTGTCTCTCAAGCTCTTTATCTGTCAAACTACAGCCTGTCTTTTTGTTGTTGTTGTTTCCAAATATCTCAAAAGTGCTCGAGCGTAAAGTTGATGGATTTCCGGTTTGCCAATCATACAGAGAGTCAGCTACAAGGCAAACAGAAAACTGGAAGAATACAACTACACGAAGTAAGTCAAAGAGTCAGCCAAATGGATGTGTACAAGCTCGTTCTACTTGATATGAAGACAGAAAAACCCCACCAGAAAAATGAACAAAGATGAAAAGAAGAAAAAAAGAAGAAAAAAATTTTAGAAAAATAATTGACTAATAAATGCGTTGAAAAAATTGACCTCAGAAGTAATAGAACAAATTCAAACTGAAACAATGAGGTATCTGAAAAAAAGGAATCCATTCAAGAATTTTTGAACTGGTCATGCTTACAGTCGGCTGAAATAGTATCTGTCCGCACACAAGGGCTTCCAGCAGCCTCCAACTGTACAACTTTTCCGGAAAGGAGTTTGGTAATACAGCCAATGCCTATTATTTATGGATTCCTTCTTTGTTTATTCACCTTCTGGCTAAAATGTATTTGTAACTACTTGAGGTCATTTGTGGACATGAACAGGGTGATGCAAATTCTGGGTCCCAGTGCGTTCAGACAAGACAATCTCTGCTGTCTCGTTTCAGCTCTTATTCTGCAAACAGCATTGTAGGAGCCCAGGGCAGGCTCCCCAAATGTGCCACGTTCGCATATTGATTCTTTTAATAAAAGTTAGTTAAGAAACGGTTGGCGCAGGGCGCCTGGGTGGCTCAGTAGGTTAGTGTCTGCCTTCAGCTCAGGTCATGTTCCCAGGGGTCCTGGGTTCAAGCCTCCCATTGGACTCCCTGCTCAACAGAGAACCTGCTTCTCTTCTTCTCCCCCTGCCCCTCCCCCTTCATGTGTTCTCTCTCTAATGAATAAATAAAATCTTAAAAAAAAAAAAAACAACTGGTGCAAGACACTTAGACCCTACTCTGTTCCCCTGAAAGCAGGAAACAAATCTCCCATATGAAAAATATCTTCCTTTTACTAAGAAGTAAAAAGCCTTCCTCATCACCAGAGATAGTGACTTTAACGTCCAAAAACCTGAAGAAATAAACCTGGTCACTTTTTACTCTCCACTACCTCAGCAGCTTAGAATTTCACTTAGAATTCCTTAATTTCATTATTGGTCCTCTGTGTGCATGTAATAAAACTCTGTGGGTTTTCTTCTTTTTTTCTCCTGTTAATCTGTCCCTCCGCACCAGTGTTCCGTTCGTGGCCTACTTAGCACTGTTTTTCTCGCTTTTGTGCTTTTTGTTGGTGACTTCGCTGTTTAAAATGGCCCCCAAATGTGGTGTTGTCTGGTGCCTGCAAGCACGAGAGGCTGTTTGGTAAGCTTGGTTCAGGCGTGAGTTAGGCGGTGCTGCGGGCACGAGTTCCACGTTAGTGAATCAACAACATATATTAAGGAAAAGATTTTAAAGCCTAAACACATGAAAAACAAGGCATTGGTCAGTTAACAAAATGTGTGGAGCCGAGGCCTGCAGGACCCTGACCTGGTACTTCTTGCAGGAGCCGTGGTTCAGTATCTGCTAACTTGGTCTTTGTCCATGGATGTATGGAATACAACCACCGGAATCTAGAATATAGATCCGACTGACTCTACTGGGAGCACTCTCACAAGGCCGTGCTCTTGACCCCCACACCTCCCCTCACCGCTGTATCTAGAAAACATAATTAGAACGGTGGCCAGGAGTTTGTAGCAGTGTCAACACAATAAAAATTAAAAATACTCAGTGGCGGTGGGAAGGTGTCTTGGATGCAGCCGTCCCCGCCAGAATGAGCAGTAGGGGAGGAGACAAAAGCAAACTTGAGCGCTCTCTAGAAGCTGGAAAAGGCAGGGGCAGCAGATGGAGTCTTCCTTGGAATCTCCAGAAAGAACCAGTCCTGCCAACAAGTGAGACTGATTTAGGACTTCTGACCTCAAACTCTAGGAGAGTAACTTTGTGTGGTTTTCAAGCACTAATTTTGCGATAGTTTGTTATGGCAGCAAGAGGAAGAAGGATAGGCCCATCTTACATGCACATGGTGGGAAACAAAGACTGAGCAGTCCCGCCAGAGAGCATATACGGTGAATGGTTGGAACACTCATGCCTTAACAGTTTTGCTATTTATTGTACACCATAAATCTTTTTTTTTAATTTATCTTTTCAGTGTTCCAAGATTGTTTATGCACCACACCTAGTGCTCCATGCAATCCGTATCCTCCTTAATACCCACCACCAGGCTCACCCAGCCCCCCCTCCTCTCCCCTCCAAAACCCTCAGTTAGTTCCTCAGAGTCCACAGTCTCTCATGGTTCGTCTCCTCCTCCAATTTCCCCCGACTCATTTTTCCTTTCCTTCTCCCCATGTCCTCCGTGTTATTCCTTATGCTCCACGAATAAGCAAAACCATATGAAAATTGACTTTCTCTGCTTGACTTATTTCACGCAGCATAATCTCCTCCAGTCCTGTCCATGTTGATACAAAAGTTGGGGATTCATCCTTTCTGATGGAGGCATAATATTCCATAGTGTATATGGACCACATCTTCCTTATCCATTCATCTGTTGAAGGGCATCTTAGTTCTTTCCACAGTTTCGCAACTGTGGCCATTGCTGCTATGAACATTGGGGTACAGATGGCCCTTCTTTTCACTACATCTGTATCTTTGGGGTAAATACCCAGTAGTGCAATTACAAGGTCATAGAGTAGCTCTATTTTTAATTTTTTGAGGGATCTCCACACTGTTTTCCAAAGTGTACACCATAAATCTACAATTATTTATTTACTTTATTATTAATAAGTCTCATCAGAAGTAATAAACTCCAAAAAAGCTCTCTTTCTTTCCTCTCTTTTTAAGTAGGTTCCATGCCGAGCATGGAGCCCAATATGGTGCTTGAACTCATGACCCTGAGATCAAGACCTAAACTGAAATCAAGAGTTGGACAATTCACTGACTGTGCCACCTAGGTGCCCCAGGAAGCTCATTTTTAATAAAAAAAAAATTATGTACTACTTTTCATTTATCAAGGAAGTTATGGATAAACATGCCACTTGATAAAAATATTTGTCCACATTTACATCCCTCTTTAGGATATCACTGACCATGTGAAAACCAGAAGGCACAAGTCTACTGAAGAAGCTCGGGCACCTATTTCAGAAATTAACGGTTACTCCAAGAGACAGTGCTCAAGGATGACAACTTGAAATACATTGCTGCAGGAAGTATCCTGATGCTCACTTTGCGAAGCACGGCTTTTTTATTTACCTTCCATGAGCATCCTATGAAGCGGACTTCATTTGTTTGGCTTGCAGGTTTTCTTGTGTGCACAGCAGAAGAGAAGCCGTAACACTGTGCAGTTGTCCAGACCCACGGTGTGTGCAACACCAGGAGGGAACCCTCATGTAAACCATGGACTCTGGGTGACAACAATATGCCAATATAGGGTCATCACTGGCACAGACATACCATCTGGTGTGGCAGAGTGATACTGGGGGAAGCTGTGCATAGGTAGACACATGTAGGGGGTAAATAGAGAATCTCTGTACTTTCCTCTCAATGTTGCTGTGAACCTAAAACCACTCAAACAAAAATAAAGTCTTTAAAAAGAAGTGAAGCCACAAGGTTGGGTTCATTCACCAGAGTTACATGGTGCCATCTTTGTATCAGTCACCGTGTCCCAAACAGGAATCCATGATCTCCAATAACGAGTGGAGGCTATTTTTGTTGGGGTGTTAGAGGTGAAATAGTATCATGAATCTTACTGTAAATGCTCTTAAAAACTTCAACATTGAGGGGCGCCTGATTGGCTCAGTTGGTTGAGATTCCGACTCCTGGTTTTGGCTCAGGTCATCACTTCAGGGTGTTGGGATCAAGCCCTGTGTGAGGCTCCTTGCTCAGCACACAGTCTGCTTGAAAGTCTCTCCTCTCCCCCTTTCCCTCCCCCAACTCTCTCTCAAATAAACACATAAAATCTTTAAAAAAAAAAAGAGTTCAACACTGTGAATAAAGTTTTTTGATCTTGTAGCAATATAGATACTTACTTTCATGGAACACAGTGTGGTGGTTAAAAACAATGATTTCACTAGATTGTTCTCAACCTGTGGAGCAAGAGTGTACTTGGAACTGGTTGTGGTCTAAACACAATTCAAGCAAGCCGTAATAGCCTCCCAATTGATCTAGAAGACGTCAAAATATACAAACGTTACATATTTACTTCCTCAAACACTTCTGTGATGAAGCCCATGTTGAAAATAATTTCAGCTGGTGGGGCACACACTTCCTCCAGCTTCTGAGGAATGACTTCATAAATCATCCTAAGTGCCCTACAGTAGAACTGAAGTGTTGTAAGTGCACCTCCCACATTGTAACCGCATTCTGTTCTCTATGTGGTGTACTATGACAAGTAACGGCTGTCAAGGAAGTCCAGGTCCTTCTTTCTAGATCCTTTGAATGTTCCTTCATATTGTAAAACAGGACTTCACAGGCGTGAGTAAGTAGAGGATCTCCGGACGGTCAGCTTGTCTTGGATTATCCAGGTGGACCCTAAAGGCAGACACTTGTACCTCGATTCTTAAAGACATGAACATTGGTCGCAGGCAGAAGAGGAAGCCATGTGAGCATGGGTTCAGAGAATGGGGTGATGCGGCCAGAGGCCAAGGATTGTTGGCAACCACCAGAGATTGAGAGGCAAGAAGAGATTCTCTCTGGGAGCCCCAGGAGGGGTGCGGCCATAGAGACGCTGACTTTGGCCAGTAAGATAGACTTCAGACTTGGGGCAACCAGAACTAAATGCATAGTGATTCATCGCCATAGCCACGGGAAACTAATACAGTTGGAGGTTTTTGATCAAGATACTTAATGAATGGAGCACCAGTAACTTTTTATTACAGCTCCTTAATTTGAATCGCAATAGTTGAAAACAAAGCTCACAAACGGTAAGACATTGAAATTTGCTCCAACAAAAACAAGAGAACTAAACAAATTCCATGATGAGAGCTCCAACCGTGCATGACTTCAGTGGGAGTGTCTCAGCTTTTGAGAAAACTCTTTGTATGAAATTCCCACTTATAATTGTGCAAATTGATATTTCATTTTGGAATAGGATTAATGGAGACATCCTATAATTTCACAGCATAACTTGGCAAAAAAATCATAAACAAGAATTTGTCTTTCTTGGTGTAAAAGCTTAGATGCTAAGTGCAATGAGTCAGACTGAGAAAGACAAAGACCATAGGATTTCACTCATTGTGGAGTCCAAAAAGCAAAACAAAGGAATAAACAAACAAACAAACAAAAGCAGAATCAGACTACAAACACCGAGAACAAACTGGTCATTGCCAATGGGGAAGGGAGTGGGGGATGGGCAAAATGGGTGAAGGGGAGTGGGAGGTACAGGTTTCTAGTTATGGAAGGAGTAAGTCATGGGAACAGAGGCACAGCACAGGGAATATTATTGATGGTATTGTAATGGTGTTGGTGACAGAGGGCAGCTGCACAGCATAACATAGAGAGATATTGAATCACAATTATACACCTAAAACTAGTGTAACATTCTGTATCAGCTACACTCAAATTTAAAAAATTAAAAAAAAACATTAGAGTTAGTCTAAATAGAAGCGAAAAGATAATACTGAGTTGATATTTACACACGCCAAGATGAAAAAATAGTATTATAAGTATCCTCCATTTAACAGAATCTGCTCTGAGCTTATCAGGTGTATCAGTAGCTCTATACAGAGAGACTAATACTCAATTAAAAATATTATAGTCTACAAAGAAGGGCAAATTGAAAATGTCAGAATTTCAGTTACTGTTAATGCAATTTGTAAAGATCACAGGCAATTTTATATAAAAATTGAAATAATAAGACCCTATTAGAAAAAAATACATTGTTTAAAAAAATAAGTGAGACTTTATTAGAAGGATAATAAGGAATTGACCAAGTTAAAAGAATAGGTACCAAGGGTTATTCCTTCTGCAATGTTTAAAGTTCAATCAGTAGAACCTTTAAAAATTTTGCTTTTTAATGTACACACACATATGTATGTGTTTTTATTACTTTGGAGAGAATTCTATTTTTGGAATTAGCCTTTGAGTAGCACCTACTGATAGGTCCACCAATATGACAACAACAATTGTTTGGTGCATACACATTTCAAACATTGTTATTTTGTTGCTTCCTTGGTTCTACAGAGTGTTCCTGCTTAGATGAGAAATTACACAGCTGAACACTCTCGAGGAAACGAATGGCCAAGTCTGATTTCACCTCAGTCTCATCCTTCTAAAAATCTGCTCAGCATTTGGCAATGTTGCCGTTGTCCTTGGGGAATGAAATGGAGACACCAACTGGGGTGGGCATTGTGTCGGGTGCTTCATATATAAGCACAAGTTTATACATATGTATCAAGACTTCCATTTTAAGGATAAGGAAATGGGTTTATAAGCATCAAGTTGTGGCCAGAAAGCTAATTGGGAGGCAGCAGAGATGGAACAGGACCCCACTGGAACTACATGTTTTCTCTCCAAGTGTCTAGAGCACAAGCCACTCCAATTGCCCTCCACGGCCACGTCTCTCTCCTTCGGTGCTTACCTCTCATTTGCCTTCTGCGTCTCGCTGGGCCATTCTCCAGCTTCGCATCTCACCTTTGCTTAAACATCCGATGTGCGGGCTAGTCCCGAGTTACTGATGCAAACATGCCGCTCTCATCATGAACGGTGCACTCCTCCCTCACCAGACAGAAGCAAAATGAACAGTCTTGACCGCAGATTCTAAAAGAGAAGGCTCCTCTGTTAGAGTGTCATGTTTGGTAGAGGAAACCACTATTCTCTCCTCCCCTTCAGTCCCGGGGATGGAAGACCTCTCGTTCCAGAGACTTACAAGCAGATATGCTTGATGCTAAGACAGCAGATGGGATGGAATGAGCTCTTCTGGTGCTGACCTTAGCATCCTGGTGTGTCGCTGGGCGCCCGTAGTCAGTCTCCGGGGAGAACCCTGAAGTGCAGGGTAGCGTCAGTGGGTGTCTCCAGGACCATCAGAAGATGCCAGCGTGGTGGCCTCAGCTGTCTGGCTTGACAGTGTTGCATGATCTCAGCGTTCCACCTGCTGATGTCACACAAGGCCAACAATAATCAACAGCGTCTTTCTCCTCACACAAATTGCAGGTAGAAGCTACTCTAGATCACTTACCGAAGCCAGTGGCTGAATGCAAATTTAGTAACTTTGCTGTAAGAAATCCCTTCCTAATAACACTCCATGCAGTTAAGAGTTTCTGTTCCAAACTTCTAAAAAAGCGATCCAAGTATCATTGACTTGTAATATCCCATTCATTTCAGGTATACAGCATGATTAGGTATTTTTATACATTATAAAATGCTCCACACAAGTCTAGTTACCAACTGTCTCCATGCAAAGTTATTAAAATAGTGCTTTATTGCTGTATGAAAATATTCCCTATGTTGTATCCTGCATTCCCATGACTTACTTATAACCGGGAGTTTGTACCTCTTAATCCCCCCGAACAAATTCATTCTTGATGACCAGTTTTAAGCTTACCTGTCTTTTAAAAATTATACTAAATTTGTGTATCTCCCAGATTTCTTGTTGCCATAGTTATAAATCAGAAGGACAGTTGAGGAGGAAATGAAAGGGCGTAACACAACTATAGTCAAGGACACGGTCGTTAAACGTGTGGGTATGAAATAGTCTTGTAAGTTTTTGTGAATACCTTTTTTCTGTCAACCAAATTAAACAGTTATATGAGCCAATTTCGCTTGTGACTTACTATGAATTTCTCTGACGCTTGTGTGTGTCAAGCTGGTGGTAGTTCCAGACTGATCAGTTTATAAATTCCATGGCTTTCCTCCCCAAAACTAGTTTGCTCAAGAAAACCCCTTTTCATTCTACATGTTTGTTCATATTCATGACACCTTCACAATCCATGGATTGTTTCTGGGTCCATTTCAAACATATTTACCTGACATTTTAACCAAAAATGTCTCTAGATATTGCGAAGCATAGAGAGCCATGTGCAAAGCATGCAAAGCCACGGGTACAAAATGGCCCCAGTGTAAAAACACTTGAGGTTGGAGAGCCTGGGTGGCTCAGTCCATTAAGCATCTGCCTTCGCCTCAGGTCATGACCTCAGGGTCCTGGGATCGAGCCCAGGGTCAGGCTCTCTGCTCAGCTGGGAGTTTGCTTCTCCCTTTCATTCTCCTTCTGTGCTTTCCCTCTCTCTCTCTGTCTCTCAAATAAATAAAATCTTTAAAAAAACAGAAAACAAAACAAAAAATACAACACTGAGGTTGACTTTCAGTACAAACCTTCCCCAGGGAATCCTAAAACCCTTTTATGGGATTATATCATAGAGCAGATTTTCCTTCAGAAACATCGCAGAGACCACCATCAGCTCACAGGATTCACTGATGGCTCCTATGACGCTAGGACAGAGTGGAGAGCTGCGCAAAGACTGTTTGAGGCCGGGAACTCAATCTGCTGCTATCTCTGTTACGTAACTGCTGACGTCTCGAGCTGAGCCCTCACACAATGGCCTATTTAGACAGAGGACGCCTGCCTGGACAGACCATTCATGTCACCGAGTCCCAAAACAACACGACAGTTGAAAGTTTGGATGTTGATTACCAGGCACTGCTAAGCCTTTTAATTGATTTTATGATTTTTTCCAAAAAAAAATTTTTGAAACAAAATAGACGAAGGAGAACGCACGCTTTGTTTTAAAGCAAACTGTGCCAACGTCACATCATCACCACCGTGAAGAACACTGGCAAAAACAGTTACTGGTGGGGTGCGAAGCAGATCCTATAGGTTCCACATTCCATAAAAAAGCTGGGAAATCCTTTTTGCGGAAAAAAAAAAAAAGTGCTCACTCAGGCTTCAGAGATTGAAGAACATAATTTCATCTTTCATTACAAGGGTTTTAAAACTCTCAATTACAGTCTTAGATGCTACGTACGCTGCCTTCTAAACACCACAGGGAATGGGTGTGGATCGCCAATTTTCCAAGAATAAGTGAATCCCTGCTGAAAAATCCTGGCACATGCGCAGAGATGATGGACAAGATTGCCTTTCACGACACCCTCTCTTCCCAAGTTCGGGCCCACACCCTGGTCCTCTCTAACGCACGTCCTCGAATTCCTGACCCACAGTCTGCCGCCCTCCACTCGTAGCTGATCTAAGGTCAGGAGGAGGGGTGTGTGTGTGTGTGTGTGTGTGTGTGTGTGTGTGTGTGTGTCATCGGCACATGGAGCATGTCTGCCCTACTTCCTAACAGAGACGTATGCACACGCACACACACGCACACACACTCACCCCCGTGCTGCAGGGCAAATGTTCGGTTACCGTATGCCCGGAAACCACAGGAAGAGAAAAATGTCTAAGTATATAAGGAACGAGGAAAGAAGCACCTTTTCATTAAAGGGGAATCGAAAACAGCACCAGCCAACAAAATTAAAACTATTTAAAAATTGGTATGGCTCTTTTATAAAAGATATGAATAAACACACATACACAGAAATGAGATTTGACTATAAAAGTCAATTAACATAAAAGAAAAATGAGTCTGTTTTTACTTTATACAATTTAATCACTTCATTTTACACTTTTCAAATTCACTTTTGGACCCAGCACATCCTGGGGTTTTATGTATCGACCAAGTTGTTCTGCTACAGACATTCAAGTTCAGGAGCCGTTTCCTTGCACATTCATCCATTTTTGTTTAAGAACAATAAGGAGTCTTTTTCATTTCTTTTATTGAACATAATTATTTTTATTATAAATTTATTAAATCACTTTGGACCCAGCATGTCCTTAGGTTTCACCCACTCATCAAACTGCTCTGCGGTGAGAAAGCCGAGTTCAACAGCAGTCGCCTTCAAGGTGGATCCGTTTTTGTGCGCCGTCTTCGCAATCTTTGCCGCCTTGTCATATCCTGAAGAAAAAAATTAAAAAGGCAACATAGGAGTTCGTAGTGAAATCTGGTTTTCTAAAGCAAAAGGTAATCATTCACTCAACTGAGGCTACTGATCTCTTAAGTAACATTTTTAATCTTAAAAATATTTAACAGGGGCACCTCGATGACTCAGTCGGTTAAGCCTCCAAATCTTGGTTTCAGCTCAGGTCATGATCTCAGTCATGAGATCGAGCCCCTTGATGGCTCTACATTCAGCATGGAGTCTCTCTCTCGGGGTGCCTGGGTGGCTCGGTGGGTTAAAGCTTCTTCCTTTGGATCAGGTCATGGTCTCAGGGTCCTGGGATGGAGCCCCGCATCGGGCTCTCTGCTCAGCGGGGAGCCTGCTTCCTCCTCTCAATCTCTCTCTCTGCCTGCCTCTGCCTACTTGTGATCTCTGTCTGTCAAATAAATAAACAAAATCTTAAAAAAAAAAAATTCTCTCTCTCCCCCTCTGCCTCTGCCCCAGTTTGTGCTAAATAAATCAGTAAAATCTTTAAAAAAAATTTAACAGTGATTATCCTCAGAGCTGTGACTTCTGATGCAGCCTAAACCCTTTACTTTTCATAAGTGAGACAGACTTAAACATACCTCACTTTCTGTAACAGATTTGTTTCTAAGGGCAGTTGGCCACTTTAATCGTCTTTGGGTTCCCCTGTGTAACTCTCTGGCTAAATGCTAACGTACAATAATTTCTAAAGGTTCAAAAACATATTAGCCAATCTCAACACTACACTGAGAACAACTCCTATCTTCATGGGGGGGGGGGAGAACAAAAACACAATATAGCACCAAGACATGAAAACATACTTCCGAGTAGTAGACATATGTGTTTTTCCCAGAAACATGTTTAACTGGAAACAATGATTCTACAAAAGCATAACCAGCTAAGTGTCGCAGTGCCGCCAGCAGACAACATCCCTGTGTGGGAGCTGTGGGCACTGGCTCTGAGGGGGGAAGGGGCGGGGCTGGGGAGGGATGCACCTGCCAGCTGCTTCCAACACACTTGTCAGTACTTTGACATCTTCCCAACATCCCAAGGATACAGGGACAAGTTTTAGCAGAGATCTATTCTCATACCACACACTACCACCAAACATCTGTTTGCCTCAGATATTGCCTCTGGAATTAACAAAGGCAGGGACAGCTTTGCAAGTTGTCTTAACACAACTGAAAAAAAGGTCAGAAGGCAAGAGCAAGAAAGAACATAAGAGAGTGCCTAGCTGGCTCAGTCAGTTCAGTGTCTGCCTTTGGCTCAGGTCAGGATCCCCTGGCTTCTCCACCTCCCTCTGCCCCTCCCCTCTGCTTGATCTCTCTCTCAAATAAATAAAATCTTAAAGGAAAAAAAAAAAAAAGAACAAAAATGAAACCAACAAAGGAGGAAAAAAACCCCAAATGCCCCCAGATCAGAGGACTATTGTCAAAGGGACAAAAGCCTTGAGGCAACACGATCGTCAAGTGGGCAAGATGTGGCGTGTTGTTGGCATGTATCCATTAGCCACCCACGAACAAATGATGGCGATTCCAGTATTCACCTGAACTGGCGAGGCTAAGCTTGTTGAAAAGGGCATTTACTGATCAGAGTAACTTAGAGAAAGAATTTTCATCAGATGGTCAGGGTCACCATTAGGTATTGTGTAGCCTTATACTGAGGACATTAGAGTCTAAGTCTTAACGCTAACCGTTCAGCTCTACTCTTCGGGTCCCACAAATCCCCATCCCCAGCCAGCCTGCTCCACGAGTGCGCAGAGAACCCGGGACAAGCAGCTACAAGGCTCAGGCTGTAGCAGCAAGGTGCGGCTTGCCCATTTATCCTCGTATGGCCTTTGGCTCACAGAGATCTGATTCCAAGAAAAACGAATCAATCACTTGGCATTAGGAGCACTTGTAACTTAAGTGTTCTGAAGTACAGATGTGAGAGAACGTTTCTCACATAAGCCTTTGGGTTCCCCTGTGTAGCTCTCTGACTGAATGTGAAAGTACAATAAGTTTTAAAGGATCAAAATATTATTACCAATCTCAATTCTACACCCCAGAACAGGCTATATTGCATGTCACAGCTACATACATATATGATATATACAGATATATATCCTATAAATATTTGAAACAGTCAAATGAGCTCTAACTTTATAAAACAGAAATTACAGCTTGATGTGAAGCCAATAGTAGAAAATCTGCCTTGAAAGTTCGGCATTATAGAAGAGTATTTTAAACAGCAACCATATCGTGCCAATGACTGTATCATAACTTAGTATAAAATAGAAAATCGAAGAATATGTTAACAACCTCAGCTCATCAGTAAGAAGGTGGGAAAAGGCTTTCAAGGCACCATAACAATGCAGCGAGTGTCTCCAAACCTACGAGCTGAAACTGTGTGTTGGTAAGGATCACTCTGGTCAGTCCCCAGTCTAAGCAGGTATGTTTGAATTTACACAATAAAATATTTATAGTTCTGGAAAAGGCTTGCAATGTAAGACTCATGGTTTTAAATATAGTATTTACATTTTCCTCCTTTCCCTAAAAGCAATGAGTACTACTCTTTTTCTTCTGTTCTTATTGGTAACTCCCCATTTCTGAACTGAATCAAAGAACAAAACCGAAGTGTAGTAGAGCAGCTAGAGAAGGCAGAAAAAGGAGTTCATCCCACAATGCTAACCGGCCAGTGCCACCTAGTGATGCTACCCGGTGAGGAGAGCTTTCCCAAGTAGAATGCACAGAACGTTCAGCCTCTCGATACCACTGAGATTTATGTAAGTTTGAACTGCTGAGTTTACCACATTTCAAATGAAACAAAGCTTCACTGACAGCATATTAATATATAACAGTGTCTTTCAACCCAGTTGCAAATATTTTGTGAGATTTTACTAAACAATGCCCGAAAGGAATTTGCTGTCCACCTTGATCCAACAATCTCTTAAAAATATTTTAGCTTTTTGGGACGCCTGGGTGGCTCAGTTGGTTAAGCAGCTGCCTTCAGCTCAGGTCATGATCCCAGCGTCCTGGGATCGAGTCCCACATCGGGCTCCTTGCTCATCAGGGAACCTGCTTCTCCCTCTGCCTCTGCCTGCCATTCTGTCTGCCTATGCTTGCTCTCTCTCCCTCTCTCTCTCTGACAAATAAATAAAATCTTTAAAAAAAAAAATATTTTAGCTTTTTAATTTTGTAGTCGAAAATGGCATAATTCCTTAAACCTTACCTATATGAGGATTAAGAGCTGTCACCAACATCAGAGATTCATTCATCAGCTTGTTGATCCTCTCTGTGTTGGCCTGGATTCCCACGATGCAGTTTTCAGTGAAGGAAACGGCCGCGTCCCCCAGCAGCCGGGCTGAGTGTAACACGTTCTTGATCTGGGACGGGAGGGGTAAAGGGGAGAGGGAGAGACAGAAAGAGGGGTTTACTGAGCCTAACTTTTGTGCCCAGTAATATATATTATGTGCTGGTTCCTAAATGAGTATGTAATTTGATAAACATGGGGCACTCCTGTGGTATGTAAAGCACCATCCCCCAGAAACAAATGTGAAAGAAATTATGAACCTTTGAGGACACGGAAATCTCAAAGACGTAAAAGCCATAAACACAAACAACTGGAACCCAAGAGACCCGTAGTGTGAAAGAACACTGAGTGGTATAACATGTTAGTACGAAGAGAAAATTCAGTTGCAGGAATCGGTGAAGTCCTGTTTGATGGGACTTAGATAACCAGAGATGGAAAAAGAATCCTCTGGAAGAGAAGTAAAGATGCAGAGGTGAGAAAGTTCAGCCTGTTTGAGGCAGTCAGTGCAGAGAGGGCTTCCCAAGTCTTAATGGCCATCATGTCATTAATGCTTAACAAAACAAATATTCCCCAGACCCTTTAAAATAAACTTTCACACAGTATTTAAAATGAACATGAAATCAGTTAGTTTGCTTTAGAGGTTTTTCTTTTTTTTTCCTTTTTTGTAACATTTCCAATACGTATAAAGATATATCCGCATCCTACTCTCTTTTGGGTCTAAAAACTCAGGGTCTGAAAAGTACAGTCCCAAAAATGGACTCCAGTAGAAGGCTCAGAACTTCAAGGTTTGATTTGGCACTAATGATTTTAATATAAGGCAAATGTTGGGGTGCCTGGGTAGCTCAGTCGGTTAAGTGTCTGCCTTTGGATCAGGTCATGATGCCAGAGTCCTGGGATCAAGCCCCACATCGGGCTCCCTGCTCAGCAGAGAGCCTGCTTCTCCTTCTTCCTCGACTCGATCCCCTACTCGTGCTCGCTCTCTCTCGCTCTCTATCTCAAAGAAATAAAATCTTAAAAAAATGTATAAGGCAAATGTTGATTACCTTGATGGATTTTCTATGAAAGACAAAAAATATATATATTTTTAAAAACAAAAAGATTAGCAAGACATTTGTTGCACACCTATATTGCCAGACAGCCAGTATTTTCTGTTTGGAATCTGACATGCAAGCAAAGGCTTAGATGTCTGAGTTCTGCTTTGGCTTGGCTTGTATTTTTCATGAGATTGTGCATTTCACGAGGGCAAAGAAATATGTCTTGCTTATTGTTCTATCACTAGTACCCAATATGGTGCCTGATATAGATTCGACAAATGCACTGAATAAATATTAATATCTGTCATTTGCCTGTCTTTATCAAATTAAAACCAGACTTTACACCAGATACAAACTGGTAATAAGCTGCCAGTGTACTTTATATATAACACTTTATACAAATAAAGCACTCCAAAGGATGGCGGTTCCATCACCTGAAGCTGAGGAAAGCGGACGAAAGATAAAGATGACGCACCCTGCTACATCTTCATGAAGAGGAAGCAAAGAACAGAATTTAGACGCACAAATATTTTCCAGGTATGTGGAAAAGGGAAAACCAATGAAGGAAAGCCAGAGAGGGACAGTGAAGAGCACAGGAGGAGGGTGCTGAGGAAGCCAAGGAGAAGTGTTTAAAGGCCAAGGTCAGATGTCACCAAGTCTACGGGCCTGCGGGAGTTCCAAATGACCAGGAGAATAATCCGAGGACCAGTCAGGGGCAGGAACCGGGAGCAGTGAATTTGCTGTAAAGCGAATGCAGGTTATCCTTCTAAGATGACGGAGTTTGAGGGAAGCAGCAGCAATGTGAGCAGGAGACAGGGTTGAGGGACGGCTCAAGGAGACCCGACTTATTTCTAGCCACTGGCATCTCCCCCACTGGGTAAGGGACAAGGAAGAAACCCACACCCTCTTTCCAGACTTTTTCTTCTTATTAAATAAAGCAAACCATCAAATCACTTGAGCTAAAAGTCACCTAATTAGATATCCAGGCTGAATCTTCTAATCTTAACAAATGCTTGACTTCCAATTGCTACTTACATAATCCCAGTACCTAACATGAAATCCTAGAAAACTTTATGAAAGAAAACACAAGACAATTAGCCTTCAGTCAAAAAACATTAAAAGCTGAACCTCGAACTTACCATCATTGGCTTGAAAACATTCAACTCAAAATGTCCGTTGCTGCCTCCGACTGTGACGGCGACATGATTCCCCATGACCTGGGCGGCAACCATGGTCAGCGCCTCACACTGGGTAGGGTTCACCTTGCCTTCAAAAGAGCCACCAAGGAAAGATTCCACGTCAAACGTGCTCATGGTGTCGAGTGCCAGTTAAGATCACGTATCATGTCAACTGATCAAGAAAAGGAGGAAATCTAACTTCGTTAAATAAAGCAAGTCCCCGTCATCAGGGCTGATACAATGAAACCAAGCAAGAGAGAGGGATGGGTGGCCCCAAACCGTGACCCATTGGCTCAGGGGCTTCTGAGTAATGAGTACCCACACCCACACAGGAAATGCGGCCCTCTCCATTTCCACGGCTTTCGTTCACTATAGAACACCAGAGCCAGGCACTGAACACACCGCGGGGAGTGAGGCAGCCCCTGGCCTGCAGAACCTGGAGGCCGGGGGAGAGAGCCGGCAATTACAGCACATGAGGGGTAACCACAGAGAAGTGGGCTACACTTTCGGGAGCTGGGCTGACAGTGGAATGACAGCACCGGGCTGACATTTGGGAGACTTCTCAGAGGAAGCAGACATGAAGCAGAAATTCTCCTACTCGTCCTAAGTCTCCAGAGCTTCATCACCCTGGGAGCACCCCTCTGACGAGCTCAAGTCTAAACCAGACACTGCAGATGCCTCCGACCAGTACCAGGCGACACACCGGAAAGGTTACTTCCTTCTCTGTGAATCTGGGCTTCTCTTTTCTAGGCAATCACTTCGAATTTGCCGTCAACTAAACTCACATCATTTTTCAACGTAAACTACTCTAAAACCTCATCTCTTCTCGTTCTATACACGTGCATCGATTTCAGAGAACCTATAGTCAGGTCTTTCTCACTATTAAAAGTCACCTTGTCAGTTTTAGTTGAACCTACAGGGGACTTACCATATGAATCTTGATCCTGTCACCCGGTGTGCTGCTGTTTCCTTATCCGCTGACGTGAGCCACTCGTACCCCGACTTCGCCCTCAGTGACCAGTGAAGTAGTGAAGGGGCGGGCAGAACCCCTCAGCCTCCCGTCTGAAGTCAACTCATTAGTGTCACTCCAGTGTCACTGTTCACCCACTACATTCATCTAACAAGGCTACCCACATGTCCCCACAGGACTCAGTGACAGTCACAGGAGTCTGTCAAATGACTCGCTAGGGCCTGTGTCACTTCCCTTATCTGACAGGCCAAAACCCAAAGCAAAAAATGAACTAACAGGCAGTTGGAAGAATTTGTTTCTATTCAACCCATGCTGATCACTTTAACAGCTGGTTTCAGAGTTCTTCTGGCTTTGGATTATGAAAGATGGAACTTACACATTCGCTCATGTAGGCACCAAAATACACGTGCTAACTCATTCTCTCTTCCTGTATTGCTGGGTGGTGTTCCCAACTCAGATCACGGGGGGCCCGCACACATTCTGAAACGAGTGTGCAACACACATCCCTATCCGTGTTTGGGATCAAACTCATGCTCAACACACAGAGACACGCTCTGTTTATGAGGATGCCCGGGTTCTTATCAGCTGCAGTGCTCAGATTTACCAGCTGTGTCATTACCTGGCATGATACTGCTTCCTGGTTCATTTTCAGGCAAGATCAGCTCTCCCAGACCTGAGCGGGGACCAGAACCCAGAAAGCGAATATCGTTGGCGATCTTCATCAGACTGCAGGCGCTGGTGTTCATGGCTCCACTGAGTTCAACCAAAGCATCGTGGGCGGCCAGAGCTTCAAATTTATTTGGAGCTGTGACAAAAGGCAAGCCTGAAGAAAAAAAAAGTGTATCTATGAGTTAACAGGTAGAATTAAATTTTTTTTTCTAATATCCACAAGTTAAACAGAAAGTTCCAGGACACGAAAAGCAAACACAGAAGAAAAATTTTACTTCAAGAAAAAATGATTATCTTCTGATTCAAGCTTTGTCTAGGGTTAAGTCTTGAACAAGCAGGAAGAATCTGGAGATACTAGCATGTTTAAAGGATAAAGAAGCAAAGACAATAAAAGAAATGCACTGAAAGAAAAACACTGTTCTTCTGCGAACATGTGTATGATGCCTACTTCTGAGTAAGGAGGAAAAGGAGCTAAAGTTCACTTTATTCCACACTCTTTTACTAGTACAATTGTTCCCCATCTTAGGCTGTCCTAGTGCCTCCTTTAGCTGGGACCCCGCAGACCCCCTGAGATGGCAGGGAGCCAAAAGGAGTTAGAATTTCCACTCACTGTCGCCTGTGTTCAAATTTTAAAGATCACATATTCTAATTCCTATAATACAGTTCTTCTCAATTAAAACTTGACTGAAAAACCAATCTCTACTAGAGACCATCTAAGTATGTCTGCCCTTTCAGCCAGTAACATCTATCTCTTCAGAAGAGTTTTCTGGAGATGACAACTCCGCTGTAATAATAGTTATTATCGAGAACACAGCACTCTCTCTACTAAAGGAAAAACAAGATTCAAAAAGGTCATTAACTCAGAGAAACGTCCCAGTATGATACAGGGAAAAAAGAAACTAAGCCTGTCAGTATCTCAACATATCTACCATTGAAAACACTGTGTCTCAACCATATGCTGATTTTGCCTGCTTTGAAAAGGGTATTTGAAACAGCTTTAAAGGGAAAATGACTGAGCATCACCATGACAGTAAACAAGCCAGCACGGACGGATTTAATTGCACACCGTATGAATCATAGATGGGAACCATGAAAGGCAGAAGGATGAATACTGCTACTTCTGAAGCAGACATAAGACACGTTTGATGGGAAAATATTATTTTTTAGCTTTAAAGTCACAAGAATTCAAAGCAGAAACACCTAGAAAATATAGACCAGCGTAACGAAGAGGAGTCAGAATTCATATTCCCGCTGACCTGTGAGCGCGGCCACTTTGGCCGCCACCTTCTCTGCAAAGCCGATTCTAGTATTCAAGCCGGTGCCCACGGCGGTGCCTCCGGCCGCGAGCTCGTAGACCCTTGGCATGGCGGCTTTTATTCTCGCCATCGCGTATTTCACTTGTTGAACATAACCACTGAATTCCTGGAAAGAGAAGGAAATTAAGGAGAGAACATGTGATTTCCTAACAGCTTACAAGTGACTCTGACGGTGTTGAACAGAAGTTCTTGTAAATATGTTTCAGGTACTAAATTATGAGCTACCAAGTGGCATGTGTACCATTTTAATTCATACGATGATCAAAGTACAAGGAAGAATGAGGATTTATAAACCTATAAGGTGGGATGACACCACAGAGGGTAACATGCAGCCGGTTTAGCTGTTCTTCTTTTAATAGAAAGCAAAGAAAAACAACAAAGGAAATAAGCTTTATTTTTTAAAGATTTTATTTATTTATTTCTGCAAAAGAGAGAGCAAGAGATAGGGAGAGAATGAGCAGGAGCGAAGGGGAGGGGCAGAGGGACAAGCAGACTCCCCAGGGAGCAGGGAGCCAGCCCTACACGGCGCTCGGTCTCAGCACCCTGAGATCACGGCCGAGCTGAGGGCAGACGTTTCACTGACTGAGCCACCCAGGCACCCAGGAAACAGGCTTTAAGAAAGAATTACTTCAGCACATTAAATTATTAGTCTGTTTGCAGGTGATTTTTTTTCTTGTTGTATCCCAGACAACTTCAAGAAAGAAAAAAAACAAAACAAAAAAACCCTGAATCGTTTCTCCAGACAAATACAAACACAGACATTTTCTCCACACAATTTCAGCTTAAAAACCTAACAGAGAACAGGAGGCTGAACGGCTCACTGAAGAGCACAAACAAGTAACAGGCCACAGCCAAGACTAGAGCTTCCAGATGCAAGTTAATTCTGCTATTACTGTCACAGGGTTCCCAGAATGACACAAAAGGTAGCCACAGCATGTATTGTCTGAACAGGACAGGGCCCCTTTTAAGAATTATGCTGAAACAATTTTAAGAATTATGCTGAGTGGGGCACCTGGGTGGCTCAGTGGGTTAAAGCCTCTGCCTTTGGCTCAGGTCATGATATCAGGGTCCTGGGATCGAGCCCCGCATCAGGCTCTCTGCTCGGCAGGGAGCCTGCTTCCCCCTCTCTCTCTGCCTGCTTCTCTGCCTACTTGTGATCTCTGTCAAATAAATAAATAAAATCTTTAGGAAAAAAAAAAAAAAAAGAATTATGTAGGGACAAAAGGCATAAGCCAGAACTCAAGTGAGCAAGCCAGACTATATGGTTACACTAAAGCTCTTTTCCCTGCCTAAAAACATGGAAAAACCATGAACAGTTCTGATTAGTATTAGGATATCTTTCTGTTTTAAAGAAAACATTTTAGAAGCCGTAACCCCTTTCAGGTAGACCGGATCCATCCAACCTAACGTCACTAATACATAACCAGCTGGGTGCACTGAAGAAGTTTCTTTTTATTGGGGAAAACCTGCATAAACTCAAAAG
Organism: Lutra lutra; assembly: GCF_902655055.1. Lineage (NCBI taxonomy): Eukaryota > Metazoa > Chordata > Mammalia > Carnivora > Mustelidae > Lutra > Lutra lutra. The sequence continues at coordinate 7,213,930 of NC_062292.1, forward strand.
GCAATTCCAGTCAAAGCAAGTGTAGGTGCTCCGGTAAGGTGAAGTCCACCAGAAAACTTGCTGATGTAACAGGGAGAATGATGATTTTACCCAGGAGGCTGTCATGGCCTCCTTCCTCCTTCCACCATGTGATACACACAACAAGGAAAACGTTAGAAACCAGAGGGACACGGCTCCTCTGTGGAAACCATGCCAGGCAGTAAGAACGTGCTGCAAAGAGAAGAGGCTTCAGGGACAACGAAGGTAGGAGCTCCCTTCTCTCGTAGCACCTGTATTCCGATGAATCATTTTGTTTTCCTCGTCCCTTCCGTACTGAAATTAAGCTAAGCAATCAAGCTTCCTGCGCTGTTCATTTGAACAAAACTACAAATGAACCTTTTCAAGTAAGCAGCCCCACTCCCCTCGCCATCACCTGATACCGCACTTGAGCAACTCCCCGTTCCCGAACCATGGGAGAGTTTTACCATCAAAAACCATTGCCTGGGTGTGCCTGGGTGGCTCAGTGGGTTAAAGTCTCTGCCTTCGGCTCAGGTCATGATCCCAGGATCCTGGGATCGAGCCCCGCATCGGGCTCTCTGCTCAGCAGGGAGCATGCTTCCTCCCCTCTCTCTCTGCCTGCCTCGCTGCCTACTTGTGATCTCTGTCAAGTAAATAAATAAAATCCTAAAAAACAAACAAACAAACAAAAAACAAAAACAAAAACCATCACCTGATTCCCTTCGTGTCCTTCGTGGTGTGTGCTACTAGACATGCTCTGAGACACTGATCAAGAAACACAAAAACACTTTCTGGTACTCGGGGGAAGAGAGTAATACCCCTTTCCCATACGGCCCAAAACAATCTTAGAGGTAGACAGGCCTTGCTTAATCAATTTAAAAGTAATTTTTATAGAGCCTACTCTGTACAGTGAGAGACAAAGGGAGACAGGATAATGGTCCTGGGACGATGAAGGCGGCGGTGACCGCTAATGCCAATATGTGCTTATTACTACGTGTCGGCATGCTTCTACGCCCTTCACGCGAACCAATGAGAACCTCACAACTGGGCTAGGGTACAGATGTTATTTTCCTCATTTTAAAGCTCAGAAACCTGAGGAGCAGAAAAGCTCACTAATTTTCCCAGGGTCCCACGGTTTGTACGTAGCACAGCTAAGCTCTCAACCCGAGCCGACTGCCCAGAGACTGGCTCACTGTCCTCCCACTGTGCTCTTCCCCTCAGAAGGTGTCAGTGAAACTACTGACGGCTTAATGCAGAAAAATGTCTGCCACTGAACTGTTATAACCTGGCTTTTATTTTTTATTTTATTTTTAAAAGAGTTTATTTATTGATTTGACAGAGAGAGAGAGAGAGAGACAGTGAGAGGGAAGACGAGCGGCGGGGTGGGATGGGAGAGGGAGAAGCAGACTCTCCGCTGGGCAGAGAGCCCGATGTGGGACTCGATCCCAGGACCCTGGGATCATGACCTGAGCCAAAGGCAGACGTTTAACGACCGAGCCACCCAGGCGCCCCTAACATGGCCTTTTAAACAAGTACGATTTAGAGGGTAACATGCTGGCCACTGTACCAACCCCAAACCGCATCAACAGCCGCACTCATCTACCTGCCCAAGGGTGAGAGGAACGGCATCCTGCGTGTGCGTGCGCCCAATTTTGATGATCTGGGCAAACTCTTTCGACTTGGCATGGAGAGCATCGTGCAGCTTCTGGAGTCCCGGCAGGAGCACGTTGTGGACCTCTATGGCGGCGGCAATGTGCATTGCTGTGGGAAATGTGTCATTTGAGCTCTGTTGGAAAATTTACAAAAATGGTAAAATGTTACATCAGAAGCAACAAAAAACAAACTTGAATGTCTCCATTAAAAATGTCACTAAATGATTACATGAAACTCATGTCTTTAGTGCTTAATGACACTGACTTGTGGCAAGACGCAGCTCACTTAAGGTCCGAGAGCAGCAGCTGGGCTTAATAAGCACAGGACTGTACCCTATATGCCACTACTCTTCCATACTATTAGGATATCTGCTAGTAAATGGCAGCAAGCAGGAAGGACAATTAACAAGTGCACATAAGGATATTTTGCAGTTACCGATAGTCTTTTATTAAACTTGAGCAAAATTCTTGTGAGGTAGTTCATCACTTTATAAAAGAGGAAACCCAAGCTCTCAAAGAAATGGTGTGACTTGCCAAAACAGTTAGGAACTGGCAGAACTGGGACCTAACCAGGAAGTCCATACTCCATGCTCTGTTTTCAACCAGAAACCCTATACACTTAAATTATTATGCTACTTTAAAAAAAAAAAGTGTTATTTTTATAGGTTTTTACTGTGGAAAATATCAAACCATTTCCAAGAGCAGAATGAATGGTACAAGGAACATTCACAGCGCACACCGATCTCGCCTGCCACATAAGCGCCCCCAACTCGTACACACGTGATTACTCTCACTTGGATTTCAGACTTCAGTATACATAAAAGAGAAGTTTATATATTTAAACGCAAGTAATAAGTTTGAAAAATCCTTCATACAGTAACCTTGTATGAAAAAGCTTCCCCATTAATACTTTAAAATATATTAAAATACACCTAGCACCAGATCTTAATTTCTGAATATTTTCTAATGAGATCCTCCAAGAGTTCCCTGGAAAAATGGCACTGATGGAGCCCTGGGGCAGGGAAGCTACAGCATGATGAGCCTGGAGCATCTGGTAGAAGAAAGTAGAGAACTGCTTTAAAAAAAGAAAAAAGGAGCGGGGGGAAAGATAGGGATACATCCAAAGGACATAGGAGCCAACAGAGAGGACTCCCAAAGCTAGAACAATCTGAGCAACAATGTAAGTAATAACAGTATCATATTAGAGCCCTAAGAGTAAAATAAATATGCACAAATCCATGTTGATATACATAAACAGATACATAAGTGCAGAGGTAGAGAGAAGAGGACAAATCTTCTTTACGGAAAAGTTCCAATTAATACGAGCACAAGGAATGAGGGGAGTACAAAATCTTAGCGTCACCACTAAGACATCACAGTTGTAACTGCTATAGGCAAGATCCACTAGTGAACGATAAGCTTTGTGGACAAGTTTAAGGAGAAAGAGGGTATTTGCCCAGCATCAAAACTACTTATTAATTCTGTGTTGATTTTAGTACATGACCAAGAATTCCTTGATTTGCCTCCCTTTAGAAAGTGAAGTTGAAGGGCAGTGCCCGAGCAGAGGCAGGCCTGCGTGGCTCACTTCTAACAGAGAACGGAAGGTGGAGAAGCCCAACGGCCTAAACAGGGGTTGAAGCTCACATCACCAGTCCCAAGTCCTGGTGCTATCATGTACCCCGGCCATGACGCACTAAGAGGAGCCCTTCCCTTCTGAACAGTCTTCCCAAAATCCAGAGTCTCCACCTGATCATGAGAAAGCATCAAACAAATCCAAACCGAGGGATTCCACGAAATACGCGACCGCTACTTTCGGAAGTGTCAAGGTGACAAAAGACGAGAGTCAAAGACTGGAGGAGACTAAGGGAACAGAGCAACTAAGTGCAACGTGTAATGTGGATTTTATCTTGGAAGAAAAAAGATGTTGGTAGAAGACGAGGGCCATCCTAGTAAAGTCTGTCTAGTTGAGGGTGCTGTATACCAATGCTAATTTCACAGTGGAATAAACGTACCAGGGTGATGAAAAATGCTTAAGAGAAGCTGGGAGAAGGGTATACAGGCATTATGTGTGAAGTACCTTTGTAATTCTTTTATAATTCTAAAATGATTTAAAAATAAAGCATCTTTAAAAAACAAAACAATATAAATACACTTATATATTAAATTCAGGTTCCCCAATAGGGATTTTTTATGAAGTTTAAAACAGACCCAGGATTTCTAAAAGAAATAAGAACATACAAGAATTCTGGAACACTGAAAAGAAATACAATAAAATGGAAAAAATATATACTTCAAAGAAAAAAAATGTGGTATATGGACTTTCTTCATCTGGATTGAACCTGAATTTTGAAAATTAGCTTTAAAATATTTTATTTTTACTACTCATACCTCTGTTGAAATAAGCCCTTTAAACCGTGAGTTGTTAAAATAAAATCAAAAGAAAATGCCAAACACACAAACAAACAAAAAACACATAAGTCCTTTCCACTAGAGAATGTAAGCCAAAGGAATCTTCCTTGTCAAAAAGCTAATTCCTGTTTTACGGGCATAATATCAGGCATTCTTTTCAATTTATAACAAAGAAAAGATCATATACTGACCTGGCTTTTATTAACATGGTCATTGGGATGCACGGGTTTCTTGCTACCAAGTTCACCTCCTAGCATTTCAATTGCTCTATTGCTAATGACTTCATTTACATTCATATTTGTCTGGGTTCCAGATCCAGTCTGCCACACCACAAGAGGAAAATGATCATTTAATTTGCCTTCGGCTACCTGCAGGAAAAAAGGTTTAAAAAATGGGTTTTTAAAAATAAGTATTTGATAACCATTTAGCTCTTGTGATCAGCTATGATTAAGGAGTCACCTATCAAGTGCCGTTCTAAAGATGCTCACTTTTCTCATACGCTAAATGATTTACGGATGGTGCCGCACAGCTCGTGCTTGTCCAGCGACTCCAGGCTTCTGCAGCAGCCCATGCTCCAACCACTGCTGCTCTACAAAGTGAAAGGTTATCTACTCTGAAAGATACAATTGCACGGATTGCAGGTGAAGACTGAATCAAAGCCATCTTTCTTCTGTATCTCCAACGGCCTCCTCTAATAATAACCAGACGGGGCCACTGTTAAGGCTGGCACACCTTAGATACGTTTCCTGTGGTGCTCAGTGGGAATGTCCAACAGAAGTTACAGCTGGACTCAGCATGATAATGAACGAGTCACTTGAAAGTGAGTTTGCTAACAGCTACTTCAGTGCACAGACGTCCAACATGTAGCAACTGCCAAGAGTAGAGACAAACACAGCCCAGATTTGTCCGTTTCTGTCGTGTAATTTTATGTGTTAGTTTTGGAATTATAAAGCTTTCTAAGAGAGTAGGTGCTGAACTTCATCTTCAAGAATGATTTTAGCTTAAAAAAATCAGTACACACCCTAGAAATTTATTACTTTAAACAGTCCCTTTTGAAATAAAAATTTTTTTTCTAGTTATGTAATAGACGTTCAGTGTGGAACATTTTGAGAAGTGAGAAAAGTGTAAGTTACAATAGCGCTGCCCCCCAGAAATGGTGACTCTTGGCATTTTGGCTTCTCCCTTTAGGCTTGCCCCAAGCAATGGGTGTGCAAACATGCACAATAGAAAACACATGTTCTCTGTTCATATTTTCCAAACACAAATAGGATCATAAAATACATACATTTTGCTACCTCCCTGACCCATACTTCCTATATGGTGGGCTCCATCATAGGACATTCTGGACATTCTTTTTTTTTTTTTTAAATATTTAATTTATTTGACAGACAGAGAGAGAGCACAAGTAAGCAGAGCAGCTGACAGAGGGAGAGGGAGAAGCAGGCTCTCTGCTAAGCAGGGAGCCGGATGCGGGGCTTAATCCCAGGATGCTAGGATCATGACCTGAGCAGAAGGCAGCCGCTTAACCGACTGAGCCACCCAGGTGCCCCTATCATAGGACATTCCTAAAAAAGTAATTTTCGATGGCTCTATTATACAGTTTATATAAGCATCTGTTATGGTCGGGTACAGTCTAATTTGGTATTATCATAAATAGTACTACAATGAAAAACATTGTAAATATACATTTTTAACCATTATCTTTGACTACTTCCTTAAGATTACATAAGTGGATTAGTGAAATTACATTCTCCATACATATCATCAGATAACTGACTAGTTTTAAAAGGAACCATTTATACTTAAAAAATAAAATGTAGTATAAGTTTAACCATGTCTCTTCAGGTTTTCTTCAAACTGTGAAGAGAATGAAGAATAAAAGGTATGGGGTGCCTGAGTGGCACAGTTGGTTAAGTGTCTGACTCTCGGATTCAGCTCAGATCATGATCTCAACATTGTAAGATCGAGCCCTGCATGGGGCTCAGTGAGGAATCGACTTGAGACTCTCTCTCCTTCTGCCCCTCCCCAACCTTCTCTCTCTCTAAAATAAGTCTTTAAAATTTAAAAAAAAAAAAAAAATTTTTTTTAAAGGTACAGCATCATCCCAAAACTTTTGCCACAATATTTTAAGCACCACATTAATATCCTCACCAAACAAGCTGCTGTCACCCTACCTTGAAATTCATTAACTCAGGAATTCAGCGCCCCTTTTCCCTACCAGAGCCTGACATCATCTAGCAGAGAAGCGGGTCTGATGTCACTGAGTAAACAGCACACTTGTCACCTCCTACCTCATCTGCTGCCTTCATGATGGCCTCGGCAATCTTGGAATCAAGACCGTAATCCTGGTTTACTTCAGCAGCTGCTCGCTTCAAAATGCCAAAGGCTTTAATAACTGGGATCTAAAATTAATCAGAAAAAAATCTCAAAATTGCAGGTTTCATTAAGCATATAAATTTAAGATTATTCTTTTATGCAAGTGCAAAACCTACATAAAACACTAAAGTAATGTTACAGTAACACTAAGATTACAGAGAGGTATGTAATGAACCAAGATTCATCATGTATCTATTTAGGGAACCAAACAAAAGCAAATAGGTTGACTCTTTAATCCATGTGTGTGTCTGACCACACCCCCCCAACACACAATGCACCACTTCTTTTTTATGAGAGATTAAAACAGACGTGTGTATTTCATATCTATAAACACAAATGGCACTTGGTCATTTGACCAGCAAGTACCATTTTCCCTCACTGGATCTCATGACGTATTATAATTTTTCCTTCTCCTCATTAAAAACAATAAAAGCAAAAATAATATTTAACTGCCAATAAGTTCTAAATAACTATTACTAAATGGGTATCACCTCATCCCAAAGCCAAAAAGCAAGTTCTTCTGAATCGTCAATGAGGCTTTGACATTCCTTAAGTCACTGGAATGTCCCTCAGAATATTTCTTTAACCCCAGGGTACTACATATGGACTTGGGGCTTACAGCTTCCGATGCACCATCTCACCCTATCTCAAACCCTTTCGGTTTGCAGAGCTTTTCACTTCCTGCTCTGGATCACGTCACCAAATTTAAAGGAGGAAATTCAGCAACTTTTGCTGACACACCAAGGAAGTGGAATCTGGTTTTTGTGAGGTGAGAGAAGTATGTATTATTGCCAAAATTAATAATGCAGATTAAAGTCTGGCTCCCACACGAGGTCTGAAGGGGGAAGTGTGCAAGGAAGGAAGGAAGGGTGGGGAAAAATATAGGAGAAGCTACGGTCCTCACCCGGAATCGGGGGGAAAACTGTAGAAAAGGAAGAGGACATGTTAAAACCAGGCTGAAGGGAGGACACGCTGAAGGTCAAACAGAAAAGGAAATAACAAGAGAATATCCGTGTTTTGAATTCTAAGAAACCAGAATCAAAACATTTTGAGTGTTTTACCCCAATGAGATAGAAACAAATGGCACATAGCATTAGAAACTTAAAAACTGTAAACATGACACGGGTGGGAATTTCAATTTCTACAGGAGGACACTGCAGTGGTGGCTTAAACCACGGCCAGGTCATAACCAATGGGCCTCCCCACTCTGGCCACCCGAACGCAGCAACTGACCCCAGTGCCTGCGGACTCAGAAAATGAAAAGAGCGTCACAGCAGTTTCACTGACTTCAATCACAATAAAATGGTAAAATGTCACTGGGGAGAAAAAGAAGGGTCTCATTATTCTTAATTTACTCACATTAGAAGTTCATAATCGTTTTTGGTTTTGCTTTCCTTTGGACCTCAGGTACAAAGGGCCCGGTTTACACACACTGCTCAGATCAGGGCCCATCAGAGTCTGCCTTGTATTTTAAAAAGTTCAGGGTATTAATCGAGGTGAAGCAAACTGTGACAAAAAACAGATACCCCACATGTCCATCTTTTACAGGCGCCGAACAGAAGCAGCCGCCCCATCTCTGGAGCCGCGGCAGCAACCACACCCCCCTGAATCGCACCCCTGCCGCCAGAAGCAGGAGCGTTAAACCTGAGCCCTGCTTCCTGCCCCCACTAGTGCCCTGCACTCTCCTCCTCAGTCCCAGGAGCTGAACTCGATGAGGACACTTTAGATCAGCTGCCACCCTCGGTCACCTCACCACGTCATCTGACCCTAGTTTGCCCCACCAGTAGGCCGACTGGTGGAGGCAGTGACAAAAAGATTTTCTTTTCTACTGTAGACGTGTATAAGCCTGTGAAGGTTCAGTCTTAAAGGCTTAGCAATGGGCTAAAATACGGAAGTTAAGAGGACTGTAGGGTAAAAACTGTATTCGGAAGACAGGATTCCACAGTAGCTCCCCGGCCGAAGCCTGGCCACTTGCGGGCTCCGAGCCTAGGCTGCAGCCTGGCGCTGACCAGGGTTCACACCGCGGCCGGGCCCCAGTAGCGTACAGAAGCCACTCGGTTAGTCCTTTCCACTTCTGACATCTCTGAAGCCAGGATGCGTCGCCATATAGCCAATGACAGGGCCCGACTCCGACAGCCCTTCTCCTTCCTAGTGCTACTGAGCGCATCTTACCGGTGCATCTTCTAACTGAGGTCATCTTACACTTACCGAAATACGGTAGGAAAGTTTCCTAATCCTTTGGTCATTCACCTGGCACTGCGCGTGTACTTATGTATAGATAGGGTGAAGAAGAATAGTTTTATGTATTTGTGTACACTTTTCTGGAAACCGAAACCAAGATAGACAAAGTATAATATTAAAGAAAAATCTGTTTCCTTTTCAATCAGTTTCTTAAAAATCTGTCTTAAATCAGCTTAAAAAACTAAGTACTGAAACGAAAAATGTTCAAACTAAAATTCTAATAAAAATCTGAAAAAAAAAAACCCCCAGCAAAAATAAAGAGACTCACAAAGCCAATTCCATAATAACTTTTTATTTTAACTCAGTAAGGTATTTATTTGTAAAATAAAGTGACTCATTTGAATAAAGCCAATACTTCCATAAAACCACTTACTGGCATGCGTTCTGTCGCACCTCCAATCTTAAAATTCATTGTGGATCTCACCGTCTGGGCGCCATAATACTTATCATTTGGGACCTTGAGTTCACCAAAAGTGTCAAACTCTATCCTAAAGGAATCTTGGCTCGCCTAAAGAGAAAAATTAAGACACTGTTAGAGCTTGAAAAGAAACTGAGTATCAAAGTAATAATATCCTATCAGCTTGTAAGGGGCAAGAAACCTAAATACCTACTAAAGAGATAAAAAACCCCACTGGATTCTCCTTCTGCTCTCCAGTCCTTTTCCTGACAAATTTGTCACACTTTTTTTTTTTTTTTTTTTTTTTTGGAGCATAGGTGACACGCACAACGGTACACTAGTTTCAAGTGTAAAACACTAAGACTCAACTCTAGGTCCTGCTGTGCTTGCCACGGTGTAGCTATCACCTGTCACCACACAACGTTGTCACCACACAATCCACTATTTTCCATATGCTGTACCTTCTACCCCAAGACTGACTTCATTCCTTAACGGGAAACCTGTACCTCCCACTCCCCTTCAGCCACTCTGCACATCCTCGCATCCTCTCACCCTCGCATCCTCGCATCCTCTCATCCTCTTCCCTCTGGCAACCATCAGTTTGTTCTCTGTATTTATGGGTCTGCTTCTGCTTTGTGTTTGTTTACTCATTTGTTTTGATTTTTAAATTCCACATATAAATGAAATCATACGGTTTTCATCTTCCTGTGTCTTATTTCACCTAGCATAATACCCCTCTAGGTCTACACATGTTGTTGCAAATGGCAAAAACAAACAAACCTCATCTTTTTTACGGCTGAGTAATACTCGTGTGTGTGTGTGTTTGTGTGTGTGTATAGTGTGTATACACCACAACACACCTTCTTTATCCATTCATCTCTCAGTGGACACTTGGGCCGCTTCCATAATTTGGCTATCGTAAACAATGCTGCCATAAACACAAGGGTGGATCTAGGTTTTAAAATTAGTGTTTTTGCTTTCTTTGGGTAACCATCCAGTAGCGGAATTACTGAATCATATGGTATCTCTAATTTTTTGAGGGGCTGTTCCCCCACTGTTCTCCACAGTGGCTGCACCAATTTGCGTTCCCACCAACAGCAAACGAGGATTCGGTTTTTCTCTGTATCCTCACCGACACCTGCTCTTTCTTAGCTTTTTGGTTCTGGTCATTCTGACAGGTGGACGGTGATATGTAATTGTGGCTCTGAGGTGGAGTTCCTTGACAATTAGTGATGTCGTGCATCCTTTCATGCCTCTGTTGGCCATCTGTACATCAGGTCGTCTGCCCATTTTTCAATCAGATTATTTGGGTTTTTTGGTATCAAGTTATATAAGTTCTTCATCTATTTTGGATTTAACCCCTTATCAGATATTATTTGCAAATAATGCAGACCTTAAAGAAAGACAGACACACCTATGCAGAAGATAAAGGAAAGCCTCTGAAGTATCTCTAGTAATCTTTTCCAATCCAGGAGTATACCTCTTATGGTTAAGCTTCAGCCAATTCAGTGCACTTGGGTTAATCTCTACTTCACTGGGAACTTTAGAAAATGGTCTAAGAATGATACTTTAAAATTTATAAATATTAGATATTTAAGCAGAGCTTTGCCATGATCTACAAATACTACGAGGCACAGCACAGTGGCTTTGCAGTCAAACAGCCCCCCATTCAGTCGCTGTGTCACCTTCACTAAGTCAGTTTTTCTCATCTATGAATTAAATGTAGTGATAAGGGAGGATGGCTAGGTTAGTTCTTAACCTTTCCAGGGCAACTGAGCCCTCTGAGGATATGAGGAAAGCTAGAGATCCCTTCTCTAGAAAAATGAACATAAATACATACATGAAAACTCTTACATATGATTTTAGGGAGTTTATATCTTGAGGCCAATCCACCACCCTGAATAAGAACCCATGATCCAAAGTCCCTTCTATGGAGACCCTAGGATTCTACCAAGTACCTCAACTTTTGCTGATAAAAAAGTTAACAACTGCTCAACAAATATTTTAGAATACTATAAAAAAGATTTATTGTAAAACACTAAATAGCTGGAATTTACCTGTGACAATTTATATCAAGGAGACATCAGAAAGATACTCCGAGCTTTAATGTGCATTAACTATGAAATAAACATTGTCAGATGATTAAAAAGATTTAAAAATCCGGGGCACCTGGGTGGCTCAGTGGGTTAAGCCTCTGCCTTCGGCTCAGGTCATGATCTCAGCATCCTGGGATCGAGTCCCGCATTGGGCTCTCTGCTCAGCGGGGAGCCTGCTTCCTCCTCTCTCTGCCTGCCTCTCTGCCTACTGGTGAACTCTCTGTCAAATAAATAAATAAAAAATCTTTAAAAAAAAAAAAAAAAAGATTTACGAATACCTAGCCAAGTAATTGTGCTTTAGTAAATAGTCCTCTGGGGGGGGGAAAATTAATCTGTAGTTACCCTTTGGGACTAGACAGGTTTACAAAACCGTTTATATGTTATAAAGCCTTCTGGATTGCATAAAACAGAAAAGTATGATTGTATCTAGGTAGAAATACAGTAATATTATCAATGAGGTACATTTTTTTCCTATATCTAAAAGTCTACAGAAGACTGGCCTAAGCCAGTAAGCAGCAGCAGCTAATAAATATAATCACACCTCAGCATTTACTGGGCTAATGTAGCAAATTCTTTCCAAGTATCAGGTTATTTGATTTTTACAACCACTCTAGGAGATTTTACTATTACCATCTCCACCTTAGAGGAAATACTGGGGCTTGGAGAGATGAAATAATCTTGGGAGATCATCCAGTTAGCAAGAGGAAGGGCCTGAAACCCACCAACCTTGGACTGTCAAAACCCGAGAAGTGTTTGGATTACTACTTTTTTGTTACTACTTCCAAAAGCCAAGAAATGGAGGGAGTAACTTCAGATTGGTCCCAATCAGCCCTTGAGTTGTACCCCTAACCCTGGACAATAAGAGGACGTAAAGATGAGTACTTAGATTTTTTTCTTTAGTAGGGCTTGGTTACACTGACACCACTATACACCCACTTGCTCCCTTCCCTGTAGACCAAAAGCACATGGGGTTCTTCATTTCAAATGCACAAATAAAAATATTTTCCATTATGATCTAAGTTTTAGCCTCAGGAAACATCCACGTATGTTGAAGTAGACTTTGGCCCAATAACACCAGCAATGACAGCAGTGACACTGGACACATGAGCTAGGTTTTCTTCCTCTTGTCACCTCGTTATGTGACAGCAATAAGAAATCAGCTCCAAACAGGAGGTCAGTTTCCATCAGTCACTTGAGGAATCAGGTTCAACTCCTTAGATTTACATCACTGCTTTCTGTGTTCAAAATTATTAAATTTTCATCATAAAACAGCAATAAGTTTGTCTCCTAAGTAACTGGTTTCTATGGTAAAACTCAGATCCATTCAAAGTTACTTGAAAAGATCTAGATGAATATATTTTGCTGTGTTCTTCAGCTTAAACCTGAACAATTTTTTAAATTCCAAATCAAGAAACAGCAACCTCAATCAAATTCTAGGATCTTGACAGTGACCATTAAATTGTGCAGAGGTCAGTTGTGGCTGAAATCACAATCCCAGCAAAAACATCAAAAAAACGTGCTTATTGTCCTCATAATAAAAATCAACATCCCAAATTTGCAACAATAAATATTGTTTGCAGCAGCTTAGGTAGCTAATAACAAACTGTTGCAAAAAGCCAAACAATTATTTCTTTATTTGAACCCAAGGAAATATATACATTGCATCAATTTGTAAAACAGAATCTGAAGCAATGCTGTAAAACACTTTTTAAGACACCAGGAATGAGAGAAAACTATCTGTCAGGAAGCTAGACGAGGGGTCAGCATCTATTAGAGAAGCTCTAAGAGAGAGAGAGAGAAACAAGGAACCAGGTAACTTTGCCAAATCTCTTCAAACATTCTTTTAAGAAACCTACAGAAGCCAAATTTCTGTAAGTGTGATTTACAGTAACCCACAGAAAAGACCTTTATACGGTGACCTGGTACGTACATCAACACATACATACACACACACAAGGCTGAAACAAAACCCTCACGCAACAGTAGGAATATTTTCTCTTCCATGCCACTCTATTCTGTCAAAATAATAAGAATAATATTGGTAACTACCCACTACATTGATTTCACCATCCACTAATCAGTCCACCTGAGGTCTGAAAAGCACCTATGTGGTTTTCAAGATTTTCCGAATTATCATGTACATTATCTCTTCCCAGTGTTGTGGGCAAGAAGAGGAGGGATGCTCACCCTGAAATACTGAGAAAATGATCAGTGCTTTTGATGAAAAATGAAGCGATGAATAGCATCTCTTAAATACATGTTTTTACTTCATACAATATAATCCACTGTTACTAGAAAAGCTAGTGTTTCTGAAAATCGTGCCTTCATATGCCATAACTCAGATGAGTTTCTAACAGAAGGCAGTTTATCACTTCAGGGTAACACCACAGTTTAAAGAGTTTAACCAGCCAGGCATGGGGCAGGCAAAAGTGCTACTTGCCATGGGCTCCTGTGAGATTCGTGCTCATTTAAAATCTCCTCCCTTCCAGGGAAGCATGAAGGGTCATGGTCCTGCAGTCGGATTGCCAGTAGGACCTAGAAATACCAAGGACTATTGTTAATAGACACTAACCCCAGGAAACTCTCAAATTCAATGAGGTGTTCTCAAAATCTCAATGCCAGTCTAAACCTGAAAGGTCTCAGGGTCCTGGGATCGAGCCCCACATCAGGCTCTCTGGTCAGCAGGGAGCCTGCCTCCCCTTCTCTCTCTGCCTGCCTCTCTGCCTACTTGTGATCGCTCTCTCTGTGTGTCAAATAAATAAATAAAATCTTAAAAAAAAATATATATATATATATATAGGCCTTGAGCCTCTAAGATGTCCCCATGTATATTCATGTGTAAGATAACCATTAACTAAACCCTGGCATCTCCTGAAGAAATGAAATGCCTTTCAGATTCTCAGGTTAAAGTGGGTTAAAAGAATATTTCAGTGTTCAAGAAAATCCAAATCATTTTTCCTGTAAAAGGACTATCCAAAGATATAAGAATCCAATATTTGACTTCACTGTGTTCGGGTTTTCGGTTTCTTTCTGAAAAAGTGTGTCTGGTCTTAAAAATGTAGGTAGGGCACATGCTGTGATGAGCACTGGGTGTTATACGCAACTACTGAATCATTGAACACTACATCAAAAACTAATGAGGTATCACACAGTGGCTAACTGATCATAATAAAAAAAAGGGATTTCTCAAATTCATAAACTTCTGCTTCCTTCTAAAAAAAAATGTAGGATGACCACCAATTCCTGCTATATTGGCAAAAGTATAATAAATGTTTTATTGATATTACACTGCAATACAGAAGATATTATCTATGCTTCCAGACTTCATAGTCATTCTGCGGGTCATGAAGAAAATAAAAGTGACTTTAGGAGATGTAGGGCTTCCCCATCCATCATGCCAACAAGCCAGTATCAAAGCTACATTGTAGCTATTCTCCATGAGACATTCTCACCCTCACTGGGCTATTTCTCCTGGGTAGTTTTTATCACATCATAACTAACTGTGCATCGTTTCTTTGTTTATTTAATCTCCCCTGGTAGTCTCTAAATTCTATGCCTGTAGTGACTGTCCTTTTTCACAGGGCCCAATACACAGCAGGCATTCAATAAATACATTATCTTCCTATTGGATAAACATTTGTGTTCTTTTAGATAAAATGTAACTTAGGGCAGTCAGGGTTATGCAAATTCTCAACAGTAGTAATAAGAAAAACTTCATAAAATCAACACAAAGATTTTGGGGCAGAGGTCAGAGGGCAGAAGATATATGTAGAATTAGGGGGGCAATCTGTCTTCATTTGATCTTAGCTATCATTCCAACACTGAAAGCAAGGCAGTGCTAGTTTTGGAACATTTAGAGCAGGGCAAATTCAGCTCTCCAGCCTCCGATTCCCTTTTACAAAACACTAAATTAGTTAAAAACTAAGTAAATTTTTAAAAGGCTCTAAAATGCATTAAAATTAGAGCAGGGAGTTGCAGGAACATAAAAGCACCCCGATTTTTCAGGTTCAAGCACAGTAATGCCGTGTTAATATCTTCAAGTTTATAGTTCAGAAAATATCTTGGACCTTTGAAATACATGGAGGCACTAATATAAGTGCCCTATTTGCCAAACACAAAGTACCTGCACATGAGCCGGCTTGCCGGGTACCTGTTCTTACTCCCATTTTACACGCAGAAACCCAAGCGCAAAGACAAGCGGCCCCACCCCCAGCTCTGAGTAGCAGCACAGGATCCGAAATCACAGACCGCAAAGCTCAGACCACGGCTCAGTGAACCGTGCGGAACTGTGGCTCTTCCTAAACGACATTTATTTCCCAAACTCGTCCTAACAATACCCGTGTGCCTAAGTATTTAACATGCTCCGTAAAGGGCGCGGGGGTGGCTCAGTGGGTTAAGCCTCTGCCTTCGGCTCAGGGCATGAGCTCAGGGTCCTGGGGTCGAGCCCCGCATGGGGCTCTCAGCTCAGCGGGGAGCCTGCTCCCCACCCCACCCCCGCCCGCCTCTCTGTCTACTTGGGATCTCTGTCAAATAAACAAACAAAATCTTCTAAAAAACAAATAAAATAAAGCGCTCGTTAAAAAGCCCAAAGTACTGAAGGTGCCGCTCTGAAGCGCAGAAGACCTGAGCTTGGACCGTTAAGTTCCTCAGGAATCTCTGAATAAAAAGTAGACGCGGCCGCACGTTAGCTCCTAACCAGGCCGCACCAACTACTTCAGGGCACGCTGTTCAACACAAGGGGGGGGCCGCAGCCCCACAAGCGACACAGGCCAGTTCGCGAGAGGCAGGATCTTCTCCGTTCCCCACAGCCTTCAGCCCCACCCGAGGCCTGCAAGCCGCTCGCCACACAGCGGAGGACGGAGGCGACCGTCCGCAGCCGGCTGAGGGGCCGCGGAGGCAGCGGCCCTCGGCCCCGCCTGCAGCCCCGCACAGTCGCCAGCGCAGCGGCCAAGGTGGGGGCTCCGTCCGCACCGGCGGGAGCGCAGCAGCGAGCGCGGCTGCGGCGCCCCCCGACCCCGCCCGCCCCGGAACGCCGGACCGACCCCGCAGGACCCTCGCCGCCGGACGCCGCCCCTGCCCGAGCGCTCCCTGCGGGCGGAGGCGGCACGGCGGGGCCCGGACGCCAGCCACGCGGGCACGCAGCCCACGCCGGGCTCTGCCGGGACGCCCCGGGAATGCCTCCCGCCTGCCCGGCCGGCCAGCGGAGGGCTGAAGGTCACCGCCGGGAGGCCGGGGCTCGGACGGCCCGCGCTCACCATTCGGGCGGAGGTCGGGGTCCGCGGCGGGAGGACCGCCGTCTCTCCGAGGCCGGGAGCGGAGGCTGAGCCCGGAGGCCGCACTAGGCGACGCGAGCGCGCGAGAAGCCGAACCGCGCGATACATGATGCAGCCGGTGCCTGGGTAGAATTTGGGGGTGGTTGAGTCCACGCCCCTGCACGGGCTGTCACAATCCATTCCGCCCATGGCGCCTCGCTCTTATCCAATCAACAGCCTCAAACTCAGCGGGTGGGGCGGGACCAATCGTGAATGGCCAGTAAAGAATGAGGGGTGGGGTTAACGTAGCGCTGAGGAGCGGACCCTTGGCTCCCTCGGACTCATGGGAAACGAGTGAGAAGGGAATTATGGGGAGGGAAGTTCAGGTTACTCTGAAGCAGTTCGGTCGCGGTGTGAGGCGGGCGCAGCGGGCAGCTGACCGGCGAATCCGCGGTTTGGTCCATACGTATTGCAGAAAGAAATATTTATTTATCGTGTAACCCGTCCTTACTGCTTCTCTCTTTGCAGTCTTTTAAAATTTCTTCCAGATTACATCTTCCGTGTAGAAATTGTGGAAATAGGAGCAAAGTATGAACAATGAGATAATCATCACGATGATGATTAAGAAAGTCGTTTTGAGGTCTCTGCGGTTGCCTTTTCTTCTTTTCTCGAACAGTTTTTTTTTGTTGTTGTTGTTGTTGTTAAGATTTTATTTATTTATTTGACAGAGAGAGATCACAAGTAGGCAGAGAGTCAGGCAGAGAGAGAGGAGGAAGCAGGCTCCCCGAGAGAGCAGAGAGCCCGATGCGGGGCTCGATCCCAGGACCCTGAGATCATGACCTGAGCAGAAGGCAGAGGCTTAACCCGCTGAGCCACCCAGGCGCCCTCAGCCTGTTTTTTCAAGTGTAGTGAGGGCGAGGTCTATAGTTACAGGTGATTTTAGATTTCTGTTATTTACATTTACGTTCTCCGGGGTTTCTGCACTGATAATGTACATATTCACATTAAAGGCGTATTGTTTTCGTATAATAGGTGGTGACAGAAAAGCACGAGCTGATACGAAATTGCTTCTGACCCACAGTTTTATCTCGTCTTGCTTCTCTTTGTTGCTTGAAACTAGTTGACAGTTGATGATGAAATAAACCACTGGATGATGTCTGGAAGTCGGAAGTCCAGGACCTGCAAAGCCGGGCTCACAAGAGGTAGTCGCTGCCAGACCTCTGGGTCGCACTGCTTATGTTATTCTGTGGCTTATGAATTTGACTTACATATATTTCAAATACCAAAATTTAAATGAGTGAGCATGATAGTTGCACTATGGTCAGAACTCCAAAACCTCACCCGAACTCTTTATAGCTCAGTGTTTCTTCCCTCTGTCAGCTGATTCAGAAATTACTAGAATGCCTTATGAAAAAGGGAAACCAAGAGTTACGGAGAAGTTAGAAGGTCAGAATACAAGAAATATTGTAATTCAGAATCAAAGGATAATGCGGGGCACCTGGGTGGCTCAGTGGGTTAAAGCCTCTGCCTCCCGCTCAGGTCATGATCTCAGGGTCCTGGGATCGAGCCCCGCATCGGGCTCTCTGCTCAGCAGGGAGCCTGCTTCCCCCTCTGCCTCTGCCTGCCTCTCTGCCTACTTGTGATTTCTGTCTGCCAAATAAATAAGTAAAATCTTTAAAAAAAAAAAAAGGGTAATGCAATGGTTTTACGAAACAACCTATCCCACACACTTGGGCTTCTCACCATTAGAAGCAAACCACACAAAAGTTAGTGTGAAGACAGTAGTAGTGTCAGTGTCATCAGTTTGACAGAAAGCTGCAGGAACATCACCAACAATCCCTAGCACCGCGCATATGTTTGAAAGTTCTTGATTTCCCACTTTTTTTATATCTTTTTACTTTCTTCATTACACTTTGTCACCTTTCCGCAGCAGAAATATTAGATGACGTAAATTAAATTAAACCTTTTGCTCAGCATTCATAACATTATGTCCCATTTTCAGAATTTCACCTTTGGCTGCCATTCCCAGGTGAGTTTCATAGGTTTAGTTCCAGTCTGGACTGAACACGGTGTACAGTTGTACTTGTCATTAGGAGGGGAGCATTTTCAATTTTATTCTTCATTCTCATCTCTATTCAAGGTCTTTGCCTGCTTCAGGAAGATCAAGACTCTTTAGATAAAGAGTCATGTGTGTAAATCCCTGTTGGCTGGCAACCCTGCGGGGTAGTCCGGGGATACTGGATTACTTCCCCCTAGGTTGGCCCTCTGTTCTGCTACCCATCTAGCCCACCTCTTCCTAGGTCTCCATGCCCAAGTTATCTTTACCCTGTTTGCTGTTCCTCTTAAGCCCTAGGAATATTGCATATTGGTTTTATAGAACTCATAAAAGTAATTTTTAAAAAGTTGTAACTGGTCGTTCTAGACACTTTTTAAATTTCCCATGACTTCTGGCAAGCCTATTTTTCAGAGTAGAGAAAAGGCAGTTGTCACTGGGAGTTTGTTAGCAGAGGAGCCCAGCTCCTCTTCCCATGATAATTTGAATTTTCTAGATGGAATTATGGGTTCATATATTAACTCTTTTTTTCAGTTTTTTAACATGCACTTTTTTGGTTAATTTATTCTTATTTTCACTTAGTTCATTGTGTGTGTGTGTGTGTGTGTGTGTGTCCCTTGAAATCTAGTTCAGAGTTTCTGCAAGGGTGGGATGTAAGTGGTACCTGGTGATTGTAGGTGGGCTAGGAATGTAACATTAAGTAATATTGATCATTATCCCATTTTCAGTTTTCTTCTAACCCTACTGATTTAGTAAGAAAGAGTCCTTTTTTGGTGCTGGTGTATACTGTATACCTCTCTAACACTTGCTAATATCCTTTTGTAAAAATAGAGTGGGGGCACCTGGGTGGCTCAGTGGGGACCTGCCTTTGGCTTAGGTCATGATCTTAGGGTCCTGGGATCCAGCCCCTGGCTCTCTGCTCAGCCTGCTTCCCCCTCTCTCTCTGCCTGCCTCTCTGCCTAGTTGTGATCTCTCTCTCTCTCTCTCTCTCCCTCTGTCAAATAAATAAATAAAGTATTTAAAAATAGCAGAAAAGTCTTTGGTGAAACTTCATCTATAGGTATAGAATTCAGCTACAATTTCTTTATTTTTCCATTTTTTTTCAAGATTTTATTTTAAAGAGAGAGTGCACGAGCTTGCAAGCAGGGGGAAGGGCAGAGGGAGAGAGAGAGAATCTCAAGCAAACTCCATGCTCAGCATGGAGCCCAATGCAGGGCTCGGTCCCACAACCCCAAGATCGTGACCTGAGCAGAAACCAATAATTGGACACTTAACCAACTCAGCCACCCAGATGCCCCTCAGCTATAATTTCTGTGTTTCCCTTCTACTCATCAATGAAACCGATTTTTCCATTTGCAACCATAATTTAAGTTACATTTTTATTTAAATAAAATGCACATCAATTTGAAACAAAATATTAAGTATACTCTGAAGGCATTATGCAATAATTGAAATTTCGGATACAATGGCTAGTTCAATTATTATATTACTTGAAAATGTAATGTAAATACCTTTAAGTTAATCATTGACACCGTTTATTTTCATTTTCGCATACAACCTTTTATCCATGTGGAATGAGTTTTTTGTTTTGTGCTTTTTTCATTTATTTTTTTTTACCTTGAACTTTGTCCATAATAATATTGACCTGTTTTCTTCTTGTTGACATTTGTGTAGTTTGTGTTTCTGTTTCTTTATTTGTGCTCAAGTTATGGGACTCTATGTCCTCCTGTGAAAGCCAAGTGAACAATATAATAGTTTTCTTCTTCCTCTATTCTAAATCTAAAACCTTGTTGACAAAATTGATAGTAACTTTTGATTCTTATCAGTCTAAATATCTTCATTATCCTAAGTAAAGACTTTGAAAATTCTAATTGAGGTTACCTCCAAGCCTGCGAGATTACTAAGGAATTTTTAAGTAGAAGCTTGGTAGAAATGTTGGAAGATTTAACTGTAAAAGTCTTCCAGAAAGTAGGGCAAATACTCAAAGAGAAGGAAAATATGAGACATGTATTAATAAAATTAGAGAAACAGGTCAGTATGTCCAACATCTCAATAATTTTGGTAAACACTATACCAGAAACCATTAAACAACTAAATTTAAGACAATATCTTAAAACTACCAGATGTGAGTTTTCATAATAAAAGCCTATCAAGTGCTCAGAACAACTGGGAACACAGGGATAAGTAAGTCGTATCATATCATCAAGAAATGTTAGAACTCTGTGAACTCTTCTCTTCAGAAGAGTTTCCAGAAAGAAAATTAAACAAGACACCTACAGAGGATTAGGAATATTTACGACTTCTCAGTAATAATAGTGGAAGCTAGAGGGCAGTGGATTGATGTCTTCAAATTGTTGAAAGAAAATAATTTTAATATTCTATACCCAGCCAAATCACATGTGAGTCTAGAATAAAAATATTTTTACATGGGCAAGTCTCAAAAATTTACTTCCCATCTATCCTTTTTCAGAAAATCCCCAGAGAAATGTTCTACCCACACTGGGGAGTAAACCAAGGAAAGGCAGGCATGAGCTTCTGAAAAGAGAGTCTCCAACATAGGAAACATGGACATGGAAAATTCTCTAAATGAACTTATGCCAGCTTGCACTTTGCGTAAAGAGCAGCCATGGCAGACTGAAGCAAATCAGAGCCTTCAGGAGATTATTTCTCCCAGAATACAAAATGTTTAAAGCCTTGAATATATATTCATGAAAGATTTAGACAATTGAGGAAGAATTTGGAAATTGAATTTCTGGTAACTCTTAGAAAATTCAGCAAAGAAAAAAAAAAGACAACTCTTAAGCCAAGAAATAAAAATAGTTGTATTTTTCAGGAAAGGAAAAAAAATCATTATTAAATTTGAATGTCACCGTTATAATAAATCCAATATTGAATATGGACCTAACCAAAATTAAGAAAAGAGAAATGGAAACACATTAATCCTCATTTCGAATAGTGTGAAGTCATGACCTAAAACCACAAACTAAAAGAAACAAGAAATAATAAAATAGTACTGGCATGTTACTGAGAGTCACAGACATGTACCTGGAGCTGGAAATGGTGGATCTTTGTGAGGACAAATGGCAGAAGGATAGAGAGTGACCACTGCCTATATAGAATATCTAGAACTTCTTAATTCTTAAAGTTATGTGCACATACAATAACCTTGAAAAACACTAAAATTAGCAGTAACAACAACACAAGCTAACATACTCTCCCTGTGTTTAAGAAAATAAAGGAAAAAAAATCAATTCTTCTACTAATGTGCTGGATTCCCTACCCTCACAAAGACATGTTCCTTATATTTTCACCCTTTTCCTTCTGTCATCAGTTTATTTCTCTTTATGGGACCATTGCCAGAATTAATACTGTAAAGTTGCTCTGTTATCTCTCATGTTTAGAAAAACAAACCTGCTTTGAATTTGCATCCCACTCCAACCACCTCCCCATTTCTAGGACATACTGTATTCATGCACCGTCTTCTTGGCTTCACCTCTCATTCTCTCAATAAAAGGGACTTCTTCTGTCACCAGTTGCCTTCAGTAAACATCACTGCCCTGAAAGTGCTCTTGTCAAGGTCACCAATCCCTTGCAGTAACCCCAGTGCAGGTCCAACGGACAGTCTTCTGTATTTTCAGCAACACTGATGCAATTGACATTAGACATATTTTTCTTGATCTTTGTAATTTTGAACTCTCCCCTGAATTCATTGTCTACTTCTTCATAGTATTCCTTGCCAGGTCTTCACTCATGAATGAGGAAGTGACTCAGGGCTCAGTCCCAGAAGACCTTTCCTTTTTCTTTAAAATTTTTTAGTAGATATACCATAGAGAGGGTTGAGTTAACCATGCTCTTAACTTTACAGCACATTATGGAGTAGAAGGTTCATTCATATTTGATTTCACCATTTATTTTCTCCTTTTCTATTCATCCCCTACACCTTTTCTCCTTTTGGTCCCCAGAAAACTACTATAATGTGGTTATTTCTATCATTTTATTCATATATATTCTTGTAAAATATATACAGTTGTTTTGTGCATTTAAAAAATTTTATGTAAATAGTAAGGAAATACACGTTTTTCTTTCTCAGCCATCTTGCCAGCCATTCCTCTATCATGAAGTGAGTTATCCTTTCATATGGTTTTCAATACAATCTTCATGTTGATGTACTTGTTGCCTCCAGACTTAATTTTTCCAGCCTAGACTCCTTCTCTGTGTTTCAGATGTATGTATCCAACTGTATACTTACTATCCCTCTTTATTTACCTAACTCAATACTTATATCTCAAACTCAATAATACCCCAAAGGATAAGTCTCAGTTGCCATCCCACCTCATTTTTTCATACTCAGTAAATGGTACCATCAGTTATTCAAGCTAGAAACCTGGGAGTCTTCTTTGATTCCTAAACTCTGTTCCCATTCCCCAACCAATGCAGACACGATGCCCAATTTACCAACAAATACAGGCCATTCTACCTCAAAATTATATCTGAGTCCATCTACTTTCCTCCCTCTCCACTTCCACTGTTATCTATTTGCTAATGAAACAAGTAAATGAATAAACCAGTGTTCATATAATAGTAAATTTCATGTACTAGTAAATGTAATAAAAGAAGCAAGCTGGATGATGTTTAGAGAAAGATGGAGGGACGCGCATCTTTTATGCGGAGAGATCAACCTGAGAATATTATGTTTGAGCTGAGACCCAAACGCTGAGAAGTAGGCACACAAACACACAGGAGTGTTCCAGGCATATAGCTGCAGGCATGAGGGCTGTGGTAACATGAATAAACAATTATTGAGCAAGCCGAGTTCATCAAACAAATATCGTCAACTTCAACTCTACAAGAATGACGAAAACGGCAAAGCAAATATTATATTAACCTCTGCTAAATTTTTAATTTTTTACAAACTTTTCTTTTTCCCAATAATACCGATTTATTAGGTGTATCAATATATGCAGAGAGAAGTGGAAATATTCAGTGTCTCTTGTAAAGCATACTATAAATTATGCTCTTCTTGGAGTCATTCTGTTGGAAAGGACTGGTTTTAGGGGTTAACAAGTAACTGAATCCCCATGAGGAGGAATTATTTCTGCCTCTGACACAGCAGTTACCCTGTAAATCTCTAGCTCGTCCCATTGCCTCAAATTCTTCAAGCTCAGAAAATGGAGGAAAACCAGTTTCTTAATTTCTCTTTGCCCTCAAGAAAGCCCTATAGAGAGCGAAGGTGTGATAATCTTTAACTTTCCTGAAGCCTCTCTAAGGCAACTCTTTCAGACTTTTAGGAAGACTAGAGGGATAAGTAGCTTCAAAATTGTAGCTTCGTAATCTTTTTTTTTTTTAAGATTTTATTTATTTATTTATTTGACAGAGAGAGATCACAAGTAGACAGAGAGGCAGGCAGAGAGAGAGAGAGAGGGAAGCAGGCTCCCTACCGAGCAGAGAGCCCGATGCGGGACTCGATCCCAGGACCCTAAGATCATGACCTGAGCCGAAGGCAGCGACTTAACCCACTGAGCCACCCAGGCGCCCCAGCTTTGTAATCTTTAAACTTTATTTAAGCTTTTTTTAAAAAAGATTTTATTTATTTATTTGACAGAGAGAGGTCACAAGTAGACAGAGAGGTAGGCAGAGAGAGAGGAGGAAGCAGGCTCCCTGCTGAGCAGAGAGCCCGATGCAGGGCTCGATCCTAGGACCCTGAGATCATAACCTGAGCCGAAGGCCGAGGCTTAACCCATTGAAACACCTAGGCGCCCCTATTTAAATTTTTGATACCCTCTTCTCTTACTGGGCACCCAAGGGCCCTCATGCTATCCTTCAATTTCTAAAAGTTAACAGGATGTCGTTCTACCCAAATCTGTTTTCTCCCGGCCAGCCTTATACAGAAAGTTGATTATCTCTTCCTTCTTATAACCCACAGAACATCAAATCCACAGTATTCAGATATTGTTATAAAATGTAGCTACTTTATAAACTCAAATTTCATTTAGATTTGAATTATCCCGCCCCCCCAAAAAAGGCAAGATGAGGCTTGAAAATTGTCATCTACCAGGAGGAATAGTCATGTAATATTCACTCTTCCTATTACAGGGGCTGGGGAAACTCCTGGAAGTTATAGTACAAAGTAATTTTATCTGTTCCACTAAGAGTGAAATGAGAAAAGAGCTAGGACTTATAGCAAAATAATAATTGCTCCCTGTCCAGTCTATCAGCATGTTGTTTACAGGCTACGAAGAAATGTATGATTCATTGTTAATCTCTTTTATCTCTTATACTTGCTTGAAATGTTTCCTTGGCCCATAACTGAAAAGTAATTTGACCCACCTTATACATAATCTAGAAATGTCATAGAACAACAGCTACCAGCGTCCTTATAGTCAATCTCAGTGTCATAAGTCGTTTTAATGATATCATTTGTAAGGTGGGTCAACAATGCCACTCATAACAAAGTATCAAAATTTTAAAAGTTATTTTTAAACAATTAAATTAGATACTATGTAAGTATTACTCAGATAATAATATACTATCAGATGTACTTTTTTGAGTAGAAGTGAAAGGATGTGTTTCCAGCTACTAAATAGGGAATTCCATGTAAACATCAGGATATATTATCTGTGCCCAACCCCCAATATGAATATTGCCATGAGTTTGTCTTCCAGGTGAGTAATATTCAAAATGGGCATATCACATGTTGTGAAAAAAGTTTTGACTCCCTAGGATGAAAGAGAGTAGACAGAATGAAAGTCACTAGTTTAGTCTCATCTGGGCCAGTACAGATACCAAAGGAAGAACTTTTCTAGAGACAGACAGATCCTGCTAACTTTACCCAGCAAGTAAATTCTGGATCACCCACAGGAAAATGGCAGAAGCAAAAATAAAACCTCTCTAAAGCATTATACTGATATCTGAGGCTTCAAACTACTCCTATTTCTTTTCTTTCAAATACGATTTTGAGCACTCAGTTTAAAATGAGCACATGGAGGGGCACCTGAGTGGCTCAGTCAGTTAAGCAACTAACTCTTGATTTTAGCTTGGGCCATGATTTTGGAGTCTTGAGATTGAGCCCTGCATTGGGCTCCATGCTGGGAATGAAGTCAGCTTGGGATTCTCTCTCTCCTTATCCTCTGGCCCTCCCCCTGTGCTTCCGCTCATGTGCACGGAAATAAATGAATAAATGAATAAATAGATAAATAAATAAACAAAAATGTGCACATGGAAAATAGACATCATGGGTATCTATCCACCCCCCCAAAATAAGTAAATAACCATCAGAATAAACCCACAATAAGAATTATAGACATGCATCCTAAGATAATCATGTTTCTTATGTTAACTTACAAAAGCCAAGCTTCAGAATTTTGTCAAGGATACTAGAAATAAATACTAGAAACTAAAAATAGTGCAATATGTAAAAGAATCAAATAAAAATTCCAGAACTCAACATTACAATAGTCAAAATTGAGACCTCCCTAGATGGGTTTATCAACTAATTAGACACAGAAGAAGAGAGAATTGGTAAATTGGATTATATTAAAAGAAGTTATGCATAAGGAAGCACACAAAGGCAAAAAATAAAAGTAAAGATCAAAGGGTAGCAGCATGGAAGACTAAACAATATTTGGAGAGGTAGTAGCTGAGAATATTCTAGAATTGATGAAAGAAACCCAGTGATTCCTTACTGGGATACATAATCTTTACATATTTACATCTTAGTGAGACCCCAGAAAACCAAAGACTCGATTTAAAAGGTAACAATTGTAGATTGGATTTTTAAAATATTCAAATGAATGCTGTTCCCAAAGCCCACATTAAAAACACACAGATCCAAGATAACTGAAATGGAAAGGTTGGAAAAGGCATAATATGTAAATACTACACAAATACAGAAAAGTAACACAGATATCAAGCAACTAAACTTTAAGGCAAAAATCATACCTTGAGATAAAGATTCCTTCATTATAATAAAAGCTTTGTTTTGCCAGTAGCATATAGCAATTTAATTTTTATTTTTATTTTTTAGGAGGGGATGAGGGGGAGAGGAAGAGAAAGAATCAAGCAGGCTCCATATTCAGCACAGAGCCCAACACGGGGCTCAATCTCATGACCCTGAGATCATGACCTGAGCAGAAATCAAGTTGGGTGCACTTAACTGACTGAGCTACCCAGGAACCCCAGAATATAGGCATTTCAAATGTGGATTGTTTCATGTAGAGAGAAACTCTTGAGGAAATAGACAAATACTAATCAAACATGAGATTTTTTAACACACCTCTTTCAGTAATTGACCAAATGAGCAATCCAAATTTTGAACACATGATTACTAGATTTGACATAACAAATATGTATAGGAAATTGCACACAGGAACTCAGAGCACACTTTTTTCCAGGCACAGGCAAAGAAGAGCATTTATACAGATTTACCTTTTGCTGACCATAAAATGAGCCTCAACTAATTTCAAAAGTTTGAAGATGCATAGAGCATATTCTCTGACCTCAGTGAAATTTTGCTAAAAATGAGTACTGGTACGATAACTAGGAAATCCCATCTACTTAAAATGGAAGAAATACATTGCTATTCCATTGAACTGTGGGACTAGCTAAAACAGTAGGGCAATCATTCAATTGATAGGAAAGAAAAGAAAAGAATAAAACACTATCATGATGACTATGGTGGGGAAGAAACACAAAAGAAGCTAGAGGTTGTGAGTATTCATAAGAGTTTAGAAATGTTGCTAGATATAAACTCAACAAACAGAAATAAATTGTATTTCTATATGCCATCAATAGCAGAAAATGAATTTAAGTTATCATTTACAATAAAATGAGAAACAAAACAATAATTACCTAGAAATAAATCTAAGAAAAGAAGAGTGAAACTCCTTTCATATTTTGTATAAAACTGTAGAGACTTTGGAGAAGACCCAAACAAACGGAGAGATAGCCATGTTTCTGGATTGAAAAACTCAAATGTGCTAAATATGGTATGCTTCTCAGATGGAAATCCTCTCAGTTAAAAAAAAAAATCCCAGCAGGGTTCTTTGTTTTTGGTTTTGGCTCTTTGTTTTTGTTTTTGTGGAATTCACTGATTCGTTCTAAAACTTAGATGGAAATGCAAAACAAATAGTCACATAGATTATTGAAGAAGGATGAAGCAGGCGAAATTCTTTAAGATATCAAAGCTTATTTCCTGGGTGCCTGGGTGTCAGTCAGTTAAACATCTGGCTTCAGGTCAGGTCATGATCTCAGGGTCTTAGGATTAAGCCCTACATTTGGGTTCCTGCTTAATGGGGAATCTGCTTCACCCTTTGTCCCTCTCCATGCTCCTGCTCTCTCTCTTTTATTTATTTATTTATTTTGTTTATTTATTTATCATTAACATATAATGTGTTATTTGTTTCAGGAGTACACATCTGTGATTCATCAGTTTTACACAATTCACAGCACTCACTATAGCACATACCCTCCCCAATGTCCATCACGCAGCCACCCAATTCTTCCCGTCACCCTCCCCTCCAGCAACCCTCAGTTTGATTCCTGAGATTAAGGGTCTCTTATGGTTTGTCTCCCTTTCTGGTTTCATCTTCCCTGCCTTCCCCTATGATCCTCTGTCTTGTTTCTCAAATTCCTCATATCACTGAGATCATATGATAATTGTCCTTCTTTAATTGACTTATTTCATTTAGCATAATACCCTCTAGTTCCATCCATGTCATTGCAAATGGCAAGATTTCAGGGCTTTTTAATGGCTGCATAGTATTCCATTGCATATATGTCTATCACATCTTCTCTATCCATTCAACTGTTCGTGGATATCTAGGCTCTTTCCATCATTTGGCTATTGTGGACTTTGCTGCTACAAACATTCAGGTGCATGTGTCCCTTTGGATCACTACATTTGTATCTTTAGGGTAAATACCCAGTAGTGCGATTGCTGGGTCAGTCATAGGGTAGCCCTATTTTCAACTTTTTGAGGAACCTCCATACTGTTTTCCAGAGTGGATGCATCAGCTTGCATTCCCACCAACAGTGGAGGATGGTTCCCCTTTCTCCACATCCTCTCCAATACCTGTCAGTTTCCTGACTGGTTAATTTTAGCCATTCTGACTGGTGTGAGGTGGTATCTCATTGTAGTTTTGGTTTGTATTTCCATGATGCCGAGTGGTGAGCACTTTTTCATGAATCTGTTGATCATTTGGATGTCTTCTTTGTGGACATGTCTGTTCATGTCTTCTGTGCATTCCTTGATTGGATTATTTGTTCTTTGGGTGTTGAGTTTGATAAATTCATTATAGATTTTGGATAGAAGCCCTTTATCTGATATGTCATTTGAAAATATCTTTTCACATTGTCTTGGTTGTTGTTTGGTTTTGTTGACTGTTTCCTTTGCTGTGCAAAAGCTTTTGATCTTGATGAAGTCTCAATAGTTCATTTTTGCCCTTGCTTCCCTTGCCTTTGGCAATATTTCTAGGAGGAAGTTGCTGCAGCTAAGGTCAAAGAGGTTGCTGCCTGTGTTCTCCTCAAGGATTTTGATGGATTCCTGTCTCACATTGAGGTCTTTCATCCATTTTGAGTCCATTTTTGTGTGTGGTGTAAGAAAATGATCCAGTTTCATTTTTCTGCATGTGGCTGTCCAATTTTCCCAACACCATTTGTTGAAGAGACTGTCTTTTTTCTATTGGCATTCTTTCCTGCTTTGTCAAAGATTAGTTGACCATAGAGTTGATGGTCCATTTCTGGGCTCTCTTATTCTGTTCCACTGATCTGTGTGTCTGTTTTTGTGCCAATACCATACTGTCTTGATGATTCCAGCTCTGTAATAGAGCTTGAAGTCTGGAACTGTGATGCTGCCAGCTTTGGTTTTCTTTTTCAGCATTCCTCTGGCTATTCGGGGTCTTTTCTGGTTCCATATAAATTTTAGGATTATTTGTTCCATTTCTTTGAAAAAAGTCATTGGTATTTTGATAGGGATTGCATTAAATGTATAGATTACTCTAGGTAGCATAGACATTTTCTCAATATTTGTTCTTCCAATCCATCAGCATGGAACATTTTTCCATTTCTTTGTGTCTTCCTCAATTTCTTTCATGAGTACTCTATAGTTTTCTGAGTACAGATTCTTTGCCTCTTTGGTTAGATTTATTCCTAGGTATCTTATGACTTTGAGTACAACTGTAAATGAGATCAACTCCTTAATTTCTCTTTCTCCTGTCTTGTTGTTGGTGTATAGAAATACAACTGACTTCTGTGCAATGATTTTATATCCTGACACTTCACGGAATTCTTCTTGTATGAGTTCTAGCAGTTTTGGAGTGAAGTCTTTTGGGTTTTCCACATAAAGTACCATATCATCTGCAAAGAGTGAGAGTTTGACTTCTTTGTCAATTTGGATACATTTTATTTCTTTTTGTTGTCTGATTGCTTAGGTTAGGTTTTCTAGTACTATGTTGAATAGCCATGGTGATAGTGGACAACCCTGTAATCTTCCTGACCTTAGGGGGAAAGCTCTCAGTTTTTCCCCATCGAGAATGATATTTTCTGTGGGCTTTTCATAGATGGCTTTGATGATATTGAGGCATGTACCCTCTATCCCTCCACTGTGAAGAGTTTTGATCAAGAAAGTATGCTGTACTTTGTCAAATGCTTTTTCAGCATCTATTGAGAGTATATTTTTCTTGTTATTTCTTTTTTTACTGTACTGTATCACATTAATTTATTTGCAGATGTTGAACCAACCTTGCAGCCCAGGAATAAATCCCACTTGGTCGTGGTGAGTAATCCTTTTGATGTACTGTTGGATCCTTTTGGCTAGTATTTTGGTGAGAATTTTTGGATCCAAGTTCATCAGGGATATTGGTGTGTAATTCTCCTTTTTCATGGGGTCTTTGTGTGGTTTTGGGATCCAGGTGATGCTGGCCTCATAAAATGAGTTTGGACATTTTCCTTCCATTTCTTTTTTTGGAAGCAGTTTCAGATGAATAGGTATTACTTCTTTAATATTTGGTAGAATTCCCCTGGGAAGCTGTCTGGCCTGGGGCTCTTGTTTGTTGGGAGATTTTTGATGACTGCTTCAATCTCCTTATTGGGTATGGGTCTGTTCAGGTTTTCTATTTCCTCCTGGTTCAGTTTTGTTAGTTTATATGTCTCTAGGAATGCATCCATTTTTTTCCAGATTGTCAAGTTTGCTGGTGTAGAGTTGCTCATAATATGTTCTTATAATTGTTTGTATTTCTTTGGTATTGGTTGTGATCTCTCCTCTCTCATTCATAATTTTATTAATTTGGTTCCTTTCTCTTTTTTGTTTTTGTTTTTGGATAAGTCTAGCCAGGGGTTAATCAATCTTCTTAATTCTTTCAAGGAACCAGTTCCTAGTTTCATTGATCTGTTCTACTGTTCTTTTGGTTTCTATTTCATTGGTTTTTGCTCTGGTCTTTATTATTCCTCCTCTTCTGCTGGGGTTAGGCTTTCTTTGCCATTCTTTCTCTCCAGCACCTTTAGGTGTAGGGTTAGGTTGTGTATTTAAGACCTTTCTTGTTTTTTGAGAAAGCCTTGTATTGCTATATACTTTCCTCTCAGGATGACCTTTGCTGCATTCCAAAGATTTTGAACAGTTGTGTTTTCATTTTCATTTGTTTCCATGAATTTTTTTAAATTCCTTTTCAATTTCCTGGTTGACCCATTCATTCATTAGTAAGTTGCTCTTTAGTCTCCTTATATTTGAGTTCTTTCCAACTTCCCTCTTGTGATTGAGTTCTAGTTTCAAAGCATTGTGTTCTGAAAATATTCAGGGAATGAACTCAATCTTTTGGTACTGGTTGAGACCTGATTTGTGACCCAGGATGTGATCTATTCTGGAGAATGTTCCATGTGTTCTAGAGAAGAATGTATTGTAGTCTGTTGCTTTGGGATGGCATGTTTTGAATATTTCTGTAATGTCCATGTGGTCCAGTGTGTCATGTAAAGCCTTTATTTCCTTGTTGATCTTTTGCTTAGATGATCTGTTCATTTCCGTGATGGGGGTGTTAAAGTCCTCTACTATTATTGTATTGTTATCAATATGTTTCTTTGATTTTGTTTTAATTGGTTTATATAATTGGCTATTTCCTATGGGCATAGATATTTAAAATTGTTAGATCTTCTTGTTGGACAGACCCTTTAAGTATGATATAGTGTTCTGCCTTATCTCTTATTATAGTCTTTGGCTTAAAATCTAATTTGTTTCATATAAGGATTGCCACCCCAGGTTTCTTTTGATGTCCATTAGCAGTGTAAATTGTTTTCCACCCCCTCACTTTAAATCTGGAGGTGTCTTTGGGTGTAAAATAAGTTTCTTACAGACAGTATAACAATGGGTCTTGTATTTTTTATCCATTCTGATACCCTGTGTCTTTTGATTGGGGCATGTAGCCCATTTACATTCAGAGTAACTATTGAAAGATGAATTTAGGGCCATTGTATAGCCTGTAAGGTGACTGTTACTGTATATTGTCTCTGTTCCTTTCTGGCCTGTTACTTTTAGGCTTTCTCTTCACTTAGAGGACCCCTTTTGATATTTTCTGTAGGGCTGGCTTGGTGTTTGCAAATTCTTTTTGTTTTTGTTTGTCCTGGAAGATTTTTATTTCTCCTTCTATTTTCAATGACAGCCTAGCTGAATATAGTATTCTTGGCTGCCTATTTTTCTCATTTAGTGCCCTGAATACATCATGCCAATCCTTTCTGGCCTGCCAGGTCTCTGTGGATAGGTCTGCTGCCAATCTAATATTTCTACCATTGTAGGTTACAGACTTCTTGTCCAGAGATGCTTTCAGGGTTTTCTCTTTGTCACTGAGACTTGTAAGTCTTACTATTAGATGATGTGGTGTTGACATCTTTTTATGGATTTTGAGGATGGATTCTCTTTTCCCCTAGATTTTGATGTTTGTTCCCTTTCCCAAATTGGGGAAGTTCTCTGCTATAATTTGCCCCAATATACCTTCTGCCTCCTTCTCTCTTTATTCTTCTTCTGGGATCCCAATTATTCTAATATTGTTTTGTCTTATGATATCACTTATCTCTTGAAATCTCTCCTCGTGGTCCAGTGGTTGTTTACTTCTCTTTTTCTCAGCTTCTTTTTTCTCCATCCTTAGGTCTTCTATATCACTAATTCTCTCTTCTGCCTCATTTATCCTAACAGTTAGAGCCTCCATTTTTTATTGCATCTCCTTAATCGCTTTTTTAAAATTTCAACTTGGTTAGATTTTAGTTCTTTTATTTCTCCAGAAAGGGATTCTCTACTATCTTCTATGGGTTTTTTTCAAGACCAGCTAGCATCTCTATAATTGTCATTTTGAACTCTAATTCTGACATCTTAATAATGTCATATCAATTAGGTCCCTAGCCGTTGGTACTGGCTCTTGTCTTTTTTTTTTTGAGGTGAGTTTTCCTGCCTTGTCATTTCATCCAGAGAAGAACAGATGAATGAGAGAACAAAATACTAAAAGGCTAGCAATGTCCCCCCAAAAATGTACACTCACCAAAACAGAAGAGACCCGAAACTGGGGAGAGAAGAAAGGAGAAAAATAATATATGATTAGGCTGGTGAATAGAAAAGAGCCACACACTTGGTTTTGGGTGTATTTTGGTCTGTTAGAAGAGACTGCCTCCCAAAATTTTAAAGAAAGAAAAGCATTTATATACAAGAATAAGGGTAAACAATGATGGAGGGTTGGAATATGACTGTAAAGATGAAAACTAAAAAAGATTTTTAAAAGGAATTGATAAAAGTTCATTGAAAAAAGAAAAAAAAAAGAGAGAATGTGATCAGGATGTAGAGTAGAACAAAGCCATATCCTAGATATAGGTTGTTTTTGGTCTGTTAGAAGAAAGTGTATCCCAAAATTTTAAAGAAATAAAAACTTATATGTATACAAATAAGGTTAAATACAATGAAGGGATAGAATATGACCATAAACATAAAAATTAAAAAGGATTTTTAAAAAAGCATTTAAAAGATAAAATAGTTAAATAGGTTAAAATAAGAAAGAGGAAAATTTTAAAAATAGAAAAGGAAATAATAACAAAAATTTTAAAAATTTAACTTTGAGAGACTAAAGAATCATGGGAGAAAAGCCATGTATTCTATGTGCTGTGTTCCTATAGCTCTGAATTGGTGGGTGAACTTGGTCTGGCTGATTGTTCTTGCTGATCTTCTGCGGGAGGGGCCTGTTGCGGTGATTCTCAAATGTCTTTGCCCGAGGCGGAACCGCACCGCCCTTGCCAGGGGCGGGGCTAAGCAATCTGCTCGGGTTCGCGCTCGGAGCTTTTGTTCCCTGAGCGCTTTCCGTACCGCTTGGGAGGACGGGAATGAAGATGGCGGCCGCCCAGTCTCCGGCCAGATTGCCGAGAGCTCGCCCCATTCCTCAGTGCACCTCGGAGAAAAGCCGTCAATCCCGTCTCCCTGGTCTCCAGACACGCTCTGAGCTCCCCCGGCCTGTGACGGACTGTTTCTATCTCTAGCGCCCGGCCCCGTTTGGAGTCTCCAAACCCAGCAGATTCCTGCCGCACTCCTGCACCACTCCTCCTAGAGAAGGTGAGTCTCCCCGGATCTGCCATTCATGGGGTCCCTGCTCAAGGAGTAGTGCCCCGACTGTGCATCAGATCATGGTTTAAGGTAACTCCAAGCTGAGAGCCCTCTCCTTGGCTCTGTCTTTGCCCCCAGCTTCCCCGCTCTGATACCTGTGAGCTCTGCTGCACTCAGACACCCCCAGTCTTTCTGTGACCCCGTGGGTCCTGAGAGTACACTGTCCCCGTGAGGGCTCCATCCCCTGCTTAGCCTCTGGAGTGACGTCCCTCAGTGGAGCAGACTTGTACAAGTTCCGATTTTGTGCCCTGCTGCCCCACCGCTTGCCCGGATCCAGCCCCCCGCCCCACGGTTTAGCATCCCGTATATCACCTTGCATTCACTTCTCTGCATGTCCTACCTTCCAGAAAGTGGTCGTTTTTTGTGTTTGTAAAGTTGCTGCTATTCTTCTCTTCCATCTCCTGTTGAGCTTGTAGGTGTTCAGGATGGTTTGATAAGTATCTAGCTGAGCTCCTGGGACCAGACGGTACTTAGGTCTCTTGCTTCATCTCGTGCCATCTTGCTTCTTCTGCCTCCTGCTCTCTCTTCCTCCCAAATAAATAAATAAATGAAATTTTAAAAGCTTATTTTACAGTTACAGTAATTTGGCTGTACCACCGGCTCCATAAGGGCACGTGTGGAATAGGTGGAATAAACTAGAATAGAAACCTAGAACCAGGTCCACACACACATGAACCCTGGACAAACCCAACAGTGGCAGAAGGAAAGTCTTTCACTAAATAGTACTGGGGGAAAGTTTGTATTCATTTGAAAAAGAATAAGAAATTCGACCTATCAAAAACATTTATAAAACCTGACATAAAGGAAAAGCCAAAAAGAGTGATAAATTTGCCTATGCCAAAATTAAGAGTGTCTTATCACGGGGCGCCTGGCTGGCTCAGTGGGTTAAAGCCTCTGCCTTCGGCTCAGATCATGATCCCAGACTCCTGGGATCGAGCCCCGCATCGGGCTCTCTGTTCAGCGGGGAGCCTGCTTCCTCATTTCTCTCTCCCTGCCTCTTTGCCTGCTTGTGATCTCTCTCTCTCTGTCAAATAAATAAATAAAATAAAATCTTAAAAAAAAAAGAGTGTCTTATCACCAAGGAAGGCCACTAAGAAAGCAAAAAGGAAAAATGTATCAGAGTATAAGAAGGAAAGTAATTATTTGCAACATATATAAAGAATAAAACTCAAATCCTATGTTAGTTTTTTTTTTTAAAGGTCCACTGATAAGAAAAGAAGCATATGCAAAGAAGAAAAGCAAATTGTGAACAACAGATGAAAACGTACTCAACTTCATCCATAATGAGTACAAATTAAATTGATCATGAGCGAGAGCATGAACTCACTGGACATTCACAACCTAACACTTGGACATGTCAAGTAAAAGTGAGTACCACACTTCAGAATATAACTCTGGTTTATTTAGAAAGATTAAAAATGTGCACAACAAGCCTCTGTTTCTGGACATACTCATACGTGTGTGCCCTGCAGTGTATATACAAAATTAATCAGGGCAGCAGGATTATTCATAATATTAAAATATTGGAAATACCTAACTGTTCATCCACAATAGAATGGATAAATAACAAGCGATGATAAAGATGAACTAGAACTACATGCAGAAGCTTGGGTGCAGGGGTGCCTGGGTGGCTCAGTGGGTTAAGCACCTGCCTTCGGCTCAGGTCTTGATCCCAGGGTCCTGGGGATGGAGTCCCCATCAGGCTCCTTGCTCCGCAGGGAGCTTGCCTCTCTCTCCGCCTCTGCCTGCCTCTCTGCCTGCTTGTGTGCTTCTCTCTCTCTCTCTCTCTGACAAATAAATAAAATCTTAAAAAAAAAAAAAAGGCTTGGAAGGAGCTTAAGCATGATTCTGAGAAAAGAAGCAAGTCGCCAAGAAAAAAGGCATGAGTTTAGTAAAGTTTAGTAAAGTTCTTCAAGAGGTAAAATGAAACTATTTTAGGGATGCATATATGTCAGTGAAATTATAAATAATAGCAAGAAAGTGATAAAGTCAGGATGGCAACTGCCTCTGTGAAGGAGGGGTGGTAGGCAAAGGCCTCCTATAGATCTCCGGGGTTCCCACAGTGTTCTTTTTCTGGACCTAAGTGATGGGTACTTTACAGTAAGTAATTGTACCTACTGTATACTGTTTTGTGTACTTTATTTTTTTTTTGCATTATGGCCCATGATTAAAAAAAGAGAGAGAGGGGAGCCTGGGTGGCTCAGTGGGTTAAGCCGCTGCCTTCAGCTCAGGTCATGATCTCAGGGTCCTGGGATCGAGCCCCACATTGGGCTCTCTGCTCAGCGGGGAGCCTGCTTCCTCCTCTCTCTCTGCCTGCCTCTCTGCCTGCTTGTGATCTCTCTCTCTGTCAAATAAATAAATAAAATCTAAAAAAAAAGAGAGAGAGAGAGCACTGTATATATTGCTATGGAAGAATTCTCCAGTTATACGTTGTGAAAAAATAGGGTATAGGAAAGTATAAAAGTGTACAGAATCTACTACTATTTATGGACGGGAGTGGAGGGGGCGAGGCTTTAGAGGGACAGACAGCGTGACCCAGACACCAAAACACTGGTTGTCTCTGGGCAGGAGAAACAGGAGGCCGAGGGACAGGGTCAGAAGACTTATTTACTCTAAGACCCTTTTTTTGTGTCTTTTGAATTTCATATCATGTGAATGCATTACCTTTTCAAAATAAGTAAATAAAAAAGCCTAAGGGCAAAGTACTTTTCTAACAACACTAACCATCCTTGTCCACAAGGGGCCGCTGTTCAATGGCTTTTAACTAGTTCCTCACCAGGGAGAAACCTGCAGACTCCCTGCTCTCACCAGGAGGTGAGGAAGTCGTCATTCTTACTTTATTTTACACATCATGTTCCAGAAAAAAAGAAAAAAAAAAATCAAACAACAACAACAACAAAACACACAAGAACCCTCAATTCACAAATATGCACCCAAAATAGATAATAGGCATGTAAAATGGGATGAAAGAAGACAAAGTGGAGAGATCATAGGAATTCAGGGATGAGCTGTTTGTTTGTTTGTTTGTTTGTTTAAGATTTTATTTATTTATTTGACAGAGAGAGACAGATCACAAGTAGGCAGAGAGGCAGGCAGAGAGAGAGGGGATGCAGGGCTCGATTCCAGGACCCTGAGATCATGACCTGAGTAGAAGGCAGAGGCTTAACCCACTGAGCCACCCAGGCGCCCCTGTTTTTTGTTTGTTTGTTTGTTTTTGTCTTAATTTTGTTTTTACGGATGAGTTTTTTTTTTAAAGAACAGCATTAAACATCTCCCCTGGATTCAATGCACACATTAGATTCTAAAGTTTCTAGCATCTGATGCCAAAAAAGGGGAAGTATGGTTAGTGACAAATTCAAAATCTCGCTTGGGAGACTATTAATACGGAAAAAAAAAAAAAAAATCTTCCTGGCGGTCTGTTAGAGGCAATCCGTGAGGACCCTCTAGGTGTGCTTCCTGACTGGTTTTAATAACCAGAATAAATCATACAGCAGTTGTGACACCACTCTCCCAGAGAATTGTAAGATGCTTTAGGACTTCAGATGGGGGAAGTTTCATTCATGGTTAATCGTGAATGAAAAAGAAAGTAAGTATCCATGCTGCAGAATACAGAAGAAGAAAAGCCGGAAGACCACGCTTTAAAAAAAATTCCCCGTCTTACATGCAAGAAAGAGAGTGGCCGTCTTCACGCGG
This sequence comes from Lutra lutra, assembly GCF_902655055.1. Classification (NCBI taxonomy): domain Eukaryota; kingdom Metazoa; phylum Chordata; class Mammalia; order Carnivora; family Mustelidae; genus Lutra; species Lutra lutra. The sequence continues at coordinate 7,251,715 of NC_062292.1, forward strand.
CTGGATTTTTCAAAATTTGTTTATTGCAATGAATTCTTTTTGCTTCAGTTTGAGCTGATTGTGCTTCGAGCCACTAAGGAGTTAAATGCTGTCCTCTAAGTTCAAGGGGGAAATTAGCCCTGTTCAAACACAGAGCTGGCTCACAGGACAGGGTTCTGGGCAATATAAAGGCAGGGAACCAGCAGCCAGAAGACACAGTCTCCTTTGTGACAGGAGCTACAACAATCACAAAAATACTTTGGCAGTTATGGATTCATCTGACATTCCAAGGAAAAAAATAGCTGTCATTGGTGGTGGCTTGGTAAGACTCTATTTGGATACATTATTCCTATTAGTGGTAATTATATTATTATTAGTCTTAATAATTATTGTAAGTCGCTTGCACTGACTGTCCATCTTCTTGTGAAACTTTTCTGATATTTAAACAGACCTATTTTAAATATGGTGTTAGTGGTAATTTGCTCTTTTCTGCAAAAGGTATTTTTATTTCCATTAAATACAAAGGTGTCTGTTTTCCCTGGTTATTTTGGTTTAGCATTTCTTAAAAACAGAAAGTCAGAGCAAATTGAATTTGATGTATCTCCATGTTGGCTATGTTTTTCAAACAGAAGTTAGTGTGAGTCGTCATTTTAATCCAAGCGTTTGCCTCCTTTGGTGAATAACTCAATTTATACTAGTAATAAGAATAAAAGCGAATTCAAAATTGTTATGTAGGATGTTGGCTAGTTATTTATTTGGATCATGGGGAATAGCACCTGTTTGGTGTCCTGACTTATTTGGGTGATCCCACGGAGAATGTTAGGTGGTGGAGTGAGGGGCTCCCCTGTCACTGGGCACAAGAGACGAAACTGCAGAGCCTTACCCCACACCTAGAAGATGTGGCAGGGGTCTCTTATCTGCTGCCATTGTTATCTTACCAAAGCTGGTCTGTTTCATGTGGTGCTGCCCCAAGTAGACTGTATTTTTCTCCCCTAAACAGAACTCTCTTATTTTGGAATAAAAAAATATCACCATTGGTAAAAGCTTAACCATTTTGTTTTCGCCTTTGCTATACCCATTTATAGGCTTTTAGCTCCTAGGTATTCATTTATTCATTTACTCAACAAAAAATTCTTCTTCTTTTTTTTTTTCAACAAAAATTTCTTAAGAGCCTAGTATGTGTCAGACACTGTTCAAGGCTACATAGAAATTAGTGTAGTTCATACCACACATTTATTTATCAAGTCTATGCTAATTTTTGTCTTTCGTTCTGCCTTTCTTAGGAGCTTTTCACCCAAAGCACTATGACAGTTCCTCTAACATTTCTGGTCCTAGATTTCAATTTGCTAACGAATGCTGTCACATGCCATGTTGGTCAATGCATGTGACATATGTTGTCATTTCTTTATACTGGGTCTCAGTCCAAGTCTTTCCCATAAAAATTTTGCAGGAAGTGAGATGTATGTATTCACCAAAATGTCACTGTGTGCCCACTATTTGCCAACACTGTTTTAGTTACCAGGAATACAGTGGTGAACATTCCTGGAAAGTGAAAGAGTAGAGAAGAAAACAAATAAATCATTTCAGTGAGAGATAGACATTGTAAAGAAATGCAAATAGGGCAGGACTGCAGAAAGTCTTTGCGGGTATCTGTTTAGAGTCTGGTCAGGGACGGCCTCTCTGAGGGGGTTATATGACCAGAGACCTGAATAGAAGAAAGCAACCTTGTGAGGGGCTACAGAAAGCATTCCAGAGAGAGGAAATATCTAGAAGAGAAACCCTGAGGTGTTCAAGGAGCAGACAGAAAGGCAGAGAGAGGGAGGCTAGAGAAGAGGGGCTCCTGAGGAAGGTGAGCTGAGTCAGGTCCCCTCGGGTCTTACAGGACAGGGCAAGAAGACTGGATTTCACCCTGAGCATGATGCAAAACCACTGGAGGACATTAGGCAGGAAAGTGAGCTGTGATTTCTAAAAGATCCCTTGAGCTAGTGTGTGGCGAAGGAGTGGACATTTTAAGACAAGATAGACTAGTTAAGACACTGTTGTGTTTGTCTAAGACTCAGACTATGGGAGCAGCAGGGACACCTCTTAGAATGCCTCTTAGCAAAGGGGAGGTGACAAATACGTGATTGCATAGATGATTTGGGGAGGCATAAAAATGTGGGTGTCACCCATGGATTTCTTGCTGAGTAACACTTAAAGTCTTTGTCATGTAACCAGTTCATTATCTGGGCACATACTTGCGCTGGAACATAGAAGATATATATTAGAAGCAACTAAAATTCCAAGCACCTGGGTGGCTCAGTTGGTTAAGTGCCTGACTCTTGATTTTGACTCAAGTCATGATCTCAGGGTTGTCAGATCCAACCCTGAGTTGAGCTCTGCACTGAGCGTGGAGCCTGCTTAAGATTGTCTCTCTCCCTCTCCTCGTCCCTGCTCATGCTCTCTCTCTCTCTCTCTCTCCAAAAGAAAAAACAAACAAACAAAAACGAAAAAACCCCAAAACAAAAACTGACTAAAATTCCTCTGCAAAGAAATTCATCCACCTCATTGCAGAGGCTCATGCCCAGGAATCGTGTTTGAGTCCCCTTTTCATTTTATGTGCAAACCTCCCTTCCTCTTTTACTCCACTTGTAAACCTTTGTGGCTCTACCTCCATCATCGGTGTCAACTCTGGCCATTGCCACCACCTGTCCAGACCATCATCAGCCCTCATCCACCTCCTGTGTGGTCCCCCAGCTTCTACTCTTATCCACGGACAGTCCATTCTCCACCTAGCAGCCACAACCATCCTCCTAAAACCTAAGTCTGGTAACTATAACTCTTTGCCAATACCTCGCAATGGTTTCCCCTTGCAAATGAGACAAAACCCAACTCTTTACTGAAGGCCCCACTAGAACTGAGCCTGTCTACCTGCTTGCCTTCATCATTTCCCTGTTTTACGTTTTTTGTTTGTTTGTTTTTTTACTATTATCCATCAGCACCAGAAGTTACATACCTTATTTATTTTTGAATTTTAGCCTGTTAACTATCTATTCCAACTAGAACACAAGCTTATATTTACAAATGCATCCCTGTGGCTGGAACCATGTCCAACATGACTTACTGTTATTATTTAGTTAGTATTTGATAGATGAATGAACCAGAGGGATGGAAAACTCTCTTAAGGACAGGACAATGAAGGAAATGTCGCAATAGACAAAACCTTGAATACTGAGCATATAATGAAACAAGGTATTAAATAAAGCAATTCAAGAAGGTTAAATTAAAACACAGAGGAAAACTAATCTTCTCACTCAACTTCTTTCTTGTATCTTTCTGTTCACCTTTCCCAATCTCTTCCTGCCAATGGGCCATATCCTAGTGTCTTACACTGTCTAATGCATTAAAGGCTCTCCCCAGCCCCTAAAGGGAAAAATGCAACAGACTTGAGAACTTTTCCTTTGAAGTCCAAAGGAAGGCACCTGGGTGGTGCAGTCAACTCTTGTTTGTCCAACTCTTGTTTCCAAGTGTCCAACTCTTGTTTTCAGCTCAGGTCATGATTTCAGGGTCAAGAGATCAAATCTGATGTCAGGCTTCCCACTCAGTGTGGAGTCTGCTTGAGATTCTCTCTCCCTCTGTCCCTCCCACTCATTCTCATTCTCTTTCAAATAAATAAGAAAATCTCAAAAAAAAAAAAAAAAGGCCAAAGGATACAGTGAATTCACATTATTTTTTTTCAGTAGTAGCCTTGCCCACTGAAAAATCACCCTAAGAATTTGCCCTTGCCCCACTGTAAGAGATCATCTGACCCCGTGATAGACCAAATAATTTCTTTTCTTTAAAGACCTGTCAAGTCAAGGAGGTCAGAAAGCAACAGATCAAGGAAGGAACTCTTACTGAGAAATGAAAGGTGACAGAAACTAAACCATGATCTTAAGCTGGTGAAAGTTGTTTTTTTTTTTTTAAAAAAACTTTAATCTGAATATTGAGAAAGATCACTGTATCAACTTAGACATTTTCCTCCTTGTGTGCAACACTGCTCCCCAAGCCCCCAGCCAATGTCATTACCAAAGGGTCATTTCAGCCTGTGAAGACCTCTTCTCTCCTGGAAATGTCCACAAAGTTGTTTGCCTTTATCACACGCTGCGTCCTATAAAAGTTACTCATATGCATGGTTTATTTGCCCATAAAATGTATTTAATTTTCTAAATCTTGAGATTGTTTTATCTTTGGGTCCCACTCCCTTCCCTTTTATAAAGGTTATCTCAGTGCCTTATACTGTCAAACACACAAAATATTTTGTGTGTGTGAGTTTGCTTTCAGAAATGGGGAATCGTGTGCTTACAAGTTGTGGGCAATTAAAAGAAAGACAATGTTTTCCACCAGGATGGTGTCATAAGGAATGTAGTCCTTGAAGGATGATCTTGAAAACAGATTTGAAAAACAACCACTCCCTTTCAGGCTGGAAGAAAGTCTATGGGGGTAGCTTTCTGATTCTGTAGCCTCTGGCGGTGGAGGCGGGAGGAGGAAAACAGCCACATTAGTGGCCTTACTCAGTTAGTGATCTCTTTCCTGTTTTTACAAAGTGGCAAACCAGTGAGGTCAAAAGAAAGTCTATGTTCATACTCAGGTCCGTGGTTTTCAGAAATGCTCCTCCTGGTGACTGTTTGCAGTGTTTACCTATAGGGTAGAAACAATCAGAGCCATGGGACACTTTCAGCAACAGCTACAGCTCCTCGAGCCTCATTTTTGGGGGGAAAGCCAAGAGCTTTAGCTGGAAGAGCTACTGAGGATTCCAGGCTCAGCTGTAGACTGCCGTCCAAGCACACGTTCAAAGAGGTATCACAGGGTAGCCTTGAAGTCTTTCTTCTGTCTCTCCTGCCCACAAGCAGCCCCACTACACATTGTTTGGTGATCCGTCATCCCTGTGTTTGACCAGCAAAATTCTCCTTGGAAAAGTATTGAAAGGGTGGTCTTTCAGACCATCAGAATGAGGAGACACGTTTATGATCCTTATGACTTGGTGTCCATAATCGTGCCCGTCTCCTAGGATTCGAGTCAGGTTAGTTGACCTCTGTTCATGAAATTGCCTTTGAAGCAACTTCACCTTGACTCTGGGAGAGTGTGTCACAGGCATATTCACTGGAGTCCCTCGTAGGTTTATAGGGTCAGAGTGGTCTTGATGCTGGGCTGGCCCTAGACTGTGTTTCGTCCTGGGTTCCTAGGATCTCTCCACCTCACCGCTCACTCTCTACTCACCTGAATGGGACAAAGCAGTTTCTGATAGTGAGGGTAAGGCATCAGCTGGAAGCCCAGAAAATCACTCAGAACACCAGATCGCTATGTCTTTTAACTCCGAAATTCGTCTGCATCCTTTTCACACTTCCTTATCCACTCATCTCTAGTTTTGTTCTCAATCTAGCCATTATAAAAACAGAAATCAAATATCACCCAGAATTTTCCCTTTTGCCAAAGTCAATATCCTAGACACACAGAAACCATCAAATGTTTAAAAGTCTTGGGTCAAGGCCTCTATTTCATTCTTCTGCAAAGGTTAATGAGGCAAACCATGTAAAGGACATAATTACTATGAGCCTTTATTGTTGTTTTATTGATATGAAAGTAAATTTAACTCTGTTCACTCTACTCTTGATTTCCACTCCCCAGACACTGAGCCCTGTATGTGAGAAACGCTCGCTTCACTTGTGCACTAGTATCTAGGACCTTCTGCCAACAGAAGGGGAGTGGGTTTCTCTGTGGCTGTAGAGGTCATCCTGAATTTGCTCCAAGCTAAGGACGAGTCTTGATCCCATGCTCTAGTTCTCCTCAATCTCTTGGGTAGCTTTCCTTGTGCTCTGATCTGACTCATCAAAGGAATTTATTCTAGCTGTCTCCCTTCTTATTCAGCCATATCTCTGCTTCTTTGGGAGGTTTGACTAATGCCTTGAGATTTTTTTTGCTACCCAGACAGATTGTTAAGGTGTCTTGTAAATTTGGCTGTTACCTCTGTGACACAGAGAACTCACCCTTCAGAGCCTGCTTCATTTACTGCCTTGTGAGCTGCACCTGAGATGAAACCAGGACCTTGAGGCAGCTCAAAGCTTAACTGCCTGTTTTTCTTTCCTTGTCATTTGGCCCCAGATATGGTCAGTCAGTCTGTCCATGATCCACGCGTGCATCTGCTCATGACTCTGTCCACTCAAAGAGGCCAGCTACCCCTGTCTTGAAGCTGGCCTCAGGGAGGCATTGGCTTGAGACAAACAACTGTCCTTCAAAATAAAACAAAATGCAATGAAGAATCTTTAACATGGTCTCTCAGAAACACCCGGTCTGGAGGCTGTTCAAACTCACCGCAAAACCATAAAAATAACTCGTCCCGTGCACCCTCGGTTTCTCCCACCTGCTTTGCAGCTATTCCAAAAACAAACCCAGAGATCAGACCCACTCCTCCAGCCCTCGAGGCTGGCAGCGTCCTCTCTCCAGCTCGTTTGTTTGCCTGCCTCCTCTCCTCTCTGTCCGTATTCGTTCTGCTCTTCTCTTTATTTCCGCCTGGTGCTGGGGCCCAGCCGCTGCTGGGGCACCATTTCATTACTGCAATCCAAAAAAATTACATATTAAATATAGTTAAATTAAAATAAAATAACTTCAATGTCCAAATATAAGGGCATTGCAGACAATGAACTGAAAAGCTATTGTTTCAAATTCCGATTTAAAATATTTTCTGCAACGGAAATATATTCACAGTATCCTATTTATTTTTTAAAACAAAATCACAAAATAAAATATATGACATGGTACCATTTTTAAAAAAAGTATTATATACTTATATATAATACTTTATATATATAATATATATCCATATATAATCCATATATGGCTATATAATATATATTCATAAATATCCAATAATTTATATCCATAGAAAATTTTAACACTATAAGATTGTGGAACTTTACTTTTTTCCTTCATGTTTATCTAATTTTCTAATTTTTTTATTAAAAAATGCTGGGTTCTTACTAAGTATCAGGTACTATGGTTTGGACTAGAAATAGAAAGAGTGATAAAATATAAGCCTTAGAAAAATTATTACTCTCAGGGCACTTACAGCTTGTGGGAAAGTCAGACGGGAATGTAAATAATTCAGTTCTTTGTGGGAGATATCAAAACACATATATTCATACAGACATCTGTGAAATTACAGAAGAAAAGGCAAATAAGTCTTTTGGAGGAAGAGAGGTGTCAAGAAGAATTGTACTGAGAATATGAGTCTTTTTTTCTTTTAAAGATTTTATTTATTTATTTGACAGACAGAGATCACAAGTAGGCAGAGAGGCAGACAGCGAGAGAGGAGGAAGCATGCTCCCCGCCAAGCAGAGAGCCCAATGCCGGGCTTGATTCCAGGACCCTGAGATCATGACCTGAGCCAAAGGCAGAGGCTTTAACCCACTGAGCCACCCAGGCGCCCGAGAATATGAGTCTTAAAAGAAGACAAAACCTCTTCCAGATGGAGAAGGCAGGAAAGGATTGTTCAGGCAAAGGGAACATTGTATTCAAAGGCATCTCAAGTGTAAAAATACATGGTATATTCAGGAAATAAGCATTGACTTTGGTATGCCTATTACAGATAGCGAATGGCAAAAAATGAACTGAATGGAAAAGAGAAGTTGCAGTCACATAGAAGGATCTTTTAGGTCATATTGAAAATTTGGTACTTTTCCCAAAGATTTCTGTGGAGCAAATAAAGGACTATAAGACAGAAAATGCATCCTCTGATTTTTTTTCCGGAGACACCCAGTCTATGGAGCGTGGCGTGGATAGGTAGAGACTGGGAAGCCGACACCATCATTCAGGTGAAAGGTCATGAGAGCCCTGAAAAGAGAATGGAGGGTAGGATAGGGAGTCTGTTTGAGAAAGCCTCAAGGGGATCAACAAGTCTTGTTGTCTGATTAAATATGTATTGGCAAGTAGAGCGGGATGTTCAGCATTCCCTGAAGTGTCCTGGTTGGGTGAACTAGTGGTCAGCGCTGCCAGCCTCTAAGCTATGCAATCCAGAAGGAGGAGGAGGAGGTTTGAAGTTCGAGAGAGGGGAATGAGTTGGATTTGAGGCACGTTGAGATGGAGAAACCTGTAAGATCCTCCAGGTAGAAAGAGGTTGGCTAGTCAGAGATGAGTTCACGAGATGGATCAAGGCTGGAGAAAAAGTCCTATGAGCCCCCACAGAAAGCATCACAGAGGGAGGAAGGTGGAGACTGCTGCTTGCCCTCAAAGACCACATCCAGGTGATTCAAGCTGGCGTATTCAGGGTAAGGTTTAAATATAAAAACTCAGAACATAGGCAGCTCTGGCAGATGGAATCATGACCAACAAAGTGTGAAGACATTTTTATGTGCTTATTTCATGGAAAGTGAAGTTAACATTCTGGTTCTTTTCATTCCATTCATATGTTCAAAGATCAAATTCTTGAGAAATCAAAATATAGTTGGATGAGTGGGAGGTATAAACAGGCTTTTCTGTTTGGGGACAAACTCAGAAAAGCCTGGGAATCTTAGGGTGAGTTTTATATGCTTCATAAAGTCAAAAGGAGTTGACATGTGTTTAAGAGGCTATCAGGTTAATTTCAAACACATTATAATCACGAGGCATAAAATGCATGACATTTTTATAGTCGCAGTGCCCCTTGCTACTAGGATCAGCATTTATAAATTAAAAGGTACAGTTTTCTCCTTATCCTTGGACACCTGAATGATCATTGCTGGAGAGGTCACATGGGAACCCACAGAAATTTGGCAAATCCTCTTGATAAAAGCAGGCTGGCAGTGGGGCACCTGGATGGTTTGGTTGTTAAGCTTCTGCCTTTGGTTCAGGTCTTAATCCCCGGGTCCTGGAATCGAGCCCTGAGACCAGCTTCCTGCTCATCGGGGAATCTGCTTCTCCCTCTCCCTCTATGCCACTCCCTCTCCCTCCCCACGGATCCTGTGCTCTCTCTGTGTCAAACAAATAAATAAAATATTTTTTTAAAAAATAAAAGGCAATCCAGCGAAACACTGGAGCATTTACATAGAAGAAATTTTCAAACAATGTTTCTAAATGGTAAGTTAGGTGCCCATAGAGCAGACCAGGGTGGGGTCAACCAAAACCCATGACTTACAGAGAAGGAAGGAAGAGGAGACAGGAAAAGGCAGAAAAACAGAAGAACTGGGTCAAACCAGAATTGTATAACCGAGGACTCTCCTCAGAGCTCTGCTTATGCACAAACAGGCTAGACTAGTTGTTATTAAAGCTTTCAAATTGCAGAGACACCTGGGTGACTCAGTGGGGTCATGATCCAGGGGTCCTGGAATCGAGCCCCACATGGGGCTCCCTGCTCAGCGGGAAGCCTGCTTCCTCCTCTCTCTCTGCCTGCCTCTCTGCCTGCTTGTGATCTCTGTCTGTCAAATAAATAAATAAATAAAATCTTTAAAAAAAAAAGGCTTTTAATTTGCAGATTATTCTATGATCAAAACAATCTACTCTTGTGGACTTTGGATGCCTCAGAACAAATACACATTTCATCATTGCCCGTGAACTTGAGAGAGCTGTCCTATCCCTGTCAAGGCAGAACTCCCAGAACTTCCAACACACAAAGTGCGGATTGCTCCCAAGGACCCAACCCTGTCCCATTTCCTCTCTCCCCTCACCATCCTCCCCTCTGGTTATGCTCAGAAGCCTGCTGAGCCTTAACGGAGAGTTTGTGGTGGGCTCGCCATGGTGTACACACGTTTTCCTTCCCATTTGTAGCTTCATGTCTAATTAGCCTTCCTACCCAGCATAACACTAAAGAGGCCGCTGACCGTCCCCACAAAGCACATTTTGTAGAAAGAGAGGAGGGGAAATAAAAGTAAAGTGGAAAAAGCACTTTATCAGCCATGTTACTAATCCTTCTGGCTGGACCATTATAGTATCTACCGGTATGCTTTCGTTTTAGCTTTAGTCGAACTTTAGTTACACAGATTGGAATTACAATCTTTGTTGTTGTTTTAAAGATTTTATTTACTTATTTGTGATAGAACACAAGCAGGGGGACCAGCAGGCAGAGGGAGAAGCAGGCTTCTCACCGAGCAAGGAGCCCAATGTAGGACTCGATCCCAGGACTCTGGGATCATGACCTGAGCTGAAGACAGATGCTTAACCGACTGAGTCACCCAGGCGCCCCTGGAATTATAATCTTTGTTTCAGGACATATTCTGAACATATCATCGTCTTGGAGAAGACTTTTATTGACTTTTTAAAATTAATATTAAAAAGCAGCAGCGGCAACTGAACTCGCCACTCAACCCTAGAATCAGCACGTTGTTGGTGACTTGTATTAACCTCTGCTTCTCCCTCACCCATTGTAAGCATATAAGCATTGCCTGGAATCTTGTGTTTATGATTCTCTTGCATATGTGCATGTGTGTTTTTTCTGTATATACGATATATTTATCTCATATATGTACACGTAAATAATATACATACTCCTAAAAATTATGTAGATACATGTATCTGGGATTCAGCTTTACTCATCCTTATTTTGTCAGAGTATCATGCAGGATGAAGTCATCTGGGACTTACCCTTCTCATTTATAGCATTACTAAAATACTCATACCATTGCCTTTCGTTGTGTGAATATACCGTAATTGATTTGTTCACTCTTCCCTGATGGCCCTTTGGGCTGTTTCCAGTGTTTTTGTTTGTCTGTTAGTTATGAAAAGTGCTCTTCTGAGCATTCTGGCATGTGTCTCCCCAGTACATGCCCTGAGAAGACAAGGCAGATTTGTTGGGGATGTGGTTGACGAGGTCATTGCTAGGGGTGCGTAAGAGCTGCTCCTGGCCCTCATTCTCTCCAGCACTTGATTTTTCATGAACCAAGATTATATTTAACCTTACTTCCAAATTACTTCATGTAGCTTTATTCCAACATTCCTGACCCTGCGGGTCTCCTGATTAGTATCCCTCCCCGTCCCGCTCCCCACCATGAGAGGAGCAGTGAGTGTTACAGGCTGTGGAAGAAAGGGGAGCTTCTGAAGCCTCTCTCCTTTCCTAAATGGACACTGACTCCACTTAGCCTTTAGTTGCTTCCTTAATTGTTCCTTAAATGCCACAGAACAATTTAGCCTTTGGAAGAGATTAATTTTATTGTATCAACTTCACTGTAACCTTCCAGTTTCCTTTTCCCTAAAGCAAACTGGCTAGTGCTATTGCCTTTACTAGATATTCTTTAACACACACACGGAAGGAATGTAGATAGACTGGCAAGTTTTCATAAATCAAAAGAAAGCAGAGAAGGAAGAAAGAGATTTAAGATGTCTGTGTTTACCAGGAGGAAATCCTCTGTGGTTGAAATCAAAGGAGCTGTGATTAGTGAAACATAAAAGGGTCCAGGACTCTGCTGGAAAAGAGTAAGAAGTGAAGGAAAAGCTGTTGAGACACACAGTATTCTGACACCAAGTCATGCTGTTGGTTGAGACAGCTTGACCCCTGTTGGGAAAGTGATGCCAGCAGTCGGAGAGGAAGTCATTTCAGATTAAGGAATTGAAAGCAATCAGATGGAGGGATTAAAAGGAATGCAATTTGTCATGATCTCTTCTGACACATCAATTCTAACCGTTAATGAGCTCATAATTTCAGGAGGGGCTGCACAGGGTGAACTGGTTTATTTATTATGATTTTTGTTTAGAGCAGTTTTAGGTTCACAGCAAAATCAAGAGGAAGGTATAGAGATTTTCCAATATCTCCACCTCCCACACATACTAGTGTCCCCTATTATCAACATCTTCCCCCAGAGTGGGATATTTTGTGCAAGTGATGACCCTACATGGACATGTCACCCCTCAAAGTCCGTAGTGTACATTGAACTGCACTCTGTGTATTTGGACGAATGCATGGTGACATGAAGGTACCATTAGGGTATCATACAGAGTATGATCCATTTGTTTATGCCCCACTCCAACCCTGGCATATTTATTTTAACAAAATAATTGAACATGGATTTCTTGGTTGGCCTTACATAATATTAAAAATATGTATTGCTTTGCAAAAATTAAATTTGAAATCTTTCCACACACTTAATGGTTTAAATAGGGACTAAGTTCTTAAACTATCATCAGTCTACAGAAATGGAATGATAGGAACAAAATTTGGTGGCCACAGTATCAGTGAATGGTGAGAGGAGCTCCTGCTTGAATCACTGGATTATTTAAAAAACAAAAAAACCCAAGAGAAACCAAACAAAACCCAAACATAGGTGCTCAATGTCAAGGTGCCCTGGAGCAGAGGAGTGAAACCTGGAGGAAATAGAAGAGGAATCGGGTCTGCCTGTGCCCACACCTGGCCTGACCAATAGGCCCTAAACTCTGACCAGGTGCATGGCCCCCTCCTCAGCCCCCACATATACCAGGGAGCTGCTGAGAACCTCGGAGGCCTTCCACCTCCCAGATGTGCCCCCAGCTAGCTCTGTGATTTTTTTCTCCCACGTCTCACTGCTACCTTCCCTTCCAAAGCCATCCTCCCTCCTGTTGCCATCAGTCAACCCCTGAGCCACTTCCCCCCAGTCCTGAAGACTTCTGCACATTCACATCATCTTTTATCTATATCCCAGCACTGCCATCACCCTTAGTGACTATCGAAGTTCACATTGTTGACCCACATGAATCTCTAGCCCCTTTGTCCTTGACCTGCATGCTTCCAGTATCTTCCATCTCCACCATACTTAGGCCTCCAAGTCCCATGGCCCATGTTGGGCTTGGACCTTGTCATCCCACAGAACTGCCCCATCGAATATAATAGAGCTAGACCTTGGACTCTGATTAAAAACCTCCTAACTCCCTCCTTCAGTGGCTGGTGCTACATCTGCTCTTCACAGGGACCGCCTACTTCTCCCAGTTCAGAAGCCTTGCCCTGTCTTCCTTCCATTTCATCCAACTTGGTGTTACTGTCCCTAAAATCTTCAAGTCCTTGCTTTCCAACCCATCCACGTGGCCAAAACCCACCCTGCTTGGTTTCAACCTTCTGTAGAGAAATCCAGGTGGTCCAATGCTGTAAGAAAAAAATAGAACCTAACCTCACATCTTGGTGTCACTATAAATTCATAGTCTTTACCTTCAACTGTATCTTCAATGCTATTCAAACACGATTCTAATTTATTGATGAAGAGCTCATGTTCTGGAACCAGACCAGATCCACTTGTTGTCTTAGGTAAGACACTTCACCTCTCTGTGCCTCAGTGACAGTGCCTGTAGGACAAGAAAATAGCAGTACCTCCTTCATAAGGCTGAAAAGATGAAGTCGAGTAGAGTGGTGAACATAACAACCACTTCGTGTCTATCGTGTATGAGCATTATGATTTCTTAAATGCCATCTCTCTGTTTCCTTCTTTCTAGTAGATACTTTCAATCTTTGTCATGTGCTCCTTCTGCTTACAACCCTCCTCTTGACTCACCCACCCTTATTTGGCACATTCTTTCAGTCTCAGTTTATAGTTTGTTTTTTTCCAGGAAGTCATACCCCATCCCACTCCACTTCCCTTACTTGGCTTGAGGGTCCATTTTCAAACTGCTGCTCACGTTGTGTTATAATCGACTCTAACCCTCTTGAGAAGCCTGCGTTTAACTTGCTGTCTGTAGTATCTCTAGCACTTAGCACAGGGACGGTACATAGGAAAAAATTAATGTATATGTGTATTAACTATAAATATACAAATAATATTAGAAAAAATGAAGACCTAGACAGGACCGCGAACTCCCTGAGTATTGCTATTTTCTCTGGATCACTTTTTTTTTTAAAGATTTTATTTATTTATTTGACAGATGGAGATCACAAGTAGGCAGAGAGGCAGGCAGAGAGAGACAGAGAAGCAGGCTCCCTGCTGAGCAGAGAGCCCGATGCGGGACTTGATTCCAGGACCCTGGGATCATGGCCTGAGCCGAAGGCAGAGGCTTTAACCCACTGAGCCACCCAGGCACCCCTCTGGATCACTTTTAATGCCTAGCAAGGAATCTTGTAATACTTAGGAATCAATAAACATTTGTCAAGTAATACTTTTTCTGTATCTCTTGAGAGTTGTTTCTAAATTTCCAAAATGATTCCTAGTTTTATCAGCTTGCTTTCCCTCTACATGTCAAAACAGTTTCACTCAAAGCTCAACTCAAAAGTAATGTTTTCCAGGAAGCTTGTTTTAGCAATCCCTTTGTTCTGGCTATCTGTTGCTATGTAACAAACCACTCCAAAACCTAGTGGCCTAAGACAACACTCTATCCCTATGCCTTGTGTTTCTGAAGATGGTTTGTCATCTGGCTGCCATCATCAGAGAGCTTGACCAGGCTGAATGTCCAAGATAGCAGACTCCCATGGAGGTACTTGCTGTGGGATGTTGGCGAGTAAAGAACTCAGGACGGCTGCAAGTGGCCTGTCCCTGTGTGGGGACACAGGCCACTTGTCCCCTGTGGTTTAGGTTTTTCATTACATGACAGCCTCCTGATATTTACTTTTCCCATGATCACTGGCTTCCAAAAGGCAGGAAGCACAAGTAGTTTTCAGGGAGTCAAAAGTCATAGGTGGATTTTCACCTGTGCAGGGGGTCAAGACCCCTAAGCCCCATGTTGTTCAAGAGTCAACTATAATTACTATTAAAGTATATGTAAAAGATTTTTATTTATTTGAGAGAGAGAGAGGGAGCGCAAGTAGGGGGAGGGGTCGAGGGCCAAGTGTACTCCCCACTGAGCATGGATATCAGGACCCTGAGATCATGACCTGAGCCAAAGTCAGATGCTTAACTAACTGAGACACCCAGGTGCCCCAGTATATGTAAATGTTTAATGATTAAATTCATTATGTATTTTTTAACCGCCCATATTAAAAATTTAAGTAATGCTGGAGATCTGCAAAATTATTACATAAAAAGTGGGCCTTTATATTCAAAAGTGGCTTGCTAAGTAAGCATTGATTGGCTTATCTGTTTGTCTCTTCTTAACTAAATTAGGTGTCATTGAGCCCAAGGACTTAGCTGGATAATCTTTAGATCCCTAAAGTTTAGTAGATTAAATCATACATCATAAATGGTCAATAAATTTTGACTTGGTTTCATTACAAATTTTATTTAACAATGTAATCTCTCATTCATTTATACATTTGACAAATACTGATCAGGTACTTATTATGTTGTGGACACAATGGTAGAGGCTAGGGATCAAATGGTAAGCAAACCAGTTTGCAGCCCACTGGGATAGACAGATATTGACCACACAATCACCCTAAAGATGTTAAATTTCGATCGGGATAAGCTCTTGGTATTATTTTCCGGGGACTGCCATAACTAAGTATCACAAACCAAGCAGCTTAAAGAACAGATTTTTATAATCTCACAGTCCTAGAGGCTAGAAGTTCAAGATCAAAGCGTCGCCATATTGGTTACTCTTGAGGACTGTGAGAGAGGGATGTGTTCCAGGCCTCTCTCCTGGGTTTGCAGAGGCCCAGCTTCTTCCCATGTCTCTTAATATCATCTTCCCTCTCTGATGTCAATGTCCAAATTCCCTTTATAGAAGGACACCTGTTGGGTTAGGGCCAATCCTAATGACCTAATTTTAACTCAATTATCTCTGTAAAGACCCTCTCTTCAAAGAAGTCATACCCTAAGGTACCAGGGTAGGACTGCACAATGTGAGCTCGGGGGTGCACAAGTCAACCCCTAGCATTTTTCAAAGGAAAAGCTTGTAGCACTGTGAGAACTCAAGGAACTCAAGGAAGGCTTCCTTGGGGAAGATATCCAAATAGCCAGTCAGTATGTGAAAAAGAGGTTAACCTTTTTAGCAATCATTCATGTGCAAATTAAAACCACACACATTCCTATTTTACCTGTCTACCGCAAGATTTAAAAGTTTGAGAACACCAAGTGCTGACAAAGATAGATTCTTGGAAGCTGCTGGTAAGAAAACACATTGATACAAAATTTCGAAACACTTTGGCATAATAAATGTGAAGATACAGAAACCTTTGACCAGGGATAAAGCGTCCATGTATAAAAACCTAGAGAAAAATTATACAGGTGTGTACTAGGATACAGGTACAAAAATATTTGCAGCATTGCTTTTTATTTATTTTTGAGAAAGAGAGAGAGAGACAGTGAGTGAGCAGGGGAAGGGGCAGAGGAGAGGGAGAGGGAGAACCTTAAGCAGGCTCCATGCTCAGGGTGGAGCCCAGCTCTGGGATCAACTCAAGACCCTGAGATCATGACCTGAGCTGAGATCAAGAGTCAGAAGTTTAAATGACAGAGACACACAGGCACCCCTGCAGCTTTTTTTTTTTAATCAATTAACATATAGTATATTATTAGTTTCAGAGGTAGAGGTCAGTGATTCATCATTTGCATATAATACCCAGTGCTCATTCCATCGCGTGCCCTCCTTAATACCCATCACCCACTTTACTCCCTCACCCACCTCCTGTCCAGCAACCCTCAGTTTGTTTCCTATAGTTAGGAGTCTTAGAGGGCTTTTTTCCCTCTCTGATTTTATCTTATTTTATTCCCCCCTTTCCCTTCTGTTCATTTATTTTGTTTCTTAAATTCCATATATGTGTGCAATCATATGCTATTTGTCTTCCTCTGACTTATTTCACTTAACATAATACCCTCTCGTTCCATCCATGTCATTTCTTGCAAGATTTCTTTCTTTCTGATGGCTGAGTAATATTCCTGTGTGTGTGTGTGTGTGTGTGTGTGTGTATGTGTGTAGATACCACGTCTTCTTTATCCATTCATCTATTGATGGACATCTGGGCTCTTTCCATAGTTAGGCTATTGTGGACATTGCTGCTATAAACATTCAGGTGCTTGTGCCCCCTCTAATAACTACATCTGTATCTTTGGGGTAAATACACAGTAGTGTAATTGCTGGGGTGTAGGGTAGCTCTATTTTTAACTTCTTGAGGAACCCCCATACTGTTTTCCAGGGTGGCTGCACCAGCTTGCATTTCTACCAACAATGGAGGAGGGTTCCCTTTTCTCTGCATCCTCGCCAGCATCTGATGTTTCCTGAGTTCATTTTAGCCATTCTGACTGGTGTGAGGTTGTATCTCATTCCTGCAATGTTGTTAATAATATCCCCAGGCCATGTTTCATAATATAAACATTTATCAAGTCATTATATTGTATACATTAAATTTGTACAATGTAACATTATATGATGTTATATAATGTCAATTACATATCAGTAAACATGGGAAAAATATCCTCAGACCAGAAACTAATGTCATTCAAAAGCACAACAGCTAAATAACCTGAGATTGTATGCAATGAAGAACCATAGAGCAATGAAAGTAGATGGCCCGGAGTTTATGTACAATCATATAGACGAATCTCAGAAGCATTTTGTTGAGTTAAATAGAGAAGATACACAAGTATGATTCTAATTATGTGATTCAAAGGCAAGGATGGGTTATTACCAGAGTCAGAATAACATTTACTCCTTGGTGAAACGTGGGGGGTCATAACTGGAGAGCAGGTTGGTGGGAGCCATGGAGGGTGGGCTGTGATACTCTGTTTTCACCCCAAGTGGTAGTTATATGGATGTTTGCCTTCTAAGTATTCTATAAAATGGACACATGATATTTCTGTATGAAAGTCATATTTCACTATAAAAAAGTTAAAGAAGAAAAACACCAAAGCTACCTCTGAAATCATACCATTTAATCTTGAGTTCATCCCATTATTTTTGCAAATGATACTTTCCACTAGGGATTAAGTAAGTGAGTTGCACAGCCAAGGCTAATACAAGTATCACTGTGCACAATGTTGCATTTTGCCAGTAAAAATTCCCTATATTTGTGGAATCAAATAAAAATATGAAAAAAACCTGCTTTGATTCTCAGGTTGGATCATTAAATGCATGCTTCTTTGCAAAGAGGAATTTCCAAGTTGACGTGTATGAAGCTAGGGAAGGTAAGACAATACTGAAAATCGTGAGCTGTGAAAATTCTGATTCTCTGACATCTTTCTCTTTAGATTTTAAAAAGAAAGTTTTTTTTAGGAAGAGGAGATTAGTTTTGGTTTGGTTTTTTGCAGCCTCAGCTATCTAAATTTAATACAAAATCACAACTATTAGTGTTTTCTTTAAAGGAGATAACAGTTCTTTTAATTTGGTTCTGATTACACCAGTTCTTCAGGTCCTGTATTCTTATCCTGTCCTAAGATATAACACGGAGTCTACTTTCAATGTCTTAGATATCCGAGTGGCTAAATTTGCACGGGGAAGAAGCATTAACTTGGCCCTTTCTTATAGAGGACGGCAAGCCTTGAACGCCATTGGCCTGGAAGATCAGGTACCTTGTTAATGCCTTTTCCTTGTAAAAGATAATACTTGCCATTTTCCAACAACTGCGTGCTCTTGATTTCAGCCTGGCTCGAAGCACGGCGTAATGCCAAGAACCTTTGATGAAAATGCATTCCGCAAAGGTTTTCAAACTTCTAAATTTGGTCAAGAGGGTGAACATTTGCCACTTGAGGCAGCTGGGGGGACTGGAGCATGATGGGGAGAAGGCGGAGCCTGTCACCCTCTACCCCCTCGATGATGGCCTCCGACACTGGGTTCGCAATGGGCTGTTGGGTCTCGGCCCACAGGATGTGCAACTGAGGTGGTATTCGCGTGAGAAGAGGATTGCGAATCCCCCTTTTTTTCTTTCTTTCTTTTTTTTTTTTTGTTACCACACAGGTCCATTATCATCTCTCCACAGTTCTGAACTCCGAAAAGCTCTGGAAACAGAAAGCTTTTCATCACCCATTCAGCAATAAAGTTGACCTGATGTGAGGCCTTCCATGGCCTTTTAAATATTCTCATGTAGTGTGAATTTTTGCTACAGGTATCTTCTGCTCAGGATGGGGTGCTGACCCAAAGTCCGTGGGCTGTTCTGCGCATGGGCATGCGCACTCCATTATCTATCCAAAATTTGAAAACTTCGAACCCCGGAAACCAAAGGGTCCCAAGGGTTTGGATAAGGACTGTGGAGGCTGTAGATTTTCCCAACATTGCCCAACTTCTCACTGTCTAGAGTGTCACTTGGAAATGTAAACAGAAGTCATATATTTTGCTGATGGTACTTTTGCTGACAACGTGTCTTTGAGATGGTAACACAGGTCCCTACAGGTGCCAGTTCTAGTTCCACAGATTTCCTTAGATATGTGTGTAGGAAAACACTCTGCATGGGGCTTCAGGGGTCCTGGGTTTTCCTCCTCATGCATAGCTCACTCTGTTTTGTGATCATGAGAATATCAGTTATAACCTCCTTGATGCTGAACCCTTTTCCTTAATCATAATAGGTGATTTAGACCAGATACAATTTAAGTCAATTCCAAAATCTAAAGGTTTAAAAAAAAGTCAAAACCTAGAATTTGCAGGAACATACTTTTCATCTGTTAATCCTTTGCATTAATTTTTAATTTTTTTGAAAATATCCAAAACATCACATTTTGAAATGGATATCTATCTGATTTGTGTGATGCTGCACTGTTGTCATTGAAATTGGTGTTTCTGGTTTTATTTCAGATTGTATCCCAAGGCATTCCCATGAGAGGAAGAATGATTCACTCTCTCTCGGGGAAAAAGTCTCCACTTCTGTATGGGACCAAGTCACAGGTCAGTTGACCCTGAAGATAGTGTTTGCTTCTAGTCTGGAATATGACACTTGCTTATTGGTCCTTCCTTTTCCTCTCTGGTCCTATCTTTGGCCTTGTCTGTGTCAGTCTATCATTCAGAAACTATTCTAGTTAACAAATTAATTGATAGGGAACCTTTAAAATAGGGCCCGTTTGCCAATAACCATTCAATAAGAGTTAGTTAGGTTCTTACGTTCCATTAGGCTCTTTTTTGCCTATAGACATCAGTCACGGTGACCTGGGACCCCTTTCTCTCCCATCTCCTCTCAACTACATAGAGAAGATCACCTGTGTATTTATGGCCAAGCATAAAATGCAAGAACAACTCCAGAGGGTTTTCCCCAAACTGACTCTCTTGCCCCAAATTTAATTATAATGGAATTTATAGGATGAACCAGAAGTGTTTTCAGTGCTGTATAATTTCTACAACAGAGGCCAGATGGTGAGGTAGTTGACCAAAGAAAATCCATTTTCTGCTTTGTGTTCTTCTTGTCTTTACATAGTAACACACAGAGTTGGGGAAAGTATGTATTTTTATCTAATATTTACACCTTTTAAGTTTATTGCTTTGAGAGAGAATGAATGTACCAAACATCTATCAACCATAGAAAAACCCAACTTGCTTTTCCAACAAGGCCTCATTTTAGGAAGTGCAGAACCCAAGGGATGTTTGTGTTGAGTCTCTGCGCTCCCACACATCTCCCACTGCAGGTGGATTGGCAGTTCTCAGATTCCGCTGGGATCTTGTTAAAATGCAGAGTCCGATTCTGTAGGGCCAGGATGGAAGCTGAGATTAGACGTCCCAAACACACACAGTGATGTTCGTGCTGCTGGTCTGTGGGCCACATGCTGGGCAGCAAGAGACAAAACACAGGTGCTCATGGGAATGAGTCTGTGTGGGCTTGAAGCACCTCACTCCTGTTAGGATGCTACTGTAAGAAAACAGAGAAACAGAAAATAGTTATTGTTGGGAAAGATATGGAGAAGCTGGAACGCCTGTGCACTGTTGATAGGAATAGAAAATGGTGCAGCCAGTATGGAAAACAGTCTAATGTTTCCTCCAAAAATTAAAAATAGGATTTCCATATGACACAGCAGTTCCCCTTCTGGGTGCATATCCAACAGAACTGGAGGCAGGGACTGGAAGAAATATTTGAGGCCTCATGATCATAGCAATATTATTCACAACAGTCAAAAAGCAAAAGTGACCCAAATGTCCATCAAGGGATGGATGGATATAAACACAATGTGGTGTACACAAATGTAAAGGTAACAGAAAATATATATTGTTTCCTGCCCCTGGTTTCTGGGCCCACAGAACTCCTAAAACTCTTGTAGTTTCCTGAAGGATAAAAGCACTAGGAGATCTTTTGTTCTAATATTTGGTCTTTGACTGTGGTTCCTAACACAGAGCTCCTAAATCCCTTGGAATTTCCTGGGTGATAAGAGTATCTTTTGTTCTAATGGGGTAACTGTTAGTGGGCTCCTGGATGGGGGGTGGTCACCAGAAAGACCAAGACATAATTAGAAGCTTGGAATTTTCCCCAGACGTGGGAGAGGGGCTGGGAGTGGAGTTAATGATCCATCACGTCCCTGTGAGGGAGTCTCCATAAAAATCCCCCAAAGTATGGAGTTTAGAGAGCTTCCAGATTCACGAACACACAGAGGTGCCAGTGGAAGGGTAACCCACCCACCCATAGAAGGCAAACACATCCCTTGCAAACACATCTTTCCATCTAGATGTTTCATCTGTGGCCTTGATCATATCCTTTTCTAATAAACTGATAAACAGTAAATCAACTGTTTTCCTGAGTTCTGTGAGATGCTCTAGAAAGTTCTTTCAACCTGAAAAGCGGGTCATGGGGACCTCTGACTTAAGCCGACCAGTTAGAAGCTCAGGTGTAAGCTACATTGCCATTGGCCTTTGGTGTGTGTGTGATGTGGGGAAGGTGCAGTCTCTTGGGATTGAGTCCTTAACCTTTGGAATCTGTGGCTATCTCCAGGCAGATGGTGTCAGGACAAATTGTGGCACAGCCGGCTTGTGTCACTGAGAAATTGCTTCATGGAGGACCCCCTCCCCCCACCGCCACATCTGTTATCCGAGTGTCCTGCGTGTGGTAGTAGGGGAGAGTAAGGAAGACATTCCCCAGAGGAGAAGGGGGAGGGTTTTCTATATGACATGCTTTAGAATACTCTTCAGCCTTAAAAAAAAAAAAAAAAGAAAAGAAAAGAAAAAAGAAAAAAGAGGGAATCCTGACACCTGCTACAACATGATTGGAACTGGAGGGCTTTATATTAAGTGAAGTAAGCCAGTCGCAGAAGGATAAGTGCCATATTACATTTATGGGAGGGATCTAGAGTAGAGAAGTGCATGGTGGTTGCCAGGGCCTGGAGGGAGGGAGAAATGGGGAGCAAGAGAGTTTCCGCTGTGTAAGATGAAGCGTTCTGTGGATGAAGGTACAGACGGTCATGCAGCCGTGTGAACGTACCGCGTGCCACCGACGGAACACTTAAAAAGAGTTAAGATGGTAAATGTTATATCGTGTGTTTTACTACGATGAAAGTTCGCTTAAAAAGTGGTTGAAAAGAAAAACACTCCAACAACGAAGTGCCCAGGAGGTTGCAGGGGAGATGGTGGGGAAGGATCAAAATTTTCCATTTAGCAACTTTCTCACATAATAACCCCACTGATTTGGGCGTTATAAAAACATAGGTACCGAGGTAATGCATGAGCCAGGCAGGAGGAGGAAGCGGAAGCAAATCTACTGACCATCCACAGAAAGATAAGCATCATTGGGTAGTTAATACGCCCTGTTTCATGGGCCCCAACTTGGGCACAACTGTCCTCTTGTGCACCATGACCCGTGCTAGTGCTACTTACCCAGGACGGGGAGAGGAGCTGCAACCTTATGAGGACAACCGGTGTTTGAGTCCTCAAGGAAAGAACGCTTCCGAAGGAGGCAGCGGGGTGGTTCGGAGAGGAGGTAGCTTTAGTATTCAGAGATCTCACAGAGAAGGTGAGCTTGGAGAGGGACATTTTATTTAAATATCAAATCGGCGCCAAAATAGCATTTTCCCAATTAAATGAGGGTCTATTGGTGAAGGGGAGTAGGGTGAGACCAAAATTCTAAAAACAAAAAACAAAACAAAAACCCGAAATCTTTATGTGCCCAGTGTGTATTGGTAAGAAACATCTCACGCGCGTTGGCATAACAGAATCTTACAGCGATGGGCAACCTTGGGCTCCTCGAATCCAACCACCCTGCTTCACTGATGAAGAAATAGGCTGCGTGGTACGCAAGGTCAACGTCAAGGGAGATGCAGGGCCGGTGGTCTCATGCACAGTCGCCAGGGCAGCACACTGCGGAAGGCGCTCCCAGGCACGCTGGGCAGGCCTGACTGGTTGCACTCTTGCTTTTGCTACATTGAGAGCGACCATAGTAATCCTCCCACTTTGTCTTGGATTCACAGGGAATTAGCCAAGTAGGCCAATTCCAGCATCATCCCCCGAGTCCCCGAGAGATTGAACCAATAAAGTGTGAGTAGACCGCGGAAGAAGATATGGTTCAGAACGTCAGGGAAGTTAGACGAACAGAGCGACTTAGACTTGAGCCTCAAACTGGCTTCCTTATCCCCAGCTCCAGGGGAGGAGGCAGCTTCCTCTCCAAGGACGCCCAAGAGGGTGAAGGCGTTGGTGGGAGTTTCCATTTGGAGCCTTCAACACGTTAGAGGACGTAGGAAATGATCGCTTGCCCACGGATCCTGCCCTTCTCAATTCTTAAGAACTCGGTGAATGCTAAATTTGCTGCCACCTCTTTCTTTGGTTTGCGTTGTTACTTTTATAACGGGGTCGAACACGGAACATCCTTTAAGAAGAACATAAAATTGGTTTTGAATTGCTCAATTCCACAGCCTGTCGAAATGCAAAGCCCTCCCGGTGACCCCAGGATTTCTGCAAATCCTCAGGGAGCTCACCCTCCGTTGGCCTCCCCACTTCTCTGAGCTTCCCTCCTCCACCTGTTTTGTCTGCCCTTTCTCCCTGGCCGGGTCCAGACTCTTCCAGTCTTGCTGGATCCTGACAGGTCTCTCCCAAATTGCTCTGGGAACTATCAAAATATTCCCTGATATACAGAGCAGGTCAGAAATCTCCCATTTTTTTTTAATGATGCAGAAAAATGTATTTTATTTTATTTTATTCCAGTGTATTAACATAAAGCATTATATCAGTTTCAGTTGTACAATACAGTTATTTGGCAATTCCCTGTAATCCCCTGTATAATCCCCTTCACCAATGTCACCCATCCCCCACCCACCCTAGCTCCCCAAGTCTTGCCCCTAACCTCCATGCGCCCCCTTACTAGAAAACATCCGCATTTGCAGGCTTTCGGAATATAGAGCAGAAGCATGTTTTTCTAATATTCTCGAAAGTCTGCTGCGACCACTCTTGTACAAATATCCCAGGGAGATTCTCAAACTTCTTTTAGGTTTTATTAATAATGTTTTTGATTACCAGGGCCACTTTATCCTTCCTCACTTGTTTGTTCTTTTTTTTTTCCTTCCCGTGACTACTGCTTAATTTTATTAAGGACCTTCGTGAAGGTTCATTTGAAACAACTTTGTCAGATGCAGTTGAATCACTAAGCGGCAACAGCAAGTAGTTTCAGTGTTGGATTAATAATGTCCCACGCATTGATAATTACTCCACTAGCTGGCTAGGAAGAATACACAGAATTGTACAAAACACACTGTGATGAGGAAGGACCGTTGACACATGACTCATAAAACTGGTTAAATTGTCATCATTTGAGCTGTTACTTGAAACATACGGCTGCCAGAAGGCGACCAGTGTTCTTTTTGTTCCTGTTTTTGTCTTGATAAATAAGTTCGATAAAGCTATCCATGATCGGAAATCTGGAGCGGGAATATGAGAATTACTTCTCTGTAGCCTTCATCAGAGATGAGGGTTTTCCCCCCAGTTTTATTGAGAGACAATTGCCCAAGTTCAAAGAGAACCGCACGATGGTTTGATTGGTATGTAAAGTAAACCTGGTTGTAATTGGTAGTAAATTGGTAGTAAAGACTAACCTGTTCTCATTCATATTTTTTCTTCATACGATCAACCTTTTAGAAGAGGCATTGGAGAAGTGAGGCGTGATGGGGGAGGCTCTAACTTTTGCTTATAACACAAGGCTGATCCCGGACCCTGGGGGGAATGGACAGGGACTCTCTGAACAGGACTGGTTCCCAGATGATACAGGTGTCAACCACGCCTCCTGACTGAGATGGAAAGACTATTTCCCCCACGTAAATGAGCCTTCCTAATTTAAATGTTTCCTAGCATACTCTGAATAACAAGCGTGGTTTCCACTGAAATGAGGGATTAATGACACAGAAGAGTGGAAACCAGAACAAAGAGGCAAAGAATGAAGAAGTACTCTTAATATTAATTTATAGCAAAGACACAGGAAGTTGTGGCTTCAGTCATTGTCTTTGTAGCATGACAGAGTTATTTTTACACCAACTCTAGATTTAGCTGTTAATATTAAATGTCTACTTCTGGATGAGCTGAAGATTTATAAAGTAGCATATTTGCATTAAATGATGTAATGTTTCTAAATTTGGGAGACACATGGTTTAAATTTGTAAAGACTAGACTCACCCTGAATTGCAAGTCCCCATTTCGACTTTTGTGGGCTCTGGGAGGGCACTTTTGTTTTTGTGGGTCTGTCTCGCTCTGAAACAATAAAATTAGCTTTGATGAGTGCATTGGTATAGAGATTAATCAGGCTGGATTTATTCTCATGTATTCATTATGTTTTTTTCTTCTGATTTTAGTATCAACTAAAATTAGAACATTTTCATGGACCCCTAAAAGTATGTTCCCTCTGTGCCTCAGGCACAGTCAGCCCTGCCGAATTGTCCCATAAAGTCAGAAAAAACAAACATGTGTCCCAGGCAGGGCTGATCCTACTTCTACCAGTACTTCCCTCCCCGCGTCTTTCATGTTGAAATGAGTGCCTCCAAAGTAGTCTCTTTAGGGGCCTCTGGGTGGCTCAGTTAAGCAATTTCCTTCCATTCAGGTCATGATTCCAGGGTCCTGGGGCTGAGCCCTTCATGGGCTCCCTGCTCAAGGGGGAGTCTGCTTCTCCCTCTGCCTCTGCTTCTCCCCTCCAGCTCATGCTCTCTCTCTCTCACTCACTCCCCTCACCTCAAATCAATTAAAAAAAAATCTTTAAAACAAAAACAAAGTAGTGTCTTTAGGAAATCGTATACTTATTCTAGTGATGCTGTCATTACTGAAGTGTTTCCAACAGCTCTATTTGGAGCCCTAAGATGAAAATAGAAGGTTTATGAAATGTTGTCAGCATAAAACTATCTTAGTGAAAATAACATGTTTTTGCTTATAAGATGAGGATTTGGTTTTTGTGGTGTCAAACCTGAAAAAGCCTGAGTTTAAACTTGAACATTGTTTTGTATGTATTTGGTTAAAGTGCTTATTTTTTTTTTAAAGGCTCCTTAGCTAAATGACTACAAAACTAAGCTGGCAACCCTCTGCTAGGTATTTCCTATTGCTGAGCGAATAAAGTGAAACGTTATCTGTCCATTCTCCAGAAGCAAACAGTATCTACTGTGTTTTTCTTGCAGTACATTCTTTCTGTAAGCAGAGCAGATCTAAACAAGGAACTTTTGACAGGTAAGTCCAACATTTTATTCAGCTATTGTCCTTTCAGTAAAGTACATGAGCCTAACTAAGCTTGTCCCATGATTTACTGGTATTTGCTTTTATGATTCCTTTTCCTGGGTTACCCATGGGTTATTTGCACAGGCTATGTACAGCCCAAAGCCCTTCTTGAAACAGAGTAGCGCTGGATCCTTCAGCGTCTCTCTCTCTCTCTCTCTCATCTTACGGCTGATCTAAATAAAAATCATTTGTCCACCACACATTAAAGTCCTGCTGTCTTCTCAGTACTAGAACGAGTGAGTGCTCACTCCCTGAAGACCTCGAGGACTGGAAGAAGAGCAGATACCCTCGAAGGACTTGCCCAGGGGCACAATCAGCCCCACACTACAGACACAGGAAAAGCAGTAGCTGGAGGCTGAATAGGGGGGTGGTCTTTAGGGTATGTCGATAATTCCCCGGGTGTAGCATCCAAGCGGTAGACTGAGCTAGAGCCCGGGGGTGGGGGGGCACCAGTGCTGAAGGTGGAGGCACATGCTTTTGTAGGAGACCAAGGAGATAGACGGCCGAGGAGGCTGAGAAAGAGGAAGTTGTGACATTCGCTCTGAGACTTTGATGTGTTACAGACCAAGCCATTCATGGACAAGCCGCTGAACTGCAAATTAAATCTGTAGCTTGGATAATTGGATTGATAATCCAATCACCTTCCAGGTAGCCCTGGATCACAACAGTTTTTTTTCTCTTCCTCAGCGTTTTTGCTAATCAGTTCCATTCCCCGCAGAGCATAACCCTTGAGTAATTCTACCATCAGTTCCTCTATGCAGTCCAGCAGCCTCTGAGTTTTGGAGAGCAGCGATGCTCCGTGATTTACCTGTGTTTTTCCACAGCCCCCGACCCAGCGTGAGTTTGCAGCGTGTCTGTTGAACGCTGAACTGGCAGGAGTCATCTGCGGAGCTCACTCCTGCTGACTCACCAGGGACTTCAGAAATAGGGCTTAGTATTCTTCCTAATTCCACTTCTTTACTTATATTTGTAAGACTATCATTTGGATGAGTAGATGTTGGGGGGGTTGGGGGGGTGTAGGTAGTTGCTAGATATACTCATACTGATCTCCAGAAGTCCCAAAACAGCTTTTTTAAAAGTAGCCTATAACAGACCTAAGACAATCCCTTTAGAGCATCCTCTGAATTTCTTAAGATAAAAATGAGAGCAAACATTCACTGAGGCCCCAGAAGTATGTTCATTGCTCTATATGCATTGATTTATAGACCCTCCCAACAGCTCTGTGAGGTGGGAGCTCTTTTCCCTCTGTTTTACAGGTGGTGAAGGAGGTTTCCAGAGCTCCCCCCACAACCCCCCAGCAGCCCACATGGTTAATAAGTGATAGAGTCCAGGCTGGAGCTTGGGCCCCTACTCCAAAGTCCATGCCCTTATCCACGAACGTCAGTGCCTCCCGCATGACACACGACACATCCTGCTGACAGCAGGAGCCACAGCCTGGGAAGAACTGACCTTGTGGACAGACCAGAAGCTCCCAGCCCTGGTTTTCCTTAGGAATGTGCTGCACACTGTGTAATTTCAGAAATGCCACAAACTCGTGAATGAAATGAACACGGCCTCTCTTCACTCCTAAACATCATTTGGCATATAAATTCTTTCATACGGCTTTCATTCCTTTACACAAACGTGTGAGCCACCGGCTCCAGGTGCAAACGTGGGCTCTGGACCGAACAGCACCCCGCCCCCCACTCCTAAGTCTCAAGAACGAAATCACTGCCCTGCACTCCATGTAGGATTGTTCCATGGTTCACTGTGTGTGTTGGTGGGGGCGGGTGTTAATAATTGTTAAGCAAAGCAAGCAGAAAAAGTCTTGTGGTCAAGAAAATGTGGTAAATTCTGCACGAAACAAGTTTTGTAAGTTTTCTTACAGTCTTTCTCTGATGGTCTGCATTGTGGATTTTCTAGAGCAGCACTGTCCAAGACCCAGCCACAGATGGCAGACTCATGTATAATTTAAACGTTTTTAGTAACCACATGTAAAAACCAAAAAAGAACCAAGTTAACTTTAACAATATATTTTAACCTAATATATCCAAAGTATTATCATTTCAATGTGTAATCAACAGAACACAGTTATTCATGAGACATTTTTTTTGAGGGGGGGGAATATTGAGTTGCCCAAACCCCCTGTGTGCAATTCATCTCCATTCAGACTAGCCACGTGTGGCTGAGGACCAGGACAGCACAGCTCAGGGGTCAGACTGTTAGCATCTTGCTAATGACTTTGACCACAAAATGGTTTTTATTAGGAAGCATATTCCAGGACTATTGTTCTGTGGAAACTTCTTGAGCTGTCTTAGTATACATTTAAGTAAAAAATAGATTTTTTTTTTTTTTTTAGATTTTATTTATTTGACAGAGAGAGAGCATGAGCAGGGGTAGGGGCAGCAGGTAGAGGGAGAAGCTGGCTTCCTGAGGAGCAGACAGTCAATGCAGGGCTCGATCCCAGGTTTGTGGGAGCAGGACCTGAGCCAAAGGCAGACACTTAACTGACTGAGCCACCCAGGTGACCCCCCTCAAAATTAGATTTAATTTTTTAAAAGCTTGATTTCACAAACATATTTTGAGTTTATAAAACGTATCCATTGGGCGCCTGGGTGGCTCAGTGGGTTAAGCTTCTGCCTTCGGCTCAGGTCATGATCTCAGGGTCCTGGGATCGAGGCCCGCATTGGGCTCTCTGCTCAGTGGGGAGCCTGCTTTCTCCTCTCTCTCTATGCCTGCCTCTCTGCATACTTGTGATCTCTCTCTCTCTGTTTCAAATAAATAAATAAAATCTTTAAAAAAACAAAACAACAACAACAAAAAAAGTATCCATCATGGTTCCGATAAACTCTGTTTTCTCCAAAGTTATTTTCCAAAAGATTTCTTAAACATAGATAAATAGATCTGATGTGTAGCTTTAACAACAATAAATAGCCTATAATTATAGATCTCCTAACCATGAGAATTAATAGGGACAAAAATAACATGTTACTGTTATGACAAGAATATGATGAATTCACAACTTTCTACCGATTGTTAGCAGGCAAAATTCAAAAAGCACCAAAATAATTTGATTCTATTTATTGAGAAATTTTAAATCTTCTTACTCAGTGTTTTCCCCTAAGTGTTCCGGTGTTTCATTACAAAAAGAATTAGTGTCAAAAATTTATATTTGTGGGGTGCCTGTGGGGCTCAATCATTAACCATCTGCCTTGGGCTCAGGTCATGATCCCAGTGTCCTGGGATGGAGCCCCATATCGGGAAGCCTGCTTCTCCCTCTCTAGCTCCCCCTGCTTGTGTTCCCTCTCTAGCTATCTCTCACTGTCATAAATAAATAAAATCTTTTAAAAAAAATCTGTATTTGTGACAACGTGACTCCAAAGTTCGGAGACTTACTAAAAAGAGATAAAGAATCAGGCATAGCTTGAGAAAAGGAGTTTCGCTGCGTATTTCTTTCTCTCTTTTTTAATGAGAGAATGTTTTTAAAAAAGATTTTATTTATTGATTTGACAGAGAGAGAGAGAGAGAGAGCACAAGCAGGCAGAGAGGTAGGCAGAGAGAGAAGCAGGCTCCTCGCTGAGCAGGGAGCTGGATGCAGGACTCGATCCCAGGACTCTGGGATCATGACCTGAGCCAAAAGCAGACGCTTCACCAACTGAGCCACCCAGACGCCCCTAGCTAAGTATTTCTAATCACAAGTAAGGTCTTAGGTCAGAGGCAACTTTTAAAATACGTGCCGCCTCTTTCTTTTCCAGGGTAACAGCCATCATAGCAATGTGAAAATTTGCATATTGGAATTGGTTGGTTTGTTTTGTTTTTTTTTTTTGATGAGGATAGTTGATTCGTATTCATCACTTTTATTACCAGATGATCCTGGAACATTCGCGAAATAGCTGTCAAAAGGCCGTTTTAACCGATTCATTTTTACCTTCTTGAGAATAAACATCTCTGTCCTGCTGTTCTCGGAAAACGATGACTATTTCAATTTGATTAAGTGACATGAGAATTGGAATTTCATTTCTATTTGGTTTTCTTTGTCTCCTCAGCCGTTGAGAAATACCCCAACGCGAAGGTGCACTTTGGCCACAGGCTGTTGAAGTGTAATCCTGAGGAGGGCGAGATCACGGTGCTCGGGTAATCCCTCCGGGAGGGGGGGTTGCTGACTGCGGAGGTGAAGGCTTGGAGTGGAGAACTGGACCTGTACACTTTGTTCTCTGGCTTCTTTGGAAGAGTTAAATGATTACTAAAAGGGATTCAAAGAATCAGATCGAAAACCAGCCCGGGCTGCCTTCTGAACACCAACACGAGTGGTTCTTCTTGATTCTTGTGCTGGTTCAGCGTCCTGCCACGTCCCACACCAGCGCCCCCCGCCCCGCCACACAAAGGCTCTCTGTCCTTGAAACAGATGAGCCCCCGCGGCCCGGCGTTTTCTCTCTTCTTTTGGAAACGATTTGGCTGCCTCTTTGGCTGCCTGCGTTTCCTCTGAAGCTCCTAGCCCCGTGTCCCAATCTTGGCATGTGCCATGGATTCCCAGTCTGTTCGCAACCACTTAGAGGGTCCCTTCGCTAAAACGAGCCTCTCTAGTCCGTTCCTCTGTCTTCACTTTCATCACTCTCCGTCCTTATTTCGACCCTAATCCGTGCTCTTTTCCTCTTTGGCACCTTTACAGATACCTCTTGCCGTGATCTCAAATGCATCTTAAAACTTAACCATCTTGGGGCACCTGGGTGGCTCAGTGGTTAAGTGTCTGCCTTTGTACAGCAGAGCAGTGGCCCCCCTGAGCTGCTGCTTTTTATACCTGAGTAGATGAACATCACCATTTTTACCACTAGACAGTTTCTTTTTTTTTTAAGATTTTATTTATTATGTATTTGACAGACAGAGATCACAAGTAGGCAGAGAGGCAGAGAGAGAGAGAGAGAGAGAGGTTAAGCAGGCTTCCTGCTGAGCAGAGAGTCTAATGCGGGGCTCGATCCCAGGACTCTGGGATTGTGACCTGAGCCGAAGGCAGAGGCTTTAACCCACTGAGCCACCCAGGCGCCCCTAGACGGTTTCTTTTAATGGTACATGTTGTTTTTCAGATCTGACGAAGTTCCCATAGATGTCACTTATGACCTCATTGTAGGATGTGATGGAGCCTATTCTACTGTCCGAAGCCACCTCATGAAGAAACCCCGCTTTGATTACAGTCAGCTGTACATTCCTCACGGGTACATGGAGCTCACGATCCCACCCAGGAACGGGGATGTAAGTCCTTACCCTTCTTTGGCTCCTTCCCACAGCCCTCCCACCCCGGGACCAGGGAAGACACAGAACCCAGTGCACTTGTTCTTGGCGGAACATGTGCATGAATTCTGAGGTCTGTCATAGTCCTCGTAAGGCATAACAAGTTGGGTGTGCAAATATCCCCTTAATAATATCACTTCTCTCCCTTGCCTACGTTTTCCTGAGTGGGCAGGAAAGAAGAGGCATCACCAGTACCCTACTGAAAATGCACAGGGAATTTGTCTGATATAATCATGTCATTTTTCTATTTTTTCTTGGTGTGTGTGTGATGTGTATGTATATA
This sequence comes from Lutra lutra, assembly GCF_902655055.1. Taxonomy (NCBI): domain Eukaryota; kingdom Metazoa; phylum Chordata; class Mammalia; order Carnivora; family Mustelidae; genus Lutra; species Lutra lutra. Next base: position 7,283,624 of record NC_062292.1, read on the forward strand.
CATGTATGTGGGGGGGGGGTGTCTGTGTGTGTGTGATTGAATTTTGTCTAGTATCGAGAACCCACATAAGTTATATGAATTTCTAAAGACAGGACAGAAAGCATTTTTAAGATAATTTCTACCTTAAATGGGTTTGGAATCTTTCTGTATACCAACAATCCAGGCCTCTTATACTCATGATTGTTTCAAATAATAGTCATTCGATAAAGCAAATAGCAAGTCATTACAAAGAGATTTCCATGCATTTTCCTTATTTCTGGGTTCCCAAGTTTGGCTCTCTTTGGCCTGAGGCAAGTACAGCCTAGGTATGTTTAATATTGTCCTAAGCAAATAAATGTAGGAACTTACTAAGGGAAATTAAAGTATTAACAAAACCAGTAAGGATCTTGGCTTATAGGTAAATATAAGTAAATAGCATTTGTTAAAATTTTATTTGCATAGACAACATCCGTTTTTAATGTGATCTCTCCTATTTGAAATTCAGACGTCTATAAAATTAGTCAATCTGTGACGGTGCTATTAACATACCGGCTATGCGCCAAACTGTATCAGCCAGGCAGATCCGTATTAACATTGAATCACTGTTTATTTCTTCCTCCCGGTCGCAAAAGTATTTAGTAACTCTGAAGTGCTAATTTTACGGTTTTCAAGGGAGCTTTGTTCTCATGGCTCAGGATCTGATAATTCTGGGTAATAGGATACTAGGATTCTGTTGAAAAATTGCCCCAGACTTGAGTGGACTCATGCCTCCTAACGTAGATTTAAGATCAGCATTTACTTTTTGTAGGGGCTCATATTTCATAGTAAGGATTCGTGGTTTACAAAAAGTCTCTGCTCTTAAAAAAAACAAACAAAAAAACCACTGTTTTGACATGGCCATGGGATTCAGACCTGGGAGTATTTTAATATGGTCCCAAAACTATCCTAGGAAACTCCCATATTGGGGAGGGGTGCTTAAAGAATTGGGTGGGAGGCTCATCTCAAAGCATAGCAGGCACCTGTTTTGCTCACATTTCCTATTTGGAGAGACTTGTGGTGAGGGCCCAATGGGGATTCCTGGAGCCTACTCTTCGATAAAGATATCTATTGAGAGCATGACTTGATAATGAAGAAGCTGAAATTTTAAAGGATTATTTCCCAGAGTCGTGAAATATGCATGAACATCAAAATGTTATTCTTGGTGTCACAATTTCAAGTAACATGTACTTGAAATGGTTGGAAACAGATTACGTGTTTTTATGTGTATCATACCATGGGGAACCTCCAGGATTAGGTTTGGCTGGGTCTTTGGGTTCGTTGATCTGCCCAAGCAATCAATACTGACTCAGACCACTATTGAGTTGTCTTGTGGGGTCTCTAAAAAGAAAAGACTTCCTTCTGTTATTTATGTTGTAGGAAGCAAGTGGTAAGAAGCTTGTTGGTAAAATTTTATTTTGCCCATGAAATTTAAACTTAGGTCCTTTCTGTTCATACAAATAAGTCCCCAAGTAAGGTGAAAAATAAAGTATAAAATATCACACACACACACACACACATATATGTGAACATAGAAATATATAGTTTACGTGTGTGTGTGTAATGTGTATGTATATACATGTATGTGGGGGGGGTGTCTGTGTGTGTGTGATTGAATTTTGTCTAGTATCGAGAACCCACATAAGTTATATGAATTTCTAAAGACAGGACAGAAAGCATTTTTAAGATAATTTCTACCTTAAATAGCAGTAGGTGTGCATATCACCAGGTGTGTGATACTCTTTGAATCGCTACAGAAACAGTCAAGCAGAGTCAGTTTTCTAGATCTGCTGCCTTAGAGCTCTAATCCAACACAAATACAATTTCTTCCCTTTACAGTACGCCATGGAACCTAATTATCTGCATATTTGGCCCCGAAATACCTTTATGATGATTGCGCTTCCTAACATGGTAATATAGAGTTTATCAATGTAATTTTGCATCTGTCACTAAAGTTTGTCATGACTCTGTGTCTGGTGTGTGCCCAATTACTTTCACACTCAGCATGTGTATACCTGGCATCGTCGTTCAGTCTGTTTAGTGATTAGATCATTGAAACTTTGGGATTCCTGAGGAAAAATCAGAAGGAATTCCAGTCACTTATAGTGGAGACGAGATGGAACACATGTAGGTGACAAGTGGCAGTTTCTGTGTGGTGGTGCCTGTCCTGTAATGGCCTTCGGATGAAGCCAGAGAGATTCGGGCTCTACACGAGACAGTCCTTCCAGTCTGTGAGGTGTCTGGGACGTTGGGATATATATTGTCAAAAAGGGGCGTGGCTGTTCTTCCATTAGACCCAAGAGAGTTTTTTTGCTCTCTAGACCTAAATATGTACTCCTCTGGTTGGTCTTCTAAGTGCCTTGGCAGCCGGGCTGGGGTCCTATGACTCTTACTGTTACCTGACGAGGAGCCAGAGACAGGAAAACGAGGCAAAATTCGATCCAACCAGCTGATTATTTATCCAAGGATCATAGTGTTTGCAATTAGTAATCTAAGAAGGGTCGTGTTTGCTTGGTGAAATGGCTGAGATTTACCGTGTAGAAATTCTGGTAAGTGGGAAGCTGGGGAGCACCTGGGACTTGGTGGGGCTTTTCTCCAGGAGTGAGGGGAGAAAGCCAGGCTCTGTTTCCCACCAGCCTGGACATTTCTGCCGGGTGCTCCTCAGCCACAGCAAGAACCCGAGACTACATTCTCTCACCCTCTTCCTCCTCTTCTCGCAGAATAAATCTTTCACGTGTACTTTGTTCATGCCCTTTGAAGAGTTTGAAAAACTTGTAACCAACAGTGATGTGCTGGATTTCTTCCAGAAGTACTTTGCAGATTCCATCCCTCTAATCGGAGAGTAAGTTTCGAGATGTGCAAGTATGCCTTTCTCTCCACTGGTCTGAGTTAATCAAAATTCAAATAAAGGCCAAGCATCTTACTTCCATTTTGATCACATGTGGCTGGTCCTGGACAGGAAGCCTCCCTTAGAGCAAAGGTCCAAAGCAGATGTTGTGCTGTGAGCAAGGATTCAGAAAGCCCCATGCTAGGGCCAGTTTCCCTGGGAAACACAAGTCACCCATTAGACACCCATGTCCCCAGGCCTTTGTGCCTCTGGTGAGGGCTCTCAGGCCCTTGGAGTTGGTGTGCTGCAAAGCGGGGCTGTGCTTCCCTCTGCTGGTGGACACACAGGTCCAAGGCCCAGCAGGTGCAAGCATAGGTTCTCACTTACCAGCTGGGTTCACTTTCCTAGCTCGCAGGGCCCTCAAGGAAACATGGCCGTGCATAGCAATACCCGCCCCAAAGGGTTGAGAGGACTGGACGAGTTCATGCCTACAGATCATTCTGCGCAGAGCCCCCCAGCTTGTAGCTAGCTTGTGAGCTGTCTGGTTTATGACCTATGACTCCTCTGCCCCCTGTCATCGCCTTCCTCCCCAGGGGCTTGTCATTGGGTCTCACTAAGTCCCTCTGCCCCATGGTCCCTCCCTAGAATCCAGCTCCCTCTCTGCCTCCAGCAGTGTTTTCCTGGAGGCAGCCCAATGTTGCTGAATGTGAGATTAATGCTGCTCTGCCCTTCCCTCCCCGAGTCTCAGATTTCTCATCTTTACAGTGGGCATCAGGAGATCTACCTGCCGGGCGAGGAGTGGGTGGGGGTTGTGACTGTGACATGCACTAACTCTATAAAAGGGGTGGCCCACTGCCAGCCCATAGCAGGTCTCTTTGAAATGGTCAATTTCCATCCTTAACAGCAGACCAGTGTGCCCTGGTCTCTCTTTCTCTGATCTTGAGATATCTCTGCCTGCCACAATTTACCCTTTATGTTTTGTGGTTATTTCTTGCCTCTCCAACCAGACTTAAAACTCATGAGGGTATATACTGTTTCCCTACTTACAGCTGCCACAAAACCACTGTAGATGCTGGCACTCACTGGTTTCCAAATCTATAGCAAGTCGTGTTCATTTTCATTTTGGTTTGTGTGGCTTGAACCCGATGCACATCGTCCTCAGTTTTTCCATTAAAACCTAAAACACACCAGAACAGCTGAAAATTGCAGGAAAATTTCATGACACCTAACACAGGCGTATTTCGAGTTCTTGAAATGCGGACTTGTCCTGGTTGGATGTGATTAACACTGATGAGAACGAAACAGGTGATTAGGACAATGGAATTTCAGGAACTAGAAGAAACTTCAGTTTCTCCCTTTCCTGTTTACTTCCTGCCATTTTTGTCTTGTTTCTCAACAAAACCCTATGGTAATGAAGTCAGTACCTCCGAAAGAATGGTGCAGGTTTTAACACCCAGCCTAGGTGCTTACGTTCTGGTCGTTTCCTTCCAAAGGCAAGCCCTGCTACGAGATTTCTTCCTGCTGCCGGCACAGCCCATGATTTCCGTGAAGTGCTCTTCTTTTCACCTGAAGTCACACTGTGTGCTGATGGGGGACGCAGCTCACGCCATTGTGCCCTTTTTTGGGCAAGGAATGAATGCGGTAAGTCCTTTCTCCCCAAGTCAGTCGGTCTCAACTAAAAGTGTAAATAACAAGCATGCCTAGAACAGTCGCCACGTAATGCCTGAGCAAACAGTCAATCCCACAATCCTCTCCGCTGTCCACATCACTAACTAGACTCAGGGCTTGGGGTGCTTGATCCCAGGATTTCCCCTAGGAAAAAGCAATAGAGCATAAAGCGGTTTTCTGCGCAGTTAGAAAATATATGAATAGCTTGAAATTTGGGAACTTGACGGTCAGCAATTCAAGGCTTAATTTAAAAAAAATTTTTTGCGATTATACATAAATATATAAATGTTAGGCTCAAAAAAGAAAAAGAGCCCAAACTGTTGTTTTCTCTACTTTTTTTTTTTTTTTTTTTTTTAAGTATTATTTGTTTGACAGAGACAGACACAGCAAGAGAGGGAACACAAGCAGGGGGAGCGGGAGAGGGAGAAGCAGCCTTCCTGCAGGGCTCGGTCCCAGGACCCTGGGATCATGACCTGAGCCGAAGGCAGACGCTTAATGACTGAGCCACCCAGGGGCCCCTCTTCCTTTTCTTTCTGAAGGAAAGGAAAATACAACTGACAGAGTTGAACAAGACTATGAAATAGATTTGATGTTGAATACTGCTGCTTTCATGGAAGTTTTATTGTTCTGGCTAGAACATATATTTCTGAAAAGAAAGAGTGCTCAGATATGCAACATTAATTTCAAGGAATCCTAGATTAGTTATCTAGACCAACAGTTATTTTGTGTGTTTCTGATAACTGATAGCTTTATAATCACAGCCCTCCATTGTTTTGGTGATGGAGATCTATTCCGAGTGTAAATAGGCTGTAAATCTAAACACTTATATTTTCCACAAAGCAGTGGTAAACACTTTGCTTTATGAAAACCCAAGGACACACCAACTTTAGGAGAGTGGATAAGGGCCCCAGTCCTGGCAGTATAAGGCCCAGTTCAAATCCTGGCTCCAGGATTTATTAGAATATGTCCTTGCTCAACTGACTTAAACTTACCTTTACTTCCTTGTCTCTAAAATGGGTTTTCAGTTGTGCCTACAGCATAGAGGTTCTTGGGGAAATAAATGAATTAATTAAGTAAAGAGTTGACAAGTGTTATTATCAGCCTGTATGGTATTTTGCATTTCTAACGTCCTCTAACATTGATAGCCTGTATAGATGCCAAGTATGTTTATTTGTTTTAGATGTAATCCTATAATTGATGTGAAAAATGTTTTTTTAACTTTACATTTTTAAAATATTGTCTCTAAAGCCATAGTTTGAATTCCTAGAAAGCAGGAAACAGCTTTTGATTTTCTTCTGCCCTACTGCATTGTGTGGAGAACATTATTAGGGTTAATTTTGTGGAATTTGTGACATTGGAAATTTGCTTTCATTTTTGGCTTAAAGGAACTGAATTAATACGAGAGTTCTATCCTGCCATTAATTGCTCTAAATGTGAAGCTTAAAGACCAGAAGAGTTTAAATGACTCGAATACTCACGGTAGAGCAGTATCATTTCTGTTGCTTCTTAAAGAAGCCATGGAATCCATTAAAGTTGCAAGAATAATTTAAAATTTTGATCAAATTCTAAATCATTATGATCAACAGGCATTAGGCAAAGACAAACCATCAAAGAATGCCGTTGATGGTCTTTATAATCATAATTTAGTGCCAAATGTGACTAAGCAGTTGTTGTGTGTGGGTTGAAGGCAAACATCCTATGACTTACACTCACCAGCGGAAAGTCTGTTCAAAATTACTCAGAAGCTTTCATTATATCCAGTTTATTTTCCCCCATTCTTTCTTATTTCAGGGCTTTGAAGACTGCTTGGTATTTGATGAGTTAATGGACAAATTCAATAACGACTTCAGTAAGTAAAGTCCGTCAGACGGACATGGACTAGCCCTGCTGATTAATTGTGGACCCGATTCTGACCCCTGATGAGTGCAAACGCATGATGCGTATTCCCTGTCCAGGATTGTAAATTTTTCTATTAGCAGCCTACGCCACTGGTACCTGTGTCAGACAAAGAGGACCCAGAGAGGGAAATGTAGTTTCTTTTAAGGTTTGTACCTGGAGGTGTGTGTAGTGATCCCCACAAAGAAAGAAATTCCCAGGACCAACATTTGCCCAAAATGTGCTCCTTGCTCTCACTTTCCACCTGGGAAAACTGCTCCTGCGTCCCCTACCGCAGGCCCCAGAAACTCCTGTTAGAGCTCCGTTGTTTTCTTGCGCTGTGCCTTATCAGCGTTGCAGCTGCTGGTTCCATCGGCCTGTGGTTGAAACTGATTCCACCTACCACCCAATATACTGATTTGACAGATACTGGAGTTTAAGATTTTTTTTTTTTTTAAGATTTCATTTATTTATTTGACAGACAGAGATCACAAGTAGGCAGAGAAGCAGACAGAGGGTCGGGGGGTGGGGTGGGAAGCAGGGTCCCTGCTGAGCAGAGAGCCCGACTCGGAGCTCCATCCCAGGACCCTGAGATCATGACCTGAGCCGAAGGCAGAGGCTTTAACCCACTGAGCCACCCAGGCGCCCCTGGAGTTTAAGATTTGTATATGTCATGCTGAAATTAAAAGAAATGAAATGGATACCACTTCAGCTGTAAAAGAAGTGGCTGACAGTAGCCCGAGACCTGGATAACTTTTACTGCTTCTCCGCATCCATGGTCTCAAAGGCCACCTCTGAATTTAGACCCTGTTCAGGTGAGGGATATATCTAGAGAACTGGCTGTAGTAAGTCTACACCCAGATTCCTGTCCTGACTCACCAGCTTACTAGCTGTAAGACCTTGAGCAAGTCATTTCAGCTTTTTGAAGTCTTGGATTTTCTTTATTTCTTTTCCACCTATAAAGTGGGGACAATAATACTAACTTCAGAGAGATGTGAAAATTAAGTAAAATCATTTGTGTAAAGCTTTTCTATTGATTAGTTTCAGAGGTAGAATTTAGTGATTCATCAGTTGCATATAATACCCACTGCTCATTATGTCACGTCCCTCCTTAACGTCCAGATGAGATCGGGCGCGTTCAGGGTGGTATGGCCGTAGACCTTAATGTCCAACCCCCAGTTACCTCACCGCCTCCACCTCCCCTCCAGCAACAATCACTTTGTTTCCTATAGTTCAGAGTCTCTTAGGGTTTGTCTCCCTTTCTGATTTCATCTTATTTTATTTTTCCCTCCCTTCCTCTATGATCCTCTATTTTGTTTCGTAAGTTCCACACATAAGTGAAATCATATGATGATTGTCTTTCTCTGATTGACTTATTTCTCTTAGCATAATACTTTCTAGTGTCCATTGATAGACGAATGGATAAAGAAGATGTGGCATATATCTATAGTGGAATACTATGCAGCCATCAAAAATGAAATCTTACCATTTGCAATGATGTGGATGGAACTACAAGGCATTATGCTAAGTGAAATAAGTCAATCAGAGAAAGACAATTATCATACGATCTCTCTGATATGAATTTGAGAGGTAGGGCAGAGGTTGTGGGGGGAAAGGGAGGGAAAATGAAACAAGATGGGACTGCAGAGGGAGATAAAACATAAGAGACTCTTAATCTCAGGAAACAAACTGAGGATTGCTGGAGGGGAGGGGAAGGGATGGCGTGGCTGGGTGATGGACACTGGGGAGGGTACGTGCTATGGAGAGTGCTGTGAATTGTGTAAGACTGATGGTTCACAGACCTGTACCCCTGAAGCAAATAATACATTATATGTTAATTAAAATAAATAAATTTAGTTTAATATTTTTTAAGAAGTCTGGCATGAAGTGAGTTCATAGTAATTGTGTGTGATGGTGTTTTAGGAAGTCCTTGGACACTGGTATCTGGATCAGAAGAGCCTAGAGGGTCCAGAGTAAAGTTCTTTTGGTTTTCTGCCTTCCTTTTCCAGTCATCTTGCTCAGATGCTCCAGATGTGGAGACATTTTGTTTCCTCCCACCTCAGCCCTGGTGGGATGGATCTGCATGTGATAGGGATGATGGAGGGAGTAGAGGGTTCATATGTCAGAACATCCTGTCAGCGCTGGTCTGGGTTACTACAGAACAAAGATAAAACAATACTGATTTTGACAATGAGACTCAATTAGCATTAATGAACACTTCATATGTGTTGGGCATCTTGCTCTATTTTTTTAATCCATTTTCTCATTTGGTCTCCATGGAAAACATGGGGCATAGGTACTATTCTTGTCCCTATTTTACAACTTGTCCCACCATTTAATTTGATTGGTGTAGAGGCCAGCACATTTTCATAGACTGTATTGGAAATGATATATTATTCAACTTGGCTCCTAGGTGTGTGTCTTCCTGAATATTCAAGATTGAGAATTCCAGATGACCACGCAATCTCAGACCTGTCCATGTACAATTACATAGAGGTGAGTGAGGGGGTTGGGCTCCCTTCCGTGAGATCATTCCTAATAGTCTAACAGATAGTTCTTTTCTTTTTAAACAACATTTTTTAAACTTTAATTCCAGTGTAATTAACATAACATAACATAGTGTTATATTAGTTTCAGTATAGAAAGCAGTGGTTCAATAATTCTATGCATTGCTCAATGCTCATCATGGTAAATACACTCTTTTAATCCCCATCACCTCTATCATCCCCTCACTGACCTCCCCTCTGGTGACCACCTGTTTGTTCTCTATAGTCAAGAGTCTGTTTTTTTGATTGTCACCTTTTTTTCTTTTTTGGTTCATTGCTTAAATTCCACATATGAGTGAAATCATATGACATTTGTCTTTCTCTGACTGACTTATGTTACTTATCACAATACACTCTAGGTCCATCCATGCTGTTGCAAATGACAAGATTTCATTCTTTTGTTATAGATGAGTAATATTCCATTATAAATATACATATAAATCACCCCTTTTTTTATCCTTTATTCTGTCAATGGACACTTGGGCTATTTCCATAGGTTGGTTATTTTATATAATTCTTCAATAAACACAGGAGTGCCTATGTTTTACAAAATTAGTGTTTTCTTATTCTTGGGTAAATACCCAGTAGTGGAATTACTGATTCATATGGTAACTTGATTTTTAATTTTTTGACAAGCCTCCATACAGTCTTCCACAGTGGCTGACCAGTTTGCAATCACCAACAGTGCATGATGGTTCTCTTCTATCCATGTCCTCATCAGCACTTGTTCCTTGTGTTTTTAATTTTTGCCATTCTGACCGGTGTGAGGTGGTATCTCATTATGGTTTTGATTTGTACTTCTCTGATGATGAGTGATGTTGAGCATCTTTTTGTATGTCTGTTGGCCATCTGGATGTCTTCTTTGGAGAAATGTCTGTTCATGTCTTCTGCCCAATTTAATTGGATTATTTGGGGGTTTTGGTGTTGAGATGTATATGTTGTTTATATTTTGGATACTAACCCTTTTTCAAATATGTCAATTGCAAATATCTTCTATTTTGTAGGTTTTGTTGTTTTAGTTCTCTTGTTTCCTTTGCTCTGCAGGAGTTTTTATTTTGATTTAGTCCTAATAGTTTATTTTTGCTTTTTTTTCCCTTGGCTCAGGAGACACATCTAGAAAAATGTTGCTAAGGCTGGTATCAGAGAAATTACTCCCTGTACCCTCTTCTAGGATTTTTGTGGTTCCAGGTCTCACATGTAGGTCTTTAATCTGTTTTGAGTTAATTTTTGTATATGGTGTAGTAAAGTAGTCCAGTTTCATTCTTTTGCATGTGGCTGTCCAGTGTTCCCAACACCATTTGTTGAAGAGACTGTCTTTTTCCCTTTGCATATTTTTGCCTTCTTTGTCAAAGGTTAATTGGCCACATAATTGTGGGTTTATTTCTGAGCTCTCTCTTCTCTTCCGTAGATCTTATGTGTCTATTTTCTTGTCAGTATCATACTGTTTTGGTTACTATAGCTTCAAAGTTTATCTTGAGATCTGAGATGGTGATACCTCCAGTTTTAATCTTCTTTATCAAGATTGCTTTGTCTATTTGGGGTCTTTTGTGGTTTCATACAAATTTTAAGATTATTTGTTCCAGTTCTGCAGAAAAGCCTGTTGGTATTTTGATAGGAATTGCAGTAAATGTGTAGATTGCTTGTGGTAGTATGTACATTTTAACAATATTTTTTCTTCCAATCCATGAGCATGGAATGTTTTTCCATTTGTTTGTCATCTTCAATTTCTTTCATTAATACTTTATAGTTTTCAGAGTATAGGTCTTTAATCTCCTTGGTTAGGTTTATTCCTGGCTATTTTATTATTTTTGGTGCAATTGTAAATGGGATTGTTTTCTCACTTGCTCTTTTGCTACTTCATTATTGGTGTATAGAAATGCAATGGATGTCTGTATATTAATTTTGTGTCCTGCAACCTTACTGAAGTCATTTATCAGTTCCAGTAGTTTTTTGGTGGAGTCTTTAGGGTTTTCTATATATAGTATAATGCCATCTGCAAATAGTGAAAGTTTTACTTCTTCCTTTCCAATATGGATGCTTTTTATTTTTTTCTTCTCTGATTGCTGTAGCTGGATTTCCAGGGCTATATTGAATAAAAGTGGTAAGAGTGGACATCTTTGACTTGTCCCTTATCTTAGGGAGAAAGCTCTCAGATTTTCACCAGACTATGATGTTGGCTATGGGTTTTTCATATATGGTCCTTATTATGTTGAGGTATAGACCCTCTAAACCTACTTTGTTGAGGGTTTTTATGATGAATGAATATTGTTCTTTGTCAAATGCCTTTATTTAATTATTTGACAGAGAGAGAGAGAGATCACAAGTAGGCAGAGAGGCGGGCAGAAAGAGAGGGGAAAGCAGACGCCCTGCTGAGCAGAGAGCCCGATGCAGGGCTCGATCCCAGGACCCTGAGATCATGACCTGAGCCAAAGGCAGAGGCTTAACCCACTGAGCCACCCAGGCGCCCCTCAAATGCCTTTTCTGCATCTATTAAAATTAGCATATGATTTTTGTCTTTTCTCTTAGTGATGTGATGTGTCACTTTGATTGATTTGTGAATATTGAACCACCCTTGCATTCCAGGGATAAATCCCACATGCTCTGAAATCAGTAAATAAATCTTTTCGCATATCCTAGGCATTTTTCAAACTGTTGCTTCTATACTATATTGTGTATGAGTGATTCTGTTTGTTGTGCTGTCTCTTTAAGGGTGGGGACTCAGTTTCCTCTCACCCTCCAGCTCTCCCCCAGCAGAGCCGTCTGATTTTTGAAGATCCAGGTGTTAAGCTCCGCTGATGGTAAGAACTATCCAAGTTAGGCCCCTCTGGTTTTCAAAGCCGAATGTTATGGGGATTTGTCTTCCCAGTGTGGGTGTCCTACACCTAGGGTGCCTGGTGTGGGGCCTCCTGCCCTCCCCTCTCCATGCCAGCAGTGTCCTTACCTCCTAGGGATAGTCCTGTGGGTCAGTGTGGCTCCTGACTGTGTCTCTGTCCTTCCTACCCTCTTCAATTGTGGCCTCTTCCCAATATTTAGCTGCAGAGAGTCTGTTCTGGAAGCTTTGGGTCATTTTTCTGGGTTTTTTACACTGTGTGGTGGTGTTATCTAGGTGTATCCATGGGATGAGGTGAACCTAGGGTCCTCCTCCTCTGCAGTCTTCCCCAGAAGTCACAAATGTTCTTTTTCTTTGCTCCAGCCCCATCACATACATGCTGAATAAGAATAGCTACAAAAAGAATACACACACACACACACACACACACACACAGCATTCCTTGCATATAGGTGGATTGTGACTGTAGACGTGACAATGACCCACACACATCATGTCCCTCTACATTTTAGGGACATTTAGGAGGTAACAAAGATGACTAAATGTCTGGTTTCAATCACCGATAATTCACAAACACAAACCTTAGACATTTGGTAGAGCTAGTAATATTTTATTTTAAGGAAAATATAATTTTGATATGTATTAACATATTTTGAAGATTTGAGAAACATCAAATGATCTTAACACTGTTAACATTACACTCTGCAAATTTGGAGCAGGTTTATAATATCCTTTGGGGCCTTATGCACTGGAAAAAAATATGTATCTACCAAAGAAATTCATGGTTAACGGATTAATACTCAAAAGAAAAGCACAATCACATTTGAGCCAGTCACAGAAAAAACTCACAATAAATAGTTATGGCCACAGTTTTTAAATGAGATCAAATGAGAAAATTTACAAGTTTAAGGAAAAGAATGTAGTTGTTTTGTTCTGTCCCGAAGACAGAAAATAGAAATAAAGTGGATTTCCGTTTGAGCAGAATTGTTTCATATGTACTGAAAGTCTTCACTGATGCAACTTGCCGGTGTCTTTAAAAACAAGACAACTAAAAACACAATATTTTTTCTCAATATGGAGTAAGTCAAGACAGACATAGCTTCAATGATCCCTTCCTGCCACGAAGAAGATTTCAAACCAGCTAGTAAACAATGGCAATTAGTTACATCTTTGGTCCCACAGACGATCCCCAGATCTGGCTGAACAAACCTTTCACTGAAATAGAGTTCCTTTAACACCCCCTGAGCACAGCGGTGTTCTCTAACAGGTTTTGTGCAGTTGCTCAACCTTTTCAAGGTAACGTCTCATACTTTTACTAAAAAGGATTGGTAATGACTGTGAAGGGAATACAAAGTTGACTACTCGTGTCCTGTTTTGCAGTGAGTAGGAATGTGTTGTAGTAAAGAAATAAATGTCATTCGCTTGAGGTATTCTGTAAGAGTCTTACGTTTTTGCAGATGCGAGCTCACGTCAACTCAAGGTGGTTCATCTTCTACAAGAAGGTGGAGAGACTTCTTCAGGCTCTTATGCCGTCCACCTTCATTCCTCTCTATACCATGGTAAGGTCTGGGTTTAAGACATCTCATTTTATTCTTCTGTTTAGCCATTAAAGAATCACAAGAATACTTTTTAAACTTCCTTATAGGTCACCTTTTCCAGAATAAGATACCATGAGGCAAAGCTGCGCTGGCATTGGCAGAAAAAGGTCAGAACAAGTTGAAGTTCATAGTGTTATGCTTATGATTCTTCAGGCAAATTCAGAAATGATGTGACAGACATGTTTGCTTCCAAATAAAAACTGTCCTGGGTACGCAGGAGGTAAAGCGCCTAATGAACAAAATTACAAAAAGGGAGAAAGAGAGCGGGCAAGAGGGCGAGAGATAGAGAGTGAGTGCTCCGCAAGGGAGGAAATGCAAAAGAGAACTGATGCTAGTATTTCTTTTTTTTTTTTTTTTAAGATTTTATTTATTTAGAGAGAGTGTGTGTGTGTGAGCACAAGTGGGTTAAGGAGTGGAGGGAAAGGGACCAGCAGACTCGGTGCTGAGTTTGGAGCCTGATGCAGGACTCGATCCCACAACCCTGAGACTATGACCTGAGCCAAAATGAAGAGTCAGACACTTAACCAACTGAACTACCAAGGATACCCCTGATGCAGTATTTCTAAACTTCTAAATTTATTTTAGCAATGTAATTTTTTTTTACTTTTATTTAGCAATTGACTTTTGCTTCATGCAATATTCTTATGGGTTTAACCTGTAAAATTGGGCAGAGTTGAATCTCTTATAAAACATAATCTAATTCTAATTTAATGGCCTAACACGTTCATTTTGGGCGGCTCACCCAGAGATGCCAGTACATAGACATTCAGATTCCTAGATTTCCTCTGGAAATCTAACAACTTTATTCATTCAGCAAATCACTGCATTTAATGTCTAGAGACGGAGCTGGGCAGGAGATGAATACGCCGCAGCCCCTCTCCTCCTGCAGCTCAGAGGCGGGAGGGGCAGGCTGACGAGGCTGGTGGAGCCGGAGCGCGGGAGTGGCCGGGGGCGGGGCTGGGTGGGCCTGGAGGCAGCCCTGATACTGGAGAACTGCCAGAGGGGCAGCTGCAAGGGCAAGAGGGATGTCAAGCGTTTTGAATATTATGTCAAGGGAAGCAGGGAAGCCAAGGGAGGCTAACAGACTCTTCTAAGATCGCATTTATAACTCTTTTTCTAAATTGTGTGTGTGCGTGTGTGTGTGTGTTTATGGCTATACAAAGGCAGACTGCTAAGAATTCATTACACAGAACACATGGATTCAGCTATCTCTGGGAAGGGAGAGAGGACAGAGACAGAGAAGGGAAGCTCCAGATTCCGACCTTACCAGCCATCCTAGGCCTTGACCTCGTGGTCATGCAATTAAATTGCCATTTTAGGTTAAAGAACAAAGAAGACGTTGTATACTCCTTGGTTGTCCAAGAATGAAGTCTTTTGAGATCTTTATCTCTGGACAAATAAAATGAGACTTCTTGCTGTTTTTACAGGTGATAAACAAAGGACTCTTTTTCTTTGGAACATTGATAGCCATGGGTAGTACCTACCTATTTCTGTGCTCCATGTCCCTGAGACCCCTGCACTACTTCAGAAGACCATGGGAGTGGCTCACTTACTTCCAGAAAACAGGACATGTTTCCTTGCAAACTCCATGGAGTCACTAGAAAAAAATTCCCAATGTCATTAGCCGGTGACTTAAATATGCTGACACAGCAAATGGACTTCCTCCTAAATGAAACTAAGGATCAAAGCCATGTTTCCATCATCATATTTAATTCACTAGGGAAAGATATATGTCTGCTTACAATTAAAATCAGTATAAAATTTCTCTGTGTGTTCATTGTGATTATTGGGGGTGGGACCACCCCTAAACTACCAGTTTAAGTTGCAAAACACAGCTTTCCCATAATGCTACACATAGGTGTGGTCATTCTAAATATGAAAGTGCAGTGACCAAGATCTCTTTCACTTCTTAAAAAGTAAAGCACCAGGGACCTCTAGGAAGATGCTGATCACCTCTTCCCTTTCAAGGACATCGTTAAAGTCACGATAGGACTGACTCGTAACACCCAAGACTAAAAACCACGATTTGGCTAACATGTAAATTACACTTTGGGTCACCCGGATGGAACTAATCCAACGTAGAGCTCAGCTTCACTTACCAAAACTGGAAGTAAAAATGAGGAATTTGGGGCACTCTAGGACGTTACAAAATGAACTAATTTTACTTCACCATCTTCGAAGGCCATCATTAACTTTTGAAGATTAAAAAAAAGAGGGGGTTATTGATGCCATACTAAGTGAAGAACAAGAAGTTTTATTTATAAATTAAACAGATATATAGACGATAGAGTGGAAAGGAAACAAGGGAGACAGTTTTCATAGAAATTATTCCACTTGAGATTCTCAAGAAGCAGTTCACTAACCAGCGATAAACTTGATTTTGAAAAGTTCTTTTAGGGAAAATATTCTCTTTGGTTCTTCCTTCTTCAGTAGACCAGCTGAAACACTCAGAAGTCTTTCAGACATGATTCATTGTGAAGATGCTACATCAGCAGGACAGTCAACTAAGAAATAAAAATTAGGCAACAAAATAAAATGGTTCAGTTTCTTTTTTATATAGCCGAAGAAATCCTTGAGTTCTAACGAGCTGTGTTTAGTCCAAACAAGGACTCATGGGAAAATGGCAACTTCACGAACACTGACCGTTGATTGATTACCCAGGAGACTGGTTAAAGAGCAAAAAAGACTAAATAATACATTTTGTGAATACAGTTTTACCCTTACTTTCATCCCCTTCAAATGTAGATTTGTTTCTTTCCTTTTTTTTTTTTTCTGCTTGGAACTCCTTTTCCAAACCCAAAACACTTGGCAAAATTGTGGCAAATTGTGGAGAGGATAATGTTGCCAAGTCATGTTTGAAATGAAATAGATCTGCCACCGACACATCCTTCCCATGGACATCCTCTGCTAATGTATGAGTCCCCAGCCTCCATGGTTATTTTGAAATTCACTACCTTTCCTTTGCTGGGTTGCTTTTCAATATTCCTTCTGGAGTGTGCTTCACAGGACAGTCATCTTGAAGCTCGTCTTTTTCATACAGCACACACAGTAAGTCTTTCATTTCAGAGGAAGCCAGGGTGCTGATTTTCTTTTGATTTCCCTGGAATAGGCTCTCTGATAAATCTGATCGTTCAAACATAGGATAAGACAGCGACGAGGATCCAACACCACGGAAAAGTTGTAATTTCCAACATGTATGATACAAAGTTATTTTTACAGTTATTTCCAAGCTGTGAATACAGCTAAGTATTTTTGAGAAAAATGTATTGTGTGCCTTGGAAAATAGTGTCATTTAAAAAAATATATTTGAAATGAAAATTTCCAACCTGTTAGAAGTCAATGGTGCCAGATGCCCATCTTGTACCATGAATGGTTTCTCGTTACGGAAAGCACCCGTTGAAGTAAAGCAATTGTCTTGCTCAGTTGCTTCCAGAGGCTAGAAAGCATACAGGCAATTCAGATTTCCTGCTGACTCACCGAAGTTCTGTTGATGTTGTGGGAGTCCAAGGCAGGATGCCCCAAAATATGCCACAATTTTGAATTTAACTCACTTAACAGCAGATGCAAAAAGGACAGTCTGACCTTCCTTTGTCCTCCTGAAAGCAGGAAATCTCTCGTGTGAAAGGAACCTCCCTAAACCAAGGGGTAGAGAGATATCTGTATCATCAGAGACAGAGAACTGAGGGCTAAAAAAACCTGTATGAACAAATCCTGTTACTTTTACTAAATTACTACCAAGCCCAGATCCTGTTTAGAATTCTTTACTGACTGAAGCTCCCAAACATGAGTTTTCCTGTCCTGTCAATTCCTTACAGATTTATGTCTCTTTGTCTAAAATGTGAAAAAGCTACATGCCCTGCTCATTTCTTTGGGTCTCAATTTTATGATTGGGCCTCCATGCACACAGAATTAAACTTCTGGGTTTTTCTCCTGTTCATCTGTTTCATGTCAATTTATTTCCTACACCAGGTAGAAGAAAATTGTAGGGCAGAGGAAAGTTTTTTCCTCCCCCCAAATATTACATAGAGTGGGGATTCCGAAATAGTCCTCATAATGGAAGTCAAGAAGTGGTTTCCAGTATAAGGCCTCATCTTTCATTACCATTATTCCTTCCTATAAAGGACGAACTTGGATTACATCAACCTTTGACACACTGGTCTTGTCACTGTCATCAACTGCCAGTGATTCATCACTGGTGATGATAAAAATGATGGAAGAAGAATTAAAAGTCACTTTTTTCTTTGGCCTGTCCCCATCTTTTTGTGACATCACAATGGGTCTGATCTGCATTTCACTCCCATTGGCTGGTAGGTCCTTAGCAGGCCTCTGGCATCTCAGAAGTCGGAAGCAGAGCAGTTGCAAAAGGGATCTTCGGAACTGGGCAGAGAGAAAATAAAGTTGAATATAAAGTAAAAATTTGGCCCTTAATCTGGGTTAACCCTAACCCTAACACTAAATTCAAATTAGTTGAATTTAATTTCGGTGGTTCTTTTTTATTTGTTAGCTGGGTGGGTGTGGGCTTAGGTGGCAATGCTCATAGGTACCTAAATAACCCTGGAGTTTTAGGGTTTTTTTATTATGTAATTCTCATCAACAAAATCATAAAGGACTATTACAATACCTTATAATCTCCAGGGATTCAAGTTGCATGCACCGTCTTTGAGGACAACTAAATCTGTTTAAGAAATTTGAAATTGGAGGGGAAGACAAACCATGAGAGACTGTGGACTCTGAAAAACAATCTGAGGGTCTTGGAGGGGCAGGGGGTGGAAGGTTGGGTGAGCCTGGTGGTGGGGATTAAGGAGGGCATGTATTGCATGGAGTACTGGGTGTGGTGCATAAACAATGAATTCTGGAACACTGAAAAGAAATTTAAAAAATAAATTAAAACTTAAAAAAATATATAAAAAAAGAAATTTCAAATTAATTCATTCCACAAATATTCAGTGAGCAACTACAAGGTAAGAGCTACTGGGCTACAATTTGAGAATACTGCGGGCAGCAAAGGCTGACAAGGCCCTTCCCACAGAGTTTACAGTCAGCTGTCCTCACTAATTTCCTTTGATCAGGTAAGGAATTTTTTTCTATCAAGATTACAAACCATCTGGAGAAAAAAATACTACAGCAGAGAGTGCTAGTGCTCACCAATAACCATGATCCTCCCCTTGTCCTGGGTACAACACTGAACCCCATTTCTCAACTCCCTTTCGGGGGCTCCTCCCTGCTCTTCCCCTCCTACAAGACCTTAGAGGTCGAGCCTGAAGATTATAACATCACAACATGGAGGAACTTTGATTCCTACAGAACTGTATGGGACAGATCCCCTGCCCTCCAGCAAACAGAGTGGACTCTGGATCAGGATTTAATGAGCAAACCTTAGGGCCCTTGGGTGACTCAGTCAGTTGAGCTCCTGACTCTTAGTTTTGGCTCAGGCTATGATTTCAGGGTCTTAAGATCAAGCCCCGTAGGGGGCTCTGCACTCAGCAGGGAGTCTGCTTGAGATTCTCTCCCTCTGTCCCTCTCCCTACTTGTGCTCCCACATGTGTTCTCTTTCTCTCTCTAAAATAAAGAAGTAAATTAAAAAAAAAATAAATGAAAAATAGTTTTCTTATTAATTCACTGAAATGGTAGAGTTATTTGTTGCAATAGTCTATCATGATCAATAAAACATATGAATAAAAAGTTACTTAATTTAACTTTTATCCCCTTTGTTCAGAGCAAAATTAAAGTTTAATACATGGGTTTTCCCAGATCAGGAAATATCAGTGGAAAATAGAAGAGCTAGCTACATTGATTTCTATATTCTTTAAACCTCATTTGCATACAAGTTAGTATTTAGTCTATACTCACCTTTAAAAATATTTGCTTGAGACTATCTATTCATCAAACTAGTGTTTGCTATACCAGCTTAAGTGCTAAAGATACATTATTATCAGTGTTAAAGTATGTCAAAATGTGTTTTCCTACATAAATGGTAAGCTCCTTGAGGATAAGGACCATTGTTTTATTTATTTGTTTGTTAGTTTTCTGTGTCTTTCAGACTTTCCATCTTAAGTGTGCTCCTGAGAACCAGAAACACGGGGACCACGTGCAATGTTACAAAGCAGAATCTTGGCCACCCAGGCTTACCAAATCTGAGTATGTACTTTTTTTTTTTTTTTTTAATGGTCTCTCCTGGTGTGGTGTATGTACACTAAAATGTTAAAAGAACTGACATAGGGGCCACTGGCCCAGAGAAAGAACACAAAAAATAATGTCGGGTAATGTATTTTAAATGTAATCATTTGCCTGTTGAAGTGGTAGTTCTTAAAATACGAAGCCCTTACACTTCTTCAGAAAATTAAGCTTATAAACTATCTTGTTAGAAAAATGTACATGTGCATATTCTTAAAAAGTTTTATGACTAATTTCGGGGTTCTCATGGCTCTCCTGAAGCCAATTCAAATAATTCTCAGATTTTAGGGACTCTGAGTTAAAGTTCTCTGGATTCAAGTAAATAGATAAATGAAGGCATCATGAAAGAGAAAGAAAGACCATCAATGAGTAGAGACTGAAACCATATGAAAGTACGAATAGGGAGATTTAGCAGTGAACATTATAAGGTTAATAGAAAAAATGTCCTCTCATTCCAAACTTTTGAGTGTTAGCAGCCAGAGTAGCTATTATTGCCTGTTATTAGTGTGATCTGCTACTTTAAGTTCCAGTGGAGAGGTTCCTGGGTGACGCAGTCTATGGAGCATCTGACTCTTGGTTTTGGCTCAGGTCAGGATCTCAGGGTTGTGAGGTTGAGCCTTGAGTTGGGCTCGAGGCTCAGGGCAGAGTCAGCTTGAGATGCCCCCTCCCTCTGCCTCTGCCTCTCTGTCTCTCCCTTTCCCTCAGGTCCTCCCCCTCGTGTTCTCTCTCTCTCTAAAATAAATAAATAAATATTTAAAAAATAAAAATAAAAAATGTCAATGCAGGAATCGGCCATTATTTATAATGTGGCAATGCTCTGGTCTTTAAGCTTTGTGACTTAGAGGCTTAGCCTCATGCTTCGTCACAATCATAGTGGGGCCCTCATAGTCCTGGCTGACAGTCGTCAAGTCGAAACCTGTCTACCACACACACAGATAATAAGCTTCCTGTTTGATCTAGAGGAGTTTCTGGAAACAAATTAGTTTGAGCTACACACTGGTCATGGCATGTGCATAATGATACCTGAAACCCTAAGTGGTGAGCTATGAGCATGGACTTTGATATTCTAGCAAACCAGACTGGAATCCAGGCACCAACCATTCCTGGAGCAGGCCGGTCATTTAACTTTTTTGAACTTGTGTTATAATTCATAAATAAAGTAAAAAATAATACTAGTGCCTATCTCACGGTGTTTTAAAAGATAATGGGTATAATCTCCATAGTACAGTAAGAATTTTAAGTAAATTATTAACTTTGTGGCCGTTATTATTACGAGACATAAAATGATTCCTGATGAATTAAATATTAATTTTAATGGAATTTTACTTAAGATTTTTGGTAGATCTTAGAATTGTTACTATTTTCTTTGGGGAATATCTTGCATTTATTCCTGAACGCTTTTTCCTATAAAATTCTTGACTTAGGTTTTTATCATTGAAGGTGTCTGAATAATCTCTCTAAAAGTATTACATTTTCCAACAACCACATCTACATGGTGAAAACAACGTGTCTATTACCACACTTACCTTTCTGATCATGATGATATAAATAATCGGATTATATACAGTGCTTGACTTAGCAAAGAGATAGGAGACAAGAGATACTGTTGGAGTGACCAGGTGTCCATAACCATTCACCACCATGAAACAGATCACGATATAAGGCATCCAAAAGATAAGGAAGATAAATATCATTAAAAAGCACATTTTGGCCACTTTCTTTTCATATCTTAAAATCTTAATCACTTGAATTGTCTGAAGATCTTCAACACAACGGAGCTGCAGAAAGGAGAAAGAAAGAGTTGGAAGTCAAAGAATGCTTTTCTCATGTTGCTTTGATAATAGATATACTGACAAAATTCCAGGGCCCACCCTCGTGGAAAGACAACTCAACAGGACTTTTGGGGACAACTTCTGATCCAAGAGCCTCCAGCTGGGTCCAGCCCTTAATCTCTCCATGTCTCAGTCCATGCATCTTTAATACAGTACTTTGAGCCACATAGCCTCTGTGATCCTTTAATGGTTTTTAATGTTTTCCAATTTATTTAAAGAAGAAAAAAGTGGGGGCGCCTGGGTGGCTCAGATGTTGAGTGTGGGGACTCTTAGTTTTGTCTCAGGTCATGATTTCACAATCCGGCCTGCTGTGCTCCACGCCCAGTGTGTAGTCTGCTTGGGATTCTCACTCTCCCTCTGCCCCTCCCCTCCCCCACGACAACCACGCATGTTTTCTCTCTAAAATAAATAAATAAAATCTTAAAAAAAAAAATAAAGAAGAAGAAAATGAATTATTTTGCTTAGATCCTCCAGTCACTGAAAGACAGCCTGACAGAGTCCTGACAAATTGGAAACTCTTTCTCCATGATCCTGGAAACTCTAATCCAGACCATAACCCTCAACTTCTCAAACCAGGCAGCAAACATGTGACATTGGTTCTGCATGGTTAAACTGGTCTTGGTTAAAGCTAAATTCCCAAATGAATTCTTGCTGCAAACTATGGTGGCTTCCACTCCCAGCTAACTACTGCAAAGTGGGATTGGATGGGGACCTCGCTTGTGGTTGGTTTCATCCGGGCTCAGGTGCAGAGAACACTTGTAGCCACATTCCTGTAAACTCTGCATATCTGCTTTTAATTCATCCCTATTAAAGCACTGAAGAATAATGGTCTAGAGTCTGAAAGTTGTTTGGGTTTCTCAGATAAAAGTTCTTTCGAGGTTCCTTCTATTATTATTACAGATTTGTTAGTAAGGGGAGGGAGATAATATCCCTCTACACCAAAAGTATGTTCTTAAATAAAATTGTTTTTCTGACTATCCTAAAAAGTTAAGTTTGCTACAAAAATACAAATGCCTTATGTATTTAAAATAAGGTATCTTGCATACTGTTTATACTTAGTGCACAATTTTAAACTGGGAAATTTATTGCATTTCAACAAAATCTAAGCATTCCTTTTTATTTCCAGCATTATCATAAAAATTAAGGAAAAAGATTTCCAAATAAATCAGAACATGTGCTTATAGTGTTTAAAAGTATATTTGAATTGATACAGCTAAATTATTGATATAATCTAAAATTATATTGAAGAAACTATGTTCTTAGTAGAATCACCTATTCATACTGACAGAGAGTAGGAAGAAAATATGGATAATTAAAATGATTGTGTTTTTATAGAGTAGAGGAAGGTGTAAGAGTGGGCATGGTTGTAAAGTTGGATACTATTATTATCTATTCTATCTCTTATCTATCTATCTATTCTATTTTAAAAGAAACTATTTTATTTAATGTGATAGGATATTACTCTATTTTCAGAACAACATTTTTTGGGTGGGTGGGAAATTTTCCCTAGAGTTTTTTTTTTTTCTTTTTTAAAAGATTTTATTTATTTATTTGACAGAGATCACAAGTAGGCAGAGAAGCAGGCAGAGAGAGAGGAGGAAGCAGGCTCCCTGCTGAGCAGAGAGCCTGAAGTGGGGCTCCATCCCAGGACCCTGGGATCACGACCTGAGCTGAAGGCAGAGGCTTTTAACCCACTGAGCCACCCAGGTGCCCCTCCCCACAGTTTCTTAAGAAGGTTGTGGAGTTCTAATAAAAGGTCTTGATTTGGAATTAGGTCTGGATCCATATCCCAGATTCACCACTTTTGCTCCTGGCAATCAATTACTTCCTCTAAGAGTCAAGATTAAAGGAGATTCAAATGAATAACCTCTTGGACAACAGAAGTTGGGTCCCAGTTCCACACACATGACTTTGTGGGATTATGTCCAAGATTAAATATTTATTTACACTGGAATTATATTTGAAACTAACACATTTATATGCATTTGTACTTTTATGATACTATGGAATATTTGGAATCATGATTTTTGGCTCCTCAGTTGCAATTAATGAGTATATATATATTTGATATACTCAATATATCATATATTTAATATATGATATATTGCATTGTATTGATAATATACAATATACTCAATATACTCAATATAACCACAGCTCAATCATCTGTCTCCAATTCTCCACCATCCAGAGTCCCCACAGACTCATCTCTACCCTTTCTGGGCAACTCAATTCCCATCCTCTCAACATATATCAAAGCAGAGCACTCATTTATCATCTTGAAATTACATGCATGTTGGAGAAGTTAACTTAAGGAAATACTGGGCTGGGAAAGCCCAGTTTCTCTTTGGTACAAGGATATAGTTCTGATTATTGTTCTGGATTATTTGTGTTTGTATATCTGCAGTTTCCATGATTATTTTTCATTTATCTCTTTTGGCCTCTCTGTTTTCTCATTCTCCATTCCTTCACTCTGTCCTTTCAAAGTTTTCCAAATAAAGAGCCCCGAAATGTCCTACCCCAATATTCAATCATTTGAGGATATTTTCTAAAACGGCTACAGATGGAGCAAAAGCATATGCACAGCTGAACTTGTCCTGAAGGTTGAACCACTTAAGACACAGTCCCCAGATTTCCCAATAAAAGAGTCCTCTGCCTACATTAAACTGGGCTTATTGATGCAGACACCTGTGGATTTTCAAACACTTCACCGTGAGTCCTTTTCTCACATAAGAAGCTCTGTCTCCATCAATGCTATGAGTCACCCCTCTGGATAAACCACCAGGTTCTGAGCGGAGAATACTGTGGTCTAGTGTCAAGTCTCTTCACACTTGCACCACTTCCCCTTCCAATGCATTGTTTGTCACTCATTCCAAAAATAGGCTCTGATCAACTATTTTATGAAAGTCCTGTTCCAGCTATAGGTGAAAAAATGAATAAGACTGGGTCTCTGCTTTTAAGGAATTCACTGTATTCTGTGGGTGACAGGCACACAGACTGCTTCCATTGATAATGCATGTCGTGAGGGAGGCGACCAGAGAGGGCTATGAGAGCACACAGGATGGGTAATGGATTCAGACATAGGTAAGGGCAGGAAGATACTGAGCTCAGCCTCCTGTGGTTCAGCCAAGTAAGGAGGAAGGACAGAGTGTTCCAGGAACAGGATGAATGCTAATGTAAAGTAGTAATAGAACACATGTCAAGTTCTGGGAACAAGAAATATTGCACTTGACTGGAACCCGAGTTGGCTAGAGGGTCGGCATGTCAAGAATTAAAGCTGGACACACAGACAAGAGATGGTAATGCAGGACCCTGGTAGTCACACTCAGAGGCTTTATTTTTCATCATGAAGGCAGAGGAAACTCTGAAGGATTTTAAGCTGGCCAGTGATATGAGAAAACTTGCATTTAAGAATAATTACTCTGTTGGAAGTATGGAGAAAATGGATTAGAAGAAAGCAAGAATAAAGGAAGAAAAAACTAAGGCCCCTTTGAACGGAGTCTGTGACCACAGGAGAAGGGGGAAACGGATATAAGGAAAAATAGGAGGTTGAATACATGAAAACTGATAATTGATTGTGGGACAATTGGGGAGATTTGGATGAGGAATAGTCAAATATTATGCTCTCATTTCTGGCTGAGGAATAATGACCATTCACTGAGAAAGGGAATGAAAGAGCAGCTGATCTGGGGGAAAGATGACCCATTTGTCTTCACGCACACGGCATCTGTTAAGTCTGAATGTTCTGAAGGGGCACCTGGAAGGCGAAGTCAGTTAAGCGTCTGCCTCCGGCTCAGGTCATGATCCCAGGGTCCTGGGATTGAGCCTTGCATCAGGGTCCCGGCTTAGTGGGGAGTCTGTTTCTCCCTCTGGGCCTCACCCCACCCTCACCCTGCTCTCTCATGTTTTCTCTCACTCTCAAATAAATAAATAAAATCTTAAAATTAAAAAAAAAAGAATCTGGTAAGTCTGGGGACCACCCTAGTAGAGGTCTGCAATAGGCAGCTGACTGGGACCTCACAGAGGTCAGAAGAACACCCTGGGTCAGAAACAGAGATTCCAAAGTCACCAAGCTATTGTTAGAAGGGGAAGTCCTAAGAGCATATGAGATGTCCAAGGCCAGTGTCTAGTAAGAGAAAAGAGCTACACGCACAATGCTGGGAATCCCATGGGAAGCAGCCCTTGGCAGAGACCTAAGAAGATGGGTCAGAGAATCAGCAGCAAAGACAGGAGAGAATGGAATCCTAGAAACAGTGGAGGAGAAAACCACCAGTGAGTGGAAGTTGTCAATAATGCCACAAGTGTCAAATACCACAGATGTCAGAAAAGAAAAAAGAGATAGGAATGTGTTCCCTGGATCTAACATTTGGGAGATCATCAGTTACCTTAATGTGGGCTGTTTCTCTGACAGTGTGCTCAAGGAAGGAAGCGCTAATTTGCTATGGGTTGGGGAATTAAGCGCTAGGTAAGTTTATTAAACTATAAACTCTTTGAGGCAGGGGCGATATCTTATACATGTTATATCCTCAGAGCATAGGCAACGGCTTAGTCATCTTGGGCCTCCATAACAATATAACATAGACTAAGTGGCTTAGACAACAGAAATGTATTTCTCACAAATCTGAAGGCTGGGAAGTCTGAGGTCAAGATGCCCACAAGTAGGTTTCAGTATGAGACCTCTTTTCTTGGCTTGGAGATGGCTGCCTTCTCTCTGTGTACTCATATGGTAGAAAAAGAGATGGAAGGAGGGATGAGGGGAGGGATGAAGAGATGGATGGAGGGAGGGAAGGAGGGAGGAAAAGACAGAGAGAGAAAGAGAGAACCACTGGTCTTTCCTCCTCTTCTTACTAGAGCACTAATCCCATCATGAGGGCCCCACTCTCATGACATCATATGACCCTAATTACCTCCTAAAGACCCCATCCCCAATACTGTTGGTTGAGGGTCAAGCTTCCATATATAAATTTTGGAGAGAAAAAAAACATTCAGCCCGTAATAGTCAGTAATTGGTGCACTCTAGATGTTCGACCAATATTGGCCAAATGCATGCTTACTGAGTGGTGACAGAACACCAAAAGCCACTAATGCTTCTTTGAGACTGGTGTGGAGGGCGATGAAGTGAGAGCCAGAGGGAGTTGAGAGCAGACTTTGCTTTTGTATAATAGTAGCATAGTTATTGCTAAAGAGAAGGAGCCAGAAGTAAGGAAGAGATTGGAGATGTTAAGTGGAAGAGAAGACTATTAGTTGCGAGAGGTCCCTGGGGCAGAAAATGGGGTTGGGGGAAAACCAGAAGCTAAGGTCAGCTTGGTCCTCAGAGATCTATGCCATGACCCCAGAACTGAAGAGGGGGACCTAAGAATGAGGCTGAACAGAGAGATTTGTATAAAGGCAGACAAGGAGTTGAGACATTTCTTGATAATGGCTTTCTTTTGCCCAATAAATAAGCATGAGTATTTGATAAGAATGACTGGGGGGTAGGGCAAGAGCTGAATTAAAAGGAGAACTGAGGATTTATAGAAGTGACCGTGTGAGAGAGCGGACCCTCCAGGGACCCAGACATTGCCAGACACTGCTGAGAGGACATCTGGGTATGGGCATTGGGAATCTGGGCGCATATTTTCCTCCAGCCGCTCTTTGTAGTTTGACTACAGCCATGGGGAAAACCTATCTTTGGATTGATATGGGGATTTTTTTTCTCTTTTTATACAAAATAGATGTGTATGAGAAAAGTTCAAATGTGGAAGTCGGCAGTGGGTTATGATTTAAAGTGATGCATGTGGCCAAGTTCGTTTTTTTTTTGTTTTTTTTTTTTAAGGTGAAAGTTAGAGGGGTTTAGCAGGGTGCATAGGAGACCACTGAGCAGGAGTTCTGAAGAAGGAAGACTCAGACAGGAAGACACAGTGATTGAGCAAGGAAAATGTATGGGGCTAAAGTAGGAGACTGCCTCCCACTGTCACTTCAGACGTCTTGCTAGCACTCAACAGGAAACCCATTTGTGGCCAGTCTTGTGCTTTATGATTCAGAAGTCGTTTCCGGACAAAATATCTATACTATGGTCTAGTAGATTTACATGATCTTTGAATGAATAAAATCATGGGAAGTGTGGAATTTCCTTGGTTAGAGTTCTTTAATTCTAACAGTGTCAGAGAATGCAGGTGTTCTTGGCCGTTACTGATTTTATCTGTCCAGAACCCCTTTCCTTCCTCCTTGTGGTTTAGAGAGTGGCGTAGAGAAAGTAGATGTTATTCCTCATTTGCCTTTTAGAGAGTGACTCAGTGCCCAGTTCTATTGAACAGAGTAGAATTCTATACTCTCCCAGGAAGTCCCCTAGAACGGCGCCAGCTGCGGACAACCACTGATCACTTAGGGAGAGTTTGAGTCTCTTCTGCCCAGAACTGCCCACCCTGGAAATAGATTAGGGGAGGGGCACCTGCCGTTTTTCAACTTACCATTCGAACGGAATACAGAATATGGCCATAGCAATGGGCTATGACTCCCAGGGGCACCACCAGACAGCCAAGAAATAAGAAAAGCACAAAGGAGGAGTCGTTGGCGTCCTTGGATTTCCAGTCCACAGAGCAGCCCAGTCCATGCACGTCCAGGATGTACCTGTTCCAGCCCAGCAGAGGCGCCCCCGACCACGCCAGTGAGTACAGCCAGATGTAGGTAATGGCCCTCCAGGCCCAGGAAAAATTGATCACTCTGGCATGGACCACGCGAATGTAACGTTCGTAGGCCAGCACAGTCAGGGTGGCGATGGAAACGATGCCTGCAGAAGAAGAGAAAGTGGGACACTATGACATGGCGCGGTGGCGGCCGGACGAAGCCGAGAGTCCGCTGTCCGCTGGAGACACCTCCCAGAGTGTCCGGAACAAACAAGGTGCTCTGAAAGCCACATCTGAGAGGACTAATGCCTCACAGACCCCAGGACATTTGACTGGAAACGCGTTCACCCAGGAAAGAAAACCAATGGCAGGTGGGCTGCGCAGGACAAGAATCAAAGCTCTGCCCCAGCCGTACAGCTCCGGCGTTAAACTTCCTGCGCAAGAGAGACTCTGAAGAGAGGGTCACTCAGTGAGTCTCATTGGATTTGACCTTTTCTCAGTTGCGTCTGACCCACGACTGAAGATGAAATTGAAGTGGGTTTCACGAGGCTGAACGGACAAAGTCACGATAACAGTACGCAGGGGGCTGGGTTAACCTTCCTGCTGGCGGCCAGAAGCCTACGAACTGTTCTCATCCAGGACGGCTGACGAGGGAGGGCAGCCTCCTGTGCCCTGGGGCCGCACCCGCCTCCACTGGCAGCAAATACACTTCAACAACATTCTCATTTATTTCCCTGCCTCTTCCCAGAGAGTGGTTCATTCCGTCAACAAGCGTCTATGGGGCACCTGCTGTGTGCCAGTCCCTTTTCCAACTCTGGAGGTTTCAGGATGACAGAAATGCAGAAATCTAGGTGCTCGGAGGAATCCCCGTTGTGCAAACAACAGTAAGACTGCGGGAGGTGTAAATGTATCGTGGGCGTCACGGAACAGGGGGCCTTTGTGAACCAGGAAGGAGAAGCATATTCCAGGAGAAACTAAGACTTATGTACCAGAGCAGGGAGACCATTTAAGGGTCTAAAAATGATGAGAGGATTCAGAGGTGTCAGGACTCCGAGGATATAAAGCAGAGAGGAGGTTAAAAAGGAGCCGATGAGTCTTTTGGAAAAAAAGGCTTTTGATTTCTTGCTAAGGGTTTTTGTTTCTTTCTCGTTCTTTAAAAAAAACAAACAAAACAAAACCACTTCTCCTCTATAAAATAGTGAATTATAAACCTGTTACTCTTGTCGTGTTTTTTAAGTGTGAAGAACAACAGTTAAGTTCTCTTCCTCTTCCTCCTCCTTTTTCTTCTGAAAGGCCCCTCATTCCGGCAGTGGTACGGAACTCCCGTCCCAGGCCATGGCATGGAGAGCAGCTTGAAGGCTACTGCAGTAGTCCATGCAGGTATGACGGGGCCTGAATTAGAGTACCTTTAAAGGTATGAAGAGCAAAGTCTGGATTCCAAGGACATGTGGTGATTATTACCGACAGAACCCACCAGCTTATTGAATGTGAAGAGGAAGGGAGACAGAGGAGTTGAGAATCACTTGGAGATTTCTAACCTGTGTGGTGAGTTGAGAGTGGTTACATTAACAGAGATTGAAACTACCAGGTGTTACAAGCAGATATGGGGGAGAAAATGAAATGGTGATCTCCCTACTATACACTGCCGTAAGTATTTATAAAATGAGCAGTTCAAGGGGGGCTGTAGAAAAAGTGGTCCTAACAGAGACTGAAAATAAGACCTGTGTCAGGTAAGCGGGTGGGAGAGTGGGGGCGGGGCTTCAGGGAGCCTGGAGGGATCCCAGCTCCCACTCAATAGCTCTGTGATTTCCGCAATTCATAAAATCTCCGTAGACTTGAGGTTTTTGTTTTTACAAAATTGAAAAATCCCTTTGCATTATGAAATTTTCACTGTAGGAGTGTGAAATGAAGAGGTCCTGCACTCAGAAAGCCACTCCCAGAACACAGCTCATACCGATTTATACCAGGATAGGTTTGTTATTTGAGGGGGAGGGAGGGCAAAATGACTCCCCCTGTCTGATGCCTGTGGTATTTGATAAGTGTTCATTGAACATGTGAATGTTTAATCACTACATAAGGGACTGGAAGAAGAAGACAGGGTTTTGGAATATGATAGAGGGAAATATTTTAGGAAGTAGTGCTCTACTGACAAATAATGGACTTACGTTAAGATTTTGTTAAGTAATTCTGGAGGCAAGGAAAATATCGAGTTGGATATTCTGCCTTCAGAACTAAAAATCAACTTTCACCTCATTAAGTTTTTACCTGAAGGGTGCTACTGTCTTTTCTTTAACTGAGTACATTCCCAGAAGGAAACCAAAAACCTGAAGGTAGTTACATAGTAAGACTCTAATGAGACTAGATACTGTTGTTGGCTTTATTTAGTTTACAAAATTGCTTATCAAATATAATGCCATTTGATTATACAGTGGCCTGTAATGTTAAAACATAGTTTTGAGCTTTCAACTTTTAGTTAATTTTAATTAATTTGCCTAGTTAAATTATCTTAAACACGATTTATTTCTTCTCAGGCAAGAAAACTCGCTGCAAATATGTTGTAGATTACCAAATCTCAGTATACCCTACAGATGAATAAATGAGTCCTTACTAATAAAGCAATAAACTGGGATAATTTTAGCTGTCATTCATTCATTCATTCATTCGTTCACTATTCACTGCCTATCTACATGTCCAGCACTGGGCCAGCAAATAGATACAAAGAAGAGAGTGACACAGCCTCCTCCTAGAACGGACAGTCCACTGGGTGAAGAGTGATAATACAGTCACGTCCAACAAGTAAATCAGTGGCCCGCTATCAAGGAGAGAGCCGGTGGAGAAGATGTGAGGGAGGAGGCTGCGGGCCTAGAGGATTGGTGGTAGGACTGTGGTAGGGTCATCTAGGTGTCAGGAGAAGCCTCGCTGTGCTCAGGGCTCAAGTATGAAAAACCCCAGCTCAGGGATCAGTCACGGTGCAGGAGTGAGGTGAGTTTTCCCTCCAATTATTTAGGTCAAAGAGGGAAGAGGTTTGTTCAGTGTGATCTAGTTTTGGACCGTGTCCGTATCCTGGCAAGCACCGTGAGCGTCCAGGGCCTGACTCAGCTGCTGACATCAGTACTATAAGCAGTTGGCACAGCTCCAGAATTTCCAGGCCTTCCCTGACTGCTTGGGCTTATTAGTCAGACCGACTTAAGCTTTTAGGGTGACCCATTGGAACAGACCTAAACTACATCTTTTCCTTACATCCCCCCCCTCTTTTTTTTTTTCTCTAAACAACACTTACTTACTGATGACTTTTGGTCCTGCCTGAGTGCTGTATTCTGGGGAAAGAGAATGATCAGACCGTGTTACAGCTACTTCATACATAACCTGCAATGGAGGTAGAGCCTGATTCTCTAATCCCTGAACATCATGGACAGGGAAATGGAAACCACCAAAGTGGTCATCCACTTCCCCAGGTTCCTCATCATTGTTTTTTTTTTTTTAAGATTTTATTTATTTATTTGACAGAGAGAGATCACAAATAGACGGAGAGGCAGGCAGAGAGAGAGAGAGAGAGAGGGAGGGAAGCAGGCTCCCTGCTGAGCAGAGAGCCCGATGCGGGATTCTATCCCAGGGACCTGAGATCATGACCTGAGCCGAAGGCTGCGGCTTAACCCACTGAGCCACCCAGGCGCCCCAGTGTTGTTTTTTTTTAAAGATTTTATTTATTTATTTGACAGACAGAGATCACAAGTAGGCAGAGAGGCAGGCAGAGAGAGAGGAAGGGAAGCAGGCTCGCTGCTGAGCAGAGAACCCAATGCGGGGCTTGATCCCAAGACCCTGAGATCATGACCTGAGCCGAAGGCAGAGGCTTTAATGCACTGAGCCACCCAGGCGCCCCTCCTCGTCAGTGTTTTAACTTACCCCTTTGTTTGCCATCCTGGAACCTCCTCCCAGCCCTTCCTGGTGACTTCCATGGTAAGATTTGGGATGGGTAAGGAGTATATCTTTCTGTGGGCAGTAAGAGACAGGTGATGGAGAAAGGGAAGGTTTGGATCACAGGGAGCTGGTTTCTGGGAGAGAATACAAGCTGAGAATTTAGAAGTTGATTCTCCTAAAACTGTCCTCGCATAACCATCAGGAAGAGCTGTATCTCAAGCAGTATGCGTACACCTATTTGAAGACAGAAGTCTATAAAAACTAATCTTGGGTGCGCCTGGGTGGCTCAGTGAGTTAAAGCCTCTGCCTTTGGCTCAGGTCATGATCCCAGGGTCCTGGGATTGAGCTCCACTTTGGGGGGGTCTCTGCTCAGCGGGGAGCCTGCTTCCCCCACCCCTCTCTGCCTGCCTCTCTGCCTGCTTGTGATCTCTGTCAAATGGATAAATAAAATCTTAAAAAAAAAAAAAAAACAAACTAATCTCGGCGTATTATGGAGACTCTGCTTAATCTTGCTGTATCACTTCCTTACATTGGGATACAGATGGCAAGCCCCAAAGTGCCAGCCACACTCAAAGCTGGCTGCTTGGACACCACTGTTCCCTCTGCCTGAAATGCTGACAGAGATCTCAGAGCCTGCAGAAGACAGACGTGTAAAGAAGGAATTACAGGAATGTGATACGTGCTGACCCAGAGCTGTGTCTGGGAGCTGGAGGATACAATCGAGGAAGCACTGACCTCTGCCTAAGGAAACACTGAGGAAGGTCTTAAAGCAATATTTGAATTGATGAGCGCAAGGGAGTTTATCAAGTTGGCGAGGGTGAGGATATTTCAAGGCCAAGGCTGTAGCATACAAAATGCATGGAAGCAAGAAGAGGTATCCAAGGGTTAACTCTGTACACCAGATTGAGTCAGTAAAGTTCTCTGTGATACGATTTGGGGATTATGCATTCTCTTACATTTATCAACAATCCAATATCATGCACATAAAATAGACCAGGCACTGTGCTAAGAAATGGGCAAAGATAAACTATAAAAGAAAGAAACAATAATAGGGTGATAAATTCTATAGTAGAGGAATGTCTACGAGGCCAGTCTTGGATTCAACTTCAGTTT
Source organism: Lutra lutra (assembly GCF_902655055.1). NCBI lineage: Eukaryota > Metazoa > Chordata > Mammalia > Carnivora > Mustelidae > Lutra > Lutra lutra. The sequence continues at coordinate 7,316,625 of NC_062292.1, forward strand.
CTGTACATAAACACAGATCACTCTGGGAGAATTAATTAATATCTATGAACCTCAATTTGCTCACAGTAAAATAGAAAGAATAGTACCAAAATGCCATCTCGTCATGAAGGTGTGTATATGTGTTACATAAGACTATAAATGTAGTCGGTTAGATGATAATGTATAAGGTATCATCATCATCGTTATTATTATTATTGTTGAATAGTTCAATATCTAGGGGTAAAACTGCTTTAAGTGGTAGAAATCTGGCAGAAGGCATAGGAACAGTCAAGGAGCTCTGGGGCTTAAATTGTTAATAATTTATACAGTAAGGATTTACTTTACTTACTTGCTGCGTAATTTATACAGTAAGTATTATTAATATAATTACTTAAGAACAGTCATCTCCCCCCTTGGCCACTAGATGTCCACAGTGAATAACTTATTTATAGCTCAGTGGTAAGACTCTGGGTAAGCAAGTTTACACTAGAGCAAATGCTTAGAAGAGCAATTGCCTGGACCAGGCTCCAGACCTGTCAATACTCATCTGTTAGATTAAAAAATTAGTATGGTGTGGTTCACGTCTTCAAGGAGCTCACACTCCAGAGTATGAGGTGAAACTCCAAATCTGATAATAGGAGGAAACGATCCAGTTTTTCTCTGGGAAGCAGGCACTATCTGAGTGAGTCTCGTAGGTTAAATACATTTTAACAGAGCAAATAGGAGGGGTGAGAAGGGAAAGCACTGTCAATCCCATTCCAGCTCATGAAAACACATGGAGACCTGACAGAGCTTATAGCATTCGGGTTCCTGCAAATAATTCAATATGGTGGAAGCAGAGGGTTCTAGAAGGAGAGAAGTTTTAATTACTTTCATCTACATATAGTTTTGGAAACCAGACTATTTGATGTTGCTTCATAAAAATGTTTCTTTATTAATTAGAGACCTCTATTTGTATTTGAACATTAAATAAGGAAAACAACATGCTTAATATGCCTGAGAAAACTTATTCTCCTAGGAAGTAACCACTTCTTTGGAATCTTGTTTCCATTGCTTATTCGTAGAGTAATCGTTCCTGCTCCCTTTTACTTGATTAACAAGGATAATTTCCGCCACATAACACATGGAGAGTATCTCCGTGTGTCAGGCACTGCTCTGAGCAGTTTGCCTGTGTTCTCTTATTTAATCCTCACAAGACACGTGGAAGTTACTACCATCCCCATTTTGTAGGGGGAACTGAGATAAACATGGTTTACTACCTTGCTCAGGTCTCAAACTAATAAAAAACAAGAGCCAACATTCAAATCAAACAGTCTGCTTCCAAAGTCGACATGATGCTAAACTCATTGTCTAAATCTTCTTGGGAAATTATCAAAAAGTTTCTACTAGTGAAGTAGACACTAGAGAAAACATATATAATCCATGTGTTGCCTACTACTATTGAAAAGGTCTTTTTTTTCTTTTTTAAGATTTTCTTCATTTGAGACATACACAGAGAGCGTGAGCAAGAGCAGGGCGAGAGGCAGAGGGAGAAGCAGACTCCCTGTTGTGATGGGAGCCTAACGTGGGGCTCGATCCCAGGACCCAGAGATCATGACCTGAGCCAAAGGCAGATGCTTAACCATCTGAGCCACCCAGGTGCCCCAGGTCTTGTTTTAAAATTTTTTCTTAAGTAGGCTCCCTGCCCAGTGTGGAGCCCAAAGCAGGGCTTGAACTTGAGACCCTGAGATCAAGACCTGAGCTGAGATAGAGAGTCGGGCGATTAACCGACAGTGCCACCACCCAGGTGCCCCTTGAAAAGGTGATTTTTGAAACTCAATTTCTTTTACGCTGAAGAATTTGAAAGGAAATTAGAGATGGCCATGCTCATCTGAATAGTTTCTCCAGCATCGGAAAGCCCAGTGACCATTTGATCAATAACAGCAGTGCTTGGAAAGACCCAAAAGGTGCACGGTCCTTTAGTGCACGTATTTTAGGCATTCGCCCGCCATCTGTTATGGCAGAAACTTAGTTCCAGTTAATAATTCCTTCTTCCATATCTGTTTCCCTCCCCCTTTTCAAATTGCATTTTTCCATTGTTTGTTCCCCAAAGTTGCTGCTCCTCAGGATTAGTGCACAGACTCAGTTCCACAAAAATCCAGCACAGTGTGAAACTTACAGCTCTTTGGGTCAAAAATTTATGATTTCAGGTAAGAAACCTACACAGTGATTTGGTTTTGACCACCACTTGGGACACCTACCCACCAGACGCTCACTGTGCGTTACGGACTAGGAATGCCCTGAACGAAAGGGCTAGCGAGCCCCAGAAGACAGGGTATCCCGGGGCAGCCTTTAGCCCATGGGCTGTGGCCTGGCTCCCCGCCATGCGCAGTGACCACGCTGTCATCGCAGTTCTGGCTTCTGCCGCCCTTCACTGGTGTTTCAAGGGAGTTCACCCCCCTGCCCCCAAAATACTAGTGATTTTTCACGGGGAGGTGGAGCGAAGTGTTGTTGATTCCGTTGGTAAAATACAGGGGAGTTTTTCTACTATCGTGCGTCCCCTCCTCCTAGGCTCCCTTGAGCGTCTGCGTCGTCACTTGGAAATCATCCTGGACTCACTTCCCCAATGTTATCTTTGATTCTTCCAACATCAGCGCCTCTGTCCTGCCTTCTTGGGCTTCAAACTTGGCTTTGTCTTCCTACAGCTCCATTTGCACAGACAGCCCAGTTTCAGACTGTTCGCCTTGCCTCTGATTTAACAGTTTTAGGGTTTGTTTGCTTCTGGGGAAAGGAGAGCCCCATCTTGGGATAAGGTCTTATTAGAACTTACTTTACTTTATACTTAGGTCTGCTTGTCAGTGGAGGATATTGGACAAGATAGATCACGAGGCGGGGGAAATGGATAATCATTATGCCAGGAGTCCCAAGAAACACCCATTGTCACTGGAGTCTGCAGGCCCGGGGCGGAAGGACAGTGTCGATATAAAATGACCGCTCCGTGCCGTTACTTAAGGTTCATAAGTGACAACATAAACACAGAAGGACAACAGTCCAGAAAACAGTCCAGGGGGAGGGTTTATCAGGATCTGAGATATTCTAAATTCTAATCCTAATTTAACTGCACTCAAAAATGGGTTGGGGCCACGAGTGAAATGGGAGGCATACGCTGCCCTTGTTCTTATCACTTAATCAAAATGACGTCTTGCCAACGGCAACCTCCATCCTACGATAATGTGCACAGTGTACGCAGAAAAGCTGCATCCGAGAATTCTCCTCTAGCAGGACCTTGCCTCCGGTCCACTTTAGGGACACGTATCCTTGATCCGTCTCTCCTCTCTTCTTCTATCTTGCATTTTCGCTTCACCAAAAGCTTTTCTTTGGAAATATTTCTAAATTCATCTCTGGGCCTCCCACGTCTCCTTATTCTCATTCAGGCTCACAGCCCACAAGGGGCTGCTCTGACCTGCTCCTAATTCTGTTTTCCTTTGTCCGGCCTCTATGCTCCTTTGCACCAAGCACCAGTGGGAGACTGGATTCAGTTTACAGGCCACCCCAGATCTCCCTGAGCCAGCTCACGAGCCCCCATTCCCCAACGTGGGCTGTGACCATCTGCCTTGTTCCCCAGCAATGGTGGTTCTGATACAGTCACAAGGCTCGGCTATGGCAGCCCCAGCCACCACTGGCCCGTGTGCAGGACCGGCCTGCACCTTTGCCCTCACCAGACTGAGCACATGGAGGCTCTGGCTTCCCCAGCTGCTGCTCCGACTCAGCTAACCCAAGCCAGAGGCAAGGGGATGGGAGCACCTCACGGAGCAGACTGGGACAGAAGGAGCCAAGAGAGAGGAAGGGGCCAGTGATCAAATTGTCTGCACACCCCCAACCCACCCATTCCATCGGTTATCTCAAGATGCGCCGGGTTCACACAGCCTCTCTGAAGGTGTCCCGAAGGCAGAGCACGCGGCTGTTTCGGGGGGAAGCTACGGCTCCGGGTGTGTCCTCGGATGCTTGGCCTCCCTGGACTCTCTCATTCTCGATCCCCTGGAAACCACCCCCCAGTAAATCACTGATCCGTATGCTTGCCTGAGGCATTATTTTGGGGGAACTTGTGCTAATAATCTCATAACCTCTATAATCTCCTCTGGCATAATGACCTGCAAAGCTTCCTCTGCTTAATGCACTGGTGTGCAAAGAACTCTGCGTTTTCCTTCCACCCCGGCCCATCTTCTCTTTCGCCATTTCTAACTTCCTGAGTGCAGGCCACACTCTGCGCACGCACAGCACAGACCGTACCTTCGTGGCTGCTGTTCACTACTTCCTGTATTTTGGTCACAATTCTACGCATTCGTGTCTTATCTTTCCAGTTACATTGCGAATGCCTAAGAGCTAGGGACCATGTCTTGTGTATCTTGACATCCTCCCTGGCTTCTGCAATAGTTAACAAGAGGTTATATGTTAGCTGATGGTAAAAGTTATGTATCCATGACCGTATTTCTTCTCAAGTCAAGGATAAAAAGCCTGGAGTAAACAGTCACACCTATAATTAAGCAAAGACTCATGTGAAATGCTGCTTGGAAACAGTCACAGTCAGATTTCAAAGAAAAGGAAAATGTTTTTAAAGGAAAATACAACATATAGATCAGAAGAACATAAAAGAAGACCCACTTCCTACTATTTTTCCTGAGGGATCCCTAGCTCAAATCAAAATACTAGTTAACAGTCATCGCATGATAATTTTTGATTATTAAAAAGTCCCTATAAACTCTGAAAAACGATCTGAGAATTTTGAAGGGGTGGGGGGTGGGAGGTTGGGGGCACCAGGTGGTGGGTATTGTAGAGGGCACGGATTGCATGGAGCACTGGGTGTGGTGCAAAAATAATGAATACTGTTATGCTGAAAAAATAAAAAATTAAAAAAAAGATATAAAAAAAAGTCCCTATAAAATCCTTGTTATGGATGACATAAATTCAAATGATATTCCTGTTAGATTTGTCATCTCTTATTCTCCAATGACAATAACAAATCATAACACCTATTTTGTATGGAGTTTAATAATTTTCAAAGTACTATCCCATGTGTGTTTACCGTCAGTTCTTCACAGACCGGTGAGGCAGGGAAGGCTCATGTCCTCATTGGGTTAGGGTGTGAGAAAGGGGATTGGGATTTGGGATGAGCCTAATGTCACAGATGAGTAATGTCTCGCTTGGAGGAGAACCCGCATCTTCTGATTGCGAGTCCAGAACTCTGCTCAGATTTTCCTCAGAAAGAGCTGACTGAGTTGGTTGTGATCAAAATAGAGGAGCATGGAGTCTTGTGAATTCTGTGGAGAAACTCCACACACGAGTGAGTTAGGGATAGCCATGTGACCCCTTGCCTGCAACCAAGATTCTAGCTTCTAAGGACTCTCTGCGTTACTACCTGGCATTAAGAGATGAAAATCTGAGATAGCCCAGAAGAGCAAATTAAAAAATATAAGAAAATCAGAGAGGTAGAGACTTAAATCTTAATTTAGTCATTTATAATTTATAAACCCTCAAAGGAGCTCAGAATTTAGGTTTTAAAGCAGGTGGTAACACTGCGGTTCCATTTCAAGGTCATTTTTTATCACCACGTGGCTGACACAGTGGAGAATGATGAGATATAGCCAAGGACCAGAGTCACTTCTCTCTCAAAAATGAATATAAGACACTCAGCTTTAAGAGTGTGTGTGTGTGTGTGTCCAAGTAACTCATCAGCTAAAAACCGTGGCATGAGATTCCTCAGGACCTAGACACAGGCGATGGGAAAAAAGAACAAACTTGCCAGAATGTGTTCGGGACCACGCTTGCTGCTGTGCCCTGGGCAGTGCATTGCCGGTTGGAAACACTGGAGGTTTAACAGGCACATCTGGGAGGTGGGCGTGTAGCGTAAAACCCATCTCGGCCACTACTGTGCAGCTGTTTGGGTGGGCAAGAAAAGATTGTTTTCTTGAAAGTCTTAGTCATCCTGAGCCGAGAATGTCAAGTGGAAAAAGGCTAAAGAAAGATTGGAGGGTTGGGAGGGAAGCTTTACAAATAGGAAGCATTCCGCCCAAGGACACGGCGCAAAGCTCGCAGGTGCTCCCGCTGGTTTCCAGCCCCATTCATGTGCTACGGCTTCCAGCTCCCATCCCGTGCTGCCGGCTGGGGCTTCATGTGGGTTCTCCCTCGATGTTTAATTTAAAACCTTCTATATCTGAGCAGTGAGTCTGTCTCCTGTGGTAGGAACACTGACTCCAACAGCCAGGTCCTGAAATAGTTGCAGATGAATCTCCTGGGGAAGTTGTTCAAATGTGAATTCCAAGGCCCTGGCCTGAATCTTCTGCTTTGGTACGCCTGGGAGGGAGCCTGAGAACGGCTGCTTCTGACTGGTTTCGGAACGGTAGGTCTAGATTAAAAATCCCATGGCCTTTAACATAATCTCTCTGTGGCTTTCTGCTCATTTCCCAGGTTTTCCTCCACAGTCAACACCAGTGGAGGAACACAGGAAACCACTACCTCATTTCACAGAACAGAGTCCCGTAGGGACACTGGCCTCTGGTCATGCACATAGCGCCAGCTCTGAGGGAGGGGGCTTGTCTGTGTTGTGTCGGTGGCTTGAAGTATCATTGTAGCTTACTCCCCTCTAGGATCATTCCTGCCTGTCCTTGTGATTTGCAGTTTGTTGCTTCCTGTGCTCCTAGAAGCTGTCATGATGCCATTTCATAGAAGCAGACGCAGCCTGACGGAGAGCGGCTGGACTTGGTGTCATTTGACGAGCAGCTTTTATACACCTAATGGCCTTGTACGTGTGAGGCTGGCCCTGGCCTTGCCAGCTACCAAGACTCCAAAACCCATTAGAAGCAATACATTTGTTGGAAAGACATTGGCAGGAGTTTCTTCAAAGAAAGGGAAGCAGAGTAAGGACTAATGTTACTGCCAAGGCAATCTTGCCACATTAGGGCGAGCACAGAGAAGCCTGGACGCACAAGAAACATGAGGCATATTCTAGGTAAATAAGATAAAATTATTGTAGGGCGAGTCACAGCTTAAAAGCAGAGAGGTAACATCCCAGGAGCATCTAAATCTTCCTTAAATATTTAAGGAAGCTTCCTCCTGAGCTTCCTCCTGGGGAAGCACAGTCATCAGATATGGTCCCTGGTGTTAAAGGGGGAAAAGCAGCATAAAAAGACAAACCAAAATACAAAACTGTGTGTTTGAATATCTGCATGAGACATTCAGACCTAAGTGCCATAGGAGCTTGGAGAGAGGAAAGATCACCAAGAAAATGGGGGGCTTGATATAAAGGGGTAGGACTGAAAGGTAAGGGAAGAAACCTGTTTACCCAGCATACACCGTGTCCACCAATTCCAAATTGACTTATATCCCCTAGAGCGGTGCTGTCCAGCAGAAGTATGTGGCCCATATAGTATTTAACTTTTTTAGTGGCCACACTTTAAAAAGAGAAACAAATAAAATTAATTTCAATAACATTTTATTTAATCCAACATATCTAGATATTTAGATTCATAATCAACATAAGCTTACTCATGAAATATTTTGTTTTTCATACTAAATCTTCAAAGTTCAGTGCTTTTTTTTTACACTTACACACCTCAGTGTAGGCCAGCTCTGTTTCCCGTGCTCAGGACGCACAAGAGTAGCGGTTACCAGGTTGGACAGCAGAGACCTAGAGAAACTCTCGCACATTGAGTAGGAAGAGATGTATACCGGGATAAACTTTGAGGCACTGTTATAATACAGAGAAAAACAGGCAATAACCCAATGTCCATCAAAACAGGGAAATGGGTAAATAAATCACAAGCAAAACAACTGAAACATTGCTTGGTTTCATGTTATATTCATGTCTGCAGTGACCTCGAGGAGGGAGGAGGTGGGATGGGCTGGAAAGAGAAATAAATGAAAATTGGATCTGTAATTTTCCATTCTTTGAAGATGGATGAAAATACAACTAGGAAGGCTCATCTCTGCTCACTGAGGGTGGCAGATGTGTGCACTCACAGTGTTACCCTTTGCTCTTTTCTGTATGTATAAAAACTTTGAAGTAATTTACAAAAGGAATAAAATTCATTGAGGATTTGGAGGTAGCAAGGCGTAGGCATTCAGAATAGACTCTTCCAACAAAGAGCAGAACGGGGTGGTCCCAAGTCAAGGACCATTGGGGTGGCGGCTCGACCATAAACTGATGATGCGGGAGGGGAGAAAGAAGACTGAATAAGAATAAGACTGAATAAGAACCAGAGACCCAAGGCTTATATTCCGCGCACACCTCCCTGAGAGCCCAAGTTCGACCGCACTGCGGGCAGGTGTTGACAGACTGGACATTTTCGTGGGGAAATGAAGGAGGGATGCTCTGGAAGCCGCCGTGATACTCAGTGGGTCACCCTCTCGACTACCTGGTGCTGGGGTCTATGGGGTACGTCGAGAATTCAGCCAAGCTGTTGTTTACTCAGACAGTTGCTGTCTCAGCACCCCCTTGGTCAAATGGCCTGCAGGGACTTTCACACCAGCCCCTCACGCAAGCACATGGCTTACAGAATAGCATGCGGTCACAAGCAAACCTAAATTCCTCATAGGACTTTTCCCAGCCACCCTTATGATCCAGTCTCCCCTGCCTCCCAGGACCTTCCCCTGGTACTCTCCTCAGAGAGGGTCTCCACGTAGCGTACCAAACTCACCCCTTCTGGTGGGATTGACCAAACTTGCCCTGGCCTGGGAACCCTAAAGCACTCCATCCACAGACCCTAATAAAGACATGTGCCCTGGGGTCCTGCCTCTCTCTGTATCTTGCCTTGACCTCCCCATGTGACCCCATGAGGGGTGCCATGTACTCTTCTAGGACTCTGGGTAATTATCTCAGTTTTTACTGTGGTCTGTTGCTGAACCCGATTCACCATCCAACACCCTATAACAAAGTCCAACATCCACTTAACAAATTACTCCACTTGTTAATTTAACAACATTATAATAAAGTGGTTTTTTTTTTTTTTTAAAAGCCTCTGCTTGGTGGTGGGAAATCAGGGTCCACAGGGGCTGCCAGGGTTAAAGGAAAGTGAGGAAGTAGCAAAAGTGTTCAGAGAAGATGTTGAAGATACAGAGGAGTTTGCTGCTCGTGACGGGAGGTTGAACACACATGGCAGGAGCTCAGGATTGGGTCAGATCAAGAAACACACTGAGCCATAAAGATGGGAGTCATCGCGGACTGAAGAGGCTTTCTCCTTTGGCACCGACTGACCTTAGCAGAGATGGGAGGTAGGACAGGATTTGTTCTGATCATTTCTGGGGGAAAGAGGAGTTAAAGAGTGTCTCCAGAGTCTGGGTCCTGAATAATTTGTTTGCTGGTGTGTTGATTTCCTGTAGTCTGTTGCTGAACCGCGATGCGACACCCTATGCTCCACTTAACAATGTTAATTCACAACACAGTAATCATCTTTAGATTACTTTTGACTTTGGACTATTCTAACAATGCTGTGAGGAGAGATGATACAACATACCATCAAAGGCACTGGATTCAGGCTCTGTATCCTCCACTTTTAATGAAACCTTGAACAAACTAATCTCCTAGTGCTTTACTCTCTTTAGCTGAGCAATGGGGTTATAGTAGTATCTAACTACCTCACAGAGTTGGGATAAAGAGTTAAATGCATGAAGCACATAAACAGAAACTAGCATGTGGTGCACACTTACTAAGCATTAGTCATGGACACTACAGTCCATTTGCTAGATATTTCCTTGCATCTATGATTACCTCCTTAGGATAAATTCTTGGCAATATAATTGTTGGGTAAGACGGCACACGCAGTTTTAATGCTTTTAATACAACCTGCCAAAATGCGCACCAGAAGCTACTTTAAATCCCCTCTACTAGATCATCAAATACTTGTATTATTCCCGCGTACCTACGTCACGATGCCTGTCAACCCACCACCCACATAGCAAACAATTACAGGGCCCCTATATACTCACCGACCCAGAATGCAGGTGTGGTACCTGGTAATCTGTATTTTAAAAACACTCCCATTTGAGTCATACTGTACAGTTTAAAACCATTGCTCTAGAATTTTATCAGTTGCGAAATCCATCAATTGCTATAACATTAGTTTTCCCAACCTCTTTGCAGTATCAACACTTCAGACCAGGATCTTTTTGAAACTCCCCTTGGCTTCTAGAACCCCTCCAGAAGAGGTTCTACCTCTTCTCCTATTTCTGCCACCTTTTCTCCCCATTTAAGGAAAAAGAAACTGGATTGTTTCATGTAACTGGGAAGTCTTTAAGCGACACTGGCTGCAGACACATTGTCCAACAGAAATGTAACATGAGCCATGTAAACTAGGGGCCTAAAGTAATGCATCTCCTCCCATCATTGACTTGGTTGCTCCCTCTGTAGCCTGAGTCTCAGACGGACTCTCTGGGAATCAAGGTGCTGGAAGCCTCTGACTCACATCCTTGAGGCTTAACAAGTTGGGGGGTGGGTTGTGGGGGTATATCCAGGAATCCTAGAGAAGGAATCTTCCCAGTCTGGAAGTTATCTGGGGGCAGAGTTACTACATCAAACCCAGCGGAGTGCCGTGTTTGCATTCCCAGCACATCCCGATCTACCAGCTCCTTCCCTGCGTCTTCGATTTCTCTCGCTCCTGCAGCTCTCACATCCAATCAATCACGGAGTGAGGCCGATTTAATCTCCCCAGTCGTTCTCAGGTCTGTCCTCTGTCTTACCCGCTGTGACCCCAGTTCAGACTCTCATCATCTCTTGCCCAAATCTTTTAATAGCTGTCTGTTTTGTCTCCTTTCTACACTTTTTACCACCCTTGGATTCCTCCTCTATACGTATCCAGATGCAGCCCATTTCCTGCCCTGCCCAGACCGTACCATATTCTTCCTCCTTCCCAGCCATCTGTAGGGTCTCTGCACCTTCCCAGCTTCCCTCCACATTGCCAGTGGGTACACTTTTAAACACAAGCCCTAACTAGAAAAACTGCAACAGCTCATTATCCACTTGTATTCACAAGTCCCCTGGGATTCAAGACTATGATAGCTAGCATGGTTCGACACAGCTGATAATTAGCAAGATAGCTGATACGTTGGGCTCTAACCCTCTGTCCATCTCTCCACACGAGGTCACTGCTCTAGCTGTGCAGACCATCTCAATGCCCCTATGCCTGTTTCTACATTCTCCCTATATGGAATGTTTCCAATGTTGACTTTTAGAAACCCTTCTCAACCTTCAGAGCCCTGGATTTTTCTTTCATGAAGATTTCTTAGATTTCCCTACTCAGACAAAACACTGTGCCTCCACTGAAGTCTGTCCATACCTACATCACAAAAATGACCACGGCCTTGTTAATGGACTGGTTAACTGTGTACCATCGTCAGCCCCAACGGAGTGGGAGTTCCACTACTCACCAATTCTATAACTTTGGGACAACTAAGAGCCTAAGTTTTCATGTGCACATGGAAACATTAATACCTTCCTCCCATGGTTATCTTAAAAATGTGACAATATGTATAAAGAAATTAGAAGAGTTCCTGGCACATGAGGAGTTCGTTACTTGTTCCTGGACTTGCTCTGAGCCCTCTCTGAACAGCTCACATCACATCTTAGTCACAGCACGTGCATTTTGGAGTCCAACTCCCCAGGACCAAGGCCCAGCTCTATCACTTACCAGTTGTGTGGTTTTGGTCACGTTCTTTGCCTTCAGTGTCTGTTTTCCCATCTGCAAAACGAGGATAATAAGAGCACCTACCCAACTGGGCTGTCATGAGGAGGAAGTAAGATAAATATAGCAAACCCTTAGAACAGTGCGTGGCATAAAGTGCTCAGTAAGTTCCCAGAGTCTAACACAGCAACTGGGGGACAATGTTCAGTGAATGTATTGAACCCTATGTTTCTCTTTGCAGTGTAATTTAGGTGAGGTTCTTCCCTGCATTAAGAATACTGACCTATTTCATTATAATTTAGGTATTGTCTGTAGATAATCCCTGTTTATAAATTGTCAAGCTGTTATCCTCACTCATTGCTTGGCGAACCATCACTGAGTGAAAATGCGGGTACAATTCAATTACGGGCGGTTTATTTAGTCTTGGACTGGATTATCTGAAACTCACGGGATGTTATTATATACATGTAATTTGATTCATCTGCCTATAGCCTGTCAAGTGAAAAGCACCCTTTCAAAAAAAAAAGTATATTGAAATACGTTTACATTGATTTTGAGATAGTTGTTTGCAATATATATGAAGATATCATTGAGAAGGGTAACAAGGAAGTAGTATTACCAAAAAACACCAAAATAAGCAAGATATCATCCTCTCATTTCTATAAATGTTTTGCAGAATTATTCTATTTCTGAATTAATGAGTTTTTTTTTTTAAACAAACAAAATCCCTAATCTATACTGACAATTGGGGCAGGATGAGATATATTCCCTAATTCTCTGAATTTTGTTCTGGAATTTGAGTTACCTTAAAGCTTCAGAAGGAAGCAACTGCTGATTATGGAGGGAGGCAGACGGGGCATTGGGGGCATACGGAGGAGCAGCCAAGACAACCGCTCCTACCAACGACGGCCCTGTTGAAGAAGCACTTACATTAAAAAGATGCTAAGGCAAAAAGTTAAAAGAAAGGAAAACAAATACATTATAAATACTCAAAATTTTAATGAAGAGTTTCTCAACATTGGCACCATTGACGTTTGGGGCTGGGTAATTCTTTCTTGGGGAAGGAGGCTGTTTTGTACATTGTAGGATGTTTAAGTTTCCCCGTGCTCTACCCACTGGATGCCAGTAGCACCCCCTTGCTTTTTTTATAGTTTTGACAACCAAAAATGTCTCCAGACATTGCCAAATGGGCAAAATCACCCTGGCTTGAGAATAACTGCTTTGATGGGAGAAAATTAGCAAAAGTATTAGGTGGGACATCTTACGGGTTTTTTTAAAATATTCCCTCTTTTTCAGTATTTTTGTTGATTTGATTTACATAGACTTATCAAAAACTAATTACCTGTACTACTAACAAAAAGACCCGGGACCATGGTTCTGATACATTTTCCCAGAGCTTGGCCCCAGTGGTCCTCTGTCTGGAACGGGGTGATGAAGGTAAAGGGGTGACAAGGAAAGAAGGGTCACCAAACCTGGTTTGGGCGGCCTGTGAAATGCAAGACACCACAGAGGGCGTAGCACTCCAGCACACTCAGACTCTGTTTTAAAGGAAACTATAGTCTCACAACAAGTGACTTCCAGTGCGGTTCTCATCTGCTGCTTTTTCCTTTTAATAAACACCTGGCTGGTGTTTGTCTCAGTGACAGAGGTCATGATAAATCATGGTCTGCCATCCAAGTGGGACTGTTCAGGGAAGGGACGGACATTCAGCTCATCCCTCCATAATACTTCACTGAAATTGTTTTAGGAAATTAACAGCTATATTAATTGCCTAAAGACAAGATTCCCTGGTGTTCCTCAGGACACTCCCCTAAATTTCTTCTTTATGATGGGCAGTAGAAATGCTGAAATTGGGATAAAAACTTTAAACTTCCACATAATGATGAAATTAACTTATAATGATGTAAAAAAATACTTCCGCATACTGCATTAGTAGTAGTTCGTTATTTTGAAGTATAGGGAGGAATAAATAAAGAACAAATAAAAGTCTCAAACAGGGGCGCCTGTTGGCTAAGTGTCTGCCTTTGGCTCAGGTCATGATCCCAGGGTCCTGGGATGGAGTCCCCCACTGGGCTACCCACTCAGTGGGGAGTCTGCTTCTCCCTCTCCCTCTGCTCCTCCCCCTGTTTAAGGTCTCTTTTCCTCTGTCAAATAAATAAAATCTTTAAAAAATAAAAATAATTTTAAAAAATGTCAAACAGACATGGGTGCTCCAAAGGCTTTCATCATGTTTTAAGTAATAAAAGGAACTGGCATAAACCCCATAGCATGAAAGTCCCCAAGGATTCCTATTTCTTTAAAAGTACAATACGTCTAAAGATGTCTCTCCTGCCTGAACTACAAACAGGTGTTTATCTGCCTGTTATAGTTCGTCAGCTCTGCACTTCTGAAGCCACTCACTGTTTCCTCTGATGACAGATATGCCTGTAGTCATCATTCAGAGGGTGTTATGGTTAAATACATATTTAGCAACAGGAAAATGCCAAAATCCTAGGACAACAGCAGGAACCAATAGACATGGCGTATCAAGAAATGAAGCTCTTGAAATAAATACTAGGATAATACTACTTTGATTTCAGGTATGACCTGAAGTCATCAACTCCCTTTGCCTTCTCCCAACCCACTGTCTCACTTTAGTTACACAGATTTTAATTCATAGGAAGATTTTTTGCTACTTGTTGAAAAATAAATGCACTCTAGGGATGCCTGGGTGGCTCAGCCAGTTAAGCTGCTGCCTTCAGCTCAGGTCATGATTCCAGGGTCCTGGGATCAAGCTCCTGCTCAGCAGAGTCTGCTTCTCCCCCTCCCACTGCTGCTTCCCTGCTCGTACTCTGTCAAATTAATACAATCTTAGAAAGAAAGAAAGAAAGAAAGAAAGAAAGAAAGAAAGAAAGAAAGAAAGAAAGAAAGAAAGAAAAAGGAAGGAAGGAACTCTGTCAAATTAATACAATCTTAAAAAGAAAGAAAAAAAAATAAAAAAAAATAAAAAATAAAATAAAAAAAAAAAGAAAGAAAGAAAGAGAAAGGAAGGAAGGAAGGAAGAAAGAAAAAAGAAAAGAAAAGAAAAAAGAAAAGAGAAGAAAAGAAAAGAAAAGAAAAGCCACACACAAATGTCCTCTTAAATTCTAGGAGCCCCTCTTCCAGCAGCGGTTTCTGTTACACACGCGTACGTGTCACTCAGCTGTGCCAACACGGAGGCAGTCCCACTCCAACACAAGTGCCTCCAACACGGAGCGGTCCCACTGCAATTCTCACACTGGCCTTGGCACCCACTATGGGCGCATATGGTCAGACCCTCCGTTCCTCCAGGTCGTATCTAGGAAACGTGGGTAAATACCTGCCCTTTCTTACCTGACACAGTGGTCCTGAGGTTCATGAAACAAAATGTAGTTGTCAACAGAAAAGGCAGTGTTCCTACCAGTGCTGCGGCAGGCCTGCGCTCCTAACATGCGTGTTAGTGCCTGAGTCTTCCAGCTCAGGCCGCTTCTTGGTTCATGCCTTACAGAGAGCTGGCCGTACTGTGTCCCCTGCTGTTGAAATGGGAATACATGAGGTCGTCAGTTAAAATAAGAACTACACTAGGAACAGTGCCTCTTATTATCAAAGGTAAAAATACTGAAGTAAAAATCTAAAAATCTTCAAAGACGAGGCAACTATCTCCATGCAGTGAGAGCATGACTTCCGCTCGTGCTGCCAAGAGGAAGGAAACAGAACTCGTCCTAATCGGAACCTCTTGGCCTTGGAACTTTATGACCTACTTCGTTTCAGTTTATTTACACTCCTGACTCCCTGAGCTCTCAGCGCTCTGGGTCCCTGGGACCCATCTCTTATACTTTCCCTTCATGTATTCCCCCAAGCAACACAAAAAACTTCTGATTAATGTCAGAAACTTCTTAATTTACTCAATGGTAGCTAAAAAGTAAAGTATTAACTGAAAGTTAATTAACTCAGAAAGTATTAACTGACCTTTTAACTCTTAAGCTACTTGTTTCCAACTGTAGTAAAACTTTTGGACTCCCCTTAAAGGAATGCCGTGAATCTCAAACCAGATTTCTCCTTTGTTCCTTTTTCTTTTGGGGGAGGGGGTGGTAGTAGTTATAAGCAGGTTGTATGATGGATAGAAAATGTCTTATATTCTCAAGAAGCATGTTCTCCAACACAATGGTTCTCAGTTACAGAACTTACTCATTTTTCTATTTTGAATTCTTAGAATGTCAATTCATAACCCACAGCTGATGTTCAACTGATGTCTGTTGAATTCAGTCACCTTGCTTTGGATCAGCTGGGCTGACAGGAAGGGTCTGCTAGCATCCTCAGTCCCCTGAGATCCATCCTTAGCTGTCCTCACTGAGAACACTCCTCAGACAGAGAAGCTTGGCCATGTCTGTGAATCCAACCCCTCCTTTATTTCTCCGGAATCCAAGACCCCCAGATGAAGAGTGCATTCTTGGATTGGGGGGCCACACTTTTTAATTATTATGTAATGTCTTCATACTGACGTCCTAAGATGCTTTAATATTATTTCTATTATTTCTACCCCCAGCTCTGGGGTTTCCAGTTTCTAAAAAAAGTGTTGTCACAATATACATTATTTCTTAATTCTGAGCAACTGACGAAAGATACAAAAGATACAAAATCCATCTTAACCAAGAAGTCCTTTCCATCAAGAGTTATAAAACCACCTGCTATGTTTTTGGAGATTACCTTTTGACATTAAAATTTTTTAAAAATACATTTTTTAAATTTGAAGAATTTTATACATTTCCAAAAAAAAAAAACAGTAACTTTCTCACCAATTCAATAACCACTTTACCAATTATTCTTTTATTTGTATCAGACACATCAACATTTTACAGAAAAAAAAGAACCCCTTAATGTTAAACTCCAATTAAGTACGTTTTCCTGATTCTTTTCGATGTAGACACCTAAATTTTTACAAAAACATAATCTGTACATAAAATGTTTTAACATTTTTAAATCTCATTTAACATTTTTCATACAATTTTACATATATCAACATCAGTTAATGACTATGTAATGGCCTACAATAGCAATACATCAAAATTTACTTATCCATGTCCCAAATCCTTGACTTTTTTTTTTTTTAATGTGTATGAACGGAATTGCTAGAAGTATCTTTGTACAAATAGCTTATTTTTCTTTTAAATATTTTCCTGGGCATATGCTGTTCAAAGTGACTTGATCTAGCCAAAAATAGACTGGTTACAGAGCTTTTGATCTAAATAGTTCTTTTAAAAATTACTAATCATGCTACTAGTATGAAGACTCATGAATTTTAAAATGTTTTGCTAATATAATAGCATAAACCAGGTCAAAGTTGTTTCAATTTGCATTTTTAGTACTAGGAAACCTGAATACCAATTCTAAGAATCATCTTTTATTTGTGTCATTTGTACTCTATCCTTTCATAAACTTACTTAGTAAAAAGTAGAAACTTTATGGTTTTGCATCTACTTTTTAAAAAATATGAAGCATTTTATCCATGTGTAATGTAAGTAGCTTTTTAAAAAATCCAATCTCTTGTCTTCTTCCTTAGTGCCATTTTTCATTAGTTGACCTCACCTACCCTGCTAGTGATATTTTTCAGTGCCATGAAGTATCTTTTGTACTACTGGGATGAGAATTGTAGTCTTTTTATTTTCACCTTTATAATCAACATTTTAACTCCTATGGAATGAATTGTCTTATCATTTGTAACGTGGGCCTAATTCTTTTTTTCACACTGACATCCAATTAGGCTTTCTACCAGTAGTTACTACCTAAGTATTTCCTTCCAACTGGTTTATTAAGTCTTAGTTAAACTTCCTACTTAGCATCAAAGTGTATTGAGAAAAGGTTACTTTAGGATTTAAAGGGCAAGACTCTCACTTCTTTCCCCTAAGTTAAAAAGATAAATCCATCTTTCCTTGCCTGTTTTCCTAATTTGCCACAATTCTATCGAATTATATAAAACAGAAGTTGGAATGTTCAGTGCAAGTGTAGTAAATCTCCATATTAATGTCATCTAGTGGCATTCCTTTGGCTATGATTTCAAACACGGTATCTAAATCTTCACAATAATTCTATAAAATATTATTTGTTTTATAGATGGTGAAATTATTTTGATAGGTTAGGCTATACCTAATAGAACCACTTTGCCATATTAATAAATGCATAAATATTAATACCAATTCATGACTTCTATTTTCAGGAAGCTGTAAAGTACCTAAGTCTTTCTTGCTTCATTTTTCTCACATATAGAAGAGCAACGAAAGACTATTCACAGCTTATTTGGGCCTAGTATCATCTGCATATTTTTATAACATGTTGCTCAGATTAAAAGATTCATTATTAAAAAGCATCACTTTGTTGAAATTTAGCCAAATTCTGCTTCCATGAGCTCCTTTGCTCTAACTTTATTTCTAATTAATCCTAAGCTTCACATCTCCCTGATCTGAGAATAGACTGAGAGGCCGGACCCTGTGGGCTCTGCTTCCCCCGCAGCGCTGCATGGACTTCTGTTATCGGGGCAGCCTGGATTCCAACCCTGGCTCTTCCCCATACCAGACCCGGGCCGAAGTATTAGTAACTGTCTTTCCCTCTTCGTTAAAAACGTATTCAATAGGATCAGCCTCACAGGGTGGTTAAGACACTGTCACTAGGAAGCACTAGGTGCCTAGCACATAGTAGACGCTCTGTTTCACAACACAGATTGGCTCTGGAGGGCTCCTTCCTATAGGAATTACCATTCTGAGGAATGGAAACAAGAGACTGAAGGGGGAGGCACTTCAGCTCTTCTGACAACTCCACAAAAAATGTTTCTGTTCTCTAGGTAACAGCTGAGAGGCTGAAGTGATCATGGAGGCGGTCACCTCACTAACTGTGAGTGGGGCACAAGGGAGGAGACATGGTGAATCCTCCTTCCATTCACTCCTATCCACCACATTCTGCTGCTAATTAAAGTGGCAGCACCACAAAGTGGTGTATCAGACCCTCACTAAGAAACCTCGGGAAACCTACAGACGGCTTTGAAAAACCACCGGCATCCCAAGTTATAAATGCCTCACTCCATCTCCTCTTAGGAATTTCAAAACAGCCAATCTGTGGTACCTTTTCCTGGAGCGATGTATATACATATTTTTTCTTTTGGCCCAAGTTAGTTGTTGGAAGTTCTTTTCTTTTAGCCCAGCACGGGGCTCTGCAGAAATTTTCTGAAGTAGTAGTAAACCAGAACTAACCTGATCTCGAGATTTGGGACAAACTTCCCAAGAATGACCTCTTCAATGATCAGACGGACTGCCCACCACTTTCTGTAATACAGAAGATTGTGGTGGCGGCACTGCCTTGCTGGTTACAAGGGCTAAGTAGGGGAACTGAACTGCACAATGTGTTGTAAACACTAGACCTTCACAAGTAAAGGATCATGCAAATTTATCTTTTAACATGTGGCACTTGCATGGAAGTTGCTATTGCTACTACCATGTCTGTACATTTATATTATATACAAAAGACCCACATAATTTGTGTTTAACTACTCAGAGGCAGGAGCAACTAAAATAATTACAAAAGTAACTAAAATATTCCTTCCATATTATTATAGACTAATAAAATCTGGAGGCCATTAGCAGATACATATTACATACCTTTAAGCACAGTTGCTAATATGGAACCCTCACTAATACACCCAATACTAAAATAAAACTAACTTTGTCCAATAATCAATCAGTTACTGATAGGATCACAACATCCAATAACTGAATGTCTCAAACAGAATTAAAACACATCTGCATATATCATCATATAAGCCACTCTAATTAATCATATATGAAAGAGTCCTTTAAGTGAAACTATTCTGATGCCAGGATGAAGGTCCAATGTAGCATTTCCAGTCTGCTCTTTTCTAGTTTTGAAGGTGCTTCTCTGGGCTTTCTAGGTTTTTACTTCCCTCGGAGGAGTCTACTTTGGCCATGATTATATTACTGGTTCCAGGAGCCTCTGGTTGCTTATCATCACCATCAAAGATAATATCTTCCGGATTTGGAGGCGGGGGGCAGAATTCTTCATTGGGAAACATCTCCTGGAAAAGTGTTTCAGCTTGCTTGACTGCATGCTCATTTCCCAGTGCGCAGTCAGGCCCAGAGCAGACGTAAACATTGGAAGGTAAGCCCTCATATGAGCTTCTGCTGATGCCCGAGGAGTCTCTCATATTGAAATAAAGAGCCCACAAGAGTCTTGGCTTTGTACATTCTTCCTGGTCTACTTCTGTTTCATTGTATGGGGTGAATAATTTCTTCACTACTGACTCTAAGTCTTCTCTTGCTGTTTTAGAAGATGAACAGGTCAGATGTACCAGATAGGTGTCTTTCATGCACGTCATGGTCGAAGAACATAATTCGGTGACACGAACAGCACATGTTCCTGATTCCACTGGAGGCACTACCAAAATGGAAATCTGCTGATCTGAATCTGCCTTTAGTATAGACTGATCTGTAATGAGCACTGCCCTGGAGATCTGCTTATACCGCACATTTGAGCATGTTTCCTCAGAAAGGTAACTGTCCTCCACAATAAAGTATTTAGCATTTATTCTTTGACCTAAGTGATCTATAATTGCTTTACATTTTCCAGAATCTTTGTCAACTACCAGGCATTGAACTTTGTGACGAAGACAATAGATCCCACCAAAAACTGCACACATCCTGCAGAAACACTGGGGAATTTCTCCTTGCCCATACAAGGGAAATAAAAAGGGGGTGTTGCCAAACCGTCCAAGACAGCGAAGGAAGTTTTTCGTTGCTTTAAGGCCATCTATTGTACTGCAAGATGATTCTGTCATTGCAATCGAATGCAGCACAAAATGTTGGAGGTTGGGAGTTAATTTTTTAGTTTGTAAGTACTCTGAAAACGAGCATTGCACAAAAGCTTGGTATTGATCAGGATGTTGTTCATAGTCTAAACAAAACGTAAGAAATTTCATCAGTATCCTCTTTTCAACCATAGTGAGTTCTTTGCTGTTAAAGACATCTGCTCTGGAACAAGGCACCTGTTCTACTTTTCCTTCACGGAACGCAAGAATCCTAGTGACGTTTTTAAATTCTGCATAACGACTAACATTTGATTTGATTAAGAGATCAATCAGCAATCCTTGAGAATACAGCAGCTTTGATACCAAATCAATATTAAACCTCCTGCTTTCTTTAACTATTTGAGAGTAAGTGATCTTCTTTCTCTTTGGTTGGTCAGTGCTGTCTTTCTCTACGGGTTTCTTTCCATCTTTATCTCCATCTGAAACTGCAGGTATACGGGTTTCATCTCCACAGTACTCTTCCTTTGCCAAGGTGTCCTCGACATCAGTTACTTCCAGTGAAACTTCTCCATCACTTTTTGGAGTGTCTTTGGCGGGCGTTTCATAGCTGGCAGCATGGAATGAGTGTGTTTCTTCAGACAAACATGCGGAATGCAGAGGGTTAGGGGTGGCGCTGGATGTTGCTGAGGAAGGACTTTTCTGCAGAGCCTCCATCTCTTCAACACCGTCATCCACATCCTCACTGGCATAACAAAACACTTCCGTGTGTTGGATGGTTTCGTCCTTCTTGCGAAGAGTGACAGCTTCTTCTGTTTCATGGATCAGGCCTTGCCATGAGGCAGTACTTTCTTCCGCAATGTCACTGTTTTGCTGATACTCCTTCAACCAGGACAGCAATCCCGAAAAGCTGAAACTTGCCCAGTTTCCTCCATAGTAGCTTCTGGAATCAAGATGCAGAACCCTCTGGCCACTTCTTGAACACGCAGCTGCAAGGATGGATTCAGGCAGACCCGTCCCTATTATGACCACATCAAACTCTGTGGGAAGCTGGTCAGCCATTGTAGGAGATAAAGCTTCGGTGACAACTGCTGACAAAGGAGATGCGTGGGAGTCTAGGCTGAGGGCTCCGCTGAGCTGCGCATATGCCGTAATCCAATCTCTCCTTGTGATAGTCTAGTTCATCCCAGAAGTACTGAGGTTGTAGGTCCTAGCCGTTTAACAGTTACCCTTTCTTAATATTGTTTTCCTTATAGGTCAGTAGCATAAAAATATGATAAAGTATATCTAATCACATCTGAGAACACTAAAACGGGTGTGTGGTTTTCATTCCTGCATTTCATCTTAGCAGTAAATGTCAAAATGCATCACACATGCATTTGTGACTGGAACTCTTCTCTGAAAGAAGAAAATTCAAGAAAGAATACATCTGTAAACAATATGAAGAGAAAAGTAATTTCATGCAACAGCAATTACAATGACTCCACTGGAGTCCGACTTGTTATCAGGACATAAGCCTCTAGGAAAGCAAATCATTAAATGGTTTCTTACATATTTTCTAAGTTCTCAAAAATGAACAGTAGAGATTTATCCCCCCAAAACACACAGTAATGAGGAAGTAACATCATAATGTCCTATAAAAACAATTTTCATAATACAGTTCTGTACCTTTTGCTTTTAATAAAATTAATATTTGAATAGAACTATACAGAACTGTGAGCTTAGATTGTAAGAAATGTGTGGTTCCACTGTGTTTATGGAAACAGACTATACACTATGTGCACACTGTCATGATGAGGAATATTTCTGTGGCCAATTAAGCCTGTGGGTCATTTTAGAACAGCTGAATGAAAGACATTTCCATGCAACAAGCACCCTTAGGGTCCCGTGGTAGCATTGTGAGACTGTTTCAACTGAATCAACTGGCTAATTCAGATTATTGCAAAAGGCTTATTTCAGTAAAACAACTAGCATTTTGAGATATTTAGGTGCAAAAAAGGTTTACTGTAGGGAACATGCATTTAAAAAAATATTTATATGAATGTACACATGTGCATGTGTTTTTTGGGGTGTAAGTTAAAAGGAAAATTCCCACCTTTGTAAGTTAAAATATCTTAACATAAATCATACCTACTTCTAAAATCCAAGTGAACATAGGGTGACTTGCATTTTGCCAGACTCCGGCTCTGACCCTGAATCTCTGTATCACAAGATGAAGGCCCCGTCCAAACATCCCCTAAGATTAACATGTTGTTTGCCGTTTTTGTAGGGGTAGGAGGCAGCAGTGCACAAAGGCTCTCCCATTACCTTCTGGCACAATACTGATTATATGCCACACACAGAACATTTCTGCGGCACTAGGTGTGGCTCGAGTTGCACCAACCTAGGGGTGAAAGGCATACTCACCTGAAGTCTTTAGGCTAATGCACTGTACGCACCACGTGAAGGGGGCCTTTCTATCAGCTGTAATGGTGCAGTTAGAGGAAGAGTTTTGGAGCCCTAATTTTCCCTATCATTATGCTTGCTGAACTCAACATCAGTACTAACTGGGCTGCCTAGGCTAAGATGACGAGTTAGCTGGGACCTCTGTAAAATAAGCCATTCAACTGAAAGTCGGATTAAACTGACTAGTTCACGGAACAAACCGTCCGGTCAGTTTAGTGGAACGGCCATCTCAACGGTCCTCTCTGTCAAAGCCTCTACCTCAAGAATATCGGCGATTCTACACTTGTTTTCAGCATTTCCCTGAAAAACCAGGAATCGTGCTCTGGTGGGGCAGTTGCAATGCCTGCTCATAGGTGTGTGTGTGTCTGTGTTACTTATCCTGCCTTCTTCTAGCAGGGTGTGAGGAGGCAGACAGACCCCGGGAAGGTACGGGAAGAAAAGTAACCACACTGTGTGCTTATTCTTGGCTCAGGAGATAGAGCAGAGGATACAAGGCATAAGGGCTAAAACCAGGCACCCTCTAACCCACAGATATCAAGACTCCTCGAATAACCAAGCACGTAGGACAGAACAACCTTAAGGAACATGCAGTTCACTCCCCCATATGAGAGATAACAAAACTGATTGCAGGAGAGATTAAGCGAATGGCAAAGTCCACACAAGAGGTTAGCCAGGCCATGGAGCGGAGCCCACTTTTGTGTCATCAGGCCGTTGGGCTTTCCACCTGATAGGGCAGCCTCTCCAGGAACCTCTAGAACAAGCAGCCACTTCTGGCACTTTTAAATTTCCTCCCCCTTCAACACGCCATAGTTAGCTCTTGTTCAGGGATGACCACCGGCGAAGCACCCTCCCTTTCTTTGCCTTAACCCTTATCTAGAAGCACAAACCTTGGAATTTACTTCAGGCAAAGAAATTCTTTTTTCTTGGCTAAGAACTTTTTCAGTTCCATCACAACCCCACTACTGACTTGACTCCCAGGGCTTAAATAAAGTCTTTGACTCTGATCCCAGAGTTTCCACCTCTAATTTAAAAATAAGGATAAAGTCATGGTTGAAAGCAGTAACTACATGCCCAGAGAAACAGAGCAATCATCAGGCGAAACACCGTGTGCCGTGAATGTTTCTAGCAGTCTTAGAAACTCCCTCCTGACTAGTATGGCACCTGAGCAGGGGGGATGAAGAAGAAAAAGCAACAGAAGGAGACGCAGCAGCAGAATGAGGTCACACGGGCAAGAGATGAGGAAGAGGGTGAAGTGCTGGTACTAATAAAGAACTCAACACACCCTTGATTTTAAACCCCCAGGCCCAGAGTCCAAATAGAACTGCCCAGCATAGAAAAAGCACTTCTTGGAAATAAGAACTTTAATGTCTGTGGTCAAACACCTGTTGCCCAGCCCAGGAAGCATTCCTGATGACACTTTAGGGTTAAGCTTCAATCACCCTCCTTAACTGAAAGCTTAGCCCTGCCTAAAAAATCGCCTGACACGTATTTTAAATTAATATAAAGAGTATAAGCACACAGCCACCTGTATCACCAGCTGCATACACTTACCGGCCCCTCCCAAGTTTCAAATCTTTGTATAAATAAAATTCTCAGGCTGCTTATCGAGGAGAGTGGGGGGAGTAGTATTAGAATATTAGAAAAACTCAAATAAGTGAAATCATGATTGCTATGACAATTTTTGTTTCCTTCAAAATACCAAAAAGTGAATTATAACAAATATAATGTTTGGGTTTGCCACAACATAGGAGGTTGGTAAATAACACAATTTCTGATAATGCTACAAAGATTTCGTTCTCAAAAACCTGCCAAGATAAGAGCAGCAATAAATTAACAATATATTTCACCTTTTTTTTTTTTTTTTCAAGGACCTTTAAGACCTGTGAAATACACATTCCTATTTCACATCCCGTGCAAATGAAATTCCTGGAGCACACACAATAATCCCCAAGCTTCGAAAATCACATCTTCCATGATACATGCTTCAAAATGAGCATCTTTCAAAATGTCAAGTCTCAATGAGACACGAATCTTCCACAGGATTGGGAGTATTGCTGAAATAAATCTTCGATTAACAATCAAGTTCTACTTTAATGAAATCTCTCAGCTGCACCGCTAACTCTTTGTCCATCTAGGGTGGGATTCTGCGCCAGCTGTAACCTCACCTTAGATTTTGGGGCGCTGGAACCCCTAAGGAGAAAAATACAGTAAAAATAGCTTAGAAGGCCACATGCCCATTTGCATTCTGAGAACCTGAATGAAGCTCTTTCCCTTCTAGGAAGCACTCAAAGGTTTACAACTGCTAATGAGCAAAATTAAAGAAAAAAAAAGTACACACTGCCACTCTGCCACAAACAGTATTGAATTCAGTCTCTTCTCATCCCCTCTCCAGCTTTCCTGAGTTAGTTACTTTTTCTTGAATCTGCTGACTCTACAGCCCTTCGTTTCCTTCCTCAAAGTGTAAAGCCGCGGTTTCGTGCCCTGTTGAATTGTACTGGGGTGAAAACAGACATGAAAGGAACTGGACAGCGGGCGGAGGGGGTCGGGGAGGGGCTGGGGTTTAGGGCCGGCTGCGGGGACAGGAGCGATCGCAGGGACAGAGCCGAGGCCGCTGTGGAGCGAGAGGAGGTGAAGCAGAGGAAGGAAGGCCATGCAGCTTGGGGTGGACGAGAGGCGGCGAGGCCGGTGCGGGCGCTGAGCGGCAGGGCGGGTGGGAGAAGGGGACGCGCGGGGAGGCGCCGAGGGTGGGCTGGGTGGCCAGGGGGACGCACAGAGACGGCGGCAGTGCGGGAACGGAAGTTCGCCGAGGGGAGAAGGCTTTCTCCTCCCAGCCCGACTCACCGAAGAGGCTGCTGCTAAACCCGTCCCACACGCAGCCCACGGTGTCCCAGACCCAGCCGTTCCTCAGGCAGGACACGAAGGTAAAGGTGACCCCGAAGAGGGAAACCAGCAAGTCGCTGAGGCTGATGTTGACCAGCAAGAGGTGGGTGGGAGCGCGGAGCCGCGGGAACTTGTAGTAGAGGACGAGCACCAGCAGGTTGTTGCCGACGCCCAGCAGCCCGATGCAGCCGAGCAGCAGCGCCAGGCGCTCATAGGTGCCCGGGCTGAAGAGAGGCGCGGGGCTGAGCGTCCCCGCCGCTCCCGGTCCCTCGGCGCCCGCGGCCCCGCCGCCCTCCCAGTGGCCCTGGCCGCCGCTACGGTTCCCCGAGTACATGGCCCGGCGCCGGCGCGCTGGACAGACGAGGCGCTCAGCCTCCCGCGCGGCCCGTGGCGCGCTCCGCACTGGGTGGGGCTCCAGCTCCGCCGCCCGCTCGGGCCATTGTGCGCGCCGGGACCGCCCTCCCCTACCCCTTCCGCCCGGCGCGCCCCCGTAGCCCTGCCCCGTCCCGCGCGCCGCGTTCCCGACACGCCTCTGTAGCTCCGCCCCCTACCTCCGCTCGTCGCGTTCCCGCCGCGTCCCCTCGTAGCCCCGCCCCCTCCCCTGGGCGGGCTCCTGTGGCCCCGCCCCTCGCCCCCGCGCGTCGCGTTCCCGCCGTTCCCCGCGCCCCAGCCTCCCCCATTAGTCCCTCCCCCTTCCCCTTCGGCTTTACCACCGCTCCCCTCTGGCTCGGGCTCTGCCGGGACCTCTGGTCCGAGAGTCTCCAGGCTCCCGCACTTCTGCCCCGGCGTGTGCGCGCTCGCGTGCACGCGCGTCGGGCCAGAGGGGAGAAGTCAGCGGCCGCGGCTCCCCACACCCCGCGTCGGTGCACCCCGCGTGGAAGCGTCACGGCCTCGCTCCCGTTCACGCACTCACTCGTGCACTCACTCACTCGCAAGCGTTTGCGCGCCCCTGCGTCTAGCTCGTGCTGACAGGAAGGTGTGCGAGGGCCTTCCGCGCCGGGTCTCTCACCTGCCCGGGAAGCCGCAACGACCCGCCGCCCGCGCACCGCGCCCCTCTCCTCTCACGCCGGAAACGGGGGCCCCAGGCTGGACCCAGGCCCGCCGGCGTCGTCCCTCCCGTGCGGCTCCAGAGTAGCGGCGGTCAGTTCTGTGACTGGGGCCGGCCGAAGCCCCTCACCGGCGGCGACAGTCCGGGCTGTGCCCTCGGGGCTGCAACCTAAATGCAGCAGGTGTGGAGCGGCGGCTGCTCTACTTAGCCCAGCACACGTTCTCCGCTTGGCCTCCCCCCGTAGCGGCGAAAATAGACAACAATTCAAATATAGGCTGTGACCGTGATCACGGCCCGCGAGGGCCGCGCCGCTGTCCCTGCAGAGCCCCTGACGAGGTCCCAAAGGAGGCACACGTCGGGGCCAGACCCGAGGAGGCTCTGGGAACTGGTGACTAACACGGTGTGGAAGGGCAAAGGAGTTGTCCTCTAGTTGTCCCTTTCACCTCGGTTCAAAAGCCCGGCGGAGACTGACTAGCTTCTCTGAACCCCCGTCCTAAATTCCCTGGACATGTAGCATCAAAGAGGGCGGGTGAGGGGCGCCTGGGTGACTCAGTGGGTTAAGCCTCTGCCTTCAGCTCTAGGTCATGATCTCAGGGTTCTGGGATCGAGCCCCGCATCGGGCTCTCTGCTCGGCAGGAAGCCTGCTTCCTCCTCTGTCTCTCTGCCTGCCTCTGCCTACTGTGATCTCTGTCTGTCAAATAAATAAATAAAGTCTTAAAAAATTAAAAAAAAAAAAAAAAGAGGGCGGGTGATTTCTCCGCCCCGTGCACTGAGCGATATGTTCTGCCCTCAAAACCTTGATTTGTCTTTAAAGATCCCAATCCGGATTTGTCATCTGTGAGACTACTTAACCCATCCACACCTTTAAAAAAATTGTCTAATTTTATAGATATAGATAGATAGATATAGATATAGATATACAGAACCATTTAACAAGTTCTGTATATTTAACGTTCCCTGTGTTTTCATCACACTTCCTTCCCAGTCTACAGTAAGTTCTCAGTAAATATTCATTGAATGAATAAAGAAGGACTCACTGTATGTTCTTCATTCATTCATTCAATCATTCTTTCTTTCATTGGTGCTGACTCCCTGCCCTCCCAAAGCTTATATTCTGGTTGTGCTGGGACAGCAGACAATAATCAAGTACATGTGCTGTGTGTCAAGTGCAGATATGTGCCATAAAGAAAAACAAGGCAAAGAAAGGGTATGGGGGAGAGAAGAAAAAGGTTATTTTGTATAGGTGGTTATGGATGGCTGTGCTGAGTTCTGCAGGCACAGGGAACATGTACTGAGTTGGGAGTGTGCTTAGCTCCTTAGAGAAAAAAAAACAAAACAAACAAACAAACAAAAAAAAAAAACAAGGAAACCAACATGGTTGGTGGAGCAAAAGGGGAATTAAGAAATGAAGGCAGAAAGGTGGGTGAGCTGTGAATGGGCAGACCATGCAAGGCCATGGCCATTTTAATAAAAGGACTTTGGCTTTTACTCTCTCAGGGTCAAGTCCAGGCCAACATGTATGGGAGAGGAATAACAGCAGGGAAGGAAAAAGAGGAGGAGGAGGCTCCTGGCAAATGTGTAAGAATCCCGATAGAGTCATTTTTGCAATATTATTAATGGTTAAGGATGTTCATTATACTTGAGAGAAACAGGCACTGTTGCCACAAATATGATTTAAATTGTCAACAATGATAGGCCATTTGTTGGGGAAAGGAATGTCTTTCCAAAAAATGGTGCTTGGAAACCTGGATGTCCTCCTGCAAAAAATGAAGTTGGACCTTTCTCTTAACACGGTATAGAAAAATTAACTCAGGATCAAACAGCTAAGCTTAAGCACTCAAACTATAGAACTCTTAGAAGAAAGCATAGGAAAAAAGTCTTCATTGCATTGGATTTGGCAAATAATTTCTGGGGTATGGCACCAAAGGCACAGGTAACAAAAGAAAAACATGGATATCTTAAACTCCAACAAAATTTAAATTGTGCATCAAAGGATGCTATCAAGAGAGTGAAGTTACAACTCATAAATATTTGCAAATCATAGATCTGTAAAGGATTAATATCCAGAATATAAAAAGAACTCCTACAACTCAGCAGTAATAACAAAAAAATCTCCAAGGACCCAATTCAAAAATGGGCAAAGGACCTAAATAGACATTTCTCCCAAGATATACGAATGGCCTATAAGCACATGAAAAGGTACTCGACCTCATTAGTCATTAGGGACATGCAAATCAAGGCTGCAATGAAATATCACTTCACACCCACTAGGATGGCTATTTTCAAAAACTAAACTCTAAAAAAATGGAAAATAATAAGTGTTGACAAGGGTGTAGAGAAATAATCCTGATGTACTGCTGCTGAGAATGCAAGATGGTGCAGTCACCATGGAAACAGTGTGGCAGCTCCTCGAAACGTTAAACAAAATGTTAAACGAGTTACCATATGATCATATGATCATATCATAGAATCACCACATGATGACTATGTAATAATTATAATTAAGTATTATTATTAGATACATATGTAATAATATATGACACATAGGTAATATATGTCACCAAAAGAATTGAAAGCAGGGATTTGAATAGATATTTGTACACCAGTGTTTATAGCAGCCAAAAGGTGGAAATAACCCAAATGTCCATCATCAGATAAATGGATAAACAAAACGTGGCATACAATGGAATATTACTCAGTCATAGAAAGGAATGAAATTCTAGTACGTTATAACATGCATAAACCTTGAAAACATTATGTTAAGTGAAATAAGCCAGACACAAAAGGACAAATATCATGTGATCCCACTTATAGGAGGTACTTAGCATGGGCAAATTTATGAAGACAGAAAGAATTGTGGCTACCAGGAGCTGAGGTGGGAGGAACTGCGAGTTAGTGATTAGGATCACAGAGCTTTGGTTTGAGATGATGCAAAAGTTCTGGAAATGGACAGTGGTGATGGTTCATAACATTGGGAATGTACTTAATGTACTTAATGAACATTAATGTACTTATGTACTGAATGTACTTAATGCCACAAAATTGTACACTTTGATGCTACATATATTTTACCACAATAAAAAAGTATGTGCAAATTGTGCCTGCATCTAACAAAGTAGGAAAATAAAACAGATGTAACCAATTTATTGAACAAGATACTCAACACGCGTAAGCAGAAAGTGCCCCGACCTCTCTCCCATTACTCATTTCAAATGTCTTCTCTGCTCCTGTTCTTTAACTGTCTTTGGCTGGCATTTTATCAGGTCCCAAAGCCTTTCTGGTCACTTTCAATTAATATAAAGTCCTGAATATTGTAATACTGAAATGTTAAAACTCATGGAAAACTCACTTGTCAACCCTCCAAAACAGAGCCTGCTTCAGGCCTGGAGAACTTCAGGTGGTAGGTATGTAGGGGACAATAAATTTAGCTTCTCCCATTCCCTAAGTCTACTACCTTAGGTGCTGCTCTGGGTCCCTCTGGGATTTCAAGCAAAAATCTTCCCTGATTGGTAATGTTGTCACCTGATGTTGGCACCCTCTGATTGTAGCAGATTTTAAGCGCTGTCATTTTCTCTTCTAGGGTGATTCGTGGGTTCTTTTGAGGACCTGAGATCATGGAGATCTGTCTCTCACAAGTCCCTTGACAGGAGCAATGCCTTTGTCAGCTGGCTGCTTGCATCCCCCTCTGGGACCCTGGTTAGGGCCCCCAGACCCTGCAGGCAGCCTTCTCCAGTAGGGGGCCCTGATTGTTTGGCATCTGGCCTTCTGGAAACGTATGCATCCTTGTCCCAGCAAATTCTGAATGTGGACTGCAGTGGAGAACAGGCCAGCCCCAGTCTCTCCCCTCTGGTGCCCACTGGGTGGAAGGAAGTGGAGAAAAGTCAGGGCCCCTTGACTACTCCCAAAATTCCAAGGAAGTGCTCATGAGTGCTCTCCTCAGTCTCCTAAGAAATTGCCTTCTTTTTAGTAGTTTGAATTACTACCTGCAGAACTGGTTTTTCCAATGTCTCTGTACCCCCCCCCCCCCCGCATCAACTATGCAGCCCTGTCCTTTAGATTGGGGGAGTTCTTCAACTGAATTGTGGGGCCCCACCCAAGGCATCAGGGGATCCCTTTTAATATCCTCCTACAGCAGAGCATTAAATCATCCCTCTCCCCGTATTCCAAGCAAGTCCTTTATACTGTACAAGGGGGGGAAAGTGAGGGGGAATGGAGATGGGTTTTATCTGCCATTCTTGCATGGGATCCCTGATAACCCCCAGCCTTCTGCATCAGGCACATGTCACCTGACAGGGAACTTCCAGACCCCTATTCAATGGAGTAAACTTCCAAGGACTGGGATGCTGGCTCTCTCACCTCGGTCCCTGGTGGGAAACCCTTACTGAAAAGTCTTGCCAAATATATCTGTACCTTTTCCTGCCTTATGAAACATCTTTGGGATGCCTAGGTGGCTCCATTGATTCAGCATCTGCGTTTGGCTCAGGTCATGATCCCAGAGTCCTGGGATCGAATTCCCCATGGGGCTTTTTGGTCCCAGGATCCTGCTTCTCCCTCTGCCCCTCCCCCCTCTGCCCCTCCCCGCACTCATGCTTGTGTGCTCTCTCTCTCTGACAAATAAATAAAAGCTTTAAGAAATAAAGAATTTTAAATAAAGATTTAGTGAATGCAACTGAATTAAACAAAAAGAGAGAGAGAATCTGGCATGTCCAGTTCTGAACATCAATTCTCCTAGTGCATATAGCCCCTCAGATGTAGGACTCAGCTTAATCTATAAGCTGTGTACGTGTCCGCACTCCTCTTCCCCAAAATGCATACATTTGCTTAAAAATGAAACCTCATTTACAACCTTGCTCTTAAAAGCAGAGTGTGAGTCACCAAGGAGTTAGGACAGAGTGGACACTCAATTTCTTAAAAGAACTGGTTAGTGAAGTTATGATTTGTATATAATCAAGATAAATCAGAATTAATCAAAGAAGGGTTGCCTGGGTGGCTCAGTCTGTTAAGCATCTGCCTTTGGCTCAGGCTGGGATCCAGTCCCAGGTCAGGCTCCTTGCTCAGCAGGGAACCTGCCTCTCCTCCTGCCTCTGTCTGCCGCGCCCCTCCTCATGCTCTCTCTCTTTCTCTGACAAATAAAATCTTAAAAAAAAAAAAGAATTAATCAATGAAGATATCACTCCTCTGGGGTGAAATAAGCATTCTCAGCTGATGCATGTGGCAGGGCACAAGGGATATAACACCAGCTGACCAGCTAAGAATCTGGACCATGCTTACTCAGACATTTTCAGGGTAAAAGACACAAAAACAGGTGAAGACATAGATCAATTGATCAATAGATATAGATATAGATAGATAGATAGATATCCACACCAATACCATTGTAATGAAATTTTTATATGTTTTAGTGAAATTTGGGGACAAAAAGAACCTTTATAAGCTTCCTGATTGTGTGTGTGTGTGTGTGTGTGTGTGTATGTGTGTGTGTGTGGTTGGGGTGGGGGGGATTAAAAACAAGTCATGTACAAAGGATCAGGGGTAGAATAGTTTATGATTAGCAGCAGAAATTGATTCAAAAAGACTTTATAACAACGTGAGAAGAAAAAAGACAATGGAAGAATATCTTCATGATATTCAACGAAAGTGATTTCCCACCTAGAACTATAAACCCAACCAAATAGCACTCAAATGCAAGAAAAGATTAAAAATATCTTCAAACATGCAGGGTATGTCAAAAATTTATCTTCCAGACACTCTTTCTGCATGTAAGCCACCAAAATGAGGGAATCACCCATGGGAAAGAAAGGCACAGGATATAAAAGCGAGGATAAGGAATTCCCAAAATGATGGCAAAGGAGGTAGTGCTGTGACAGGGGTGTCCTGCTGCACAGATGGCATCTTTCCAGGCTGCAGGAATGTGACCCAAGAGACAGGAGTGCTATCAAGTTGCCTTCCTTTGTATCATCTTTTTATACCAGCTCAGGGAAACCATTTCACCTATTTTTTAATAGTTTTTTTAAAATTTTTATTTATTTTTTGTAATCTGTATGTCGGATATGGGGCTCAAACTCATGACCCAGAGATCAAGAGTCACATGCTCTTCCAACGGAGCCAGGAAGATGCCCCATTAGAACAGTTTTAGAATTATAGAAAAACAGAATATAGTGCAGGCAGTTCTCATATAATACCTTCTCACCCAGTTTCTCTTCTTATTAACATCTTACAGGAGTTTGGCTTATTTGTTACAACTCATGAACCAATATTGATACTTTGCTATTAGTTTAAAGCCTATAGTTAATCAGACTGCTTTATTCTCTACCTTATGTCTTTTTCTGTTCCAGCATCTCAACCAGGATACCACATTACATCAAGTCATTCAATCTCCTTAGGCTTCTCTTGGCTGTGATAGTTTCTCAAACATTCCGCATTTCTCATGGCTTTGATAGTTTGAGAAGTACTGGTCAGTGGGTTGTTGTTTTCTTTTTTAGTTTTTATTATTGAAGTATATTTGACATACAGTGTTATATTAGCTACAGGTGTACATCATGATGACTGCACAATTCTATACATCATTCAGTGCTCACCATAAATGTAGGACATCTGTCACCATCCTACATCACTGCAATACCATTGACTATATTCCCTCTGCCGTATTCAACTAATGACATCTTGAAGAACTTTCTTCTCAATCAAAAACTACTCCTTGCCCATCTCTGCCTCAATTATTTTAATTGAACGTCAATGGATAAAGGAAGAAGAAAAGTTTTTACTTCCTCCGACCTCTAAAAATATCTTTTTCAGGAACATAAATGACAAATGCTGAAGGACACTTTCATCTTTAGAAGTGTTTTTAGAATGAATGTCAAGCTCACTCTCCACAGCATCTTGAGGAAGGCAAATGGTTTGAGGTGGGAGGAGGTAGAGGGGAGAGAAAATAATGCCCAATTTCCTTCCCTAGGGAAGGAAATCCATTCTACTTCCCTCTCAGGGGGTGCCCCCCCCAACACCCATTCACTCAGTCACACACACATACACACTCATACACATACTCACACAGTTTGTGAGGAAAGAAAGCTGAGTGCCCTCCTTATAAAGGAAGTGGAGGTTACAGAGATATTATGATGCAATGAGGACCATATGAAAGACACTGGTAACATTATGAGGTCAGGATTTTTACTGAAATGCTTCTCTATATGAAGTGCATTAGACGAAGCCAGGCTAAGGTCCCAGTGGCGACTCTGACTCCTACCCACAATATGAGATTTTAAGATCAAAGGGATGCGACTCAGGACAAAACTTGAGGCAGGGAGGCAGTGTGACAACTGGAAGTTGTTTCAAGTTGACAAATTTGTGCTCTTTCTTTCTGCACAGAAATAAGAGATTCCCTATGTCACTATGGATACTAAGGAGCAAAAGCATTTAAACAATGAACTTCAGATTAGTAATTTTAGGACAGCCTTGAAGGGGTTTAAAAACTTGGTTGAGACAGCAGCAGCCCAGAAAAGAGATGAAAGAGGAGGACTGCTTATCCAGAAAGAAGGTAAGGTCAGTGATTATGAGCAGTAGAGTCAGGTGTGTTGATGAGAACCGTGAAATGTTTCAAGCCATCAAAGAGAAGCACCATAGCTTAAGAGCCAAGACGTCAAATGACTCGCTAAAGGCCTAAGTGGTCCTGGGGGAAGCTTCCTTCACTTCTCTGAAACTTAGTTGTCTCAAATGTAAAATTAAGAGATTGGATGAAGTGATCTCGAAGGGCTCTTCCATGGGATCTACACCCGATGGCTTGCTGGTTGACCTGAGACTCTCAGGAGTACACAGTGACCATTAGCAAGCCATGGAAACCACCCTGCTCTCTCTTTACTTAAGGGTATGGTGAGACCATAAAGAGTTTCATAAGCAGAGCAAAGTGTTTTTTCTGCAACTTTGCTTCACTGTCTCGGCCTCTCCCCATATCTCTCGGCTGAAATGATTCAAGCATGCCAAGGTAAGTGGAATGAGGTAGGCAGTAGTCTGCCAAGAATATTAACAGCAGAAAAAATGACACAGAATGGTGGGTCAGCGCTCAAGGGGACAGCTTCAGGGCATTGTGGATGGCACTGAGGACAGCAGTGACAGGTAAGGCTTACCAGCACAGTAAAACACTAACAGAACAAAGCCTGCTGTTACAAGGAAAAGAGCAGAGCCCCTATAACCGTGATGGGGTTCGCATAGCCAGTTTCTGACTGTCCCAGGCTGTACAGCCACAAAAGAATTGAATTGTTGACTTTGGATGATCAAACACAAGCTGGTATTATTTGAATAGTGGTCAAGAATTTATAAAGCACCTTTGAAAAAGAGAACTTATAAATCACCTTAATAAATATAAATTAATTGATTCTCTTGACAATTCTAATAGGCAAATATTACTATTATTGCTATCAACCCCCAATCCTATTTGTTAAAGGATGGCAGGTACAGGAAAATCATCTGCCTGAGTCACTCAAGCTCTATGTTTTAGAGCTAAGCCTCAGAGCTTCAAGATGGACTTTTTAGATGAGTGTGAACTTGGCTGGGCTTTCTAAACCATTACACAGAACTTTTATTTTTCCCCAGTCAGCCTGTTTACCCGTCTCTGTAATTGATTTCCCAAACCTTTACCACTTCTGTTGACTCCTCTCTGGATCTCAGCTCCTTTCAGCTATGGTTCCAGCATCATAAGGAAAAACAAGACCAAAAGACAAGAATTCCCTCAACCTCTCTTTCCTCCACTTCTGAATTTCCCCAAAGCAACACCTGTCATTTTGTCCATCTGTCCTCATGTCCAAGGCTATCACTTTGCTGCAATAACTTCAAAAACTCCTTTACACTGGCTTTGTTCTCTCAAACTAAAAATATTCCCAAACATCCTGACTTTGACTTTCTCTTCCCTATAAGGTATCACTGTATGCCTTTCTTTGCTTCTCCACTAAATTTCCCCACAGCATCACCACTTAATTTTCAATCTATTCAAGTCTGACTTCTCTCATCACTTTGCTGAAAATGCTCCTACTGAGATATCCCAGCACCTAATATGACTGCCAAATTCAATTGTTTTCATTTTCCAGCATACCTGGACCTTTCACTGCATTAGCTCACGCCTCTGCTTCCAGAAACTATCTCCCTCTGTGTCTCTCATCACACCTCTCTCTTATTTTTTTCTTTCTCATTCTTTCTTTGTCTCTCTCTCTCTCTCTTTTTTGAAGTCTTCCTGTGTTCTCTCTCAGTCTTAAAGCACTGATGCCACCCACCTAGTCTCCTAAACTAGATATCTTGATATAACCTTTGACTATCTCATGGAATCTTACTCTTGGGTTATTACAACAGGGGTTCAATATAATCATCTTCTTGCCAAGAGTTATTCCTTAATTAAAAAAAAAAAATGCCACATCCCTGGCTTATTAACTCTGCTCTAAAGTCCATATATGTGAACTTGGCATTCGGGGCTATTCCCAGCCATGCCTCAATCTACCTTTATCGTATCAGCTCCTGGAACTTTCCCTCTATAAACTTTCCATCCTAAAATGAACTTTTCAGCATTCCCAAGCACCTCATACTCGTAATGACTCTGATTTTGTATGTATCATTCCTTCAGTGTAGAATGTCTTTCCTCCTTTTTGTTGTCCCCATAAATCTTGCTCATTTTTTAAGACCAAATCAAATCTCACCTTTCTGTAAAACCTTTCCCCAAACAAAGCCACCCTTAGCATGGTTAATGCACTTTCTTGCCATCTCGAGGATTTCCCTTGACCTGCAGAAATTGATGTGTGTTCCTGCCCCTTCTCTCCACAGCACTTGCCCTGTGAGTGCTCGGAAGGCTTTGTAACCCTAGGACTAGCCCAGTCTTGTGTCCAGGAAGTGCTCCCTAAATGTGTGCTAAGCAGGGGTGCCTGGGTGGCTCAGTCGTTTAAGCAGCCGACTCTTGATCTCAGGTCAGGTCTTGATCTCAGGGTCTTGAATTCAACCTGGGCATGGAGCCTATTTAAAAAAAAAATGTGTGCTAAGTAAACAAGGTAATCTTGCTTTCACTTTAAGCTTGCAGTCACAAAGCCACATTGAAAAACTTCCCTCCTCTGTAGTACATATGTGTATATATGTGTTGGTATATGTATACATGTGTTGATACAGAACAAATATATTTCAATAGATATATAGTAATATATATTTTATAGAATATTATACTATAATATACTATAGCCTAATGTATAGTAGGTATATTATATGTCTATTACATATAATATAGATTCAATAAGAACTAATTACTGTTAGATTTCCTAATCTGACAGAGGGACTGATCTGAAAGACTGTGAAGGAGAAATATAATCTTAACTTTTCAGACTGTTAAGGCTGGCATACCTTCATATTCGTTGTTAATACTGGAAAATAAGATCTGCTTCTCACTATAGGCAGGAAGCTAAGAATCAGAATGTTTGATGTCAAGGAATTCATCTGCGCTCTTTAATCTTCTTGTCAATGACCTGATAGAATTAAAATCACCCTAGGAAAGAAAAGTTTCATCATCCTCCTCTAGCCACATCTACAATGAGATACATTTACATGGAGACACATTACACTCACCATGGTGTGAATTTAAAGAGGCTAATCTATTTAGATAGCTCATAAGAATTTTAAATGTCATATGACCCAGAGGGAATGCTTTATTTTCCCCAGGAATCATGGTCCCTCCTCAATTGCCCCTGCTTTGGTAAATAGCACCAGAATCTGCTGAGTTTGAAAACCTGAGACCTAAGCGTGAATCTAGAACAGGATTTCTCAAGTTTGGCACTACTAACATCTTTGTTCTGTGTATATGAATGTGGGCTGGGGGAGGGGATATCCTGTGCATTGAAGGATGGTTAGGCATATCTCTGATCTCTACTAAGTGCTGTAGCATTCCCATCCCTAATTCTAACAAGCAAAATCATCTGTAGACGATGTTGCCAATGTCCCTGTAGGAGACAGAGGGGAAACCTCCCCTGGATGAGAACCACTGGTCTGGAATCCTGCCTGTCCCTCACTCCTCACTCCTGCCCCCCAACAACTTCCAACTGCATCTCGCCATCTCCAGTCCTACCTCTCAGTGCCTATATCACTTATCATCCAATGAAGGACATTTCCAGGAAAGAAAGGGATTTTTTTTTTTTTAAGATTTTATTTATTTGTCAGAGAGAGAGAGCGCGCGCACGAGCGGGCAGAGAGGCAGGCAGAGACGGAGAAAGAGGCAGGCTTCCCGCCGAGCAAGGAGCCCGATGTGGGACTCAATCCCAGGTCCCTGGGATCATGACCTGAGCAGAAGGCAGCGGCTTAACCGACTGAGCCCCTGAGGCGTCCCAAGAAAGGGGTTTTCATTAATAACTAAGTTGAGAAAATCAGTTGCATCATTCTGGCCACGCCTCCACTATCTGTAACCTGGACTAATGCACTAGCCTCTCTCTGGGCTCATAGCTGTCGCTCTTACCTCTCCCAGCAGCCACTATGCTTTGAGAAAAGCAAACGTTAGCAGCATGCGGAGCATACAATACAAACTGCTGACTCCAGCCTGACCCTCCTTCTTGATAATCTCACGTGACAGTGTCCTCACTATACTCCCTACCCAGTGACCCTCTCAGAATATGCCAAACTCTGTCCAGACTCAGTCTTTTTGTTTGTTGGCTTCTGCCTGAAATGCTCTTGTCTAGCTTTACACATGGCTGACTCCTTTTTGTTTATCGGGTCTTGGCTTAATTTTTTTACCCATGTCCTTAGAGAGGCTTTCCTGAGGCCCATCGCTGCTACCACCATTGGTAGGTAATTCTATCACAGCACCGTATTGGTTTCCTTCCTAGTATTTAGCTCCCTCTGTACCTTTGTACTTTATCCCTTTGTACTTTACACCTTTGTACATTTACTTTGCTACTAAGGTGTGACAAACAGGAGAGCCTCCGGAGCACGCTGATCTTAAGTGTATAGCACAGTAGACGTGGACGTTGTAAACATATCTGCAGCTACCAGCCAGATCCAGGCAAAAAACATTTCTAGCATCCCAGAGAGTCCCCTTACACACAGATAACTGCTCATCCAATGCCTAACTCCAGTAATTAGTCTTGCCTGTCGCAATCGGTAAATATCTTGTTTCTTTACATGTGGATTTTATGTTTCTCCCACTAGAACGTAAACTCCCGGAGGAAGGGAACTTGTTTATTTAGTTTGAAGCCCAGTGTCTACCTCAGTTCATACACTTAACAATAACGATGCCTTTTCGTGTCAGACTCCTTCTTATCTTTAGACTCAATAGTAGCTCCCAAGTGAATTACTAAATTTGGCAGAATCGAACTCAATGGTGTGTGTGTGTCCACATACCGTCAAGGAACCAATTAAGAATTGCTCTTTGCTCCTGTCTCTTCTACCTGAGATGAGCTCTCGCAGACACTCCTGATTGGTAAAACTTTTCATAATAGGAAAGAACTAATCCACTTTCTTATCTTTGTATTCCCGAACAAAACTCCTTGTTGAAATGTAAGCTGTGGAGGAAGGACTGAAGACCAAATTTTATTCTAAGTAATATTTTAGTCAAGGATTGAGTTATGTTTCTAATATAAAGAACCTTAAATAGGTTGAAATGAGGAAACTGATTAGAAGATAGGAAAAGGAGCTGAGTCCTTGGAGTTTGGTAACAATGTTCTTGCAATTTGTTACAATGCAGATGTAATCGATTATGACAAGTTTTATGAGGCTGTGCAGGAACTCTTTGGTCCAGAAGTGAAGAGTCAAGATGTGAAAAGCTTTTACAGGAAACTCTGCAACAACCCCGATGTACCTATCGACTGGTGTGAGGTAGCACTTTTCATGTTTATCATAAAAAATCCAGGTATTGTTTCTCCTTGTTCAGAATAAATAATTTATCCAAGTGTGATTCCCACAGGGGTTAAGCCCATGGCGTGTATGTGGCATGTTTGAATGCAATTAAAGATGTGACCACCGTCCCTAACTGAACGTGAGTGAGACAGACAGAGGTTTAACTATATTATTCATGGCTAACTCTTGAATACTCTTACACGGAGCTGCCAAATGGAAGAAATATACATGCCATTAACAACAACCAATATGTTAAATGCCTTCATTACATTCTCAAGGAGAGATCTTCCTTTTCAAATAGTTTCAAAGCATACAAATATCATGTAAGAGAAGAAAAAGACTATGGTTGACCACCTCTACCATTTTGTGAGTCACTTCCCTGTCTGTGCAGTTCTGTGTCCCTTCCACCATCGTCTGGTGTTTTTGGATGAACGTGGAGAGGCATGTTTGGTTAAGTGATCTATGGACTATACATATATATATCTATGGATCTATGGAAAAGGAGAAAGGAATGCCTCTGATCGTTGTTGAAACTCACAGAAGACTGCACTCTGTAGGTTTGTTTGTAAACCAGATTCTTCCTATTCTAAAAGGATTCAAGGTAACTTACAATTTAAAAAATTGCACACATGTTTATAAGCAATGGAAGTAATATTAAAAATTATCAGGCTCTTTCTCAAAAATCAGTAGATAGAGGGACACCTGGGTGACTCAGTCAGTTAAGTGTCTGACTCTTGATTTCGGCTGAGGTCATGATCCTCAGGGTTATGAGACAGAACCCTGTGTCGGGCTCTGCACTGAGCATGGAGCCCCCTTGAGATTCTCTTCCTTCCTCTCCCTCTGCCTCACCCCTGCTCAAAAAAAAATCAGTAGATACAGTAGACAAAAAGAAAAGCAAAGATTGAAAGGATTTGCCTATCATTTATAACAAGCTGGTAGATACGTATAAATAGAACTTTGAACCCAAGATATGGGAAAGACACATCTTCCCAACTATATGCACATCACAAAGCTGTGCATGCATAAAAGTAAAAAGGGCATTTCAGTAAACTCCAATATAAGAAAACTAGGAATCAATAATAAAAGATTGCCCAAATCCCTAAGAACTGACCAAATAAAAAAAGAATTACTTTTGGGAAAAAATTGTAAACAAAAAGCCTATTAAGCCTTTAAAGAATACATAATTCCTGCATTCTATGTAGTTTTGTACAACTTAAGAAAAGCTGATAATGGGCGCCTGGGTGGCTCAGTGGGTTAAGCCGCTGCCTTCGGCTCAGGTCATGATCTCAGGGTCCTGGGATCGAGGCCCGCATTGGGCTCTCTGCTCAGCAGGGAGCCTGCTTCCCTTTCTCTCTTTCTCTGCCTGCCTCTCCATCTGCTTGTAATCTCTCTCTGTCAAATAAATAAATAAAATCTTTAAAAAAAAAAAAAAAAGAAAAGCTGATAAGTTAACCCACTCATTTTATGAGGCTGTAATAACATGAACTGAACAGAGAAAAAATGCCAGGGAATGATAGGCTAATATTGATGCTGAAATCCTAAATAAAATTTTAACAAGTCAAATCCAGCAGTGCGTTAAAAATCATTTCTGAGTAGAACTCATCCCAGAAAAGTAAGGGCAATTTAATATTAGAAAGTCCAGGAACATATTTCATTCAATATGTTAGAAGAGAAAAAAACTGTACGATAATTTTAATTAGAAGTCAGCACGCTAAGGCCCACAGGCCAAACTGAACAGCCACATGTTTTGCAAACAAGGTTTATCAGAACACAGAACACTCACCCACCTGTATTCTTTGTGGCTATGTCTGTGTTACAAGAACAGAAATAAATAATGGGATAGAGACTGAATGCTCTTTAAGTCAACAATATTTACTACCTGGCCCTTTTCAGGAAAAGTTTGCTGACTCCTGATCTTAAACTAACATAAAAAAAATTTTTGATAGAAATCCAGTAGCCATTCCCATTTTTAAAAAGAAAAAAAAAATCTTAGCAGAATAAGAATGATGGACAATTTCCTGAACTTGGTAAAAGGTTGTGTTCATTTTCTGGAGCTGCTGTAAAAAATGCCCACTAATTTAGCAACTTTCCCCTCGGCTTTATTGACGTAGAACATTGTGTAAGTTTAGGTGCACAACGTATTAATTTGTACATTTCTCTATGTCAAAATGGCTGCCTCCATAGGGTTAGCCGTCACCTCCTTCGTGTCACATGATTACCATTTCTTCTTTGTGGGGAGAACATTAAAGATCTACTCCAGGGGCACCTGGGTGGCTTAGTGGGTTA
This sequence comes from Lutra lutra, assembly GCF_902655055.1. NCBI lineage: Eukaryota > Metazoa > Chordata > Mammalia > Carnivora > Mustelidae > Lutra > Lutra lutra. Next base: position 7,358,560 of record NC_062292.1, read on the forward strand.
AAGCCTCTGCCTTCGGCTCAGGTCATGATCCCAGGGTCCTGGGATCGAGCCCCACATCAGCCTCTCTGCTCAGCAGGGAGCCTGCTTCCCTTCCTCTCTCTCTGCCTATCTGTGATCTCTGTCTATCAAATAAATAAATAAAATTTAAAAAAAAAAAAGATCTACTCCATTGGCATCTTTGAAGTACACCATGAGGCATTCTTAACCATAATTGCCCTTCTGTACATTAGATCCCCAGAACACATCCATCTTATAATTGGATGTTTGAACTCTTTTAACATGTCCCCTTTTCCCAGATAACCACCATTCTAGTCTCTGTTTCTATGAGTTCAGCTTCTTTTGATTCCTCATATAAGTGATATGTCTTTCTGTGTCTGACTTATTTTACTTAGCATAATGCTTACAAGGTCCACACATGCTGTTGCAAATGCCAAGATTTATTTCTTTCTAAACTTTACAACTTCAAGGACACACATTTATTATCTCAGCATTTCCATGGAGCAGGAGACTGGACACAACTTATCTGGGTCTTCTGCTCAAGGTCTCACACGGCTGCAATCATGTTATTCTCATTTGGAAACCCAACCAGTGAAGAATCTTCTTCCAAGCTCATTCCAGGGGTTGGCAGAATGCATTTCCTTGTTGTGTATGACTAAGGGACTCAGCTTTTTATTGGCTGGAAGCTGGAGACTAGAAGGTGTCCTCATGTTTCCAGACTGTCTGCAGTTCTTTGCCTTATGAAACACTACATAGGCAGTTCACAACTTCACTTCTTCAAGGCTTTCTGCACAGTCCCTGAGGACAGTCTTGTATAATGTAATATAATCATGGGAGAAGCAATCGGGCACCTTTGCCTTATTCTTTTGATTAGAAGCAAGTCACGAGTTCTAGGCATACTCAAGGGATGAGGGTTCTGCAAAGGTGTGACTCACTGTGTGTGTGGGGAGGGGATTTACTTTAGGACGTGCTCTTCTTTTTTTTTTTTTTTAAGATTTTATTTATTTACTTGACAGAGATCACAAGTAGGCAGAGAGGCAGGCAGAGAGAGAGGAGGAAGCAGGCTCCCTGCTGAGCAGAAAGCCCGACTCCGGACTCTATCCCAGGACCCCAGGATCATTACCTGAGCCAAAGGCAGAGGCCTTAACCCACTGAGCCACCCAGGTGCCCCTAGGATGTGCTCTTCTAACCAGAAGTCTCTAGAAACCTCTTTAATCAAGTGTCATATTTAATGATAAAGTACTAGGAACACTCCAGCACCTGGGTGGCTCAGTAGGTTAAAGCCTCTGCCTTCGGCTCGGGTCATGATCTCGGGGTCCTGGGATTGAGCCCCGCATTGGGCTCTCTGCTCAGCAGGGAGCCTGCATCCCCCTCCCTCTCTGCCTGCCTCTCTGCCTACTTGTGATCTCTGACTGTCAAATAAATAAATAAAATCTTTTAAGAAAATACTAGGAACACTCTCACTAAAGTTAAGAGCAAGAAAAGGATGCCTATTATCTTTACTGCTCTTCAACACTTTACTGGAGATTGTAAGCAATGAAAAGACAAAAACAAACAAACAAATAAGATTTATATATCAAAGACAATGAATCATGAATGTCAAGCTTGCTTCTTTTTCTTTCTCTGCCTCCTTCTCTTCCTTCCTTCTTTCCTTTGTCCTTCTTTTCTTTTTTCTTTTCCATTCTTTTTTTATAGCCTGTTTCGGTTGAGCTTGCCTTTAGAGCCCTATATTCAATGGTCAATTTTCCAGTGTGTCTTGGGTTTTCAGCAGCAGGTTTCTGAGAGTTGCCATGCGGTTACCTGAATTCTATACAGCGATGACCTGTTTTTCTGGAACGATCACGAGTTAACGTTTGTGTTGCTAAAATTAGAGGGAATGTTAGTCATTTTATCAGAATCTACTACGTAGAACTTGAGAGTAACTGCTGGGTATTACCAAAGGTAGAAACCCTGAGGAAAGATTGGGCCAGGACCTGAAGAGGCCCCCTGATTAGAAGGCACAGGTAAAACAAGACAGCTGTATTGGTAAGACGGCCAGAGAATGACGGGGAAATGTTGGATTTATCCTTAGTGAAGGTACAGCAGCACGAAATCTCAAAGAAGCTTTGCTAGGAAAGACCCTCATCGGAGATGGAACCCTTAGAAACTCTAGACTGCCGCGCTGCCCAAAACACTTGCCCCTACCCCCAGGAGGGTACTGAGGACTGGAAATGTAACTAGTCTCAACAGAGATGTGCTATAATTATTGAATACACACTGGATTTTAAAAATGTAATACATGAAGGTGGTGTAAAATGGCTCACTAGGAACTTTTTATATTGGTTACATGTGGAAATTATATTTTGGACACATCAGGTTAAAAATGTATTATTAGGGGCGCCTGGGTGGCTCAGTGGGTTAAGCCGCTGCCTTCGGCTCAGGTCATGATCTCAGGGTCCTGGGATCGAGTCCCGCATCGGGTTCTCTGCTCGGCAGGGAGCCTGCTTCCCTCTCTCTCTCTCTGCCTGCCTCTCTGTCTACTTGTGATCTCTCTCTGTCAAATCAATAAATAAAATCTTTAAAAAAAAATGTATTATTAAAGGGAGCCTGGGTGGCTCAGTTGGTTAAGCCTCTGCCTTCAGCTCAGGTCATGATCTCAGGGTCCTGGGATCAAGCCCTGCATCGGGCTCTCTGCTCAGTGGGGAGCCTGCTTCCCCCTCTCTCTCTGCTGCTCACCCTGCTTGTGTTCTCTCTCTCAAATAAATAAATAACATCTTTTTAATAAATACAATTAAATCAATTCACTCCTTTTACATTTTTAATGTGGCTACTAGAAAAATTTAAAGTTATATATATGGCTCTCGTTATGTTTTTATTGGACAGCAGAGAAAACGTCAAAATAGACATAGAAGGAATTTGCCCTGATCAGCAAAGATAGGTTTTTGCTGGCAAATGAATGAAAGATGGACAGACCACGTCCCACAGAAAGAGTCCAACTTTGTTCTTTAGGAATAGTTCCAGAAAGAATGAGAAGACATTTGGCATTGTTCTCCAAAAACACAAGCATGAGAGAAAAAAGTTTAATATAGTGTGTTTAAACACCAGAAAATCAAAGAAAATGATAACAATTAGCCACCTTGATCAGAAATGCTCATTCTGAAGAATGTGATTTCACATTCTTTACTCTCAACTGGTTCTACGGATAAGTCAGATGTGCAAAACATCCCTTTTTATTTGAGCAAAATTATAAATAGAGGCCCATACATCAAATATGTAAAAGTCTTTAAATTCTAAGTTTAGCAATTGTTAAATTAAGTAGGTTCTATCCTCTAATTTTGGCAAACATGCCTTAGTAATGTCCTGGAAGTCCAAGTGAGAATTTAAAATTCTAGTACTTTGTAGTTTCACATCAAAACAGGGAGACAAGGGGAGAGTTAGGCCTGGCCTGTGCTCCTTCTTTTAGTGTGTGTGTGCATATATATTTATATATAAACATATACTCCGGGACTCCGGGATCATGACCTGAGCCAAAGGCAGTCGCTTAACCAACTGAGCCACCCAGGTGCCCCATATATGACATATATATTAACAAAAGCCCTTAATCATCCAAAGATTAGCTTAAGAAATCCAATGAACAGTAAGACAGTCAGAGTTTTAAGAAATCAAATTAACGATAAGACAGTGAGTAATTTTGTAGGAATACAGAAATAGCTGTCTTTTTCCTAAAGGTTGTAGGTATACAAAATAAACATGTTTTTTCAAGGATCTAGGCTCAATCACACTGTGTAAATCCTTTGGATACTTTCCCACCTACTCATAACTTGAATTCTCTGTCACTAAACTTGGAGTAGCAGTAATTTTGAGAATCACATATCCTCACTGTTCTCAATTTTTTAATGAACATTTCTCACCTGCGATGGTTCATGTACTTGAATTTCTAATGTAATATTTCTGGATCACCAAAAATATGAAAATGAGTATATAACGAGTAATTCATATCAACATCAAATAATTTATGCATTTCAAGAAATAACAGAAGTCTGTTGATACTATATTACACACTTGGATTCAGAAAATCAATGCTCTAAAAATGTCCCAGGAGGCCAACAAATGAGACACGGTCAATCCACTTACGTGAGAACCTGGCCTCCATGTTCTCAGTTTTGAAGAGAGAGAATTATGTTACAAATGTTTTGTTGTATGTAAACAGAGCACTTCTTTGTCCATAAAATAAATGGATGAAGGAATAAGTAAAGAAAACTCAGATTGCTTCATTGTGTAGGTGAGGAATTAGAGCCCCATTCTTTTCCACGTCTACTCCCTCTTTCTCCTTCTCCTTCCCTTTCTGGTTAGAACATCATAATTATCTTGCATTTGTCTTTTTTCGGACACCTCCTATGTTCTCATCTACTCTCCTCAGCAGCCCCTCCCCACCACATAGACTGAGGCGGGCGATGTTTTGCAATAATAAAGATGAGGGAAATGAAACACAGAAAGGTTAATTGACTTACCAAAAGCCACAGAGAAAGTAGGTTTTGGTCCTGGAGCTGAGACTTTCTCCTTCAGTCTGCAGTAATTTCATATGACATTATTCTGTTGTATCACCTGGGTTCTTCTCTTCATAAATCACACGCAAGTTTAATAGAAACACTTGTGAGCAGCCTCTGTAAACTGTATATACATGAAGAAAAATGAGGTTTAAGAAAATATTGCAGGAAGCATCTCCTCCTATTGTTCTGTCATTCTCACAAACTATCTGTGCCAATGCTCCTAAGAGGCATTTCTATTCCAAGCGGTGTGACCTAACCTTTCTAACCTTCAATCCATCACCTGTAAAATGGAAATTCAGGGCTGGGAGACTAACTTTGTCTCAGTACAGACTATCATTTTTTTTTAAAAAATCAGTCATTGTTAACCTTATCAGGTAAGAAGAACTGGGTTTATTATTTTAAAGTCAGGCACGAGGGGCGCCTGGGTGGCTCAGTGGGTTAAAGCCTCTGCCTTCGGCTCAGGTCATGATCCCAGGGTCCTGGGATCGAGCCCCACGTCGGGCTCTCTGCTCAGTGGGGAGCCTGCTTCCCTTCCTCTCTCTCTGCCTGCCTCTCTGCCTGCTTGTGATCTCTGTCTGTTAAATAAATAAAATCTTTAAAAAAAATTTTAAAAAAATAAAAAAATAAAAAATAAATAAAGTCAGGCACGAATGTAAAAAACTGATTCTTTTTTTAAAGCTTTTATTCATTAGAGAGAGAGCGAGCACAAGCCGGGTGGGGAGAGGGGCAGAGGGAGAAGGAGAAGCAGACTCCCTGCTGAGCAGAGAGCCCAATGTGGGGCTCAGTCCCAGGATGCCAGGATCATGACCCAGGACACTTAAACAACCGAGCCACCCAGGCACCCCAAAACGGATTCTGAATACAAATCTTTGTTGTAGCAATGCCATAAGAAGGTGTACTTTCTTTTTCTAGATTTCATATTCAAATGCACTTGGAAAAATGAACGTTTATAGAATAATGAAACCTTGTAACTCAACTAAAACATCACCTAGACCTTTCTTTTTAATTTATAAGGAGAAAAATTAGATGTAAAGAGATCCAAGGAAATGTGATGGTATTAAGTTTATAAAACTAGTCAGTGCTAATTTTGGTAGAGATACCATCCACTTTTCCTACAATACAATGTTAGTCTACATTTCCAGTGGGCAATTCATAAACACATTTTTTCCTAGGAGCATACTCAAATTAATTTTTAAAAGAGGCAAGCGACACCACATGGGTGCCTACAACTCTGTTCTCCCCAAAGTGATTTTAAGTGAATTATTATAAATCTAAAACTCTATCTGCTAACTTCAAAAGTATATTTTTAAAAGATTTTATTTATTCATTTGAGACAGAGAGAGAGCTAGACAGAGAGTGAGACACCATGAGCAGGGGGGAGAAGCAAGCTCCCCGCTGAGCAGGGAACCTGATGCAGGGCTCCATCCCAGGACCCAGAGATCATGACCTGAGCCAAAGGCAGTCACTTAGCCAATGGAGCCACCAAGGCTCAAAAGTATTTTTAAAATGCTCCAGGGTAGATTAAAAAATAGGTTGATACCTTGGTTTTTATTTTCTTCCATCTGCTTTTTATCTCCTTCGAATGTTTTACATGTTCCTCATGTAATCTGGGAAAAAAAGTGTAGTTTAATAAATGAATCACTTAAAGCATGGAGCAAGTCCTTTAAATAACATAGTTAAAGAAAATTAATACTCTAATGCATTATTTTTTTAAAGATTTTATTTAGTTATTTGACAGACAGAGATCACAAGTAGGCAGAGAGGCAGGCAGAGAGAGAGAGGAAGGGAAGCAGGCTCCCTGATGAGCAGAGAGCCCGATGTGGGGCTCGATCCCAGGACCCTAAGACCACGACCTGAGCCGAAGGCAGAGGCTTAACCCACTGAGCCACCCAGGCGCCCCTCTAATGCATTATTAATACTAGTTATAAAGTATTCCAGACATGTCGCACGCATAGCGACTCATCTGAAATTTAAATTGTTGAAAGAGAAATTTGAGATCTTTGAGGCTATAATTCATCATAGGAAATATGTTTTCTGCTCTTTAAAAGCATTGATTAAAACATTTCCTTTCAAAACATAAAGCTTTAGCTGTCTTTTGTGAAGGAGTTTATCTGGTATAAAGGTTCTCAAGTTTTTCCTCGGGAAATTAGTTTTTAGCATCCTTTGGAAATTATTTATGGTAAACAGTGTAATATTGTGTTATTACAAGTGAGAGTAGCAAAATTTGCCACTTCCCTAAGAGCAGATGTCCTATGGGATGGCATGTACCTGTAGATATGACTATAAATTACATGTAGGACAGACTGCATGGAGAATGTGTTGTCTGGACAGGGAGCAGAGGGACCCAGTGGATAGCTTCGAACTAGCAAAAAGGACACCTGAGCCGTGCTTCTGTACTGTCTCCTGCAAAACTGAGAATTATATTTGCTCAAATGCTGATATTAATTGACTTCCTACCTGGTACTTGGAGCCATCTGGGTACTTTTTATTTATTTATTTATTTTTGTATTAAAAAAATTTTTTTATTATTAACATGTAATGTATTATTGTTTCAGGGGTACAGGTCTGTGATTCATCAGTCTTAAACAATTCACAGCACTCACCATAGCACATACCCTCCTCAATGTCCATCACCCAGCCACCCCATCCCTATCCCCCCATCCCCCAGCAGCCCTGTTTGTTTCCTGGAGATGAAGAGTCTCTTATGGTTTGTCTCCCTCTCTGGTTTTGTCTTGTTTCATTTTTCCCTCCCTTCCCCTATGATCCTCTGTCTTGTTTCTCAAATTCCTCCTATCAGTGAGATCATATAATAATTGTCCTTCTCTGATTGACTAATTTCACTTAACATAATACCCTTCAGTTGCATCCATGTCATTGTAAATGGCAAGATTTAATTTTTTATGGTGCATAATATTCCATTGTGTGTATACATATATATGTATATACACACATATACACACACACATACATACACATATATATGTGTGTACATGTATATACATATATATGTGTGTGTGTGTAATATATATCCCCACATCATCTTTATCCATCCATCTGTTGATGGACATCTAGGCTCTTTTCATAGTTTGGCTATTATGGACATTGCTGCTATAAACATTCTGGTACACATGCCCCTTGAGATCACTACAGTTGTATCTTTAGGGTAAATACCCAGTAGTGCGATTGCTGGGTTGTAGGGTAGCTCTATTTTCAACTTTTTGAGGAACCTCCATACTGTTTTCCAGGGTGGATGTACCAGCTTGCATTCCTGCCAACAGTGTAGGGTTCCCATTTCTCTGCATCCTCACCAACATCTGTCATTTCCTGACTGGTTAATTTTAGCCATTCTGACTGGTGTGAGGTGGTATCTCACTGTGGTCTTGATTTGTATTTCCCTGATGCCCAGTGATGCTGAGCACTTCTTCATGTGTCTGTGGGTCATTTGGATGTCTTCTTTGTCTGTTCATGTCTTCTGCCCATTTCTTGTTTGGATTATTTGTTCTTTGGGTGTTGAATTTGATAAGTTCTTTATATATTTTGATTACTAGTCCTTTATATGATAGGTCATTTGAAAATATCTTCTCCCATTCTTTCTGTTGTCTTTTGGTTTTGTTGACTGTTTCCTTTGCTGGGCAAACTGTTTATCTTGATTAAGTCCCATTAGTTCATTTTAACCCTTGCTTCCCTTGCCTTCGGTGATGTTTCTAGGAAGAAGTTGCTGCAGCTGAGTTCAAAGAGGTTGCTGCCTGTGTTCTCCCCTAGGATTTTGATGCATTCCTGTCTTACATTGAGGTCTTCCACCAGTTTTGAGTCCATTTTTGTGTGTGGTATAAGGAAATGGTCCAGTTTCATTCTTCTGCAGTGGCTGTCCAATTTTCCCAACACCATTTGTTGAAGAGACTGTCTTTTTTCCATTGTATTTTCTTTTCTGCTTTGTCGAAGATTAGTTGACCATAGAGTTGATGGTCCATTTCTGGGCTCTCTTATTCTGTTCCATTGATCTGTGTGTCTGTTTTTGTGCCAGTACCATACTGTCTTGATGATTCCAGCTTTGTAATAGAGATTGAAGTCTGGAATTGTGATGCTGTCAGCACTGGTTTTCTTTTTCAACATTTCTTTGGCTGTTCGGGGTCTTTTCTGGTTTGATATAAATTTTAGGATTATTTGTTCCATTTCTTTGAAAAAAGTTGATGGTATTTTGATAGGGATTGCATTAAATGTGTTGATTGCTCTAGGCAGCATAGAAATTTTCACAATGTTTGTTCTTCCAATCCATGAGCATGGAACATTTTTCAATTTCTTTGTGTCTCCCTCAATTTCTATCATGAGTATTCTTAGTTTTCTGAGTATAGAGTCTTTGCCTCTTTGATTAGATTTATTCCTAGGTATCTTATGGCTTGGGGTGCAATTGTAAATGGGGTCAACTCCTTAATTTCTCTTTCTTCTGTCTTGTTGTTGCTGTATTGAAATGCAACTGATTTCTGTGCATTGATTTTATATCCTGCCACTTTACTGAGTTCCTGTATGAGTTCTAGCAGTTTGGAGTAGAGTCTTTGGGTTTTCCACATAAAGTACCATATCATCTGCAAAGAGAGTTTGACTTCTTCTTTGCTGATTCGGATGGCTTTTATTTCTTTTTGTTGCCTGATTGCTGAGCTAGGACTTCTAGTGCTACATCGAATAGGTGGTCATAGTGGATATCGCTGTCATGTTCCTGACCTTAAGGGGAAAGCTCTCAGTTTTTCACCATTGAGAATGATATTCATTGTGGGTTTTTCATAGATGGCTTTGATGATATTGAGGTATGTACCCTCTATTCCTCCACTGTGAAGAGTTTTGATCAAGAAAGGATGCTGTACTTTGTCAAATGCTTTTTCAGCATCTATTGAGAGTACAATACATTTCTTGTTATTTCTTTTTTTAATGTACTGTATCACATTAATTTATTTGCAGATGTTGAACCAACCTTGCAGCCCAGGAATAAATCCCACTTGGTCGTGGTGAGTAATCCTTTTGATGTACTGTTGGATCCTTTTGGCTAGTATTTTGGTGAGAATTTTTGGATCCAAGTTCATCAGGGGTAATTCTCCTATTTGATGGGGTCTTGGTCTAGTTTTGGGAATCAAGGTAATGTTGGTCTCATAAAATGAGTTTGGCAGATTTCCTTCCACTTCTATCTTTTGGAACAGTTTCTGGAGAATAGGTATTAATTCTTCTTAAATGTTTGGTAGAATTCCCCTGGGAAGCTGGTCTTTTGGTACCAGTTGAGACCGGATTTGTGACCCAGAATGTGATCTATTCTGGAGAATGTTCCATGTGCACTAGAGAGGAATGTGTATTCTGTTGCTTTGGGATGGAATATTCTGAATATATCTGTGATATCCATCTGGGTCCAGCAGGTCATGTAAAGCCTTTATTTCCTTGTTGGTCTTTTGCTTAGATGATCTGTCCCTACTATTATTATATTATTGTTGATGTGTTTCCTTGATACTGATTATTAATTGGTTTATGTAATTGGCTGCTCCCATATTAGGGCATAGATATTTAAAATTGTTAGATCTTCTCGTTGGATACACAATTTAAGTATGATATAGTTTCCTTCCTCATCTCTTATGATAGTCTTTGGCTTAAAATCTAATTTGTCTGATATAAGGATTGCCACCCCAGCTTTCTTTTGATGACTTAGCATGGTAAATTGTTTTCCACCCCCTCACTTTAAATCTGGAGGTGTCTTTGGGTCTAAAATGAGTCTTTTGCAGACATCATACTGACAGGTCTTGTTTTTTTATCTGTTCTTACCCTGTGTCTTTTGATTGGGGCATTTAGCCCTTTTACATTCAGGATAATGACAGAAAGATACGAATTTAGTGTCGTTGTATTGCCTGTAAGTTGACTCTTATTATATATTATCTCTGTTCCTTCCTGGTCTATATTGCTTTTAGGCTCTCTCTTTTCTCAGAGGACCCCTTCCAATATTTCCCAAAGGGCTGGTTTTGTGTTTACAAACTCTTTTAGTTTTTGTTTGTCCTGGAAGCTTTTTATCTCTCCTTCTATTTTTAATGACATCCTAGCTGGATATAGTATTCTTGGCTGCATTATTTTTCTCATTTAGTGCTCTGAATGTATCATGTCAGTCCTATCTGGCCTGCTGGGTCTCTGTGGATAGGTCTGCTGCCGACCTAATATTTCTACTATTGTAGGTGACAGACATCTTGTCCCGAGCTGCTTTCAGGATTTTCTCTTTGTCTCTGAGACTTTTACATTTTACTATTAGATGACGGGGTGTTGACCTATTTTTATTGATTTCGAGGGTGGGTTCTCTGTGCCTCCTGGATTTTGATGCCTGTTTCCTTACCCAAATTAGGGAAGTTCTCCACTATAATTTTCCCCAATATACCTTCTGCCTCCCTCTCTCTTCTTCTTCTGGAATCCCAATTATTCTAATATTGTTTCATCTTATGGTATCACTTATTTCTTGAATTCCCCCCTTGTGATCCAGTAGTTGTTTGTCACTCTTTCTCTCAGCTTCTTTATTCTTCATCATTTGGTCTTCTGTATCTCTCATTCTCTCTTCTGCCTCATTTATCCTAGCAGTAAGAGCCTCCATTTTTTATTGCACCTCCTTAATAGCTTTTTTTATTTCAACTTGGTTAGATTTTGGTTCTCTAGTATCCAGAAAGGGATTCTCTAGTATCTTCCATGCTTTTTTCAAGCATGGCTAGTATTTTTATAATCATCATTTTGAACTCTAGTTCCAACATCCTACTAATGCTCATTATGTCCCTAGTGGTTGGTACTGCCTCTTGTTCTTTTTTCTGAGGTGAGTTTTTCCATTTTGTCAGGTTGTCCAGAGAAGAACAGATGAATGAAAGAACAAAATGTTAAAAGGGTAACAACAACTCCAGAAAAATATAAATATAAATATACGTGTAAATATACATATATATATACACATATATACATATATATGTATGTATATATATATACATACATATACACATATATACATATATATGTATGTATATATATATACATACATATACACATATATACATATATATGTATGTATATATATATACATACATAAATATATCTCAAGGTTGGTGAGTTGTAAGAGCCACACACTTGATTTGCAGTGTATATTGGTCTGTTAGAAGAAACTGCCTCCCAAAATTTTAAAGGAAAAAATATATATATACACAAAAATAAGGGTAAATATGATGAAGGGATGGAATATGAATATAAAGATGAAAATTAAAAAGATTTTTAAAAAGGAATTAATAAGAAGTTGGGGAAAAGAAAAAATAAATAAATAATTTTTTTAAAAGGAGAGAATGTGATCAGGCAGGAGAGTAGAACAAAGCCATACACTAGATTTAGGGTATATTTGGGTCTGTTAGAAGAAACTGTATCCCAAAACTTTAAGGAAAGAAATATATATATATATATATATATATATATATATATTAAATACAGTGAATGGATAGCATATGACTATAAAATTGAAAATTAGAAAAAATATTTTAAAAAAGGTGTTGAAACAAGATTTGGTTAAAATAGGAAAGAGGAAAAAATTTTCAAAAATAAGAAAAGAGGGGCGCCTGGGTGGTCAGAGGGTTAAGCCTTTGCCTTTGGCTTGGGTCGTGATCTCAGGGTCCTGGGATCAAGCCCCGCATCGGGCTCTCTGCTCAGCGAGGAGCCTGCTTCCCCCTCTCTCTCTGTCTGTCTCTGCCTATTTGTAATCTGTCTGTCAAATAAATAAATAAAATCTTAAAAAAAATAAATTAAAAAATTAAAAAATTAAAAAAACAACAAAAAACAAAAATAAGAAAAGAAAAAATAAAGAAAGTTTTAAAAATTTAGCTTTGAAAGACTAAAGAGTCATGGGGAGGAAAGCCATGAATTCTAGGTGCTGCCTTCCACTAGAACTAGAATTCCTCAGTTCTCATTAATCAGTGAACTTGGTCTGGCTGGAGGTTCTTGCTGATCTTCTCCGGGAGGGGCCTGTTGCCGTGACTCTCAGGTGTCTTTGCCTGAGGCCAAATTGCACCGCCCTTGCCAGGGGCGGGGCTAAGCAATCTGCTCGGGTTCGCGCTCGCGCTCGGAGCTTTTGTTCCCTGAGCGCTTTCCGTACGGCTTTGGAGGACGGGAGTGAAGATGGCGGCCGCCCAGTCTCCGGCCGGAGGAGCTGAGAGCTCAGGGCCCCACTCCTCAGTGCGCTCTCGGAGAAAAGCCGTCAGTCCCTCTTGTCTGCTTGGTCTCAGGCCGTGCTCCGAGCTCACCCGGCCTGTGGCTGAGCATTTCTATCTCTGGCATGTGGCCCCGTTTGGAGTCTCCCCAGACCCGGCAGATTCCTGCTGCACTGCTTCTCCCAGAGCAGGAAGGGGAGTCTCCCTGGAGCTGCCACTTGTGGTGTCCCTGCTTGAAGAGCTGTGGTTCGACTGCCTCGGATTATGATTTAAGGTAACCCTGAGCTGAGAGCTCGCTGCTCAGCTCCGTCTCTACCTCTGGCTTCCTCGCTCCAACACCTGGGAGCTCTGCTACACTCAGACACCCCCGGTCTTCCTGTGACCCCAAGGGCCCTGAGACCACTCTGTCCCTGCAAGGGCTCCACCCCCTGCTTAGCCTCTGGAGCGACGTCCCTCCGTGGAGCAGACTTCTGAAAGTTCCGATTTCGTGCAGCTGCTCTACTGCTTGCTGTTAAGTGGCTGATGGAGGCTCCTCACCACCACCACGGTCTCTCCCCATATACCACCTCGGATTCACTTCTCCACAAGTCCTACGTTCCAGAAATGGTCACTTTTCTGTTCATAGAATTGCTGCTGTTCTTTTCTTTGATCTCCTGTTGAGTTTGTAGGTGTTCAGAATGGTTTGGTAACTATCTTAGCTGAATTCCTTGGACCAGAGGAAATTTAGGTCTGCTTCTCCTCTGCCATCTTGCTCCTCTGACCCATCCAGGTACTTTCTTATCTTCCTATTTACTAAGTAATCTAATCATGATTTCCTCATTTGATTCTGACACCAAGGTGTGAGGTTGGGGTTATTATTTTTTTACAGGTGGGGAAACTCAGGCACAGAGAAATTAAGGAAGGACCCTGAAGTCATGTGACTAGTAGGTATAGAACCTGGCTTTAGACCCAAGTGCTAGTCAAAAGAACCAATATAGCCTGTCAAAGGCCAGCCTTCCACATCTGTTCTCAGACACTTAACAGATATGCTGTTGCTATGTCTGTAAGAATTACTGCAAAATTGCAGATTGAGTTAAATAACTATCTGTAAACTGCTTTCACAATATAAGTATTATAGACATACAGAACATTATCTCAAATTCAGTGATAATACATGTGGTGTGCAGTTCTCTGACCCTGAGAAACCCTGGAATTCATTAGCACAGAAATTATCATCTTTAACATCATCAATTTACATTATTATCTAAAAATTATGCCTCACTGTAGTCTGGAGTTAAATTGGTTGCAAGCATTTGTCATGTTTTTTGTTGCATTTTGTGCAAGGAATGTAAATCAAACTGAACTGCACTTTAAAAATGAGGATATGATAGGCAGAATTCTAAAGGTGCCCCCTTCCAAGATCCCATGCCCTGGTTATTCAATCACACACTAATTTAGCTACTGCTACAGAAGAATTTTGCAGGTGCAATTAATGTTGCTAATCAGCTGAATTAAAGTAGGGATATTATCTGGGATTATCTGCGGTGGGGTGGGGGGCAGTGTGATATTTGAAGGGCCATTGCTGGTGTGAGACAGAGGACCCATGTCCTGAAACAGAAGAGAGACCTCTGGGCAGAGCCAGCAGGGAAACAGGTGGGTATTATGGAGGGCACGGATTACATGGAGCACTGGGTGTGGTGCATAAACAATGAATTCTGTTACGCTGAAAATAAATAAATAAATAAAATTTTTGAAAAATAAAAAAAGCTAATATATGGCTGATTTTGATTATTTTCAGTCGACTTGGTCTCTAGATCTTTTATACCAAAAGCGTGGCCTGTCATGAGGAGCTCATTAGAAATGCAGACTCTCTGGCCCCACCCCAGACCAACTAAATCAGAATCTGCACTTTAAAAGGATTCCCAGTGGTTTGTATATACGTTAATGTTCAATTCACCACAGTTCATTCCTTCATTCACTGACAAGCGCTAACTAGGCTCACCTGTATGAGAAATAATTGTGTCCTTCATTTATGAGAATTTTACTTCTGCTTATTCACAAGACAACTGAAGAACAGTTATCTTATTTTTCAAATTCCTTGGAATTACAGAATTTGACAAATTATCTACAAATAAAGAATACTCTTCCTCCTTGGGATTCTCTCATAGTAATTTATTTTCATGCAGTGCCTAGAGAGTAACATTTGGGACAGTTAAATAGAGAAACTATACTATCTCTTAAATGCTAAAACTCCCCTTAGTAGGGATGAAAAACTTGCCCAGGAAGATTTATGGAAAATGGGTAGGAATGGCCAAATTCGATGTCAAGGTTCTCAGTGGGGACTCTGTCTGATGAAGGCTGATTTGATTGCCAAACAAAAATGTTCACTCCTTAAAGAACTGTGAGTCTGAGCAAAGACACCAGCCTGGTACACCAATTCATCCATCAGAAAGAAGAATCAGCAACTGTGTAGAAATCACGGGCCATCAGCATAGGATGTGTTGAATATATTTAGCTGCCTTCTCTGGCTACGGGCAATGCCCTGGCATTTAGAAAGCAAAGTGTTGACCATTCATCCAAATTAAACTCCAACCAATATCAAACCTGTTACGTTACAACCAATTTTGAGATACTGCACATGTTTATATGCGTGTTGTTTGGCATTTTAGATCTTTGGATACTTCTCCTCTGAAGAAGATTCTCTTGCATCCCAGATGGATGAAGAAAATTTGGTTTTCCTTATTTCCAGAAAACAGCGAGTTGTAATTTCAGGTGATATTTTTAATTTCCTTTCCAAATGAATATGGGTTTTAACATTTTCTCAGAAAAAATTGGGAGCTGAAGACAGAAATTACACCTGCAGTTGAAAATAGCCCAGGTTGGGGGGAGCCAAAGGAGAGGGAGTGGTGGTAGCTTGGAACAGGACAGTGTTCTTAACCTTCCTTTCATTAGTTTTTCTTTATACTGTTTTCATGTTGGTTTCAGTATAAGGGTTCCCTAGGAGTCTTTTAGACATTTTTTCCCCGATTGCACCCCCTGCACTCCTCCCCAACTCCATGACACTTTAACATGTCGGATGTACTATGTATCTGTTTACGTAAGTTTGTGTATCTGCTTTATACACAAAAAGAGCAAGACTCATTTACGTCCCCCAAGAACCAGTCTGCACCCCCTTGAGGACTGTATTTTGTCTTTTGAGAATGCATGGATTAGGCTGATAACACTGGAGTATGAGATCTGTCCACTTGCTTTTCCGAAGAGCTTACAATTATGAAAACTGATCATGCTGGAAAGAGGTCCCATATATATGGTTTTATCAATTCAGCACATAGGCAAAAAACCAACCAACCAAACAAAAAACCATGAAGGAATTGGGTTTTTTTTTTTTCAAAACACTCAAAAACAAACAAAAAATCCTTAATAACAACATTAAAGTGGTTTTATTCTCTTATGCCCAAAAGCCCGAGATCATATTAGGCTTTTACTCTGTGTAAATCATGATGGTGACTGTTCAAAGAAAGGATTCCTGAGAGATGTGGAAATCTCAAAATGGAATGATTCCAAAAGATGTTTGCAAAACATGTTCTCTGCAAAATATGTAGCAGGAACATGAGTATATATACATTTTCTCTAGGAATTCATGCAGGACATTGATTTGGAAAGTGTCATAGATTCAGATTAGTTATCTCCAGGGATGATGATAAAGCAATAAGATGTCCATCGACAGATGAATGGATAAAGAAGATGTGGTTCATATCTACGATGGAATATTACTCAGCCATCAAAAAGGATGAATACTTACCATTGATACTGACTTGGATGGAACTGGAGGGCATTTTGCTGAGTGAAATAAGTCAGTCAGAGAAAGACAATTATATGGTTTCACTCATGTGGAATATATAAAACAACACAGAAGATCATAAGGGAAGGGAGGGAAAATGGAAAGGAAGAAACTCAGGGAGACACACCATGAGAGACTCAACTCTAGGAAACAAATTGAGGGTTGCTAGAGGGAAGGTGGGTGAGGGATGGGATAACTGGGTGATGGGCATGAAGGAGGGCACATGAGGTGATGGGCATTGGGTGTTATATGCAACTGATGAATTATTGAACTCTACATCTGAAACTAATGAGGTACTATATGCTGGCTAATTGAGTTTAAATACAAAAATTAGTGCTAAGAAAAGCAACAGGTGCTGAGTTTTATGGTTTAATCTGCTTTTTCAGCAAAAAAGTAAAAAGTTTCTTTGCTTATTCTTTTCTTTTAAAAACAAACCTAACAAATTAGTTTCAGGATCTTGACTGCTGGGAATTGAAATGCATATTATGTTGTTGGCAGGTAGTAGAAGACGGGATGTGATTAAATGCATTGTCAAGGTCCCTCAGTTGGATTTACTAATCACAGCTTCTCAGAAAGGATTGATAACAATCTTTAATAGCCAGGTAATTTGACAGCTTGGATTCCCCCCTCCTCCCTCTTCCCTTCCTCCTTTCATTCACGTGTTCATTCTTTCTTTCCCTCCTTCGTCTCTGTTGTCTATGCACTATGCATACTTATCAGGTGCAACAGCAAACATAAACATATTTCAGAGTTATTCCAAAATATAAAGACATACGTTGCTAAAACAGAGGATTGCTGAGCCCTGGAGCAATTTTTGAGATTTTGGTAACTGCATTTGGCAGTGTTCCTCAGGGAGTATTTTTTTTTTTTTTATATTTATTTATTTGTTTTAGAGAGAGACAGAGCACGAATGGGAGGGTCAGAGGGGGAGGGAGAGAGAATCTCAAACAGACTCTGTGCTGAGCATGAACCCAGACACAGGGCTCCATCCTAAACCCTGAGATCATGACCTGAGCTGAAAGCAAGAGTTGGAAGCTTAACAGACTGAGCCACCCAAGCATTCCTCAAGGAGTCTTACCAAACCATGTGGCCTCAGCATAATTATAGGATGATCCTGGATAACTTCTTGGATAAAATCAGAAAAACTCACGAGACAAGTGATTTTGTCAGAATCCTAACAAGTATAGAGGGTCCCAACAAGAACCTTGGACTTGGAGTTAAAAGGTGGTTCACATTCTGGCTCCTATGTTTTACCAGCTAGGCTGTTAAATAGGGAACTTAATGAGGCAACTTATTATGCCTCTTCTCACATTTATGAAATGACACCAGAACCAGTCCTCTCTCCCTCAGCAGGCTGTAGTGAAGGTAAATGACACAATGAACGTAGAAGCATTATATGAACGATAAATTCCCATGTCCATGTAGGGCATAACTATTACTGTCACTTCTAAATTTGTAAGTTTTGGGCTTCCACTTCCAAACCATGCGAGATTGTATTGGAATGTGTAATGATATAGACCACACAGTATTTCACTATGAAAATAAAAGGGACTATCAAAAAAATAAATATCAAAGCAAATAATTCCAGTGATGGGTTCATTTCCAACTACAGATAAGCTTTATACAAGTAAACTATATTTAAAATGATCATCAAATGATTACAATTTCAACAGTAATGTTTAGCCCTTCAGGGATCAAGCTTCCTGGGCCCCGAGGAGGGGCAGTTGAAGGTTCCTGGTGTGGACATGGAGCCTGGCGTCCCTGCCCAGCTCGGGCACTTGCCGGCTGTGTGTGTGTTACCTATGCATCTCCATGCCCTGGCTCCTTCATTCAGAACTGAGGCAGCGGTGCTGCTGGAATTAATGCACACAAAGTGCTTACCTAGCACCACTGTGAGCACTCAGGACATGGTGGTGGTTGCAATCACGGACAAACGGTGTGAAACAGAGCTGCGTGGCCTCATCTAAACATGAAAACTTTCCTCGTTCTCCTTTCTCCTTGGTGCCTTACTTCCCTTCTCATTTTCTTACTTTCATTTCCTCAAAGATAGAACAAAGATGGAATGTAAAGAAGAACACGAGAAGAAAAATAACGATCTTCCTGATGACATAGCTCAGGATTATGTGAAATGAGTGAGGGGGCCTTTTCATATTCCACAGACCTCTCTCACGCGTGCACGCACACACACTCATTCACCCATGCTTAGAGGTGCGTACGTGTACATTCACAAACACATCTGTGTCTTATAAAAACCATGCGGTTGGAGAGAAAAAAAATCCTTAAAAATTACTTGAAGATTTGATACACCAGGGGCGCCTGGGAGGCTCAGTGGGTTAAAGCTTCTGCCTTCGGCTCAGGTCATAATCTCAGGTTCCTGGGATCGAGCCCCGCATCGGGGTCTCTGCTCAGTGGGGAGCCTGCTTCCCCCCGCCTCTCTGCCTGCCTCTCTGCCTGTTTGTGATCTCTGTCAAATAAATAAATAAAATCTTCTTTAAAAAAAGATTTGATACACCAGGAATAAACAGCATTTTGAATGTAGTGTCTTACATATAGGATGTATATGTCTTACATATACGTCTTACATATATGTCTTACATATAGGATGACACATTCTGTGAAAAGCTAATGTTAAGGTAGGCTCTCTGTAAAGTACAATACACACGGTTAAGGATTTTCACGGTGTTCTCTAGAGGGTTTGGTGATAGACACTGTAAATGTCATTAACAAAAATTCTTCCAAAAAAGGCTAGGTTTTCAAACTTCAGAAGATATCCATCAGGATTATGTAACTTTTAAGGGTGGTAAAAGGAACTGAAGCATGTGCTTTCCACTAAGGATGGAAATAGAGAAGTAGGAGAGGAAAATCACAGGAGTTCTGTTCTGGGCTCACCAGTTCCCTGAGGGCACTTAATATTTCCCGTCTGGAAAAACGTCCCTGGATGGAAAAGCGTCTTTGAACTCTTCAGATGAAAGACAGTCTGAGATGACCATGACTAACAGTTTTAGGGACTTTTCACGTAATCTGTTCCTTCTGGGCAGCCGTTTTCTGTACTTTTCCCAAGACCACATGACCATGCAAAAGAAACTAGGTCATTCATAGACTTCAAATACTGACCTTGACCTTGGAAGCAATTAGCATGGCCTAAGGGGAGAAGAGGCTGCTCAGGTAGCTTACAGGCCTGTGTGGACTAAATCTATTTTCTCTACCTGCACGTACCCAGGCGTAAGATTGATGCAGCAGATAACTTACCCAGTAAGAGAGGAAGCCCACTGGGTAGAATTTTCTTGTGTCTCTCGGGAACCTGAGAGAGAACTTCCAAATGAAGCCGTAATTTCCCCCGCACACCAAGCTGTATTCATACTGACCTAGTTAGCATCCTTTCAGACCGCTCTTGCCGTTGCTGTTAGTATTATTTTGTATTCCCCCTTTTTGATATCCTATGTTGCTCTGAAAACTAAAGAATATGAGATAATTTGCAAACAGAAAAATCATTAGTACAGTGTAATCTAAGAGCACAGTTATCAGGCTTAAAGGCAAGCCACAGAAGCACCAACTGTGGGGCGCTTGGGTGGCTCAGTAGGTTAAGCATCTGCCTTCTGCTCAGGTCATGATCCCAAAGTCCTGGGATCGAGCCTTGGGTCTGGCTCCCCACTGAGTGGGGACCCCGCTTCTTCCTCTCCCCCCAGCCTCTGTTCTCTCTCACCATCTCTGTCTCTCTCTTTCAAATAAATAAATAAAACCTTAAAAAAAGAGAAAAAAAAAGAAGCACCAACCGTGTCCAAAGCCAGCAGTGAATCATTCCACAGAGCCAGGTTTTTGAGGGAAAGGAGAGAGGAGAAAGGAGAAAAGGAGGAAACTCACAGAAGGTAGGAATGACAAGTAAACTGTAGAGATATGTTCTTTTAGAGCCAACTTTCTCAATTTTTATTATAGTGCCAATGAGCTTTCATTCTTCTCCTCCTTTGTTTATAGATGAGAGTCCAGACCAGCACCAGTGTTACGGTAAGTACATGTTATAAACTCCTAATGAAGTCCGCTTTGGGAATGTGCTGACGGTTCCTCCATTACTAGTCACAATCTCAGTGCAGATCAAATAGGCTCTAAGAATAAGATGTCTTCATACTGTGAGTCTGTGTGACTTGGATCCGCACTAAACCTTGAGCAGCAGCAGAGGACCCTCACCTCGCTTACTGAGGTTAAATTTATTTCAGAGAAGCGCTTGGAGACATGACTCCCTGGAAGCTTCCATTTAAAAGTCTCCCTAAGGTTTTCCTGAGCTCCCCCTAATGAGGAACTAAAAAAAAAAAAAAAATAAACCCAACACTCTCCAAGTTGTGAGAACTACAAGGAAATGGCCAAGGGAAATAACTTGAAAACATCGTAAACTTGGAAATTGCAGAAAATATTTGAGTCCGATTTGGTAATTTACTTAATCCATATTGCTACTCAGAGAAGTGAACTTGCATTTGTAAAGCTGTGATGAGTTGCTCTCAGAGTCCCACCGTGGCTTTGTGAGAGGTGTAGGGACATGCTTGCCTTTCCTCCCTGCTTACAGGCACTGAAGGCCCTGAACCACCCAGGAGGGCACCAGGCCACCTGGCAGACGAGTCTGCCTTCTCTCTAAGCCTCGGAGCCTTTGCTTCTAAGGCTGAAACAAAGGTTAGCATTCTTAACATAGGTCTGAAATGCGTGCTGCAGTGTAGGGTGCACAGTAGGCCCTCATCAACAGGAACTGTTGCTCTGGCCTTGTTGTGTGTCATTGACATGACCGATCCCACCCATGCCAGCTTGGTGACTTCAGGCAACACAAAACAGACTCACCGGGCTCAACTCGGTTATTGACCGGATGATCACTAAGGTCTTTAATAGCTAAAACTTGTGTGCATGGGGACAGGGCCAGAGAAGCGACTTAATCTAGCCTCCCCCACGGCCCCGTGGAGAGGTGTTCTCCCCACAGTGAAGAGTGCACAAAGATGCCTGCTCTGCTGGTGTCTCTTTGCCTCCAAGGAGCTGTAACAGGCATGAGCTCGTTCCTCACTCCCCAGCTGACGGTACTGAGAAACTCAAGGGAAGTGTCAAAGGACGAAAGAGGAGAGCCTCTTCTCCGGACATCGGAGAAGAGACATTGCAAGGCTCCCCTGCAAGGAGATGTAACTGACCTACTCTTTAGTAAGTAACCATGACCTTGGATAGACCAAAACATATGACACCCGCCTCTCCCAATTCTGTATTTTCCCCTCAGGACACCTCCTGGATCACAGGATGTGATTACCTCTCACAGCTGAAAA
Organism: Lutra lutra; assembly: GCF_902655055.1. Taxonomy (NCBI): domain Eukaryota; kingdom Metazoa; phylum Chordata; class Mammalia; order Carnivora; family Mustelidae; genus Lutra; species Lutra lutra. Next base: position 7,380,383 of record NC_062292.1, read on the forward strand.
GAATCGTTGCCACTACAGAAAGGACCATCATTGTCTGGGATTATAAAGCTCAAGGCAGTGGCCAGGTACGGTGCCAAGAGGAACCCTCCAAGTACCGAGTTTTCTCTTCTACCCCACGAGGATGTGAGCAGTCTGCCTCCTCTGCCCAGTGTCAATTCCTCATCTGTAAAATGGGGGGGGGGGGTGGGTTTAACTAATCCGGTCCACGATAAACAAGTTCAGCGTTAATATTCTGTGAGGCTCATTAAAAAGGAACACTCTTTCCATTTAGTGCCTGTTTAATTTGGCGAAACTTGTTTTGTTTTTGAGAGAGAGAGAGAATTTCTTCCTTCTCTCATACCCTTCTCTGAATCCAGGTATTAACTTGTTGATTATGTAATCAAGTTCAGAGCCTTTCCCTCCAGTTCAGCTTCATTTGCTAAGAAAATTACTAAAAATCAAATGACTCATTCTGGCAAAATATCTAATGGGGCAGATGCCAGTGTTGTTCCTTCAGTGCCTGACATGTTACCACTAAAGTGATTTACAATATTTACCGAGCACTCGCAGACGTATAGAAGTCATGAACAGGTTCCCTGCACTCAAATGAAACTCAGTCTTTGAAAGATGTCATGAAAAGACATAAAATATAACATAATGGTACAGCAAACTATACAGTAAAAACAAACAAACAAACAAACAAACAAAAAAGGGCACTAGGAGTTCATGGAGAGGCAAGATTGTACAAAAATGCCCTCAGGAAGTGGCTGACTTCAAAGGACGAGGAGGATTAAGAAGTCATTAGCCTTCCTCCGTGCCCTGCTTGTCCCTAGGCTCAGTGAAAAACCAAACTTGTCATTCCTGTCCCCATTGTTGCACCCAGCGCATGATGCCAGGATGACTTGAAAGAAGGCAGATTGTTGCCTCGTGTCCTTTGTTATGGGATGTGTCACCGTCTCATGGTCTGCAGCCTCTTCTCTGTCCAGCTCTGTCCAGTTTTCACTCTCACTTTTCAGCCCCATGGAAGCCTCCAGCTCCTTGAGGCCGTCCTCTTCTGTTCTCTGTCCCCTTCCTCTCCCTTCTTTGCCTTCCTGCCTGCACCAGCTGGGCAGATCATCTGGGCTGAAGCCATCCCCACCTCCCACTCTCCTAAATCCTTTGAAACTCCAGTCCTGGTGAGATGTGACAGCCTGTTTCTGTGTCCTCACGGAGGCTCAGCCCTCCTGGAGAAAAAAACACGAAGCCACCACCGTTCGCATCACTGTAAATTCAGGGTCTGCAGACTCCTCTGAGGATTCACTGGTTCTGTCAACGTCTTGTCCTTGCCAAGTCACTTTCCCATCCCTGGCAATATTGCAAAAGGGCGTTATTGTCCTCAGGCTCTCTCCCTCTCAGCAGATGTACTTGTCCCTATTTTCCTGAGAAATTTGAGTCTATGAGGCTTGTCCTCTTCCAAATTCGGGCTCTCCCACCCACAGCTTCAGTGAGGACACCCTACTTTCTTCCTTCCTTCCTCTCTCTGGAGGCAAAATATCCTTGCATCCGCCACTCCCATCCCTCCTGCCTCATGCAGGGCCAAGCTCTTCCCTTTTTATCTTTTTTGACCTTCATCTGTCCTTCTGGGCTCCTCATGTCAGTCGCCTCTGAATCTTTCTCTGGACCAGTTCATGCCAGATCAAAGGTCTGTAGGTCCAGACCCGGGGACCTACAGTGGCCTCTCCAGTCATGCGTTATCATAGCACCCTTCTTTATTTCCCCAGAGCACTTCCCTCGATCCGAATGAAATGCTCTTTTTATACCTGCATTCCTGCACTGGAATGGTAGCTCCGCCACGTCAGAAAGTGGCCTTCTTTATCAGCATATGCCCCACGCCTAGAACAGCTCTTGGCACATCGTAGGTGCTCTGTGATTATTTGTTGAATGACTGAATGACGCTCTAAATATGTTCAAATCTCACTCATTCTAGAGGAAACAAAACAAAAAATTTTTATTTTTTTCAAAGATCTTATTTATGTATTTGAGAGAGAGGTAGAGCACAAGCAGCCAGAGAGGCAGGCAGAGAGAGACGGAAAAGCAGGCTTCCTGCTAAGCAGGGAGCCCGACATGGGGCTTGATCCCAGGGCCCTGGGACCATGACCTGAGCTGAAGACAGACACTTAACCGACTGAGTCACCCAGGTGCCCCAAAACAAAAAAAATTTTAAATACTCTTTTCTTCTATCTTAGGTAGGTAGAGACTGAATTCTGGGACAGCCCTGGCTGTACAGCTTAGTGAACCCAGCACAACAGCCCAGAGGCAGCTTGATAGATGCTTGCTGAATATTTCTGGACAAACTTGGATGTTAGGATATGTTTTTCCTGATAACTTCTTATGACATAATTGGGGTGTTAATACTTGATTTTCCTATTTTCCCATACAGTTTTACGTCAGCAGTCTTATAACAGCCAAACCTTCTTATGCTTCCCATTAGCATAGCCTTACAAATCCAAGAGAGGGACATTCATAGCAACCAAACAGAAAATCTCATTAAAGTATTGAGCCCAAGGTACCTCACCTTTTTCCCAAAAAGTACCCAAAGCACAATGCTGCGCTCACAGTGAATGTTCATTAACTTTTACTTGGTTAACTTTTTTTCTTTTTTCAAATTTCTTTAACACAATGTGAATATCTAAAATTAAAAATATCAGAAAGTAAGACTTTCATCAAATAATAGGGCAATGATTACTATGTGGACATTTAGAGCAATGTAACAACTCACTGAAAGCATCCTTCTGCTTCTAGGAAAACTATTTCGTCATAAAGCCTATGGATCACTGCCTTCTTTGTGTGTGTGTCGTGTCTTTGCCCAACCAGCTCTGCAGAGACGACATCCTCTTGGGGGATGATGGTGGTTTCGTGAACAAATTCACAGTAAACAGTGATGACTTTGGACTAAAGCAGGCAAAATCCAAGAAAAAACTACAAAGCCAAGTCTTAGACTCAAAGAACTTTAAAAGGTAAGGGTATCACATGGGCAGTTGAATTTTTCTAATAATAGACAGTGTTCAAGTATCTGTATAGTGAATGCCATGTACCAGGCCCTGTGGTAGAGATCTGAAATACAAAGCCGAACAAGAATCACTTCTTACCTCAAGGAACTTCCAGCATAACTGGGAAGAGAGAGAGGAAAATTAGCCACTGGAGTTCCAATTGTAAATGTTATTGACAATTAAAGTCTATAGGTACTTGAGCAAATTAAAGTGTGTAAATTAAATGAGAAAAAAAACTAAATCATGAAAAAACTGTAAAATATATATATGACTATTTGCTAGCACTTGAATATGGAAAAAGATCCTCAATGTAAAAGCAATGGATACAGAATTCAAAGAGAAAATTGGGTAGATGTGAAAAAAAATAAAAATTTCTGGACATCAGAAGATAACATTTTAAAAGTAAATAACAAACTGAAGGGGCGCCTGGGTGGCTCAGTCAGTTAAGTGTCTGACTTAATTTTGGCTCAGGTGATGATCTCACGGTACTGGTATTGAGCCCCACGTAAGGTTCCATGCCCAGCAATGAGTCTGCTTGAGGACTCTCTCTCTCCCGCTGCCCCTCCCCCCCTCTCTAAAATAAAGAAATCTTAAAAAAGTAAATAACAAACTGTGATAAATATACTAAATATGAGAAACAATGGGTTAATACTCTTTAATAGTTTTGGCAGTTCAATTAGAAAATAATCATTCCCCAAGAAAAATGGGTAAAGACTATGAACAGATAATTTATGCACAGACACACATAGTGCAAAGAGTCAATAAACATTTCAAAGTGATCATCAGGCAAAAATGCTAACAATTCTCTCCAAATGATGGGATTCTAGGTGATTTTTTGTTGTCTTTATATTGGACCATCTTTTACATTTTTACAGTAAATATATATTACTTTTATTAGCAGAGGAACAAAGAAGTATTCTTAATCAAAGAAGTACAACTTAAAATCGGATAAAATTTCTCATTTCTAACAATGAAAATGGGGTAGAGGTTGAAAATGGGGTAGATTCTGTAAACAGGCAGTCTCACAAACTATCAGTGGTGGAAGTATGAGCTTGATCCCTCTCAGGAGAGCAGTCTGGGAGATGCATTGAGTGTCTTAATAAACCTTTCTACATTAGGACCCAGAATCCTCATGCATTTAAAAATATAAGTATGGTTATCACAGCATTGTTTCTAATAGTAAAGTCACTAGTGTCCAACAAGGGAGGAATAATTAATTTAAATGATCAATCATTTAGGTAAATAATTCAGATATTATATACATCTATAACAAAATTAATATAGTTTCCACAAATATGTTTACATGTTTTGTAAATATGTCCATATAAATATAATACATTTATATGTAAAATATATCTTTTTGTCAGACACCTTTTTTGGTTGGATATTTAAAATACCAAGAGTGGGGGCACCTGGGTGGCTCCATGGGTTAAGCCTCTGCCTTTGGCTCAGGTCATGATCGCAGGGTCCTGGAGTGGAGCCCCACATCAGGCTCTCTGCTCAGTGGAAAGCCTGCTTCTCCCTCTCCCGCTGCCTGACGCTCCCCCTGCTTGTACTCTCTTTCTGTCAAATAAAAAAAATAAAAATAAAAAAAAAAGCTTTTAAGGACCAAAGGCATTCAGTAAATCATAGTATATTAGGGAATGCCATGCACTCCCATTTAATAATGTTTTGAAATATATTTAATAACAAGGAGAATGTTCATGATAAAATATTAAGTAAAAAATTTAACTTTTCTATGTACCTCATATACACTATTAAGCACTTCATTCCAATTATGACAGGCTCTTGAATAGAAGCTGAGACATTAATTTTCTTTCTGAGATTTTTGTCACCCATCAGAAAATTCCATGGCCTCTTTCCCATCCCTGTTTCCATTAGCTGGATATGTTTGAAATGAGATGGGGGAATCTGAGGAATCTGAGGAATCTGGGTACAGCTAAATGAATGCTAATTTGCACTGGTTCTTTTGGGTGATTATTTACATGTAGATGATTTAATCATATAGAGATCTTCATGTACATGATTTAAATTATTCAAGACTGAAGTGTATAGATGGTCTGAGTGGGGAAGCTTGTTCTTACACTAACAGATTCTCAAACTAACAAAATGAAAAGTATTAAGGCCAAAGTGGTAATTAAACTCTGGAGCTATCATTAATGTTTTCCTGCAGTAGATATTCACATAATTCATTCATTTTAAATGGGTGGGGGTAAGGGCATGGGTAGAAAACACCGGTATGCAAAATGTTGTACAAATTAAAGAAGGAAGTAGCCAGCACCAGAGTCCAAATTAAACATAGTCTGGCATGGAGGAAGAAATCTCTCTACTCTGTTGAATCCCATATTGTCGAACATTCCCGCCTTGAGTTCTAAACACCTCTACTCCTCAACCCGAATCTCAGGAACTTGGGAACAAGAATTTTACCTTAGTCATCCTTATGTCCTTTTACCTGGGATACAGTAGGCACTCCATAAGCATTGTGAATGAGGAAACATATATACCGTAAAACAGGAGTAAATATAACAACAGGAAGATGGTTTCCTCCAGGTTAAGACAAGAATTCTACCATAAAAGTTTTGACCCCTAATACTAAGCCTGTCACTGAAATGTCCTGTGCACTGATGAGCAAGGCTTTGGAGCCAGGAATACAACTGTCCCAGCCTCAGCTTCAGTAGAAACAGGGACTACCGGGGACTACAAATTTCCCCAGTTTTCTAGTTCTGAAAGTATTCATGGGAAATATGAACATGAATTGACTCATCCAAAACAAAATGAAACACAGTCCCTTTGGATGACCCGAATTTCTCAGTAAAGTGAGGATAATAGTGCCCGTATTAGACAGAGATGCTTCTAGGTTATTCCTTTAATTCTGAATCTACAGCTCCGTATTTGATTTGATAAATACATTTTTATTTTTCCATTTTAAATATGCTAGATGATAAATAGTTAAACGGTTAAAAGTGGTATCACGTACACGATGGTGTCCCATGTGCAAGCTTGTGTGTGTCTAACGTAACCCCTCCTTTTCTTCTTCTCTTTGCAGTGTTAAAAGGAAGCTGCATAATGACTGGGTGATGAAAATTAGATACATTACACCTCTAAGCTGCTTTGGGTCCTGCTCCTTAGACAGTGTTCATTCCCTGGTTTTGGAATCCTTGAAGAGACTTGAGGATAATTTGTAAGTACAGTAGTTTGTGTACATGAACTTTCTGTGACTTCAGACTTTTTACAACTACTAAGACCATGATGGCCCTGGAGTTTTCAAACTAGTTTTTAGAAACATCAGGTGTGAATGATTCCATTTACTTGACAAGATCAATTACCTTTTTAGGAAGTCATGGATGTTACTCATGCAAATTGGAATATGATGTGTCCTCCTAGCAACAGTTTTGCTCATCTGTTGTTTATTGCCGCAGTCTTTGGAATAAATCAATACAGGTGCATCTATACCCATATTGTTATAGTTCTGGGGGTAAGACTCATTCTTACATGTCAACCAGCTAACCTGTGAGTGTCTGTAGCACAAACATGTTCCATGTATAATAAAGACATGAAATGGCTTTCTTATAGACAGGTGCATTTGAAGAGTATGTAGTCTTATTTTTAATCTGGTTAAATATTTATTGATAACTATTCATATGTAATAATTATATAATATAACCATAACTATATAGTACCTATGTGTTAATAATTATATTTATATATGATAACTATAAAACAGATGCTATACTTCAATTTTCAGTTTTAAAAATGTGTTAAGTTATATGCTACAACATGGATAGACCTCAAAACATGATGCTGACAGAAGCCAGACACAAAAGACTGCACATTCAATGACCCCATTTATATCAAATGTCCAGAAAAGGCAAATTTATAGAGATAGAAAGTAGATCAGTGGATGCCAGGAGGTGGTGGTAAGAGAAGGGATCTGAAGTAGAAACGGAAACTTTTTGAGATATTGAAATTGTTCCAAAACTTACTGTGGTGATTGTTATACAACTGTATAAATTTACTAAAAATAACTGAATTGTACATTTACAAATCAGTGAATTTTGTGTTATATAAGTTATACCTCAACAAAACTGTGTTAAAAATGCATAGAGACTTCTAGTTTCCAGTCTAGCATGTAGAGTTTGGAAGTCATCGCTTGGCCCTAACAGCAGGTGAAAAAGACAAAACTAAAAAATCAACAGCTCTTCTTAAATCTTTCTTACATCCTTAAAGAAGTGAAGTCACAGATCAGACTCTTGTCCTCAAATTTGGAGAGACAGACGGCATATACTAAGAATCACAACTTACCAGAGCAGAAATCCAAAAACATATACCTCTGGGAAACGAATATACTGTGATAGGAAAACCTAAACTGTGATTGACAAATCACTGGGGGCTCAACATAGAAAAGCCCGGGAGTTAAAAACTCCAGGGACCTAGTTAAAGGGGTCCCCATACTTTTGTGAATTTTACTTCCAGGAGCTCAACCAATTCCCCACAGTGAATATTGGAAACTCCTCTCCTGCTTCTGATGGGGAAGAGGAAAATGCACCACATTCAAACACACCCAAACATTCTGTTCTTAACAAAGTCTGTCCTCAAGCAAAACCATCTTACCAGATCCTAAACTATTGGGGTTTTATCAAAGACTAAATACCCTTGGAGAAGGAAATAACTCTAGCTTTCACACAGGAGAAGCAAAATACCAAATCCAGTCCACTCTAGTCATCCTGACTCACCTAAGGGAAGGGAGGCTGCAAAACCATTGTGAAGTTCACAGTTCAGGGACACGGGCTCACCTAAAGACTGGGACCTAATCAAAGGACTATAGACCACTTTCGTTTCATCCCACCCACCTTACAACCTCATTATTAAACACCTATTTGCAGCAGTTCCTTTTACACAATAGATTATGTCCTGCTATCAAAAAAAAATGTACAAGGCATACCAAAATGCAAAAACAGTTTGAAGATACAGAGCAAGTATCTAATTAAACTCAGATGCAGCAGGGATATTGAAATCAGAAGACTAGGAAGGTAAAATAACTATGAGTAATATGGTAAGGGCTCTAATGCATAAAGTAGACACCATGCCAAAAACAAAAAAACAAAAAAAAAACAAGAAGAGATAGGTAATATAAACAGAGGGATAGAAATTTTAATAAAGAATCAAAAAGAAATGCTAGAGATAAAAAAAAAAACAAAGAATGCCTTTGATTGGATCAAAAGTAGACTGACATGCTGTGGAAAGAATCTCTGGACTTCAGAATATGTCAATACTTGTTTCAAAAATGGTAAATTAAAAAAAAAGGAGAAAGAAGACTGAAAAAAATGGAACAGAATATCCAAGAATTATGGAACAACTACAAGAGTTATATACATAATGGGAATTCTAGGAGAATAAAGAGAAAAAGGAAAAGAAGAAATATTTGAAGCAATGGTGACTGAAAATTTCCCCAAATTAATGTCAGATACAAAACCACGTATCTATTAAGCTCAGAGGACACCACACAGGATAAATGCAAAAACAAAAATTATACTTAGGAATACCACATCCAAACTTAAAGATGAAAGAAAATTAAAGATGAAGAAAAAATCTTGAAAGAAATCAGAGGGGAAAAAATTATATCCAACTTCTCTTTAGAAACCAAGCAAGGAAGACAAAAGTAAAATATTTAAAGAGTTGAGAGAAAAATTATGCCAAAACATTTTTTTTCTGCAAAAGTATCTTCAAACTAAAGGATAAAGACTTTTTCAGATGAAAAAAATTGAGTGAATTTGTTGTCAGTGGGCCTGCCTTCCAAGAAATGGTAAAAGAAGTTCTTCAGAAAGAAGAAAAATAATGTAGCTGAGAAACTCAGATTCACATACAGAAAGGAAGAGCATTACTGAAGAAAGAAGTGAAAGCAAAATAAAAACATTTATTTTCTTACTCTTAATTGATCTAAAGGGTAACAGTTTGTTCAAAATAATGCCAATAATGTGTTGAGATATATATGTGTATATATGATAAAGGAATATATAACACCACTCACAGGGAAATTTATAACATTGGCTACATATATAGAAAAGAAGAAAGACATGGGGCTCCTTGGTGGCTTCAGTTGGTTAAGCATCTGCTTTCAGCTCAGGCCATGATCCCAGGGTTCTGGGATCAATCCCTGCCTTGGGTTCCTTGCTCAGCTCTCCCTCTGCTCCTTCCCCCAAGTTGGGCATGCTTGTTCTCTCCTCAGATAAGTAAATAAAATCTTTAAAAAGAAGAAGAAGAAGGGAGGAAGGTCTAAAATCAATAATCTAAGCTTCCACCCTGGAAACAGAGAAAAAGAGAAATTGTACAACGTAACCAGAGAAAAAAATAATAAAAATTACAACAGAAATCAATAAAAAGGAAATCAGTAGAGAAAATCAATAGAACCAAAAGCTGTTTCTTTGAAAAGATCAATAAAATTGATAAGCCTATACCCAGGCTAAGGAGAAAACAGAAGACACAAATTGTTACTATCAGAAATAAAGTAACATCACCACAAATCCTACAGACATTAAAAAGATAAAGGAATATTATGAGCAAGTCTATACAACAACAAATTTTTTAAATGTATGATTTATTTTCTCCTCTTACCTTTTTCTTTTCTTTAAGTAGTCTCCGTGCCCAAAGTGGAGCTCAACACAGGGCTTGAACTCACAACCCTGAGATCAAGACCTGAGCTGAGATCAAGAGTTAGACGCTTAACCAGCTGAACCACCCAGGTGTCCCTATGCCCACAGATTTGACAATCTAGGTGTAATGGACCAATTCCTTGAAAGATACAATTTGCCAAAACTCACACAAGAAGACAGGTAATCTAAGTAGGCCTATATTTGTTAATGAATTTGAATTAATAATAAATAACCTTCTAAAACAAAAAGCATCAGGCCCAGATGGATTTAATGGTGAATTCTACCACATACTTAAGGAAGAAATTACACCAATTCTCTACAATCTCCTCCAGATAATAGAAGCAGAGGAAAACTTCCTTACCCCTTCAATGAGGCCAGTATTACCCTAATACCAAGCCAGACAAAGACATTATAAACAAAGAAAACTACAGACCAATATTTCTTTTGCGTATAGATGCAAAAATTCTCAACAAATAATAACAAATTTCATAAGATATAAAAAGTATACACCATGACCAGATATGCAAGGCTGGTTCATCATTTGAAAATTATTTAATGTAATCCATTGTATCAACAGCCCAAGAAGAAAAATTACATGATCATATGGTGCAAAAAAGCATCTGACAAAATCTATCTATTCGTGATAAAAACTCTAAATCAAGACACAAAACTTATATTTTTCAAACACAAACACACACACACACACACACCTCAAAATGGACCATAGATGTAAATGTAAAACACAAAACTATAAAACTCCTAGAATAAAATCTAAATAGGAACTTTATAGATACAATACCAAAGCATAATCCATGAAAGGAATGGATGATAAGCTAGACTTCATTAACATTAAAAACTTAGGCTCTACAAAGACACCGTCAAAACAACAACAACAACAAAAGCCACAGACTAGGAGAAAATATTGCAAAAGGCATATCTGATAAAAGGACTCTTATCCAAATAATTTTTATCCAAAAATATACCAAGAACTCTTAAAACTCAACAATAAGAAAACAAACAACCTAATTTTAAAAAACAGGTCAAAAGATCTGAAGAGACACCTCACCAAAGTAGGCATACAAATGTCAATAAGCACATGAAAAGACATTCCACATCATAAGTCATTAGAGAAAGGCAAACTGAAGCCACAAGAAATATGGCAAACCCACAGGTAACATCATACTCATTAAAAGCTAAAAGCTTTTCCTCTAGGATCAGGAACAAGACAAAGATGTACACTTTTACCACTCTTATTTGACATCGTATTTGAAGTCCTATCCAGAGCAAGTAAGAAGAAAAAGAAATAAAAGGTATTCAAATTGGAGAGAAAGAAGTAAAACTGTCACTATTTCCAGATGACATGATATTACATAGAGAAAGTCCTGAAGACTCCAGCAGAAAGCTGTTAAAACTAATAAATTAACTCAGTAAACAGGACACAAAATCAAATACTCAAATATGCAAAATATATACAAATATACAAGAATTAGTAGTGTTCTACACAATGATAATGAACTATTGGAAAGAGAAATTAAGAAAATAATCCCATTTACAACTGCATCAAAAATAAAACAAATTATCTATGAATAAATTTCACCAAAGAGATGGACGATTGAATACTGTACAACATTAATGAAAGAAATTGAAGAAGATACATGTAAATGGAAAAGATATTCCATGCTCATGGATTGGAGGAATCAATATTGTCACAATGACCATACTACCCAAAGCAATGCACAGGTTCAATGCAATCCTTATCAAAATTCCTACGGTATATTTTCACAGAAATAGAAGAAACAATTCTAAAATTTGAACGGAACTGCAAACAGCCCCAAATAGGCAAAGCAGTCTTGAGAAAGAGTAACAAAGCTGGAGACATTATGCCGTCTGATTTCAAACTGTATTGCAAAATTATAGTAATCAAAGTGGTATGGCAGGTCTAAAAACAGACATGGAACAGAATAGAAATTCCAGAAATAAACTTACAATATATGACCAATTAATTACAACAAAGAAGCCAAGAATACACAATGGGAAAGGACAGTGTCTTCATAAATGGTGTTGGGAAAAGTGGACAGCCACATGCAAACGAATAAAACTGGACCCCTATCTCACACCACACACAAAAAATTAACTCAAAGTGGATTAAAGACTTGAATGTAAGAACTAAAGCCATAAAACTCCTAGTGTAAAACATAAGTGGGAAGATCCTTGACATTGATCTTTGCTGTGGCATTTTGAATCTGACACCCAAAGCAAAAGCAACAAAGGTAAAAGTAAACAAGTGAGACTACATCAAACTAAAAAGCTCTGTATAGCAAAAGAAATCAGCAGCAAAATGAAAAGACCACCTACTAAATGGGAGAAAATATTTGCAAACTATACATCTGATAAGGGGCTAATATCCAAGTGTGTGTGTGTGTGTGTGTGTGTGTGTGTGTGTGTGTGTGACTCATACTACTCAAAAGCAAAAAATCGAATTAAAAAATGGACAGAAGTTCTGAATAGAATTTTTTTTCAAAGAAAACATACAGATGGCCAAAAGGTACGTGAAAAGGTGTTCAACATCAGAGAAATAGAAATCAAAACCACAATGAGATATCACCTCACACCTGTTGGAATGGCTAAAGTCATCAGCATTTTCATGGAACTAGAACATATAATCCTAAAATTTGTATGGAACCAGAAAAGACCTCAAGTAGCCAAAGGAATGTTGAAAAAGAAAACCAGAGCTGCGGGCATCACAATTCTGGACTTCAAGCTCTATTACAAAGCTGTAATCATCAAGACATTATGGTACTGGAACAAAGACAGACAAATAGATCAATGGAACAGAATAGAGACCCCAGAAATGGACCCTCAACTCTGTAGTCAGCTGATCTTCAGCAAAGCAGGAAAGAATTTAACCAATGGAAAAAAGATCGTCTCTTCAAAAATGATGTCAGGACAATTGGACAGTCACATGCAGAAGAATGAAACTGGACCATTTTCTTACACCATACACAAAAATAAACTCAAAATAGATGAAAGACCTCAGTGTGAGACAGGAATGCATCAAAATCCTAGGGAAGAACAGGGGCAGCAACCTCCTTGACCTCGGCCACAGCAACTTCTTGCTACCTATGTCTCCAAAGACAAGGGAAACAAAAGCGAAAAGGTACTGTTGGGACTTCATGAAGATAAAAGCTTCTTTACAGTAAAGAAAATAGTCAACAAAACTAAAAGGCAACCTGTGGGAATGGAAGAAGATATTTGAAAATGTCTTATCAGTTGGTGCCTGGGTGGCTCAGTGGGTTAAGCCTCTGCCTTCGGCTCAAGTCATGATCTCAGGGTTCTGGGATCGAGCCCCGCATTGGGCTCTCTGCTCAGTGGAGAGCCTGCTTCCCCCCGCTCTCTCTGTCTGCCTCCCTGCCTACTTGTGATCTCTGTCTGTCAAATAAATAAATAAATAAAATCTTTAAAAAAAGAAAAAAGAAAAGAAAGTGTCTTATCAGTTAAAGGGCTAGTATCCAAAGTCTTTAAAGACTTAGTGAACTCAACATCCATAAAACAAAAAATCCAATCAAGAAATGGCAGAAGACATGAATACACATGAAAAAAAGGCTCCACATCACTCAGCATCAGGGAAACACAAATCAAAACTGCAATGAGATACCACCTCACACCAGTCAGAATGGCTAAAATTAACAAGTCGGGAAGCAACAATGCTGGCCAGGATGCTGAGAAAGGGGAGCCCTCCTGCACGTTCTCACAAATGCAAACTGGTGCAGCTTCTTTGTAAAACAGTATGGAGGTTCCTCAAAAAGTTAAAAATAGAGCAAATACAACCCAGCAATTGCACTACTAGGTATTTAACCAAAGGATAAGAACATAATGATTCAAAGGGGCACATGCACCCCAATGTATAAAACAACAATATCCACAGTAACCAAACTATGGAAAGAGCCCAGGTGTCCATCGACAGATGAATGGATAAATGTGTCTACACACACGCACACACGCATGCACGCACAGCGGAATATTACTCAACCATGAAAAAGAATGATATCTTGCCATTTGAAATGACATGGAAGGAACTAGAGGGTATTATCTAAGCAAAATAAGTCAATGAGAGAAAGATAAATACCACATGATTTCACTAATGTGTGGGATTTAAAAACAGAACAGATGAATATAAGGGAAGGGAAGGAAAAATAAAACAAGATGAAAGTTGAAGACAAATCATAAGAGACACTGAACTCTAGGAAGCAAACAGGGTTGATGGAAGGGAAGTGGGTGAGAGGAAGGAATAATTGGGTGACGGCCAGTAGGAAAATAGTACAGAAGTTCCTCAAAAAATTAAAAATACAACTACCATATGATGCAGTGATTCCATTTCTGGGTATTTACCTGAAGAATATAAAACATGAGTTCAAAAAGTTATATGGACCCCACGTTTATTACAGTATTATTTATAATAGCCAAAATATGGAAACAAAGTAAGTGTCCCTTGATGGATGAAAGGGTAAAGAAAATTGGTACATATGTAGAATGCCGTATTATTCAGCCACAGAAAAAAGAATGAAATCTTGCCGTTTTTGACAACATGGATGAATCTGGAGGTTTATATCAAGTGAAATAAGCCAGACACAGAGAGACAAATCCTGAATGGTATCACTTACATGAGGGATCAAAAAAAAAATCAAGCTCATGAAAACTAAGAGTAGAAAAGTGGATGCCAGGGGATTGGGTGTTGGGGAAATAGGGAAAAGTTGGAAAAATGTATAAACTTTCACTTATCTGAGGATCTAGTGTGTAACATGGTGACTGTAGTAGATAACACTATATTGTACAACTGAAATTTACTAAGAGAGTAGAACTTAAATATTCTCAGAAGAAAGAAAGAAGAAGAAAGAAGAAATGGAAGGAAGGTAGGGAAGGAGGGAGGGAGAAAGGAAGGAAGGGAGGGAGGAAGAAAGGGAGGAAAAGAAGGGAAGGGAAAGAAGGAGGAAAGGAAAGAAAGAGGGGCATCTGAGTGGTTCAGTTGGTTAAGTGTTGGACTCTTGATTTTGGCTCAGGTCATGATCTCACGATCATGTTGAGATTTTCTCTCTCTCCCTCTACCCCTTCCCCACTCTCTCTCTCTCTCTCTCAAAATAAAAAGAAAGAGAGAGAAAAAGAGAAGAAAAAAAGAAAAGGGTAAATATGTGAGGTAATGGGTAATTAACTCGATGGAGGGGAATCCTCTTCATTGTGTATTCATACACCAGATCCAAAAACCCCGAAAAGATAAAAAACAGAACAAAACACTAAGGGTCAAACCTTAAAACTATAAAACCCCTCCTTCATGATTTAATTCCATTCTTTAAAATTCAATTTCCTTGATTGTAATTATTTTTTTTTATGAATTTCAGTCTTTCTATCTAAAGAGTTGGTGAGTTGCAATAACATTGCATCATAGCTGGAGGACTTGGGTTCAACTAAAAGGCGGCTGGGAAAAGTGGTGAATAGTCTGTTTGGCCTACTAACAATGCACAGATGATAACTCCCAGATCCTTCTTATTGAGTTCTTTTTTTTTTTTTTTTTTTTTTTTTTAAGAGAGACAGAGTGGGAGAGAGAGTGTGCACAAGCTGGGGGTGAGGGGCAGAAGGAGAGGGAAAGATAGAATCCCAACCAGCAAGCAAGCTCCATGCCCAGTGTAGAGCCCCACACAGGGCTCGATCTCCCGACCCTGATATCATGACCTGAGCCAAAAGCAAGAGGCAGTGGCTCAGCCGACTGAGCCACCCAGGAGCCCCTCTATTGAGTTTTTAAATGAAATGCACAAAAAGTGAGAGGAAAAGGGAGCCTCCACACATACAGAGCTAGAATTTCTTTAAATTCCAAGATTTTCAATTTAAGAAACAGACTAACAAAATTAGAAATTTTATGGAAGAAAAGAGTATCACATCTCTAAGATGACTGACTACCCTACATTTTCTTGAAAGTTAGAGTCTTCATGAAAGTCATATATTTCCCCCTCATTTAGAAAAAGATAAAAATGTTTATCTTGATGTATAACATATTGCACTGAGAAAATGAAGTAAAAACTTTTCATAGCACATTGAAAACAGTTTCATTTCTTTTTTTTTTTTTTAAAGATTTTATTTATTTGACAGAGAGAGATCACAAGTGGGCAGAGAGGCAAGCAGAGAGAGAGAGAGAGAGGAGGAAGCAGGCTCCCCGTGGAGCAGAGAGCCCGATGTGGGACTCGATCCCAGGACCCTGAGATCATGACCTGAGCCGAAGGCAGAGGCTTAACCGCTGAGCCACCCAGGTGCCCCAAAAACAGTTTCATTTCTTAACATCAGATCTGATTCCACAAACATCATTTCTATGGCATAATTAATTTTCATTTAGTTTCTGTAACATAATTAACTACTAGTGATTATACTCTGGCATTTTAAAGGAGTGCATTTCTGAAACATTTAATTAAGAGAAGATGCAACTTAATTTCTAATTGATTTGTATTATGTTGGCAATTTATAATACATTCATACCTATAAGGAAGCTTTTGGGAAACCATATGAAATACGATGGCCCCTATGAAAGATGTATATTCTCCTTCTACATCCAGAGAAAAGATTGTCATCTCCAAGATACACAAATCTACAGACATGATTTTACCAGCACAAATATTTCTGGTATATTCATCAGGGTAATTCTAACAGTCAATATGGTAACTGGAAAAATATACATAGGTCATGTACTTCAGCCTTTAATCCAGAATTGTATCAATAATTCAATGAACATTTTTAAAGATTTTTATTTATTTATTTGACAGAGAGACACACACAGAGAGAGAGGGAACACAAGCAGGGGGAGTGGGGGAGGGAGAAGCAGACTTCCAGCAGAGCAGGGACCCCAATGCGGGGCTCGATGCCAGGACCCTGGTTTCATGACCTGAGCCAAAGGCAGACGCTTAATGACTGAGCCACCTGGCTGCCCTGATTCAACAAATATTTACTAAGTCACTATGTGTTAAGCACCATGGACAATACAATATGTTCAAGACTTGACCTCTGCTTTTAAGTACTTGAAATCTAAGGGAGAAGACAGGAAATACAGCCGTAATCCCAACGGCATGCGGAAGTCCGCTCATATCAGCTTGTGAGAGCGGACTGCTAAGATTTCAAGAAATTTGACAAACTTACTGAATACTACCATCATTTAAAATGTAATTTTATGAACTCACAATTCCATTATATGAAAACCAAAAGCAATAAATACTCAAAATTCATAACTTTTTATTTTACTACATTGTACTGTTATGTATGTTCTTGAGGGTTTTATGACCTTAGGGACATAGGACTACTATATAATGGTGTTCAACTGTGTAACTTTCCCCAACCCCAAGTTCAGAGATGTCATCTTGCTAGTTTGAAATTAGCTACCTTAAGAATACTTATACCATGGAAAACAGCAAATGTTATAAAACAACGACCTCCCTGAGCCCCACTTCCCTGGCCCTTGCTCAGTATTAAACATTTACTGGCACACAACTGGTCAGTAAGATAGGATAATTCACATTGCAAGCAGAGCGTGTTAAATTTCAGTTGAATGACTTATAGTTATAGGCATCACAGGAACTCAGAAAAAGGAGTAATAAATGATAGTATTCTAGCAAGCTCTAGAGAGAAGAATAAGTCTTTTATAGAGGATTATGATAATAAATTTGGCAGGGATATTTTTAAATAAGAAAGGTTGTGGCAGCTAATAATAAGCATGCCAAGTTGGCTTCTGAATGAATTAAGGGACTTATTTCTTCTTAAAGTCTGTCTTTACATTGGTGTATTTAGCTGTGTATTGGCACTCTCACATTGCAAAATAGAAATCAACACATTGTTCTGAAGAAGACTGACAAGCATCTAGAAGTTTTGTCATCAGAAAACCCAATATCCCTCCCTGGCTGCTGTGTCTTACATTTTTGGCTCTTGAAGGCTGTGACTCTCCCTATGCCTTCTCAATGGCCTCAGTGAGGTCTCTAACCCTTCATCTCCCTCATTAGCTCCAATTTCATCAGCTCCCTCCTTGACTTCCTTCTTTCCCTCCCCACCTGGAGCCCAGACTCATCATCTGAGCTCATATCTCACCAACATTCTTCTGTGCTATGCATCCCATTCTGCCACGCACCAGTCAGCAGAATCCCAACCCTTCTGCTCAACAGAGCCCTTCGTCCCTCCTCCCAGACCTTTGTGTCCTCATTTCTCCCTGTTTGGTCCCCTCAAACTATTCCCAGCTCCAGCTCTGCTTACTCTCCACAGATGTCCCATCCTACATGACCAGAAAACCCTGAGGCCTTTAGAATAATTCCCAGCAGCCCAAATCGTTTGGAATCTTCTATATCCACACCTATCCTTGATCTTTTCTTTTTGTTTTAGAGGTTAAGACATCAAACATTTCATCATTGGCCTTGCATTTTTTTAAACTTCTTCTGCAGGATCTCGCTGATCTCAGTTTCTCCCACTTTCTCATTTCCACCTATAGTACTCAAGTCTCTTCTAATATGAGCAATGTTTTGCTTAACATATAATCTCCTTTGAACTATTATACTATACCTCTTCCAGAAAAAGTACTCTTCATTCACTATCTCCACTACTTTGGCATTACTTGTTCCCTATATAATCCTCTCTCATATAACCTTTCCCCATCCTACTCTGTAGAAGAGACTCTCAAGTTGGCCAGTGTCTACATTGTATAACTGAGAGACACTGAATGTGTCAGATAGCCTCAGGACATTCAGCATTACTTATCTTACTCAGTAAAACTCTATTCTCTTATCTTTTGGGAAACCAGAGTTTTCTCCTGGTAACTTACTATTCCTTTTCTTTATGACTCCCCTTTTTGGTGTCTGCTGTTGAATGGGGTGTTCTCTAAAGTACTCTCCCTACACAACTTTAATTCTCACTTTCTAGGCACTTCTTGGGTGATGTTCCTCTTCTCTAGCCTACTAAGACCTATATGCTGATGAAACCCAAGCTATTTTGGATTTTGGACTTAGTATACCTGCTCACCATCTCCACTTGGATATCTTATAGCCCCTCAGACTCATATGTTCATAACTTAACTCCCCCACTTCTCAATCTATATATTATATAGGGTTTTTTATTTCTCTTGATCCATCAAATCATCCTAGGCAGAAATCTGGCAACCCCTCGTGATTCCTTCCACAAATGACCAATCAACAAATTTGTCTGTGTTCTCTTATAAACATTTGTTGAATCTGTCTTATCTTCTGTATCTCTATCCCCCTAGGCTATGATCTCCAACTGGTATCTTGCCTCAATTTTATTACTGCCAAAACTATTGTCTATTAGTCTTCCAGAGTATTCTTATGAAGATGATACCCAACCACCTCAATAGCTTTCATGTTTCTCCATCCCCTACTGTAGCACTTCCATAGTCTGGTCCTGCCAGCCTCTTCATGTCGTTCCCTTCACTGCCTTATACTTAGGTTTCTTTAACTCCGAGCCCGTGGTTGCTCCCTGGATAATCATGCTGGGAGTTTGTACATGTTTAGTGCCTGAAATACTCTTCCCAATCTTCTCTCCTCCTTTCCTTCAACCTCCATAATCTTTTTTTTTTTTTTTTTTTTGGAAAAGAGGAAAAGTTTTTGTTTTTATTTTTTTTTCCAGTTTTATTGAGGGGTAATTGACCCCATAATCCTTCAAGGGTCAGATGATACCAACTCTAGGAAATTGTTCTAACTCTCTCTGAGTACCTCTTTTCCCATCTGGGTTAGGTATCTGTTTCGTGCCTCAGTCTCTTTATTTATTGTTTTTTAATTATGTTTAAGGGTGTGTCTTTAGAAGACACCAAGCTTGTTGAGAGTTATTAATATACCCAACATTGTCTAACTAATTGTCTTATGACTTGAGGAATTTGACCACTCTAGAAGAAACTCAAGAGCCTGAATATTTATTTGTTTAGCAAATACTTACTGATGAGTTAATACGTTTGAGACACTGTTCTATATGCTGGGAATTTAAAGATGAGTAAGACTAGGTCCTTGATTTTGTGTCTAATGAGAGAGAAAACAAAGACATTCTCACAGAGGATGATAAATGTCATGATATAGATATTAGAGAGGTATAGAGAGGAGCAGAAGAGAGTTCTTAGAACATCTTACATAGGATTTTGAAGGGAGAAAAATTGGAGAAGGTTTCCTGAAGAAGGTGTCATGCATGCTGAGTTTTGAAGATCTGGTAAGGGTTATCCAGGCAAGCCATTCCATGAGAGTGGATAAATAGACACATGAAAGAGCTGGCATGTACAAAGGTATGGAAATGAAAAAGAAAATAGTGAGTTCTAGAAACTCACTATAATTAGATCACAGAAAGGGAGAAGGGTTGGGAAAGATGAGGAGGGACAAGCCAAAAATGAAAAAGCCTGCACACCAGACTGAAGACCTGGAGTATTAACCTGAGAGCTATATGAGCTATTGAATTCTTTGGCCAGGAGAATGGTCATTGAGGAGTTCTTGACAAACTGCCCTAGCAGTGAGAAGGAGAATGGAGGGAAGGGAAGGAGAGGCAGGTCGGGAAGGAAAGAGGGAAGGAGAATGAAAGGGAAGGAGGAGATGACTGGGAAGATAGGGTAATAGTTCAGAAAGGAGCTGACGAGAGCTGGAACTCAACCGGTAGAAGTGAGAATGGAGAGAGACCAGATCCGTATATAATTTATAAGCATTGGCAACCTACTGGATGAGAGGAACAAAAAGAATCTAAGTTTCATTTTTTCGTTTGCAACAGTATTTTTTGCATATGTATTATATACCAAAAACCGTTCCAAGAATTGATGAATGGTATGCAAAAAAGACCAACTCTCTCCTCTCTTGGAGCACATATTCTAGGGGGAAAGACATAATCCAGTAAATGATACAAATTTAGGACATGAAGTAGGGTTACAGGATGAAGTGACTGGAGGCATATTTTTGATAGGATGGTCAGGAGAGAGTACTCTGGGGAGCTCATGTTTGAGCAAAGAGCCTTATGAGGTGAAGAGCCAAATCATGGAAGATCCAGAGGAAGTCTGAGAGCAGCGGAAGGCTGCTGGGCTTCTGGCTGGGAGGGCTGTTTGCTTGGCCTTGCTGTTTCCTAGGAGAGAATGTGAGTAAAGGAGTATGTTGACAAGGAAGCAAAGGAGTTCAAATGTCACTTCTGCCACTTGTTGGTTGAGTGGTCTTCGGGATGTTACTTACCTGAACCTCAATAACCTCGTTAATGAATGGGGATCATACTTTTTTATCTCCCAGGACTTTTGTATTGCTCAAACAAGCTGAAATGAGTGAAGGTCTCTTGAAAACTGTGAAATACCATAACAGTTAAAAGGGTTATTATTTGCTTGTAGACATTTATGATCTTTCAGAAAGAATTGATTTTTAAAGAACACTTTGATTTCTGTGTGCTGTCAAAATCCAGAATAATGACGGTACTGGGGAAAAAAGAAAGGCACTAATCTTTTTCTTGGGGAAAAGTTATGACGGGGCCCATACTCCCTTTTTCCAAGCATTAAGATCTTTCAATCAAGTGGTGATTCTTGTGTTAGGTTTTAAATAGGATAGTAATCTTTTTGCTCTCATTTAGATCGCATACGTTTCTTTTTGTGAGGGCAAATATATTCTTCAACCAGCAGGATCCAAGGCAAATCTAATTCCCTTTTTTCACCCCAGTGGAGTAACCTCAAGAGCAGAACTTAGTTGTTCACACTCTCCTTATTTTATTCCTTCTTTATGTTGTATCCCAATCCATTTTCCTGTGTATGCACACACACACACACACACACACACACACACACACACACAAAGGCAACCATTCTGTTGGGTTTAATATATCTTTTTGTTTATACATTTCCTTAAAAATATATATTTGTATGTATTTTTAGTTTATGTAATGGTATTACAGGGAATTTAAATTCCTACTCTACTCCAGTGTTCCGCAGACTTGGTACTTAGTAGCTGTAAATGCTTAGATTCGCTGGAAGGTTTTATTTTTCAGACTAGCCAGTACTTTCTCATCCATGCTCTGGAAAGTGTCTATTTTGCAAGAGTCAGGAGTTTGTCTCTGAGCCCAATTCTGAGCTTCCTAGTATTTACCATAACGCCTGGGACGTGGCTGATGATACATTCAGCCGGAGAGAGTCAGGATACGGAGGTAAAAATACTCAAGACAGCCTCAGCAAATGGTGATCATCGATCTATTCAGTCAGATTCTGGCTGAGCTTTTCAGCGGTTTCCTTGGGCCACTCTCGTAAATCTAGAAGCTATAGAGATTTCTCAAGTGATGCGGTATAATAACGTTTTCCCGAAACGCCGGTACCATTGGAGAGTCATCTCAAGAGAAGGACAGTCAGGTCCTCTTCATCGCTAGATTCAACATATCCCTATTTCTGCAATTTCCTATAATGAGTCTTAAGTTGAGCCAGATGAAACTGCAATTACACTAATACATGATTGGCCAGCTGTTAAAATGGGAGCCAGCACGGCTCCCAAAAAGGCAGGGAAAAAACTCCTCTCGAAAAAATTTCCATTTCAAACATGATTACCATTTTGGTTATAATTTTGTATGGTAATTTCACAAATGGAGTTTTGTACCAGCGAGAAAATGAACATCTGCAATTAATTATGCCGTGTAGAAGAGGTTGGCCTGTTGCAACACAGAAGTTGAACCTTTAACCCTTGGCTAGCTCGACAATTCCCCAGAGAGGAGCAGCTAACTATTCAGCCTTACTTTTCCTCAGTTACCCAAGTCGGTGGCAGGTCATTATACGGGAAAGTGGATAGTACTCCCCCAGTCTGGTTGCAACAGAGCCAGGCAGAACTGGTCTCTGTCCTAGCACTCAGGAGCTTTGGGACCACCGAACACCATGCACACAATACCATTAGCTCTTCTCCATCTGTTTTCCCGTCTTTAGATGGGAAGGAAGATACCTATCTTTTTTTTTTTTTTAAAGATTTTATTTATTTGTCAGAGAGAGAGAGAGAGCGAGCACAGGCAGACAGAGTGGCAGGCAGAGGCAGAGGGAGAAGCAGGCTCCCCACAGAACAAGGAGCCCGATGTGGGACTCGATCCCAGGACGCTGGGATCATGACCTGAGCCGAAGGCAGCTGCTTAACCAACTGAGCCACCCAGGCGTCCCGGAAGATACCTATCTTATTGTCTTATAAAAGGCACCTAAGTTCCCTCGTGTAGAGTGCTGACTTAATGCCTGGCACATAGGACTCAGTAAATTTAAGTTCCTTTCTTTGTTCCTGTCAGAGAGATACTGAAATGCATAAAAAAAAATAAAAAAAAAAAAAAAAGAATTTGAATCCTGAGAACAGGTGGAGTGACTGTAGAGCTGTCCTGGTTTGGGCTTCATGCTCCCGCATCTGGAGTAAGGGTCATAAAACCCCATGGGCCAACTCCAGCAGGCCACCTGTTTTTGTAACATCTGCACACCAAGAATGATTTTTCCATTTCCAAATTGCTGAACAAATCAAAAGAATAATACTTCATGCCCCCTGAAAATTATATGAAATTCAAATTTCTTTGCTTATAAAGTTGTATGGGAACAGGGCCATGCTTGCTCATTTATGGCTGTTTTCATGCTACAGTGGCCGACTTGAGTGGTTGGGACAACAGAGCCTATATGGCAAAGTCTGAAATATTCATTATTTGGCTCCTTAAAAAAAAGAGGCTGCCAACTACTGATCTAGACTTTTCTGCTGGACTCTCCCTTGTCCCTTGGGATTGGGCACAGTATGGATCAGTGGAAGGTAATACTGCAGAGTGTAGACCACTTAAAAAAATACCTCAGCGTGAGGCATTCTTACTTCACATCGTCTAGGAGAAAATAAAAATGCCTTCTTCCTCACTCCTTACCTTGACTTCCACTAACTACCCCCACCTCCAAGGAGAGAAAAGATACTGGCTCAATAGCTACTCTTTATCAGTCACTGAATCCCCCCCAACCCCCAGTGCCTTCCTATCTGAGTACCATCTTACATTCAGTGAACAACACCCCAGTTACCCCTTTAATTTCCATCTGACTAACTTCTTCCCTCCCAGGTTTGCATTTGTGTGACAAGAGCAGGGAAGCTGAGGTGAAGGACACTGTCATTCAGTTAGGGCCTTTTGATGGGAGACTGAGTTTTTATTTTTTTGAGAGAAATTGTCAGGAAATGTTTCCCTTTCCAAAGTGCTATTGTCTCAAGAGGGAGAGGGAAAACTTCAGAGGAAACTTCCCGGAATCAGTACATTTCTATTCTCTGTGATTCTGGAAAGGGGCACTGTCAATCGGGTGTTCATTTCTTAAGGATATTCAAACAAGTATTTGTTGGGAGCCTTCTATGCTCAAAGTACCATGGTGTCTACATTTTATTTTCTACGGAATGGACCACGTGGGCCTACCTTGTACATGAGACCGAGCCTGGTGCCATGTGCCACGTGTGGTGTTTATGGGGCTCACTGAGACACCCTGGCCAAGTGGGTGGCCCTCCCACCCCCTCTCACCCACCACCGAATCCTTGAGGAGAGAAAATGGTGTGGAGGACCTGGACTCAAGTCCAAACATAAAACCAAATATTTCCCTGCATTGTAAGATATGAGTAGAAACATTCTTCACTCTTTAGATGTAGAATGCTATAGAAATACCAGCTGATATTACCATAATGGATTTCTTACAAAGCGTTTGATTTCTTAGAATGGTCTGGTGTGTTTTGGTTGGAGTAAGATATACCTAGTAACAGAATAAAAAAGCAGCCATCAAAAGAAATGACATCTTGCCATTTGCAACGACGTGGATGGAACTAGAGGGTATTATGCTGAGTGAAATAAGTCAATCAGAGAAAGACATTATCATATGATCTCCCTGATGTGGGGGGTTTGGCGAGTAGGGAAGGAAAAAATGAGACAAGATGGGATAGGGAGGGAGACAAACCATAAGAGACTCTTAATCTCAAACAAACCGAGGGCTGCTGTGGGACAGGTACGGAGAGGGTGACTAGGTTATGGACACGGGGGAGGGCATCTGTTGTGGTGATTGCTGGGAAATGTGTAAGCCTGACAATTCATAGACCTTTCCTCTGGGGCAAATAATACATTTTATGCTAATAAAAATAATTAATAAAAAAGAGAATATTATAGAGATGTGAACACACAAAAGAGCAATCTGTTCAAAAATATAAAGTTGAATATGTATATAAAATATCTATTTTTGAGTTTTTTCATCAATTGACATCAATTATAGCTTTAAAAGCTGAAATAGTTAAAGGTACAGTTCATTCATTTGTAATCCATCTAACAATGTGGGCCAGAAAAATAGAGAGTATAATTCTATTGGGCAGGTATTTAAAACAACAACAAATATAAATGCTAAATGTGTATAAGTTCCATTGCAGATGCTGAGAAATTGAGAAAATGATAGATTTTTTTTCATGATCAACTAACAGGATATCCAATAGTTCTTTTCCTGCTGCCTTGGGATTTTAGCTAATGCCCCATTTTCAAGGGAAGTCTGCTGAAACATCCTCAGAATTATTACAAGGTAGAGCAGTCCTGTGACCCTTCTGCCATTGTCCATCCCCAGCAAAGAGGGGACAACTAGCAATTCCAAAATAATTGAAGAGAAGAATCAAGGAACACAGCTGTGGGACTAATTGGGGAATGTTGGGGTGATTCATCTGTCTTCTCCGGGTAGAAAGTGGAGGTTGGAGAAAGAACTCCCCCTACCCCAAGCCAAGTGAGGACAGCTTCAGGAGAACCCATTCCATGAGAACCTGCTCCAGAAGAGCCAAAAGGGGTGGGTGGGGAAGGCTGCTGGCTGGGCCACATTCTGACTTATGTGGCCCTGGGTACTTTGCCTTCATGGGTCCCTCCCACCATAATACTATTCAATATTCCACATGATTTTTGATATAACTTTAAATACTTCCATATTTTTTCTGTTTTAGAAAAAAGTAGATTTTCATGGTTTCTGGAAATTTTTTTTTCTGAACTGAGAAAAAATGAAAACATTTATCATGACCTCAAACTTACATTTTCTTTCCTTCTGATTTTAAGAAAAATTAGAGCATTTTTTTTAAATTTTATTTTTAATAAACATATATTTTTATCCCCAGGGGTACAGGTCTGCGAATCGCCAGGTTTACACACTTCACAGCACTCACCATAGCACATACCCTCCCCAATATCCATAACCCCACCCCCCCTCCCAACCCCCCTCCCCCCATCAACCCTCAGTTTGTTTTGTGAGATTAAGAGTCACTTATGGTTTGTCTCCCTCCCAATCCCATCTTTTTACATTTATTCTTCTCCTACCCCCTCAACCCCCCATGTTGCATCTCCTCTCCCTCATATCAGGGAGATCGTATGATAGTTGTCTTTCTCCGATTGACTTATTTCGCTAAGCATGATACCCTCTAGTTCCATCCACGTTGTCGCAAATGGCAAGATTTCATTTCTTTTGATGGCTGCATAGTATTCCATTGTGTATATATACCACATCTTCTTTATCCATTCATCTGTTGATGGACGTCTAGGTTCTTTCCATAGTTTGGCTATTGTAGACATTGCTGCTATAAACATTCGGGTGCACGTGCCCCTTCGGATCACTACGTTTGTATCTTTAGGGTAAATACCCAGCAGTGCAATTGCTGGGTCATAGGGTAGTTCTATTTTCAACATTTTGAGGAACCTCCATGCTGTTTTCCAGAGTGGTTGCACCAGCTTGCATTCCCACCAACAGTGTAGGAGGGTTCCCAAATTAGAGCATTTTTGTAGGACCCTGAAAGTACCATGAGCCTGAGGCACTGTGCCTTCTGCTAATGGACACATTCCTCCCTTGGACCAATGACAGTGGGAGGGGCTGCGGTCACAATGACACTGCTCCGTGTGGCAAGCCATGTGAACTGTGTCCCGTGAGACACAGTAGGTATCTTAATAGAAGCTGTGCTAATGGGAGCTGGCCCAAGAGGCCTTGTTGTCAGTGCAAGGGGACACGGGAAGAGGCCATGTTTGGAGACAGAGGTAGAAGAAAATGATGCCATTCCTGGTTTGTAGCCCCATGAGGCTCAGCTCAGTCCATCTACCCATGACAGTTAGTGTGGGTGTCATTGGCAAAACTTGAAATGAGTCCCCAGTCAGAACTGTCTACTTCTTCTCTAGGACATTTAAACATTTTCACAATTCTGAATTCTGACTTTAGACTTATGTTACTACATTGAGGCTTCTTTTCATGAGCTTTGAAAAAGAAAAGAATGAGGAAGTATTTTATGTACTGATTTGGAAAGATCTTCAAGATATAATATTAAGTGAAAATACAAAGAACAGAATGATATACACGACCGTGTGTGTTTAAAAGGAAAGGAAAGAACACACAAGCCTCTGAGGCAAGAGGAGAAGAAGGCCAGTTGCTTTCCTTCCCTCCCTCTCCTTCCCCCCATAATCTCCCACTCCCTCTCCCTGCCCTGGCTTCAGGGTCTGCTTACCTCCTGGTCTGGGGCTCCTTCTGGGTGCCCCCTTTCATGTCTCCTTCTTTTCCCCATCTGGTCAGATGCAGTAACAGCTCTCAACTATTGCTAGTACCTGAGAGCAGTAGTAGTATTATTATCCCATTTCATAAATTAGGACGCCGAGGCACTGGATGAAGCCAGGATTTAAACCTACACATTTTCACTCAAGCTCAGCTCTTTTAAGCCCAGCATAGTAATACTCAAGATACCAAGTTAACACTCAAAACCTATATACCAAAATTATATAATAGATGCTCTAGTTGTAGGGAAAATAACATGGTACCAGGGGATAGAAGACACTACTCCATTAGTGAGGGCAGGACTGTGGAGTCGAGGCCCTTGTGAAAGGGCACATGTGAGCTGACACTCACAGGAGGATGGTTGCTAGAGGGGCTGGCATCTGGGGCCAGCACATCTTCGGCTTGTGCAGAATCTCCTGAGGAGGGAGAGAGCTCAGTGCAGCCAGAAGGGGGGCTGGGTAGAGCAGGACAGCTGGAGCACAGCATGAGGGGAGAGAGGAAGGCATGGGGCCTCCCAGGACCATGCAGGCCAGGCAGATGAAGGAGCTCGGCTCCTCTTGGAGCCTCGGGAAGCCCCTGGAGAGA
This sequence comes from Lutra lutra, assembly GCF_902655055.1. NCBI lineage: Eukaryota > Metazoa > Chordata > Mammalia > Carnivora > Mustelidae > Lutra > Lutra lutra. Next base: position 7,408,156 of record NC_062292.1, read on the forward strand.
AGTGCTGTGCTCTAACTCAGGTTTTAGGAAGACCATCGTGGCTGGAGAATGACAGCAGGATTTGAGGTGGGAATGTAGACAGAAAGGTGGACAACAGTGGAAGCTGAGAAGTTAGCACTTTGTTGCAGAAGGTCTGGTGGGGGGGGGTCGAAGGCTTGAACCTAGACACTGTAATGAGAATGGGAAGAAGTGGTCAGATTTCAGGTGTATTTTAAAGGTTAAGTCAACAGGACTGAACAGCAGTGGGATGTGGTTGGTGGGAGAAGAGGACATGTCCAAAGGTGTTCCTGGCCTTGTGTACACCAAACGGACCCAGTTAGCCATCCATTATCCTTTCTGGATTAAGAAGGATTGGTCTCTGGTCACCACCCCAGAGGGGAGGACTGGGTTTCCTGTTAAGCAGAAACAGTACAGAGTACTGTGCTAATATCACCACATTATGGACAAGTAGACTCTGTCGGTCAGTGCGGATTTCATCATTACTTATAATAGTTTCTGTGGCTACATAGATTTACAACCAGCTTAGAAATGAACCTATTGAACACAACCTACGTGTATGTTAGAACTAGTTGGATATAGGGAATTGTAGAGGCTTTACATCTAATTTGTGTTTCCCAGGCCTGTCAGAGAGTTCTCCATGCCAAGAGGAGCCAACACTTTCTGTTACTGCACAAAAGCAAACGTGATTGTCACTGGAGGTAAGGGAACAGTTCGTGTTGTACAGAGATTCTCTACTTTGCCAACCGTGCTCTCCTTGATTAACAACAGAGTGCTTCTCATGAAATGACAGAGTTTTGCTCCTAGGGAGCCTTTCAGAGAGTTAAAAAATTTGCATAAAGTTAAATCTGTCATTCTTTTTCTTTGTGCCTTCTGGATTTGATGGCACACTTAGAAGGTTCTTCCCCGGCACCGGGATATGGGTTAAAAATTCTTCCGTATCTTACTCTAACTTTTTTATTGCTTTATATTTTATGTTTGGATCTTTAATTTTTAATTAAATTAAATTTAAATTTAAATTTTATGTTTGGATCCTTAATCTCTCTAGAAGTTATTTCAGTGTATGAGAGCATGAGATCCCAGCCTGGGGCCCCTGTGCAGGCTTTAGAGGAATTCTGGGGTCCCCTGTGGCCTATTGAAACTTGTGTGTCTATGTGCATTTTTCTGCAGAGATAGTCCAAAATGTTATCAAGTCCTCAATGGGGTTCATGTCCAAAAGGGTCAAGGGCCAGTGTTTTAGAGTTAGCAGAAAAGAGGCCAAGGAGAGAGCCCGGAAGCGTTCTAATGTTTAAGGGTTAAGGAGGATGGAACATAGGACACACGGTCGTCTGTGGAGAGTATGGTATGTGTGGCTCGGAGGGGAAGGTGGAGGATAGAAACGTTCCTCAAGCCTCAGACTTGTCACCTCTAACCCTAGGGTGCTAATACAGTAGGATGGCTTCGAGTCTGGGCTCTGGAGTCAGACCGTCTGGGTGCAAATCCTGGTTGTCTTTCTAGCAAGTTGTATGGCCTCGGGCAGGTCATTTAATCCCTTTAAGTTTCAGTCTACTCTAAAGTGGGACTGGATGATAGTAACCACTCATAAGATTATTATAAGAATTAAGCAAATTTGAATAAAGTACTTAGCACACAGTAAGTGCACAATATAAATTTGCTAATAATAATACAATAACAAAAACACACATACTTCATATGGTGGTGCTTAAGATTAATTGAGATAATGTATGCCTGGCACATAGTAGATTTTCAACAAATATTTATTCAATCTGTCTACAACACATAGACAAAGTCATGTTGACAAAAGTGTGGAGGTTTTGTTGGAATAAAATGAAATGGGAGGTTCCAGTCAGGAAGCTGTTCCGGGAGTCATGAGTGAAGTGGTGAGGGTCTGATTATTGCAAGTGAAATGGAAGAAGACAGGACAGAGCCAATCCCATGGGAAAGAAATCAGTCATAAAACCTGAAGCCGGAATGACATTGGGATTAATAAGAGGGATCAATTAGCTCTGAGTTTGTAAGGTGGGGAAAACGGAAGAGTAGCAACTGTATTGTTACCAGAGATCAGGAAGAGGGTGCTCACACGGGAAAGAGAGCAAACACATCTCAAGTTTGAGCTTGAATGTCAGGTGGGATTAGATACCTGGGAGTATGCTCCTTCTGGTGATGAAAAAAGACCCAGTTGGATCTAAGGGTTGTGAGAGCCCCCAGTCTGCCAGGGTGAGTGAGATGAACTCCCAGGGGCACCTCAAGATCAGAGTCACCTTCAACAAGGAGCATGTGGACCTGAAAGATATAAATGAGCAATGCAGAAACTCAAGTAAACATCAAGAAATGGCCTATACTGGAGATCTGAACATTAGGAAGGGAAAGAGCAAACACAATTTTTAAGAAAGCTCTGCCATCCAAAAGATCAACACATGTACCATTTGGAAAATGCTTTGAGCAATAATATTTATTAAAAGAGCAAAAATGTTTGATGAGTAAGTGCTCCCGGCTCCTTCCACGTGAGATTTCTTCAAATTCCTTCCCCCAACACACACACAGCTATGACGTTTGGTTTTCTACTAAGACTAGCCTGCCTCAGCCCTGAAATGCTGATATTGTAAGTACCGTTGACCCTTGAACAACACAGTGGTCCGGGGCACCAGTCAACCCCCCCCACCACCACTGACAGTAGAAAGTCCACATGTAATGTTGAACTCCCACAACTAACTACTAGTAGCCTACCGTTGACTGGAAAACTTACAGATAATGTAAACTTTGCATTCACACGTATTTTGTATGTTCTGTATATTATATGTTGTGTTCTTACAATAAAGTAAACTAGAGAGAAGAAAATGTTAAGAAAATCATAAGAGAAAAATATGAATTTATAGTTCTGTAGTGTATTTACTTAAAAAAAAAGATCTGTGTATAAGTGGGTCCACGCAGTTCAAACCCATGTTGTTCAAGGGCCAACTGTGTGAAGATAGCTACATTCTCACTTCACACCTGGCAATCTTCCCTGAGGACATAGAGCTAAAAATTTTTTTAGCAAATGCACAGTATTCATATTGTAATTTGTGCTCCACTTTGGCCCTTCAACAACACTTACGTAAAACTAGCTTACGGTTCGAATATTATTTTTAACAAATTACATAGCAATCTACTGGAGAGCAAAACAAGCAAAAACAATGCATTGAAAGTTAGAAGAGGTGGTTTTATTCATAGCCCGGACACTAACCAGCCTTATGATTTTTAGCTCTCACATAATCTCCCGTTGCTCACGTTCCATATCTGGTAAAATGAGGAAGTTAGACTACAAGAATTCCAAGATCCCATTGAGCTTAAAGAATTCTGATTCTGTTGTTTAAAGAAATTCCTGTTCATAGGGAGATAAATTAAGATGTCCTTTGGAAAATTTGGAACCCTCTCTGCCAATCAGGTATATTGTAACTTACTGGTACTCAGTGTATAGTCAGAGCTCTGTGCACTCAGAAAAATGAGGCATTAATGGGCCACAGACTTCTAAATTTCAACTAAGGACATTAAAGAAAGAAAGCAAAGTATATGGGTAAGAAGTCTGCAGAGTAGAATGTGGGGGTTATGTCTTGGACTGGGAGCAAGTTTCATGGCGCCTGGTAGTGATGATTCTAAGAACGAACAGGGGTCCAAGTCTTTGAGCTGTGCTAATTGAGGTTATCCTTTGAAGAGCTCCATGCCAAAGTCTAGAACTCATAAGGGAATGAATACTAAAATTACATGTTTTCAAAAAAAAAAAAGAAGTGGCATGCTTATATTACACTTTCTGGATCCCTGCTGCCCTTTGCTGAGTTGACTGTCTTGGCTTCTTCCTTGTGAGGGAAATGGCCCCAACCAGTCGAGAGGAAGAGGTGGGTGCTCCAGGGATGAGAGGGAAAGAACACAGTGGTCCTCAGAGAGGAAGCAGCGAAATCGCCCCAGAATGAAAGTGCGAGGGATACTGCCCTCAACAGGGCAGGTCTTCAGTTCTGTGACAATTGTGGCCTTCTGTCCTCCTTCAACTCAAACCCTTCACAGGAAACCCTCCGAGAAAGTAAAATGGTGCAGTTGAAGTGAGATCCCATTTCTAAAATCTGATTGTTCTGAAAAGACAAGCTGTCCCATTAATCTTAACCAACTCCTTTGACCAGCCCTTTGTTCTCACACAAAATACTTCAAAATGTTAAGAATTGACCAGCTTTCATACAGTTTGTCATCTTAAGCATTTTAATCATTTCTGAGGGGAAAAAATGTGTTTGGTCCAGTTCTGGGATTCAAATCATTTTCGTGTTTACGGATTAAGATGTTTGACCTTCGTGAACCTCAACACTCATTATATTGTGAGATGGCCAGCTACAGCTTTGGAATCTTATTTTTCTAGCTCCCTCACCAAAACGAAACATTTAGCAGCATGACTGACAAGCAACTGATACTTCTCACCGTGCAAAAATTATTAAATGGTCACAGCTACGGAGCCTCTGTTAGTAGAAGATGCAATTCCTTAGTGACTAGGACACGTTTTCCTCAGGAGAATACTTTTGTTGATGAGTGACTCAGCCGAGCATGTTGCTAAATGTACCGTGTAGCCCAGCTGATGACTCAACACATACTATGAAAGCAGCTTCGTGAGGCGTAGCTGAATGTGTGAAATTTGCAGGGACGTTTGATGAACTGGAGAAAACAAAGCCAAACCAGGACAAAGTACTTAAACAAAAACAAAACCAAATAAAATCGCAAACTTCCTGAGCATTTCTTTTTAGCTCATGATTGTCTCTATCGGCCATTTTAAGAGTTAAACTCCTACTTTGGGCGGTTCGATGTAGAAAAATCATTCTCTGCCATCCAAGATAATCTGGGGGCTCTGTGTGCATCTGTTAATGTTTCATTCAACCAGCGTGTCTTGCACAACTGCTACAGACTAGGCGTCATGAATCAGAGAGATCAGGTTGCATTTTAACCTTCAAGAATTCAAAATTTAGTGGTACGAATAGGGCATGTTAATACACAGCTGTGATACCACGTGGCGCACGAGCAGATTCATGGAACTGAATTCATGGGACACATGGAACAGATTCATAATCATAATAACAACAATGTGGATTAAACACTGTTGGCATTCAGAGCTTAGTATCACCTCCATTTCTGGTCATTCTGGCTCTAAAAAACCACCGCACAGATAACATGAGGATTCCACTGCTATCATCAGAAAGTAAGCAGAGCTGGAAGACCTCTGGTAGCCGACTGGAGGAGACCTCCGTAAGACGGGGCTTCCTTCATAATGCACACTGGACAAAGCTCTTTGTTTGCCTCGTTTCCCACATGGCAGTCTTCCGTTGTATCCTTCTTCCTGTGGCACCCAAGTCACAGATTTCCTTCTAAGGGTAGCCTGACCTCATCTTCCAGGAGTGACAAAGTCCAGTTCAGGGGCAGCCTGGCCAACCGCTTGGGGGCCCGAGGCTCAGGTTCTGAACATACTGCAGCAAGGACGAGACTTCTCAGCCATTGCCAGCAAAAAGTCAACGCAAGCAAGATATTGCTTTAAGGGAATTATCTCATGACCTTTACAATTCCAGATTGCTCTGTATTCTCACTGTTGTAACCTCTCCTTCCATAGCACACAATCATAAAACTTCAGAGTGGGAAGGAATCTTGGGAGATCAAAACTATACAGATAAGAAAATTGAGGCCCCAGAAGAGAGAATGATTTACCTCAACTCATCACCTGACATGTGACTAGGCAGCTGGGAGCTCCAGTCTGCCTCTTTGCTTCCAGCTCCTGCTCCTCCCCCCTGGACCACCGGGACCACTGTAACCTGGTTCCCACAGTCCCTCCCTCCCTTCCTTTTCTCTGTGCACTGAGCCAGCTCATGTCCTCAAGAGTGAGACATTTGGATCCACTGACTCACCAGCTGAGATAAGAACTTGCTAAAGGAAAGACAATTCTATCTTTATATGTGGCTTTATCAGAATCCTGATTAACAAAAAGAAAGAGAGAAACTGAAAATAAATGGAAAATAACAAAGGAACAAGGAATTAACCCCTAATGAACCATAATGTATTGTTTAGAGTATTAAGACACCTTCATATTGTTATTTTCTGTGACTACTTCCTTTCCCCCTATAACTTTTATGCTTGCCCTAGTGCTACCACTAGATTTCAAACTCTCCAGAGCAGGGCCCATGTTTCATACATCTGTGTATCAGTTCCTTTCTCTCTCCCCCAAGCATTTTATAAAACGTGTTGCAAATGGCAGGGACTTAGAAAAACAGAGTAGAATTAGCTCATATTCCAGGAACCGCTTAGATTATCCATGGATGACCCCATTTAGTCTCACAATGAGGTTATGACATAAATTCTGGTCATACCCATTATATATACAGATAAGGAAACCCAGACACAGGAGGTGAGATCACTTCTTTGAGCCATAAGGCTCATGAGCTATAGAGCCCTGTTTCAAATCAAGGTAGATTTTCCCAAAATCAGTATTTTTTAAGCACTTCATGAGTCTCTCGATTAGCCAACTCACTTACTTAGCAAACACATATTACGTACTTGCTATTTGTCAAACGCTATAGATGAGAAATATGGCCTCACCAGATAATGGGTAAACAGATCTTTATACAAACCTCAATGGCTGGATAGAGTTCATGCCATAAACAAAATCTGAAGCAAACACCCTCAGAATGGGAAGAAGCAGCCTTAACGCCATCTGAGGCTGGGGACGGTGATCAGGGGCAGCATTAGGAAGGAAGGGTTGGAACTGAGTCTGAAAGGGAATGTTTTGGTCTTCTGAAGAAAAAAAAAAGACTTTCAGTAGGGTCAGTATCTAGAATTTTTTTGTATCTTCAACATCTAGCAAAATGTCAAGTGTACAGTAATTTCTCAAGATATTTTTCTTCTTGGGACGCCTGGGTGGCTCAGTTGGTTAAGCGGCTGCCTTCGGCTCAGGTCATGATCCCAGCGTCCTGGGATCGAGTCCCACATCGGGCTCCTTGCTTGTCAGGGAACCTGCTTCTCCCTCTGCCTCTGCCTGACATTCTGTCTGCCTGTGCTCGCTCTTGCTCTCTGACAAATAAATAAATAAAATCTTTAAAAAAAAAAAAGATATTTTTCTTCTTGTTAATAAGGATAACATGGAAGTTTTAAGTTTAAAAAAATATCCTACGTAAAGAAAAAAACAAAGAAACAAGGAAATGAAACAAAGAAACAAAGAAAGAAAATATCCCACTTGCCCATTGAAAATAGTCCTTAAAATATCTTGGGTGCTGTCTTGGTCAGCTTAGTTTGCCATAACAAAATACCATAGGCTGGGTGGTTTAAACAGCAGGAATTTATTTCTCACAGTTTTAGAGGTTGGAAGTCCAAAGCCAAAGTGCCAGGATGTGGTCAATGTCTATGAGAGCCCTCTAGATGGCCTGCAGATCCTGTTTTCTCGCTCTCAGACAGCGAGTAAGCGAGCTCTCTGGTCTCTTCTTACAAGGACACTAATCCCATCATTAGGTCCCAACTCTGGTAACTTCATTTAAAATTAATTATCTCCCAAAAGCCCCATTTCCAAATACCATCACATTAGGGGTCAAGGTTTCATCATTTGAATTTTGGGGAAGTAATTCTATCCATACCAGTTGCCGGAAAAATGGAAAGTAAGAGTGAGCTATGGCCCTGAGATTTTTCAGCCTATCTCTAGTAAGACTCAGGTCCCCAGGGACCTCTGGAATGAAACAGGAATCAGGAGAACATTCAACAGAGGCTTATTTTTGTTTGGATACATGTTTTCCCTCTCTTGTGCCACTAGGTAGTTAAACCTCTGGGCCAGGATTCAGCATCCCAAGATTGAAGTTATGGGAGCTCAATAAATATGTGAACTCCTACTGTGGGTTACACACTCAAGATGGTATAATAAGAAATAAGTTCTGCTTTTAAGTGGATGGTCCAGAAAATTGGGTCATTAATTATAAAAGATGCCAGGGGCAAGGGGCACATAGGGAGGGGCTCTTGGTTTTAAAGACTATGAAGACATTCTGAAATAGTCTTGGAAATACAGTCAGGCTACGATTTGAAGAATGGTTTAGAATATGCAAAGGGGAGAAAGAAAAAGGTTAAGAAAATACTCTTTTCCCTTTTTTCATGGAGCCAGACAACATAATCATGGAATTATGAAAATATCTGTGTCTATCACATTTCCCTGGGTTATGAATATCCAACTGGCAAGTCACCTAATTCTCCCACGTAACTGACTGGTTCTTTCAGAGTGTGCAAGTATATTTCCATAAAAAGTCCAATATATATCAGCAAATTCATCCTGTGGGCTACAAAATATATGCTACCTGATTAACTAACACGACCACTTTGAATTTTAGATTTTGTTAATATATAAATTGTGAGTTTATAACTTAGGTTACATATAAATTATAACTTAGGCTGTAATGTTATTATTTAATCTTTTTTTCCTAGTGCCCTGAAGGTCCGGAAATAAATAAGATGCTCAAGAATGCACCAAATATTCCTACTGTGATACCATTTTCTGATATGTGATTCTGGACAAATCATATTTAAATCATTAAATTAAAGCAAATCATTTAATTAAAAAAAAGTTGGGGCGCCTGGGTGGCTTAGTGGGTTAAGCCTCTGCCTTCAGCTCAGGTCATGATCTCAAGGTCCTGGGATGGAGTCCCACATCGGGCTCTCTGCTCAGCGGGTAGCCTGCTTCCCCCTCTCTCTCTGCCTGCCTCTCTGCCTACTTGTGATCTCTGTCAAATAAATAAATAAAATCTTTTAAAAATAAATAAATAATTAATTAAAAGAAAAACAATTAGACTATGACTATGCATTAGTTCAGGTAATACTAGATGCTGTAACAAATAAACCCAAGATGTGTAACGACTCAGACAAAATGGAAATGTATTTCTTGCGAGTCATGTAAAATCTAAATCAATTCTCTTAGTTTACTGGCTGATAGTCAATAATCTGACCACATCTAACTGTAAGGGAACCTGGGAAATGTAATCTAGCTATGCGCCCAACAAGAGACAGCTAAAGGTGTGGTGAACAGCTAGCCTGTCTTTACCATAAAGCTGAATGTGTGTGCATATGATAATACAATTTTATTAAATTTTAATTTTTACTACCACCAGAATTCTAATGGACCATGGGTATAGGATATGATCAAAAAATTCACAGGAGGAGATACAATTAGCAGATATACATGAAAGAAAATACTCAGCAGCATCAGCTGTCATATAAATTAAATAAAAACAAAGTTTCATTTTAGACATTAAAATAGCAAATATTTTAAAACATGATAATATCTGTGCGCTGGCCAGAATCTGATGAAACTGGTATAATCATATATAGTTGATGGCCTTGGCATTTAGTACGATCATTTTGGAAAGCAACCTAACAATATGAGATTTTTTTCTTTTTAAGATTTTTTTTGTTTATTTGACAGACAAAGATCACAAGTAGACAGAGAGGCAGGCAGGGGGTATGGGGGAAGCAGGATCCCTGCTGAGCAGAGAGCCTGATGTGGAGCTTGATCCCAGGACTCTGAGATCATGACTGGAGCTGAAGGCAGAGGCTTAACTCACTGAGCCACCCAGCTGCCCCAAAAAGAAGACATTTTTGACAAAAATTATACCCTACCATATTGTGTAAATCTTTTACTGTGTATCCAATATGATTTTAACAATTAAAAAAATAGTATGTATGCTATGGATGTAACTACAGGCAAATTATATATGCTTATGGATATGTGCTAGAAGGGAAGATGGAGACATTTGATTTGTTATAATGGTAGAGATTATGTGTAATTTTCCTCTTCCTCTGAATGTGAAAACAAAAGAACAGCTGTCTAAAATACTTTGGGAAGTAAATAAAGCATAAATAATACATTAATCCATGAATGAGTGGGAAAGTACTGAATCAAGAAAAGGACTCATAAAATATTTATAAGGATTCACATTTGTGTGTGTAAATACAATTATTTCCAAACAGCCTTGACAGGAGGAAGGGGTTCCAAAACAAGTCAGTCCTAGAGGGCGTCCTGGAAGAAGCAGACTGTGACTTGATATTAGAAGGACAATAAGGTTATGATTGAGTGAGAGGGACTCTTTAAACTCTGAGCAGCTGTGTCGTGGAGAAAACTAATAACCCCCACCATGTCGCCCTTTCCAGGAGATGACAAGGTGCTCCGTTTGTGGCACCCCAACATCAGCACCAAGCCGGTGGGGAAGCTCGTGGGGCACATGTTCAGCATCACGGAGATCGTAACAAATGAGAAAGATCAACACATCATCAGCCTCTCCTCAGCAAAGGTAACAGAAAACAACATAAATGAAACCAGTCGCATTTCCCCCTAAAATCAGCTACTGGAAAAACTAGAACACATAGAGTTTTTGACTGAAATAGCTGCTATCACTGAGAAGAATATTGTCAGGAAGGAGATGGAAATGATGAGCCACCGTTCCTGCCGGGTTTCTGCTGACGAGGGCGTAGGGAAGAATACATCGAAAGACAGGCGTTCAGGGAGGAGGCGCTGGGAAGGAGCCAGTATGGCCCTCCCGTTGCAGACAGGACATTTTGGGCCAAGACAGAAAGTGTGAGGCTTCTGTCATAGTGGCTGTCATTAAACAGAATTTAACATGTTCTAACCAATGTGCTCAAATAAGAAAATAAAAAAAGAGTTACGAATATGAGATATGAGAAGACGGAATCATTGTATTTGCAAATACTGCGATTGTCTCCATGAAAAATTCAAAAAGATCGCCTTAAATTTTTAAATTTGAAGTACAATTGACACACAAAATCAGCTTGAAATTTCAAGAGCAGATAAGTTAGTAACGTGGCTCGTGACAATAGCCATTTCTAAAAAAATAAATTTCTGTGTAAGAGCAGTAACCACACTGGTCAAAAAGCTAGCATTCACAAGAGCAAAAAAAAATGTGAAATACCTAGAAATAACCTTAAAAAACAATATTCACTATTAATATTAAGATAACTCTGAAGTTTTTCTGATGTACTTTTATTTAAGAACATGAATGGAGGAACATGCTGTTTCCACATAGGACTATGGTACTGTAAAAGGTATTCTCCATCAAATGAAGCTATTTTTAAAGCTGTTATTTTTAATTAATTTTTATTTATTTACTTTTAAAGATTTTATTTATTTATTTGACAGAGAGAGATCACAAGTAGACAGAGAGGCAGGCAGGGGGTGGGAAGCAGGCTCCCCGCTGAGCAGAGAGCCTGATGCAGGGCTTGATCCCAGGACCCTGAGATTATGACCTGAGCCGAAGGCAGACGCTTAACCCACTGAGCCACCCAGGCGCCCCTTGCTGTTATTTTTTAATGCTATTCATGATTGTTGAAGTATCAGATTGCCAAGTTTAGTGTTAATGTAAAAATACTGACATACAGGGGGCGTGGGTGGCTCAGTGGGTTAAGCCTCTACCTCCGGCTCAGGTCATGATCTCAGAGTTCTGGGATCGAGCCCCGCATCAGGCTCTCTGCTCAGCTCAGCGGGGAGCCTGCTTCCTCCTCTCTCTCTTTGCCTCCCTTTCTGCCTACTTGTGATCTCTGTCAAATAAATAAATAAAATCTTAAAAAAAAATACTGACATACAAGAATATCTTAGAAACTTTGGAAAATAGCCTTATAAGCTGGCATTTTTCTTTCCCTGTCAGATACTAACAGATATCCTAAAGCCGCAAATAATGAAACAGAGCAGTAGTCAATGCAGAACTAGTTAAGACACATCCCTGAGGAAAGAGAAAAGGCAAGAATGAGTTCACATGTGTATGGGAGTTTTTACATAATAAAAGTAGCACTCCAAGTCTGTGGGCAATGATAGTTTGTTCATTAACTGTTGGGAAACATATAAGGAAAAAATACATAATCAGATGATCACTTCATAACAAACCACAAAATACATCCCATGTATATTAAAGATCTTAAATGTAAAATATAAAAACATAGAAGTTCTGGAATTTTCCAGAAGAAAATATTCATATAGGTGAATATTCATATAGCCTAAGAGTAATTCCTAAGCATAACACCTGTGGCTAAAGGAAAAATAAATATGATCTCATAGACATCCAAACTTTCTATAAATTATAATAATTAACATTTATTGGGGGCACCTGGGTGGCTCAGTCCATTAAACAACTGACTCTTAGTTTCGCCTCAGCTTATGACCTCAGGGTCCTGGATCCCTCTGCTTAGCTGGGTCCCAAGTCTGCTTGGGGTTATCCCCTCTACCCTCTCCCCCACTCACGCACACAGATGCATGTTCTCTTTCTCTCTCTAAAAAAAATCAGTAAAATCTTTACAAAATAATTACCATTTATCAAATATTCACCAAGTGCCATATACTGTGGCCCATATTTTACATACTCAAACTCACTTGCTGCTAATAACAACCCTATAATTATCACAGCTTTGCATATGTAAAGGCAAATGAGACCTAAGTAACCTGCAGAAGGTCACATAGCTACCTGGCAGCTAAATGTAGCATCCATCATCAAAGAAAGAGAGAGAGGAAGGAAGGGAGGGAGGGAGGAAGCAGGAGAGAAAAGAGAAAGGGGAAAGAAAAGTAAGGAAAGAAGGAAGGAAGGAAAGAAAGGGAAAGGAGAAGAGGGGAGGGGAGAGGAAAGGAGGAGAGTGGAGGGGAGAGAAGAGGAGAGGAGGGGAGGAAAGGAAAGGAAGGGAAGGGGAGGGAGAAAAAAAAGAGTTTCTTCTTGTGATAAGGACTCTTAGGATCTACTCTCTTCTCAACTTCCCTGCACACCACACAGCAGTGTCAGCTGCAGTCACTGAGCTGTATGTGACATCCCCAAGGCTTAACTTATCTTGCACCTGGAAGTTTGTACCCTGTGAATTCCCTCCTCTAATTCCCCCTCCCCTCCATTCCTCAAGTTACGATGTATCCTTTCACGTAATCAAAACATATTGACTTTCAACATGATATAGATGAACAATAATGTGAAAATATCTAAACAATATATTATTTGAAATATCATGAAACAGTATGTAAGAAACTAAGCCATTTTATTTTTTTTAAGATTTATTTATTTGGGGGGAGGCGCAGAGGAAGAGGGAGAGAAAGAATCTCAAGCAGACTCCGCGCTGAGAGCAGAGCCCCACGTAGGGCTTGATCTCACGACCTGGAGATCATGACCTGAGCCCAAATCAAGACTTGGATGCTTAACCAGCTGAGCACTTCACTGCCCCCAAATTAACCCATTTTAAAATGTATCTTTGGGATCCTGTATTACCAGGGGAGATTAACAAGATGCTAGTGATTACCCGAGTGCAAGATTGTGAATGGATTAATTTTTTTTTCTTTTTTGTGTTTTTTTCTTTTCTTTCTTTTCTTCTCAATTTTTTACAGTAAATAAGCATTGCTTTTATAATAAGGAAACTATTTTTAATTTTAATTAAACTACAAAGGAATTTTAATGGTACTGGAAAGACACTGAAGGTTTTGAGGTGCTTAAATTAAACCACATTATGAATTGAGATCTGGAGTCCCCTCTAGAGAAATGAAAGAAAACAAAGATATCTTTCTAGCAAACATTTAGGCTGCTCATGCCCAGGGGTGAACAGACACAGGATATCAGCTCTCCAGTTTCTTGTAAACAGAGCGAGTTGTCTTAGCTTGATGCTCATTCAAGCATCCCAGCAGCTCCACTTGGCAAATTACTTAATATCTTCCACACGGAAATGTGTAAAATGTAGGTTTGCCTCCAGGATTGTTATAAAGATTAAATGAGATCATTCATGACTTATTCAGAAAGCATTTATTTCTTGAGCATCTATTATGTGACAGAGGCTAATGAGCTCCAGAGAGGGAGCACTGAATGACACGGAGAGAGAAGAATGAGGCAGAAGGCAGAAACTTCACAGGAAGTTTCCATTCTAGGGGAGGAGAGAGACAAACAAAGCAGCAAATAAAGTGGAAGACAGCAAGGAAAGTATTAAAATGAACAGAAAACACAACCATGTGCGGTGACTGCAAATCACCTCTGAGGGGATGACAAAAAAGTGGAAACCGGAATGACCAGAGGCACCAGTCCCACAAAGACCTGGGAAACAAGTCTGTGAGGCAAAATGAACAGCAAAGTAGGCACATGCATGTTTTGGCTGAAGCTGTCATCACTATTAGGATCATTAATTACAGCAAAATTAACAGATGTTTTTACACATCTAACATTTGTTCAGATTTCTTCATAAACAAGTTTTCATCATGTCAAGCTTTACTAAATCGCCAGCTGGTTACGTGACTACTACGCCCTTAGAGCAGATTCCATCCTTTCTCCTGGTTCTACAGACCCTCTGCTCGGATATTTCTTACCTCTGCAGCTGCTACCCTTGTTTCTAGTCAAGGGCTCACTGTACCCCATCTCCTGCTCCCAGAGAGCTGACCAATGCCGACAGGTGCGAGAGAAATAAAGACTTCTTTTCCTCTCCTTGACAAAAACCAATGGGAACCATGGCTGGCAACTTTCTCAAGCACAAGTCTAGATAGCAAAGATGATTTTTTCTTCTTTCTGCTGAGGAGAGACATGCTTGCTTTGATGACTTCTAACAGATGGCTAATGGGTTAACAGTTGCTTTTTTGTTTTTTAATTTTCACTCTGGAAGTCAGCTTCACTAGGCTGGGAGTGTCCTCTAGAGCAAGAAGCAATGTCTTGAAATCAGGAGCCAGGTGAATATTGTTGGAGCAAGCCACAGGGCTTGGCGACCTAGCCTGCAGACTGGCTAGATGCCATCCTGTTGAAGACCACGTCGAAGACACTGTCCCAAGTGAAGATGATGCTATTGTCTCGCTCCCAGGATGTGTGGCTAAGAGAATGGCCTCGAAAAGTGGGCAGACCTAAGTTGCAGTCTGACTCTGACTGTTACGGGCCGTGACCTTGGATGAGTTATTTGAGATCACTGAGGAGGCTAACAGAACACCCTCCTCACAGGGTTGCTGTGATGATGAAATGAGATTAGCAAGCGAGCACACAACACAGTGCCTGGTGTGTAACGGGGCCTCCGTAAACATCAGCAGTGACGAGAAAGGCAGGTGCCCTCCACTCTCCCACTCGGGGACGGGACTTATGTTGATCTGTCTGTGTTGGTGCTGGACTTCCTTTGTGACCACACTGATGTAGATTATGGGTGTGGTCTATGGCATGGGATGGGGGGAGGCTTTCCAAAGACCCATGCTTCCGATGATGCTACTCATTTATTTATTTATTTATATCTCTCTATTTTTATTTAAATTCAAGTTAGCTAACATAGAGCATTGTACTGGTTTCAGGTGTAGAATTTAGTGACTCGTCATTTACACATATTTATTTATATTTATATTTACATATAACACCAAGTGCTCATCCCAACAAGTGCTCTCCTTCATCCCCATCACCCAGTTAGCCCATACCCCACCTGCCTCCCCTCCAACAACCCTGTTTGTTCTCTGTATTCAAGAGTCTGTTAGAGTTCGCCACTCAGTCATTTATATTCACCTCCTGCTGAGTACCTGTCCAGTCTACATGACAATTAAACAGGATCTCTATACTCTCAGAGCCCCTGATGCCCCTCTGCACTCTTCACAAGCTACCTTATCTTCTGCTGAGCCAAGAATATCAATGTTGCTTCATTAATTTCCATCTTTTCCACCTCAAAATTTTTCTGAATTTTTCTGTATTTTTTGCTACTTTCTCTTCTTTTCCTCCCACCCAAGGACAAGCATTTCTCTTGCTTCCTGAATCGAATCCCTGCTCTCGTTCTCCTAGTCAAATACTGCCCCATCCAGAACCTTCTTTCAACAGCCAGCATCTGTCTTCTTGTTATGCTCAACATCCCTATCTTCAAGGTTTCTTGAAAAGGACCATTCGGTTTTTACTTACCCTTTACAAAATTCCTGCTTATCTACATCTGAATTGGCTTTCCTCTTAGAATCCCCTTTTCCTGACTTCTGGTCTTCCTCCAGCTGTTAATGATATCAGCTGTTTCCCACTGAACCATGACCAGCTTCAAAGTCAACTTTAAAACTTCTGCTTCCCTAATGCCATCCACTGGCCAGTCTCCAAGTCTCTGAAACATCTCTCATATCTGGCACCTCATTCTTGTTCCCACACTATGATCTTAGTTCACACCCGCTGACGGGCTCCAAGTTTAAAGAGAAAGAGAGAGTAGAAGGCACTCGTGATCTCCTACTTCAGTTTCTCTCATCTCCCCACTACCCAAATATACACTGTCTCATGTTAATCACTCCCTTATCCACTTACAACCTTGTCAGTACCTTCTTACATATCTTCAGAGGCACCCCTTACCTTGTAAATAAAATTCAAATTCTCTTTTCTAGTGTTTAAGGTTCTCTATGGTCCTTCTAGTTTTGTTGCTACTTACTTGTCTTTGGATAGTCTAAACATCACCCAAGTCTTCCCCAAAGTCTTCATGCTTTCCTGCCTTTGTCTACAATCACTCTCGTCCCATACCCACCAAGCCATCCTTTAAATCTCAGTGAAATATCACATCTCCAAGAAGACTTCACCAAGAGAAAAATGGAGTTCATCTCTCTTTGGTGAATAAAAAATGTGGGTACTTGAAATAGACCAAGGGATAGGAAGAAAAACTGACCCTTTAAAATATATTTCCTTTAAGTTGTAAAAATCAGAACTATTTTCTGGCTTTAGCTCATTATGCTTTCTTTCCGTATGGGATTATTGAAACCAAATTCCAGCTGTTTTTTTTTTTTCTTACTTTTTGGATAATTGGAAGCATCCATGATTGAGAGCCTGATTTTACTACTCCTAGCATTTGCCAACTTCAGTCCTAGCATTGCTCTTGAGACATTCCATTTTGGGTAAACTGTGATTTGAAATATCCTCAAGAGGTAAGAGTTTCTTAAAAAAAAAAAAAAAAAAAGAGGTAAGAGTTTCTAGTCTCAGATCTTTCTTCAGAGTGACTATTGGAATTTACTGGGGAAGATCACTGTATGATATGAACCTTCAGCTAATAGAATGTAAGTGACCAACTGTGAAGAGAACACACAAGTTAAGAGAAAGGAAGCAGGGGCACATGCTTTGGGATTCACACTCAACTTGAAGAGTCTGAAGCAAAAAAGTTAGCTTTTTGCTTATGTACAGGCCTTGTTCTCCTTCAGTCTGTAACCCCAGGACGGCTCACTGACCATCTTCAAAAGAAGACCCTGTTGGTGGTTCTGAGCCACGGGAGCAGATATGCCTACAAAGACACTGGGAAACCAGCCCGTACATGAAGCTTCCTTCCGTCCGTGGCTATCACTTTCTAGTTATATAACCTGGGACACTTTGCTGTCATTGCATGTTTGCTTAAGGTGGGTCATGATGTTTCTGAGTTTCGTCCTGTGGGACTGTTTCCCCTTGGCCCCACCCCCACTCCCATCAGCTTTCAGGACCCTCAAACCCCTTGATAAATACACCTTTGCACGCACACACATACATGTTCACTAAAGTCTACCTAAAGTAATTATACTTCCTGGGTGTGTTGTTGACATTAACTTTCATGTCTCAGTAAATAGAACTCTTGAAGAAGCCTGACATGGTTCTTTGGCTGGAAATCTGGCTGTCCCTGAGCGATCCTACCAGGAATCTTGACTTCCTGCTCTCTTTATATGAATCAGTCCATACATGAGCCCCTGCTCAGTGCCTCACGTTGTATCCTGCCCAGTGCCCGCACATAGTTTCATGTAATCTCTGCCCGAAAGGAGTTAAAAACCTCGTTGAGTAACTAATGCAGAACTGCCAAAAATCTTTGATGGCAAAACCTAGTAAAGACAAAAACATCAGGTTCGGCTCTCCTCAAGAACTGGAGCTAATTATGCAAGGTGGTTTTGCAACTTGGAATCAAAAAGACATGAAATTGTAATCACAGAGGGCAAGCTAGCAAAACTTAAAATGCTCACACCCTTTGACACAAAAATGCCACTTCTAGGAATTTATCAAACAGGTATGTTTAGACTACTATACAAAAATTACATATAATTTTTGCATCACTATTACTTTGCTAAAAGAAAATAAAAGAAATAAGCCTACCTCCATCAGTTGGGGACTAATTAGAATAAATTATGAAGCATTCATACAACAGAATACTATGCAGCCATTAGAAAGAATGAGGTAAATTTAAGTAGTTAAATGTGCCCTCACGTAGATGTAAACTCTTTCTCTGTGTGACCTCATTTAATATTTGTGACAACTGCATGAGATAGGTTCTGGTATAATCTCCCTTACAAATGTAAAAACTAAGGCTCAAAGATGTTTAGTGACTTGCCCAAGATCACACAGCTAGTGAGTGATGGAGGAGGATTCAGCTGAGCTTGTCGGTCTCCAGAGGCAGTATTAGCAACAGACATTGACCTAAGAAGTAGAACTGGAGAGCCCAGAAGGAGGGGGAGGTGTGAAAGGGGACTTTGGTTTTTGTACAGCTTGAAATTTCCTACTACGCACATCTAATAACTTGGTCATTAAAAAGTTAATTTTTTAAAGACATCCTGGCTGGCTTCCTTTCATTTCTGTTTGCCAGTTACCACACAGGAGAAATGTGAGAACCAGACAACCAAATTAACAGTTTTCATTCCACGTAGCAAAAACTTTTTTTCTTCTTGTTATTTGTAAGAGCTTAAAAAACACGTTTTTGCATTGAATTCCTACACAAGTAACGTTGAATGCCTACCATCTGTACCACTGTTATACATATCTATTTTCAAATTCCGAATGTGTCTATAATACTGTGTCGCCCTCAGAAGAGTCATAATAGCAGCTATCTTCAGGCTCTTCAACGTAAAGTCGTCTAGCCTTAATCTGATTCATTTGGGGTCTAAAATCTAATTAACCTCTTGTAGTCGTTGGGTAAAATTAGAAAGGCTGGCAAAATCCCAGCTTCCCTTGACCAATCAGAAATGCTGAATTCCTCATGCCCTTTCCGCTATCTAAATGATAGTGCAAGTCTAAAGATTTCTGCCAATACAAGTTTTAGCACAGTGTTCAAACTTCCGCTCAAATAACCCTTACAGTGCATGATAATTCCTTGTGTTGTATCTACGCTCCTGAGCAGATGAAGGTCTGTTCAAAAGTGGCTGTAATGGGACGCCTGGGTGGCTCAGTGGGTTAAGCCTCTGCCTTCGGCTCGGGTCATGATCCCAGGGTCCTGGGATCGAGCCCCGCATCGGGCTCTCTGCTCCACGGGGAGCCTGCCTCCTCCTCTCTCTCTGCCTGCCTCTCTGCCTACTTGTGATCTCTGTCTGTCAGATAAATAAATAAAATCTTTAAAAAAACAAACAAACAAACAAACAAAAAACGGCTGTAATAGTGCTTCTGCTGATCTTCTGCTTCTGTAGCACCTAGCTCGGCGTTCCAGAATTACTTGCCATATAAGGAATTGTGCATGTCATGTCAGTTTTGCCCCTTTTTACAATCCTTTTTTATGTATCTCAGGCCGACTCCTACACATCAGATACTTTGCTCTAGGTCACTTTATAATAATACCCACCAAGATTTAAAAAAAAAGAGTCCTTTATTTATTTTTTTAAGGTTTTATTTATTTGAGAGAGAGTATAGGAGCAGTGGGGAGCAGAGGGAGAGTGAGAAGCAGACTTCCCACTGAGCAGGGAGCCTGACATGGGACTCCATCCCAGGACCCTGAGATCATGACCCGAGCCAAAGACAAACGCTTAACCAACTGAGCCACCCAGAAGCCCCCAAAAGAGCACTTCATTAATGCATTTGGACACTAGTGATTGGTACTGAGTTTGCAAGAAAAGCCAGGAAACCTGGTTGAATCCTAACAGTCCTCTTACTCCTGGCGCAGATACACGTAGAGTTTTCAAACGTTTTTACTTCCTCATTGTTTATTAATTATCCCTCACAAAAAAATCCTCAGGGGAGGGCTTTCTATTGTTCTTCTCTTTGACATTTAGGGATGGATAACTATTCTCAAAGCCTTACAGTGTTTCAGCTGAGTTTTTCCCAATGTTAAAAAAAAATCCTTCCTCCTAACTCCTGCATTCCCAGTTTGTTTGGAAATCATTAGTTTTCTGCCACTAGGAGGTGAATATCTTTTGTAATTTCCATTTTACACATACATAATATTTAATTTATCATTAACACTCCATTGTGCACACAGAGCTTCCTTAGTGGAAGTCACCTGTCCTCTCAGATTTTCTTTCTACAGCAATGATGTCTCTCTCACAAAGGTCGCGC
This sequence comes from Lutra lutra, assembly GCF_902655055.1. Lineage (NCBI taxonomy): Eukaryota > Metazoa > Chordata > Mammalia > Carnivora > Mustelidae > Lutra > Lutra lutra. The sequence goes on from NC_062292.1 coordinate 7,428,378, forward strand.
CCTTCCTAATCCCCGCTCCCCTCTGTCTCTCAGGCTTTGAAGCACTAACAGGGACCACCGGAACACTGTCAACCCCTGAGGGAGACGAGTAGGGAGGAGGACTAGGGAAATGAGTAGGGAACAGGGCTAGAATCAACACTGCCTCACTCCTATCCCTACTCCCCTTTCCTCCAAAGTAGCTAACATATGAAGACCACCTAAAAACAGACTCAGTGAATTCTGTCTGCTGGTGCCGTCCCGTTTATTAATTGATTTATCCAGTTCCAGTGTGAGTTCTGTCTATGCAGTGTTGCTCCTCTGTAAGTTCGTACAAGGTCCTGGACCAAGACAGGGAATAAGCAAGCGAGCTGACCCTAATCCAGTTAAATAACGAGTCGAACTGAAGAGAACGCGTAAGATACTGTGGAAATAAATAGCATATGTTCCTCCCTCAAGGGAGTACAGTTTAGTAAAGAAGCCCGTTGGCAAATCGTCATATGACAAATGCTAATTGCTACACGTATAGACGGGTAGTATGGGCATCTGCAGGGGAGGACATCTGAATTAGAAGGGTGACCAATGGAAGGTGTGTCCAAAGGAGAGGAGTTTTTGGACTTTTCAACTTAGAACGAGCACTATGTTTTATTACCATTAGTACATTTATAGATGTCATTCAACTGTGGATAGTCTTATTTTGTATGTTTCAGTGTTCTCTCTGAATAAATCCTACTGAAATTTCCTTTCTCCCCCTCAGCACTGTATTTTGAAATTAATCCATGTTTTTACATATAGGTCTAGTTCACTTGTTTTAACTGCTACATGGGATTCTGTTGGAAGCACAAGATATGTGTATCCAACTTGGCCAATGAACATTGGACTTGTTTCTACCCCTTGTGGCTTTGTGACTGTGGCTTTGGTTAAACAGAGATTTTTAATTCTAATTCAGTGAAATGAATCTATGTTTTATGGTTCATGCTTTTTGTGCTTATTGAAGACATGGTTTTCAGCTCAAGTTCATGAAGATAACCTCCTCTCAGTTTTTCTGAAAATTACGGTTTCTTTTACACATGTCTTCATGCTCCATCTTCCATATCTGTAACCTTCCCCGATCTGGCCCCACTGGGCAGCAGTCTAGAAACAGGTCTAGTTCCTGAGTCAGAAGTAGTCTTGGTTTAGTTCCTGGTCAAAGGCAGTGTCCTCCTCACTAACAGATCTCACAGCTTTCTGAACACTGTAGCTCCAGATGGAAGTAAAGCCTTAACTCCTCAGTCTCGCTGCCCTGAACTGGGGAGCTACTCCATGTTCTTCCATGGAGTGCTGGGAGCCTCTGGTCCCCTCTGCCTGGGACTGTTCTCTGTTGTCCCAGCCCGGTCACTTCCAGGACACAGCCCCCTGAGGCATCCCCTCCTTCATTTCCTGCATCTCTCTTGCTTGGATCTATTTATAGAGATATGTGTCTTACTTTAAAGGCTTGCTGTTTCTTTTTGCTTTCTCTTTTTTATATATTCTTTACTATTTCTCTGTGTCTGGAGAAGAAACGGCACATCAAGGCACAAACTTTTTGAGCTGTGACTCCTTAGTTCTCCTTATAACAGATTCAAGGAAAGGTAGCAGTTCACTACACAGTGGGGGATGTTGAAAGGCAGTTGTAGATGATAGGAAGGGTAGGTGGCATGCCCAAGACCAGAATGAGAAGGGTTTTGGAAATGGGGAGCAGATTGGTATGACTAGTAACAGAGGTGACAAGTGGGACCCGAGGACAAGTGTGGCAGATCTGCTAGCCCATCAGTCACCCCTAAAAATCACATAAAACACCTAAAGCACCAAACACTGAAGAAGAGAGAAATAGGAAAAAAGAAATTAGTACTACTCTACAGAAAACATTACGGATTTTAAAACCTGCTCCCGTCAGTTCAGTGAAGAACAGAGTGCTGGTGTTGTATGTCTGCTCTAGAAATAAGAAACCTGAGGTTCCAGGAATCTAAGTGATGTGCTAGAGCTGACCCCTCTTCTGCCCTGTCCCTTGTTCTTTCCAGCAACCACCATTCAGAGCATATGCATATAGCAAAATGCCTGCCAACCCTGAATGCATATTAGCCAAAGCAATACAATCAGAGACAGTTTGAGTTGAGATAAATTTCTTTGGCACTCCTCGATTCTACTTTCAGGTTCTTCTCCTATTTGTCTCTCATCTGGACTCAGAACCTAAAATTATAAATAGTTCGTAATACTTACTTACCCTATGGTACAAAAGTTACTAACCCAAATTTGCATTTGACTAGAACAAAGGAGGTAACTCCCAACTGTACAGGTTCTGAGTACTGAGTACTGGCCCACCAAGGATGTGCATTTGAGGCCAAACTCCTCACCAGCACTCCCTAAATCACATGACTTAGACATCTTTATGTGTCTACACAAAAGAATCAAACTGCCTTTGCAACAGTGGGGTGTGAACTCATTTAACTCGATTACAAGGGTCTCAAAAAAGAAGTTAGTATCTCCCTGTTAACAAAATTACTCTTTTATATCTAGTTCTACAATGACCACTCATTTATTCAACAAATATTCCAATTTAATGGGATAATGATGACTATTATAAAATGAAAATATTATTTAAGGATGCATGCTAGAAAACATCACCTTGATCAAATCATGCTTCTTTCTGAAATTCAATCATGCTACAACTTGCTTACAAAAACAGAATAATGGAGAAGACTAAGATGGACCAGATATTTCAAGTGACCAAGGGTCAACTTGACTTACTTTTGCTGAATTTGTATTTTACTGTTTTTTCTAGTCTAATAACCCAAGCTCTGTTTAAGTAATTGGAGAGTTTAAATAATCTATTTCCCCGCACTCTTACTATATCTAAGCCGTGCCTAAAAACTACTTTCTGAATTTCTTAAATCCCTGGGCAGGAGGAAGGGGAAGCTCTTAGAAACCTCATTCAGTAAGATGTTCCATCTTTTTTTTTTAAAGATTTTATTTATTTATTTTACTTATTTATGGAAAGAACACAATTGGAGGGAGGGACAGACAAGAGGGAGATAGAGTATCTCAAGCAGGCTCCAGTGTGAGTGCAGAGACTGACACAGGGCTTGATCTCAGGACCCTGAGATCATGATCTGAGCCAAAATCAAGAGTTCAGTGCTCAACCAACTAAGCCACCCAGGCGCCCCAATGTTCTATCTTCTTATGTCGTAATAGAGCAATTTGAAACCCCACTTAAAATATGTCTTCTCTCTAATTTCCAATCTCTAGTGTAGAGAGAAGGGTGGCTTCATTTGAACTCTAAGTCATGATCAATCCTCCAAATTCTTAAAGAATAATAAATACCAGATTTCTCTGTAAGATAAAAAAATATCCAGTTCCTTTAAGCAAATTTTTAATCACTGCTCTATTTTTCTTCGATATTAACAATCATTGAACCAAGAACCAAATTGGAGTTTAGCAAAGGTGTGTTCATCAGATAAATCATACTTGCTGCAAGTTTTTTTTAACATCTTAATTTTATTTTTTTCAGTGTTCCAAGATTCCTTGTTTATGCACCGCACCCAGTGCTCCATGCAATACGTGCCCTCCTTAATACCCATTACCAGGCTCACCCAACCCCAGCCTCCCTCCCCTCCAAAACTATCAGTTTGTTTCTCAGAGTCACAGTCTCTCATGGTTCGTCTCCCCCCTCCCATTTCCCCCCAACTCACTTCTCTCCATCTCCCAATGTCCTCCGTGTTATTCCTTATGCTCCACAAGTAAGTGAAACCATATGATAATTGACTTTCTCTGCTTGACTTTTTTCACTCAGCATCATCTCCACCAGTCCCGTCCATGTTGATACAAAAGTTGGGTATTCATCCTTTCAGATGGAGGCATAATACTCCATAGTGTATATGGACCACATCTTTATCCATTCGTCTGTTGAAGGGCATCTTAGTTCTTTCCACAGTTTGGCTATTGTGGCCATTGCTGCTAGGAACATTGGGGTACAGATGGCCCTTCTTTTCACTACTTCTGTATCTTTGGGGTAAACACCCAGTAGTGTAATTGCAGAGTCATAGGGTTTGCTGCAAGTTTTTAAGCCCATACTGTAGGCTTTGGAAATCCTTCACCTAAAATGCTTTGAGTGGGGAACATACGGTGTGAAAGTGGTGAACTATGTTCTTTGTTCTCCCAGGTTTTCAGGGTGTGGGATGTACAGACTCTTTCGCTATTACAAGTGTTCCATGACAGCCACGGGGGACCAGGAGACATGCAGATTTATTCCATGGTGTACGATTCCAATCATGGCATGCTTATTACAGGTGAGTGTACCCAATTAACAGCAGGCAAAACTCCCATCTTGACTTCAAGCGTTTTTTTAACTAACACTTGAGCACTAACTAGAAGAAAAATAGAAGCAGAAGGGGAATGTGTTAACTGTGATTCATCACAGTAGATATTTCATTCCGTTCCACTCCTTCCTGTCTTTCTATGGCCGGGTAGATAAAATGTGCACCTGCGCTTCCTTGGAAAACTAGGTCAGCGCTCTAAGTTTTTGAGCCTCGGAAGATGGCCTTGGGCAAAGCAAGAAGTGGGATGTGATGTGTTGCTGCATAAAAGGCAAAGCCAGCTCCATTTGACTCTTGGGAGCTGGAATATGAGCCGTCTCTGAGGGACTACACCAGCATCCATGCCCCCTTTCTTCAGCAGGGCAGTTTGACCCCATGCATTCTGGTATTGAGACAGTTAGAAGGTGCTGATGTCCCCACCTGCCTTTGCATCTAGACCATAAAATGGAGAGAAAATAGAGTCCCAAATGACAGTTCCACAGCATGATGCCAACAGATTTGTTGCCTCCTTTATTTGTTGCCTCTTAAAAACACGCTTCCTAAAGACACAAAATGTTCTGTTAGGTATTTACATTAAACACGGCTCACATGCATGCCTTCAGGCCTTAGAAGAAAAATGAATGCTATTACCAATACTTCTTCCTTCTGGAACACCAGCCCAGAATGCATTTCCTAAGCATTTTCCCACTGACCACCTGTTCTGAGTTCCTGTGGGATTAATTAGGGCAGGGAGACGTGCAGGAGACGTGCAGGAGACATGCATTTGAAATGGTTGGTGCTATCTCTGCTAGTGGAGAACATAATTATTTTTAACTCTGGGTTTGTTTGGGTTTTTTTCTGGATTGGGAGTGAACTAGCACTTCATGCTTGATAGATAATTTTACATCTTGTAAAACAGAACTTAATTCTAGGTGTAAGCACTCCTCTTCTGTATTAGCTCTTCCAAAAATAACATGCTAATAACTGCAAGCAAATTTTCTCCTAGTATCCTTACTTGCATGTTTGATTAGTGGGCTCTGCATTTCCAACCCATTTATCACCAGAATAACTAAGGACTCAAGTATCAAGACAAAAGAAGAAGGAAAAGGAGGAGGAGGAAATCATGATGGTTTCTGGTTTTATGTAATTTTGCTAGTACTTTGCTTATAAAAACATACAGCTCTGTGTGTCACTTACATTGACTGCTGCCATCAACTTGACATCAGAATTACATGAAGCTTATCTCCCAGACTTTACTTCATGCTTTGATTCCAGAGAAGCCACCATAGTAATCTAAACCCTGATGACAACAGCATCACATTCTGGAAATGCTTTGTAGCATATACTGTTGTTACTGTCACTGTCGTTTGTATTATTCCTCTGTTACAACAATGTCCTTTTGGAAAGTTCTTTTACAAAGTGCTTTCATGTGCTTTGTTTCATTTGACCTGCACAACCCCCACAGGAGGTAGGAATTATTACTTATCTTAGTTTATAACTGACACTGAATATTAAGCAGTTCAGCTGACCAGTAGAAAAACACCAGGACTGGTGCACCTGGGTGGCTTAGTCAGTTAAGCATCCAACTCCTGATGTCGTCTCAAGACATGATCTCGGGGTGGTGAGGTCAAGTCCCAGGTCGAGTTCCATGCTCAGTGCGAACTCTACTTGAGATTCTCTCTTTCTCCCTACACTCTCCCTCCTTCCCTTGCACCCCGCCACATGCTCGATCTCCTTCTAATAAATAAAACAACAACAAAAACCCACCAGGTTAAAAGGTAGAGCTGGGATTCAATCCCAAATCATGTGGCTTCTGAAACCACATTCTTTCTCTGTAACTGCATTGTTTCCACAGCAGTGCTGAAAACACAGAGGATTACCACTAGTTCATAAGCAGATCTAGCTTCATTGGTGTGGGTTCTGAATAAAGCTAGTCACAATATAATGTTAAAAGCTCTACCAGGAAGCTCCGAGTGTTGGTCATCTGGCTTCCATATTCCTCTTGTATTTCCATATTAGAATATTTGAACTGAGAAATATTACCAAAAAAACTTTTTTAAGCCCTTCTCTACACACGAACAGATTTTAATCTTAAAGTTTAAGCAGCTTTAGGAAAGGGCTTCGTTAACTCCTGGGGCGCCTTTTCCTACAGGTAAGATTGGAAAATGGTGAGAAACCCAATACAAAGTGACCTTTGATAATTTAATCTCCACAACAATAAAACAGAGAAGTTTCATTTTGTCTGATCTTTAAAATGCTTTGGGATTCTTTCTTACATTTCGAGACATTACACCAACACAGAATACATAGTTGGTTTTGAGAGTTAAATCACATTTGCCATTTGTAGTGTCCCTGTAAAACCAAACCAGCACCCTTAGGAAAATGCAAATGAGGTATATCTGCTCTCCACCTAACTTCCCCACGTTGATTTGGAAATTGATCTTATTTAATATTGATGTTGCAAGCACTGGCCTGTAACCGTTCTCATTCATTACATTTAATAAGACTGTGTTTACAGAGTGCTTTATCAGTTGTTGGTTGGGAAAGGCTAACAATAAATTCCAATCACTAGAAGGAAGCTTACCTTCAACAGAAAGCTGACCATCACCGTGATTACTGGACACCAGATGGAGAGGCATGCGGCAGGCACTCTCAAGAAGGAAAAATATAGACTAAAAAAAAAAAAAAAAAGGAAAATAGGGATCACCGGAAAGAGGATATCGGTAAATCCAGTGGCCTGCACTTGAAAATTAATGATAGCCTCAACAAATGCTTTTCTCTTGCTGAATAACATCTGCTTTTTTTGTCAAAAATGTTTTAGAAAAAATAAGCGTACCTTCACCTCATTAGATATCCTAGGAATCGATATTCCTAACCTCGCCGATGGGTTGTTTCCAAACATGACTGTTTGGGTAAAATCCTTTGTGCTTCAAAACTTCTAATGTTGGGTATTTGTGACAATCTTCTTTCTGTTCCAGGATCTAGTGTTATGGACATGTACCCTCTGACCAGGATGGTACAAGATACAAAACAGATTCCTCACACTCATGAACGAGAAATCAATGTCATGCTTTACAACAGATATTTTCACCAAGTACTTACTGTCTGTTCTGAGTCCATCATTAAGGTGAGTGTATATTGGCTCTTCAGAAAGAAAAAGGCAAAGCAGAATGTTCTCTTTTGACAGGGAAGGCTTTGTGTGATTAAGTAAATGTAGTGGCCTGTGTGATGAGATCAACAGTATATCTATTTTTAAACACTCACGAACACATGAAAAACAAGTATTTTAAGCCAGCTCAGACTGCTTGCTATTAAACTGCAGCCTCAGTGAAATAAATAAAGCTAGTTTTTTACTATTGGAATAGGAATTTTAAAGGAAATATACCAAGGAAGGAGTACTAGGATGGATGATGGATGGTGGATGGATGGATGGATGATGGATGGTGGATGGATAGATTAGATAGATAGATATAGGTAGATTAGATAGATTGATAGATTTTTAAATCTGAGTTATGAGCAGAGGATAGGGTAAGAAGGAAGGGAGAGAAATTTATAATGTTTACTATAACCCCTATAGGTGCAGGATATGTGCCATGTGTCTTAAATCCATGATCTCATTTAATCTTCATACTGGTTCCATGTGGACAGATAAAGGTCCCATTTAAAGATAAGGAAACAGGGACTCATGCAGATCAAGCAACTCGCCCCCGATTGTATAACTAGTAAGCATCATAGCTGGGGTATGTACCCAGGTTGGCCTGTTGTAGCTCCCTGTGTCTGTTCCTGTGCATTCCACCACCTGACACTACCGTGCTCCCCAGAGGCCTGGGTACGCAGCCATCCTAAGTGCGTCAGTAACTACGACCATTGAAGCCATCTAGCAGTGAAGACTGGCAGTGTTTGCTTCAAAGGTCCATCCTTTTATTTCATGCATGCCCTCTGAAAGGAGACATCTGGAGCGGTAGAGAGACCCTCTAGAGACCCTTTAAGGCCCCTCTCAATCCCGGATCCTCTGTGCTCATCTGCTGGAGATTTTCTCAGGCCAAAATCTGGGAGTTCAGTTAACGGTCACCTAGTTCTGATAAGCCTACGGAATAAAACCTACTCCGTTTTCATGAAATACTGACGTCTAGCAGGGACATGGTTTCCCTGTCGGGAGAAGCGGGAAACTCACATCTAGGTGAGTTTTCATACCTGATTGCTTGCTTGAAGAGAGATCATACTTCAGGCCACATCATGGGTGACCTCTGAGACCCATTCATGCAGTGTCATTCATTTCTCTTCTCCTTTAAGGACCTTGTCTGCACTGGGGGCACTCAGAGGTTGAGAACGTGGGCTCTTGAGTCAGACTGGCCTCAATCAGGTCAGTCAGGGGCCCTTGGTTGGCCTCCAGATGACTCCACAAGTTCCCTCTGGTCTTGCTCTCCCTCCCTGATTCCAGCTGCAATGGCTGTTTTTCAGCTCCCTGGAGGGACAATGTGCCTTCTCATCTCTGGCCCTTTGTTTATGCTGCCTCGGCTCCACAGACCCAGAGGGTGACCGTCTGTCCTGCCAGTGCAGTTTCATTACTCACTGACAGTCTGGTTTACATGTGAGCACAGCAGATCCATGAAGAAGGAGAGATTTAGACCGAAAGGCTAAAAGTCTAGAGCCTCGACTGTGTTTCCAAAGAGAGAGAATGATGTATCTTGACATGTTTCTGGATTTTCTGATTATACCCAGCCTGATTACACAGACAGCCTTCTCTGAAGTCTCTCTCTCTCCCTCCCTCCCTCCAAGAACGAGGCCTGTGCTCCTCATCAGAACACTTCTTGAAAAGGTCAATAAGCCCCTTCCTCAGGGTTCTCTCATTTTGTCCTGGGACTCCTGGCTAATTCAGATGAGTGTCAACAGGGAATAAATCCAGTTTGATTTTTTTTTTTATTTTTTTTTTTTTTTTTTTGTCGGCTGTACTTGTAATGGTCACATTGCTATCCGGCTGCTAATCTTGTTTCATGCTCACAGCAGCAAAATTGGCGACTTCCTCCCCGGCCAAGGCTGCCCGGAATAGTCAGTCTGTCTCCACCGCCTAGGTACGCAGCAGACACGCTCGGGCATCCCGGGAACGACTCAACAGCACTGCATCTGTTAGAACTTTCTTCGGGCAAAGCAACACTCAGGCCAGGATGTTGGAAAAGACTTTAGAAGAGCACAGCACCAATTTGGAGGCTGTGGTGAATACTGTAAAATTTTTGTAAGAGCCGAAGGGTATCTGGATGACTTGATTTTTTGTTGTCGTTCTTTGCTACAGGTTTGGGAACTCGAGACCGGCCTCCAAATATACCAGATTTTAGACCCTCATGGCTTCAGTGTTGAACTGACTTCAGCAGCGATTGATGAGACTGGATTTCTGTTTGCCACAGGGGCATACAACGGTCAGATCCCTAACCCGAATCGGGCCTCCCTGCGTTAGTGCCCGAGAGTTTGTGCTCGGAGCTCATCTGCTGCGGGGGCTGGAGACAGAGAGAACACAAAGCAGGCTGGCATATGTCAGCATGCCAGAGAGACGGCTCTGCCTGGCTGAACAGCAGCAGACTCTGCTGTAATGGGCTTCAAGGCCCAGCGGTCCATGCCTCACGTCGCATTTGTATTATAGCTTTAACGTTCGCAGAAGTCTTTCACACGTATCTCATTCCATCCTTGGCAGGAATTGTGTGGCACGGATGCCTTTTGTCCTTTTAGTTTTGGGGACCGTCAGCTAAGGGATGGACGTTTATATTTAGTAGATTTGGGGACCAGACAAAAATCCAACCAGCTTTGTTATACAAACCCAGATTTCTACATGGGACTTAGGAGTCTCAGCAACTTGGGGGCATGTCAGGCTCGGTGGTGTTGGTGTTGCGTCGCTTGCTGCTTCTCAAGCTATGGAGAACTGCATAGAACTTTCTAGAACTAAGCACTCCAGCCTGCCTCCCTTTTCACCTCACCTTGCTCTGACCTCCCACGAAAGAACTGCTTTACCTAGACGATATGACCCACTTGTGTGCACTCCTCATAGCTTATTTATTCTAGAGATGTATTTACTAAGAAATTCTTGCTTGGAAGCCAGTGGGTGGGAGGAGTGAACATCCTGATGTGAAAGTCTGATTTTTCCAAGTGTGACAGATAACAGTACACACGGAATGAAATCACAAATGCTAAGTTGATGAGGTGTGAGTAAACGCAACTGTTGTGCGTGCGGGACAGTTCTCCAGAAGGCAGTCTTAACTGCTCTATGAGCATGCTCACCATACATATGAAAATCAGTTATAATAGAAAGTCTGAGCAAAGCACACAACTGTTATCAGGCATAAGCCTTACAGATTCATCCAGATGACAAAGATAGTCCTGTTTGCAGGCAAGAAAGTCCTAGTTCATTGTTAGTGCTAGGGTCTAGAATCTCTTCAAACATGCCCAGTTTGTTCTCCTCAGAGGTCATTGACAAAGATGCTGTGACATCCTAGAGCAGCCTGGAAAGTAGGATTCTCTGGCTCTCAGATCAGCTCTGCTCACAAGCTGGCAGTGCCCCTAATTCCTCTCCACCTCCCACCCTCCACCTAAGCTAAGCAATACTTCTCCCTGCCCTCTGCCCCATTAAATTTAACTGCCAAAGTCCTGAGGCAGTGAGAAATCCATGCTGTGACCCTGTGGTCCACATATCTGGGACTAAATGAGCGCATTCCTTCGTTCCATTGTTTGTATGACTATGTTCCTCCAGACCATAAAGTGCTTGAGGGCAGGAACCACGCCCGCTCATTTGGCATTTGTAGCTCCTCATGGAGTGCTGAGGATATAGGGAGAATTTAGTCAGTGTTTAATGATGTTGGGAACAAACAAATGGTAGGAATTGTGAGTGTTGCTGATAGAGAGAACCTGGCAGAAGGAAATAAAAGCAACATAGTGAGAACATTGTGGGTGTCCAGCAGGAGTAGAGCTGGGGATAAGGCATGGGGGTAGGGGTTGGGATTAGGGTCAAGCAAAGGGAAGAAAGTCCTGTAAGGGGCAGTCTCCTAGATTCTAAACCTGAGGTGACCCCTGGAAAAGCCCATGTGAAGAGACTTCCTACACGGTCTAGAAATAGCCATTCAATAACCACGCCATTTATCACACCTCCTGGCCTCTTCATCAAGCTCCCCGAAATCGAATGACCCATGTTAAGTGCCAAGAAAGTAGGATTTCACATGTAAGAAGAAACTCAACACCCGTGTTGCATTTTCTTCCCATGTAACCGATAAAACAACTCAAAGCTTGATAGATTCCTACCTGCTAGAATTCTCTTAGAAGTTTTATCACCCAATAAGAACAACAGTCATCAAAACTGTCAGCACCTTAGGAAAAGTGATGTCACTGGATTGCGCTTTCACTATGAATGACCATCATGGCTCGATATTAGACAAATGGAAAGATAGTGGGGAGTGTTCAGCAAACTGAAGGGTCTGGGAGACAAGGACAGAAAAGAGGCACTTCAGCGATAGAGTCTGAGTGTGTCGAGAAAACTCACAAATTTCAAGACATTGCTGTCCTGTTCATTCTTATCAGCCCGTGACAAATGAAGGGATACAGAAATGTAGTTTGTGCACAGCAATGCTGAGACTCACCGGTCACTCTGAGTAGGAAATCAATATACGATAAATTGTTGGCAGAACTCTTTCCATTAGATCGATTTTGTCTGAGATAAAAAAGCAAGCTTTCTCCACATTATTTGTATCTACATAGTCTTTTTCCTGTGTGCTCAGGAACGATTAAAATCTGGGACTTCGGCAGCGGGCAGGAGATGAAAGTGTTGCCGGAGGGGAAGGACTGGAAGGAGGAAGAGCACTGCCTACAGCGCCTGATTTTCCTGAAGGCCCAGGAGAAACACCAGTATTTGATCCTCACCTTGGAGCGCAATGGGAAGATTAAAATGGTCCAGGTGAGCTGTGCCAGCTTTGTGTTAGCACTCGACGCACTCTTCCTGTGAAAATCAGTGCAGTTTTGGGAGGAGTCCCATCTCACTCTCCTCCTGCCAGTCAGCTGAGAATAGCAGGTCTCCTGCAGTCTTTCTAGGAGGCTCTTAGTTAAGAGCATCCTTGCTCGGGTCCAAGCCAAGAGCGAAAAAAGACTAGCAGCTCAGAGCCAGCATCTCAGGGGCAGCCCAGTGTGTGCTGAAGTGTCGGAACCTCTGCAGCAGGTATCAGAAAGGTGAAACTTACCCACGGCTTTTGCCTCTGACATGGCTTCTAACCTCATCTAGGGAGAATTCACCAGCAGAGCTGCCCGCCAGCAGGCTCTGTGCAAGGGGGCAGGGATTTCTCTCTGTCCTTAGAACCCATCATGCATTCAGGGACGCTCAAGTCAATTTTTCAGTTTGTCACCAAAATTGCTTTGTTTACTTTAAGGTTAATGATGCAATTTGCTCAGGGCCATTTCGGGAGGATTGAGGTAGGCTCATTTATTTTTTTCTGTGAGTCTGTTACCACCGGAGAATGCTAATGCCTACTTCATATTTAAGATGAAGGCCGGATCATTTATCCTGGCTACCGAGTGGATCTCTCTCTGCCTGGAGCTCAAGGACTCATTGACTTTATTATTCTCCTTCTGAAAGCGGAGAACAGAAAAAAAGAAAATCTTAAATTAGGTTAGCAATCATGAAATTTCAGCATTGATTAAGGTGACTGATGGCGCTACTGCTGGAAAAAAGGAGTGAAAAACATCCCTGATTCAATATATGCTTCCCGTGTTGTCTGAGCCATCCGAACAGCACCAGAGAAAGGAATTTCTCAGTAAAACTCTATAACACAACAATGGATTGACCTCCCTTCTTCAAGGGAGTGCAACTGACCATCAGTTTGCTTTTCCGAAGAGACCATGTCTATTACAAACACTCCTTTTTTTAAAGACTGCAGAAAACAGCCTGGTGCTGTTCCCACATCAGAATTGGTTTTGGTTTTACTGCAGAATTTGTCACTTTGATTATTCTGCTTCTCCAAGTCTCCGAAATCCATAGACGGAGCTTGATGAAGATTGAAAATCTCTCTTACATGTACTTATCTTCTTGCTCTGCCTGAGCATGCAGAGATTGAGGATTGAGAGAATGAAGCAATACTGGAAACCTTTTATAAAATATACAATAGTAAATGTTTGGGAAGGGTTTTTGTTGCTTTCTTTTTTAAGATTTTATTTATTTATTTGAGAGCAAGCAAGCGGGTGAGAGAGCACAGAGAGGGAGGGAGAAACAGGTTCCCACCTGAGCAGGGAACCCGATGCGGGGCTCGATCCCAGGACTCCGAGATCATGACCTGAGCCAAAGGCAGACGCTTAACCAACTGAGTCACCCAGGCGCCCCAGTGTTTGGAAAGTTTTAGGGAATTTTTATTAATGTTAGAGAAAAGAGCTTTACAATAAGCATAATGTTAAATGCACACTTACTTATCATTTATGGTTAATGTCTTATTATTATTTATTGTTATTATTTGCCTATTAAAAATAAGATATGGTTTGAGGCGCCTGGGTGGCTCAGTGGGTTAAAGCCTCTGCCTTCGGCTCAGGTCATGATCTCAGGGTCCTGGGCCTGAGCCCCACATCGGGCTCTCTGCTCGGCGGGGAACCTGCTTCCCCCTCTCTGCCTGCCTCTCTGCCTACTTGTGATCTCTCTCTCTTTCTCTCTCTCTCTCTGTGTCAAATAAATAAATAAATAATCCTAATAAGAAAATAAGATATGGTTTGATTCACATACTTACCTTCTTGAATACTGTTGACCCTTGAACAACATGGGTTTGAACAGTGTGGGTCTACTTATATACAGATTTTTTACAGTACTATAAATGTACTTTTTCTTCCTTATGATTTTCCTAATAACATTTTCTTTTCTCTAGTCTGCTTTGTTGTAAGAATACAGCTTATAATACATATAACATACAAAATATGTGTCAGTCATCTGTTGATGGAGTCAGTAAGGCTTCCGGTCAACAGTTGGCTATTAATCGTTAAGTTTTGTGAGAGTCAAAAGTTGTATGTGGATTTTCAGCTGAGTGAAGCTCATCACTCTTAACATGTTGTTCAGTGAATGTACTTTCATTCATTCATTTTTTTTTCAATGAGCATCTAGTAAGTGTGTCTCATGGGCCAGAAATGTATCTTCCCTTTCATCATGGAACTTATAATTTAATATGAAGGATTGATATTCATCTACCCATAACAAGTGTTACAAATACTTACACAAGTGCCGCATGAATTTACTGTGCTGGGCACAGCCCAGCCACTACAGGGAAGATTTCTTTGTCCACTGATTTTCAGTGAAATTCAACACTTCAAGAAACACTTTGTGTGCTCCACATTGCTAGAAGTTCTTCCAAATCCCAAGATTCGATGGAAAATAAGATACTTAGGAACTAGATTATTCAGACCCACCCTCCACTGGAAACAATGAAAAGTTCTGAGTAAAATATCCGCTGAATCTCTTAACAAGCACTAAAGAGTTGACAAGATTGGTGACTAAAGAGCAGACCAAAAATTTACTGTAAGTGGAGAATTAGAGGTAAGTGAGGAACTAAAACACCATGGCTGTTTTTGTCCCAAGGGCATTTTCCAAAGCTAGAGAAGATTCAGTTTTGGAGACTCCTGCCTGATTAGAGGGACAAGAAGTCCAGGCCCAGGGCCTGCCTAAGGCAAAGAATTTAATACCACATCCATAATATGCTGGGACCCAAAAGTTATACTTTCAGCATAAAAGTAAACCAGAAAGAAAGGAACCAGCTTCCAAAGGGCAAGGCAGGAAAATCTGCCCTTACACAGGGCCAAGCAGGAAAGAAGGGAGAAGAGTAGGAAAACAAAGCAAGATGAGACAAAGCCCTGTTCCTCAGAACTGTGGCCACAAGTAGGAACTCATATACATTTGTAGGCTAGATGGGCCATGCTTAGGAGGTCAAAGAAATCTCAGCTATGAACTTGATTTAAGGTGGTCTAAAACTGGTAGTTTTGGCAGGCACCTGGGAGAAACAAATACAAATCCATTCCGAAGAAAGGCACATTCCCTAAAACCAGAGTCGGGATAATTAAATGCACAAGAAAACTAGACAAGAAGGTTTGGGCACAGAGATAAGTAAGTAGAACAACAGAACAAAAACAGGTCCATATACAACAGAAGTGGCATAGCAGATTTGTGTGGCAAGAATATATTTTTCAATAAAAGGTTTTGGAGCAACTGGACATCCATATGGAAAAAACTGTAATTTTTTTTCTCCTAAGACTATTCCTTGTGGATTAATGACTTCAAAATATTAGTGGAAAGACAAAACAATACAAGGTTTAGCAGTCACTATAGGACATTGTCTTTATGAACTCAGGAGGAAAAGATATCTTAGGTAAGACTCAAAAACCACTAATTATTTAAAAAATGGACATATTTGGTTACGTGAAACTAATAAATTTTCTTCATCAGAAGTCATCAGAATTAAAGTTACAAGACAAGAGTAGAGTTAAAGAAGAGATTTGCAACACATAATAACCAATTGGATTAGTATCCTGAGTTCTTAGATAATAAATAAGGTGATTAGTTCAATAGAAATGAAAAAAGATAGGTGCTTCATAAAACAGCAAACCCAAATATCCAATAAACATAGGCAAAGATGCTAAACTTCATTAGTAATCAGAGAAATTCAAATTGGAATTACAGTAGGTATACTACTAACAATGTTGCCAGTGAGCAGTCCAATGCGTATCTGATTATTTTTCCTCTACAGCTTATTCCCTTTCTCTGCAAACTTTGACGTTACCTTTGTCCCAGAAGCTTAAAGGCTCTGCCTGTATGCATATGTTTTCTCATCAGTTCCACAGGAGACTTTTTAATCTAGTCTTGGACGTTTCTTCCAGCTTAGGAACTGTTTTTGTATTATTATTTTTATTATTATATAATGTATTATATGTATTATTTTTATATTATTATTTTTTGTACTATATTCTGTATTATTTGTTTATTAAGTATCTTTTCCACATCTGCATCTTTTTCTAATTCAGGAACCCATACTATTTGGATATTGGGTCTTCTGACTCTATCCTCTCAATTTCTTATATTTTTCTTTATGTTTTTCTTTTTAGTCATGCTGTTTTGAAATATTTCTATTCTCTATTTCTAAGCTATTTGTTCCAGTCTCGAAGAGAAATTAATTCTCCTTCACTTCACCAACCAAATTCGGATGTTTGAAGGCCACGTTCTGTTGTTTTGTTTCGGTTTTGAACTTCCTTAAGGACTCTTCAGTTTTGCTCGAGTTAACACACCACCAACCGTCCAAGTCAGGGACCTATTCTGCATTCTTCTCTCCGGATACTAGCCCCTCCTAGCTACGTTTCTTTTTCTGCTCACTAGGATCTGGCTGCTAGAAAAACACAGGAGTGGTAATTCTGAGAGAGTGAGGTGTTCAGCCATGCTGTTCTTGAAGGGTGGTTTAAAGATTTTATTTATTTATTTATTTATTTGACAGAGAGAGAGATCAAGTAGGCAGAGAGGCAGGCAGAGAGAGATGGGGGAAGCAGCTCCCTGCTGACCAGAGAGCCCGATGCGGGACTCGATCCCAGGATCCTGGGATCTTGACCTGAGCCAAAGGCAGAGGCTTAACCCATTGAGCCACCCAGGTGCCCCAGTGAGGGGTGGTTTAGAATCCGCCCAGCACTCCTGGTGGAGACCATAGCCGGAAGCCTTCCTGCTTCCCATTGTCTCTCCCAATTTCAGAAGTACAGAAGGTTCAGTCCAGCTGTTCAGCTACTCCTCAACTCCTTGGTGGCAAGGAACACTAGGTATATGTCATACTTCCCATTGTCCCCTAGGCCCCCCTCCTTCCGGGGATTTAGGTTTGTTTACGGAGTAATCACCATGTTCAGAGCTTACCCTTGAACTCTCTCCCACCCTGGTTCCCAGGCTTTTGTTCAGCCCAGAGGGTAACAATACCATAATAACTTTCCCCAAACTCTAGCCCTCATTCTCTGTTTGCCTCCAGAAGCTGTTCCCAGAGTCAGAGCTGGGAGTGGAGTGCAGGAACGATAAACCCACCCTCCATCTTCCCAGACTCTCTACTGCATCGAACAAACAAATAAACAAAAACTGCTTCAGTAGTCGTATTCTGTTACTCAGGAAACTGCTAAATCGTGATGGGTAAGGGGAAGCCGCCATACAATTTATGTATTTCTTCTTAGTGTCTTCAGACCAGTCCTTAATGGCTTGAGCTGTAATATCTCTCTTGTACTTACATTCTTGGTTTTATTTTCCCAAGTCCTGGAAAGATGCTTGTGTCACTGCCTGGTCCTGTCACAAACGTCATTGTATGAACTTCTTCAGGCCTGACCTTCTGGCCACGTCATGGGAAGGCAGATTATCAACTGCCTGGCCTGTCAGTGCATCGTCCTGACCAAAGAGAAGGACAATAATCATCTCACAATCTCAGTTTTAAGGAGACAGAATTATATCCTGCCTGTATAAAAAATTTTTAGAAATTTGCCCCCAAACCCTTGTTAATAAAAACCATAGACTGGGGTGCTGGGGCTCGGTTAGTTGAGCATCGGACTCCTGATTTCGGCTCAGGCCATGATCTAGGGATTATGAGATCAAGTCCCACGATGGGCTCTGCCCTCAGCAAGGAGTCTGCTTGAGATTCTCTCTGCCCCTCCCCCTACTTTCGAGGACACACTCTCTCTCCTTCTCTCTAAAATAAATAAAAATCTTCCAAAAAAGACATAGATCAGTGAGATACTACTGTTGTAACATCATGAACAGAGTGGTGTGGGAGTTCAGAAATTTTGAGTAGTTAACCCCAAAATAGTTCAAATTCTGAAGATCCACTTACTTCCTTTTATCTGCCCTTCCATCCACGTAACTTTATGTGTTTACTTCTATAGCCCTGTTTTGATTCCCTTAAAGCAGAAGATCTTCCTTTCAAGGCAATTAAAGTCCTTCGTGTTCATAGCATCATGCCACCTGCTATTTTCCAGGAGCACCAATTCCTGAAGGCCTGTCTGCCAATAGCAACCTGAGATAAAAAGTTTCACCACTTAGGGCTGAAATGAAAAAACTAAGGGCAATTTTTCATAAAGCTAATTTTACTTTTTAAATTTAAAGGTTGTATCTTTCCTACTTGTTGGTATTAAATTATAGCCTTTCTTTTCATAAAATGATGATAACAGAGTTTCCAGTTCCCTTCTCCCCCATGTCCTCTCTTGGTGAAATTAAATATTAGTAACTCTAAGTCAATAATTCAAAGTTTGTTTAATTTTACTGTCCCATGGATTCAGAAAGATTGACGGCCATAGTGGCCATCAAGGAGGCACGTGAACTTAAGTGAGCTGTTACTCAGTATGTCAATGTCTGACCACTTCCTGGACATTGCTGAACTTCCTTCTGCTCCCAAAGTGGCACAAACTCTAACCAGAGACCCACCCACCAGGTAGGAGGACCACTGGCCAGTACTTTTCAATTAACATAGATATGAGATAACAGGGACCTTAGATCACCTAGAAACATGTTTTTGAAAAGGAAAGAACTTTTATCCATCCACTCACTGAAGTCCTCATTCCAAAAATAAGGAACCTTAATAAATAAGGAAACAAAAGCCCAAAGGAAGAGAAATGCTTTGCCCAGGCTCTCATTAGAACTGAGACTGGGAATGTGTTTTCTTCATGTATAGACCAATATTCTCTCTACTTTACCCAGCTGCTCTCAACCTAAAAGATCTGTGCTCTACTAGCAAAATCACCAACCTTAAAATTTTGACTTTTATCCCCACACAGAAATTAAAATTCCGAAAATTGATAGCATCTCGACAATAATAACCAGTTAGAAAACAGAATGATCACATTATAAGAGCAAACAAAAATAGAAGATGCCTAAAGTAAATTTAACAAAAATATGCAAGAATTTTGTGGAAAGAATTCCTAGAGAACATAAACAATCATCTGAAAATATGGGGAGATACACTATATTCACAAGATGAGATATTACAAAGATCTCTTTATTACATTTGATAAAATGCCTTAGAAAAACAATGAAAAGATAAGTCACACACTGCAGAAAGAGGTAATATACTGTGTCCCAGGTAAATGAGAAAGTATTAGGAAACAGAATTGCTAAAGAAATCCCTCAAATCCAGAAGAAACAACCCAAGAGGAAAATGGACAAAGGACAGATAAGAAAACCCCAATGGCTCACAAACACATAAAAAATGTTCAACTCACTAACTTAGGAAAATGTGACTAATATAATCAATACATTTAAAATTTTATTTTTAAATGTCTCATTTTGAACCCATCATAAGCAAAAACATCATCATCATCATCATCAGTTTAAACCAAGTGTTGGTAAGAATGTAAAGAAAGGAAAACTGTTATCTAGATCTCATGAGGGTGGAAATGGGTAACGCTACTTTGAAGAACCACTCATAACATCTAGTCAAGCCAATAATTGCATATCTTACAATTTAATAATTCTGCTCCAGGCACATGCTGCAGAAACTATGGCACCTGTCCATAAAAAGAAGCAGTGAAAAATTGGCAGCAACCTGAATACCCTAGTAGTAGAAGACTGGATAAATAAATTGTACAATATATTTGTACAGTCCTATAGAGAAGCTAAAAATAAATGAACTAGAGTTCCATGTAATAATTTGCATAAATCTCAAAAATATAATGTTAAGTGAAACGAGATTTAAGGAAGAATTCATACAGTTTGATAACATTTATAAAAAGGTAAGAAGCCTAAAAGCAGGGTGCCTGGGTGGCTCAGTTGTTTAAGCATCTGGCTATTAATTTTGGCTCAGGTCAGGATCTCAGGGTTGTGGGATCGAGCCCTGTGTCAGGCTCTGTGCTGGGCATGGAACCTGCTTGAGATTCTCTCTCTCCCTCTCCTCCGCCCCTCCCCTCCTTAAAAAAAAAAAAGGCTGAAAGCAATACCATTACATATGTACCATGTCCATGTATATACATATAACAATATATGATATATGCATATGTGGAATACACGTATAAGTTTATGTGGAAATAATAAGATTTTCATAACTAACACTATATTCAGGTGGCCTCTGGGAAGGGATAAGAGACAGAAACTATATTAAAGAGGGCAAGACGGGGCTTAAGATTTGATCATGATAATTTGATAATCTATCTACCACCTTGATATCCAGGTGGTCAATGCATCATTGTATTTTCTGTGTTTCTCTGTATCTTTAAAACAGCTCAAAATAAAATAATTAACTGAATTTTTTCATGTACTCGCTGTGTTTCTATTGAAGGGTAAGGAAGAGGATTTGTATCTCGTGGTGACCTGGGAGCTGCCCAATGTGGTGCCTTTGCTACGAGATGGGAATCACACTGTGCATCTGAAGCCATTTCCTAAACACAGGAACATGCGTATTCCTTTCCCAGATGTCCAGCTGGTAGAGAAAAACGTCTCTCGGTGTGTAAATGTAAGTTTCATTTCCTGATTTTTTTTTCCTTTCTATTATGGGAAATTACACAAAAGTAGAGAAAATAATGCATTGAACGTCCACGTGCTAGCACTCAGATTCAGAAATTAGGTGTGCATGGTCGAGTGTGCTCCTTTGTATTCCTGCCACTTCCCATGACCACCACAAAAGAATTGTTTGAAGCAAATCCGACATACTGTGCCATTTCATCCCTGAGTATTTCAGTATGTATCTCTACATGGTAATGACTCAAAAAAAGGCATGACACCATTACTTTTAAAGATTTTTTTTTCTAAAATAATTTTTAAGAAGTCCTTGATATCATCACACCGTGTTCAGATTTCCTAGATTGCCTCATATTTTTTTAGAGTTTACAAGGATCAAAACAAGATCCATTTGTGGCATTTAGTGGAAAGTGTCTTAAATCTCCTTTAATCTATAAATATCTTTCCATTTCTCTCTTTCCCTTTATTTTATTTATAAAATATTATATTATTAGTAGTAGTATTATTCCCTTTATTGTTTATTTATTGAAGATACTGGAGAGTTGGCGCCATAGTCTCACATTTTCTGTATTTTGCTGACTGCATGCCCCTGCTGTAATTTAAGGACTTCTGTGTGTACTTCCTCTAACCTGACTTCATTGCATGAGCTTTGATTTCAGTTTAATAAGACTCTGTAGATGCTGTCATATAGTTCCATCAGGATTCACAAAACCATTGGTTGTCTTTCTTTCAAAAAATAGATAAATTAATTTACAATCTGTAAGACTTTTTGTGAGATATTTATATCCACACAGTATGGCTGGAGCATGTGTTCACACCTGAGGGGTAAAGTGGGGGGCATGTTTCAGGCTGAAGAACAGAGAAATAAAGAAGCTGCCCTCTTTGTTCTCATAAAAATTTAGGTCGAGGGGTGTCTGAGTGGCCCAGTCACTAAGTGTCTACCTTTTGGCTCAGGTCATGATCCCAGGGTCCTAGAATGGAGCCCCAAGTCCGGCTCCCGGCTCAGCGGGGAGCCTGCTTCTCCCTCTCCCACTCCCTCTGCTTGTGTTCCTTCTTTTGCTGTGTCTCTCCCTGTCAGATAAATAAAATCTTTTAAAAAAAGTTTACGTCGATTGATTTTTTTTTTGAGACTTTGTCCACCATTTGCTTACTCTAATATTAGCTCATCCTTCTCAGTTTTTACTAGGATAAGTGGTCAGAAATCAAAGAATGCACGAAACCACAGATTATAGAGGGAACAATCAAAAAGTCTGGTTTTTCGCCCCTGTCATTAGTGAAACAAACGTACTTTAAGAGAGATTAATATAACTTGTTTCCAAGACTCTGCAAACTATTTTTTAAAAGATTTGTGTATTTCTTTTAGAGACGGGGGAAAGCGAGGGCAGGAGTGAGGGGAGGGGCACAGGGAAAGAATGGAAAGCAGGCTCCCCGCTGAGCACAGAGCCCCCTTTGGGCTTGATCTCACAGCCCTGAGATCATGACCTGAGCTGAAACCAAGAGTCAGTCGCTTAACCAACTGAGCCACCCAGGCGACCCTAGAAACTCTTATTTTATCATACTATGGAGAGATAATGTATTATTTTCCCTCAAATTTAAATGTCAGTTTAACACTGCAATTCCAATTCCGTTCATAGTTCGTTTAAATCCTAAGTAGGTTTCATTGTTTGCTAAAGGATTTGAAGCAAAATATACAGTGACTGTGTCATGATAACATCGTCTCATAATTGGGCCGAAGCTGGAAGAACAGAGTGCGTCTCCTGAAACAGTTATTCTAGCTCATTCCTTCCAAGTCTACACAACTGGAAACACTGGATTTGGTTCTACGTTCCTTGTTAAGAGCTAATAAGAATAGGACAGTGATTAATGCACAGTGAGCCAGATCTGATACAGTTGGCAAGTTATTACAAGGGTAATGCAAAATGCTTGCTTTGGGGCAGGGAAGGGGAGAAGGATCTGTAATAAATTACTGAAGTAATAAATGAAAAAATTGCCTTTAGGATTATAATAAAAATGTAAATTGTCTTGAAGTTTTGAGCCCTTATGTTTTGTATGTATCATAATTAGCATTTCTAGCAGTTCCTTTTTTGCAATGTATTTTAAAATTACTATATAGGGGCACCTGGGTGGCTCAGTGGGTTAAAGCCTCTGCCTTCGGCTCAGGTCCTGGTCCCAGGGTCCTGGAATCGAGCCCCGCGTCAGGCTCTCTGCTCAGCGGGGAGCCTGCTTCCTCCTCTCTCTCTGCCTGCCTCTGTGCCTACTTGTGATAAATAAATAAAATCTTTAAAAAAATAAAATAAAATTACTATAGAGATGGAAAGTCACATAGTCACATAGTGTGACAAAAGTCACATAGTGGAAAAAAAATTGGGTTGTGCATGGAAATTCTCTTTCTCTAAAACTCTTTGATTTAGGAAGCACTGTTTTCTGAACACCCACTATGCAGCTTATATTGTTCTTAGCACCGGGAATGCAAAGATTACTGAGCTGTGGGACCTGTTTGACTCCACTGGGGCAACCCAACAGAGAACTTGGGAGGATTAGGCCAGATAAGGGTCCCAAAAATTATTGCTGATTAGGTCGGAAAGAATTACCAAGACTTAGCTCGGCCCAGATAGGAAATTGCGTGGGGGAGCCTAGAAGACAAAGTGAATGCCAAGTGGAGGAGATAAAATGAAAATGTCACAAAGGTGAGAAAGGGCCTGGCTGGTGGAGGGATAACCAGAAGCATCTTGGTGTGGCTGAAGGAAGACAGGGAAGGAGGGAAAATGGAGATGGACAGATAGGGAGGGCTGGATTATGCTCACAGTGTTAAAGCACTTGGGTCTCGGATAAGAAAGGAAAAGCCAGTGAGGGGCTGTAGATGGGAAATGGCATGATCAGGTTGGTGTTGTGGATATGACTATGCCAGTGCTTGATGACAGTTTTGAATGGGACAAGATGGCAGGAAGGAGATTCAGGCAATAACCCACTGTTGTAGTTGAAGGACGTAAGGCCATGACAGTGAGGAGGGTGGAAGGAGAGGTTTTGAGCAATGTTTAGGTGGCAAAAGTAGCAGAACTTGGGCTTCATTAGGGACTGATGTCATGCAGCTGAGAGAGGAGGGTCCTGAGAGAAAGGAGGGAATCAGGACGGCGTGGAGCTAACTTGAATGACTAGACTGGGACATGGTGCTACCAGGGAGCTGTAAAATGGAATGAAATAATGTGCTTGAAGGAGGCAAGAAGTTACACATATTAACTTTGAGATACCTGTGAAAAATTTCTAAGTATACAACCCTGAAGCTTATGGGAGGGGACTGACTAGATTATCAGGGCACTGAGATTGGGATGATGATTAAAACACAGGGGCCAAGACTGCCCAAAAAGAGTTGGAAAAAAGAAAAGCAAATGGGCTAGAGGTAAACTCTCAGCATATCATATCTAACAGATTGGCAGAGTAAGAGGCTGTCAGGTAGGAAACAGAAAAGGAAAGGTCATACGGACACAAGCAAAATTAGGGTCTGGTGTCAAAGTTGTCAAGAGAGTAAGAAGTTTCAGGAAGGAGAGAGCAATTCAAAGTGACAAGAATAATACACTTGTAATCTTTTTTTTTTTTTTAAATTTGAGTATAGGGCTCCTGGGTGACTCAGTGGATTAAGCCTCTGCCTTCAGCTCAGGTCATGATCCCAGGGTCCTGGGATCGAGCCCCGCATCGGGCTCTCTGCTCAGCAGGGAGCCTGCTTCCCCCTCTGCCTCTGCCTGCCTCTCTGCCTGCTTGTGATCTCTGTCAAATAAATAAATAAAACCTTTAAAAAAAATTTGAGTATAGCTGACACACAGTGTTACATTAGTTTCAGGTGTACAAGTTAGCGATTTTTTAAAAAGATTTTATTTATTTGAGAGAGACAGAGATAGTGACAGCACAATCTGGAAGGAGAGGGAGAAGCAGGCTTCCCGCCGAGGAGGAAGCCCGACGTGGGACTCCATCCCAGGACCCCAAGATCACGACCCAAGCCGAAGGCAGATGCCCAACCGACTGAGCCACCCAGGCACCCACAATTTAGTAATTTTAAGAGTTTATACATTAGGCTCTGTTCACTGCAAGTGTAAATACCATCCGTGCTGATACATTGCTATTACATCATTGACTCTATTCCTTGTATTGTGCCTTTTATTCCCATGACTTACTCCTTCTGTACCTGGAAGCCTGTGTCTCCCTCTTCCCAGCTCCATTTTGCCCAGCTTCTCACTCCCTCCCCCTCTGCAACCCTCAACTGTGCTTTGTATTCATAGGCTCAATTCCACTTCTGGTTTATTCGTTTTTTAGATTCTACTTCTAAGTGGAATCATACAGTATTAGACTTTCTTGGTCTGACTTATTTCACCTAGCATAATACCCTCTAGGTCCATGCATGTTATTCTCAAATGGCACGATCTCGTCCTTTTTCAAATTTTAATTCCAGTAGAGTTCCAGGAGAGTTAACATACACTGTATTAGTTTCAGGTGTACAATACAGTGAGTGGGTCAACACTTCCCTATGTCACCCTGTGTTCATCACGACAAGTGTACTCCTTAATCCCCACCACCTGTTTCATCCATCCCCCTACCCACCTCCCCTCTAGTAACCAGCAGTTTGTTCTCTAAGTTAAGAGTTTGTTGGGGGTGCCTGGGTGGCTCCGTCAGTTAAACATCTGCCTTCAGTTCAGGTCATGATCCCAGGGTCCTGGAATCAAGCCCCGAGTCCGGCTCCCTGCTCAGTGGGAAGTCTGCTTCTCCCTCCCACTCCCTCTCTGTGCTCTTTCTCAAATAAATCAATAGAATCTTTTTTTTTTTTAAAGATTTTTTTTTTTTTTTGACAGACAGATCACAAGCAGGCAGAGAGAGAGAGAGAGGAGGAAGCAGGCTCCCCGCTGAGCAGAAAGCCTGATGCGGGACTCGATCCCAGGACCCTGAGATCATGACCTGAGCCGAAGGCAGAGGCTTTAACCACTGCGCCACCCAGGCGCCCCAATAGAATCTTTAATGGAAGGAAGGAAGGAAGCGAGGGAGGAAGGAGAAAAAAAGGAAAAAAAGAAACTGCTTAGTGATAAATAGAAAAAGTTTTCACAGGGACACTGGACTCTTGATCTCAGCTCAGGATTCTGGGATCGAGCCCTGCATTCAGGCTCTACACGTGACAGGGAGTCTGCTTGAGGATTCTTTCTGTCCCTGTCCCTCTGCCCCACCCTCTACTGTGTGCTCTCTCTCTTTCTCTCAAAGAAATAACTGAATCTTAAAAAGTTTTCATTGTATACTATGGAGCAGAAGCCAAACAGTGAGTGAAAAGGAGGTTAATGAGGAGAATCATCCAATGCAGAAGATTTTCAAGAAGTCTGAAGGGAAGAGAAGGATGGCACGGTGATCTCACCATTGGTTGGTCAAGGAATAAGAAGTCAAGGCTGAGAGGAAGGAGTCAGTAGATGGAAGAGAATATTTTGTTATTTTAATGAATTCAGCAAGTTAAAAAAATTTTAATGCAAAACTAACACAATTTTACTAAATTTCATAGTAATTTATAATAGTAACTTTAAGTAACTTTAAGAAATCATAAGATATTTTGTTTTAATGGTAGAATAACAAAGTGTACACATAACATTTGTACTGTGGTTAGATACTGGTCCATGCGTCTGTTTCCTTCCTTCTTCAGAGTCCTGACATCAGTACGGAAGTGAACTGCATTGATTTATTACAAGTAGAAGGATATAATTTGATTGCTGCTGGAACCTTAAATGGTGTGATTATCTTATGGGATTTTATCAACTTTACTGTCAAAGAACTGTAAGTTGCTTTTTTTTTCTTAAACAATATAAAAGTTGTACTGCAATAGAGCCAAAGTAACATTCAATACTTTTTTTTTTTAAAGCAATAAATAACAGTGGCAGACCAGTAATGATAACTCTCAAGAGAGCCTTTTCTGGAAGTTGCACTCATGAGATTTGCTCCTGATGTCCAAATCCCAGAATTATATGAATAAGATGAACTTTAAGTATTCATAATACTCTCAGATGCCTTAACTTTTACCCTTCTCCCTCTAGTACATGCTTTCATGTGGAATCTTGTCCAAATTTATAGCCTCAACAAAAAAGTTAACATATGTGTCTTAAACACTAATCTCCCTAGAGCTTTAAAGACACATATCTGGCAATTACTATCCAGGTCACCGACAACACCCTTAAAACCCAAAACTTTGTCCCAGTCTACCCCTCCCCCGTGTATCTCCTCTTCCTATTCCCAGTGACACCACCATCTACTCTGTCACCAAAGTCAAATGGTAAGTGGCATTCTAGATGGGTTTTCAGTGCTAACAAGGGTGTGGCATATGCAATTAAATAAACCGGTATCAACCAATTAGATTTTCCCTGTACCCATGGCCAAAAGCTTTATCCATTCCCTGGTATCCATTTCTTTTTCTTTTATTTCTTCCTTTCTTTCTTTCTTTCTTTCTTTCTTTCTTTCTTTTTTTAAAGAGAGAGAGAGAGAGCATGCACACATGAAATAGGGGAGGGGCAGAGAGAGAGGAGAAAGAAAATCTCAAGTCGACTCCCCACTGAGCTTGGCACTGGATTCGGGCCTTGGTCTCACAACCTCGAGATCATGATTTGAGATGAAATTAAGAATCTGATGCTTAACTGAGCTCTTCAAGTGCCCTCATCTGCGCCCCCACTATCCACTTCTAAATGTTCTCACCATTGGCTGTAAAGGAAATAATATAACATGGTATTTTTTTTGCTATGGATGGGTCATAAATAATCAGCTCTCCCCAGCTGGATATTTGGGCTGTAAGCAGGGACCATGCGTGAACATCCTATGTCAAGGGAATTTGTAATATTGTACTTTGAAGCATAAGATGGTCAAGAACCTTAATGAATGAATGAATAAAAACAAAATCAAGTCTATCTAAGCATTCAGAGGAAGAGAAGAGGTGTAAAAGAGGGAGAAAAGAGTAAGCAAGGACAGGGAAAAGAGGAAAATGCAGAATACATCTCTGCCTCTTGACTTACAATGCCTTACCAGTCGAAGTCTGAGTCATTACTTTTAACCAGCTTTTGAAGGGACAAACTCCTTTCCTCTTTGGACCCTGGATTGATTCTCCTTTCAAACTTCCATTGAATTAGCTCTTTCTGTAGACCCCTCCCTCTATACTACAGCCCCACCCTTATGAAGCCCTGCCCCTGGAATTCTTATCATCCTTCCATTCCTCCCTTTCAAACCTTGCCCTTGGGCTTTCTCACAACTGTATACTTGTCCCTTGACACCCATACCAATGTGCACTGTTCCGTTCTTTACCCTCTTATTAAAGCAGTTCTGCTACCACAGCATTAGGAGGGAAGCCCCCCCGAGAATGTTCCCAACTTGGAGGAGATGCTCCTTGTTGAAGGGGTAGGCATTTTTCCAAGAAAGGCATACAAACCCAACACCCAGTCAGAGAAAAATAACAATACAGTATGCCATACATCATATTCCCTTCTCATGATAAGATGATTATACAAAAATAACTGATTTAAAATCACTTTAGTATTTTGCAAAACATCCAATTTAGTGCAGAACTGTTGAATGTAGCTGGGGCCCAGCGTAAAAAAGGCTCTAAAGTTGAAGGTGGTTTCCATATTGGTGGTGGAAGCCATCTCTACCTCTACCTCCGATTTACCTAAGATCCCTTCACCAGTCAGGAGAAATAGCCTTTCTCTTCCTGTTCAAAGAATCATGCATTTTTTGGGTCCAAACTGGAAATTGTTCTTGCTGATTACTAACTTTCCGGCTCACACAACAGAAGAACCCAAAAAGTTCGAGCTCCGCACGTCATCAAGCTCACAGGCCTTTCTTCAGAGCTTGATTCACTCCCTAGGACATTCCTCCCTCACTCTGCAGTGCACACTGGCAGAGGCAATTCCCACTAAAGGAAAAGGAATGTTTTGCTACAAGATCTATTTTCAGTAAAGAAGGTTAAGTGTGACTTTAGGAGCCGATCACGAAGTACCAGTCTAGGCAGCTGAGGTACTATCACTGTGCTCCCGGGAACCAGCCCTGAAAGGTGTATGGTTCGTTGGCAGCTGGGTCGATGAGAAGTGAGCCATTAGAATAGGATCGCCCCTGAACTACCTGTTTGTCCCCTTCACTCATTTCTGTGCTCCCTGAGGTTAGTCGCCCTATTTTATTCAAATTTGTCCCTCCATTTACTCAAAGAGTAGAATTCTATTCTTTAAATTTCCTGACACTTCAAGGAGCTTATCTATAAGCCCACTCTGACCTACAATTAGGCGGACTAGACCAGTTAATTGGGCTAACAGACATTTATTTATATATTTGCTCATTTGTTTCTTAAATTTTTTAAGATTTTTTATTTATGTATTTGACACAGAGAGATCACAAGTAGGCAGAGAGACAGGCAGAGAGAGAGGGGAAGCAGGCTCCCCACTGAGCAGAGAGCCCGATGCGGGACTCAATCCCAGGACCCTGAGATCATGACCTGAGCCGAAGGCAGAGGCTTTAACCCACTGAGCCACCCAGGTGCTCCTGTTTGTTTCTTTATTTATTTTTATTTTATTTCATTTTGGATTAAAAGACTTTTAAACAGCAAATGGTCATGGTGTTACACAGGGCCTCATTTAGGAAGACAGCTTCCAGCTCTATACCTTTGGGTTTTCTCTCATGTTCCATGACAGCCACACTGTGGGAGTTAATCAGCTCATCATGGCATGTATCAAATGAGTGGTGTGAGTTGCCTTAACTTGTTTATTTTGTGAATGTGTATTTACTTCCAGGTACAGACCTGAAGATTGCTTCATTGTGGACCCTGATTTGGATCCCAAACGCTTTAGGATTAACAACATCCTGTTCCTCTTTCGAAACCCTGAATGTGCAAGGTAACTCGGTACCTACTGATGAAGAAATACTGCCCAGATGTATGTAGGTGATGTCCAAAGAGTTCTGCTTATCCCAGCATGAGGAAGGTGCTACCAAGGGAGGACAAGTCGGCTTAAGCTTTCTTCCCTGTTGCTGTCTTTTGTAGGCGGGGGGTCCCCAGGGATCTGATTTGCGGTGCAGTGTTCAAATCTCCCTTACCACGTCACCCTCACACCAATCTCTAACATCAGTAGAGGAGACAGAAAATGCTCACCTGACCACACTGTGACCAAAATCAAGTTCTATGAGTATTGACATGAGGCAGAAGGAAGCACTTGCTGGGCAAAAGTGACAGCCCCTGACAGCTGGTGTCACAGGACAGCTACTAAAACTGAGCCGTGTCCACCCCTTTATGAGAGAGCAGGGCCTTGTTTTGTCCTCTTTATATATGCTTGAGAGCTATGATTTTCAGGCAACACATAATTGAAAACATATCTCGTAGGAAGAAACCAAAAGCAGCAGTGAGCCTGTGTATAGAACCTTCCCTACCCCTTGACTTGAAATTGCCTTATTCTGAGACTATTTTTGAAGATTTGTTCCATATTGACCCCTGCACCAAAACCTGGACCACTTTCCACCCCATTCCAGCAGTGTACTGCCAAGACGACCAGGCCAGGACTGAATACCACGGAGCAGACGTTAGCCAGGCTTCCCAGGTGCCCGCCTCCAGCCCGCTTTCTGCCATTTCAGGGTCAGCTTCTGGGACTGAATCTAGCCTGAGCTTTGGGACAGAGCAGATTTTTATTTCCCAGACCCAAAAAACAATCAGTCTTAATTACCAAGGCTCCTCAAGAGGGTCTAGCAACACCAGACAGATGAACGTTGTAACACAAGGTATCAGGTATGACTTGTGTCTTAAGGAAGTGGCTCAGTACCCACAGATGATGAGAGAAGCAACCCACGGAAATTAAAGCAGAGACGAGCACACCTCGGGTGTGATGGATTAGCTTCACCTTCCCTCCTTGGGTTTCCTCCCTCTCCTCCCAGGAGATCGAGTCAGGACTCTGTGTGCTCTTCGTCCCAGTGTGACTCTAGTAAAGGTCCACAGAGTAGCAAGGTAAGCAAGAAATAGAGTATACCTTCCCATTACACTCAGCGTTGGTTCAGAAATGGTGATTTGTTCCGTGTGAACCCCTCCTTTGACAGAAGGTCAAGGTGGGGAAATTCTGTGTGTCCATGTGCGTGTGAAAACTCGTTTTCCTAGAAAACAATGTCTAAACTGTGCTCATCATTCATTCCCATGTTTGCAAGGCTTTCATATCTGCAAATCATCAATGCGTACTTCTAAATAAAATAAATCTTAAAAATAAATAAATAAAATAAATTACAGATGCTTTTACACTTCTTAAATCATAAAGCAATTCTAGGCAATCTCTTTTGCTAAAAAGTAAAACACATTTCACAGCACAACTTGTAACACGCTGGATTTCAAACTCTGTTCTCAGTCCCAGTTTTATAGATTTTACACATTACATCTCTGGGAGGATTTTGTTTAAAGGAGACTTTTTACTGCAAAACTTGTTTTAGAACCACTAGTTTCATGGAAAGAATAAACTTTTAAGGATGTAAGAGTCAGACAGACAGAACACTTCAATCCAAGTGTTCCTTTTATTTTCTGACTAGTTTTAGAGACATCACCTAATCTCTGAGTCTCTGTTTCTTATCAGTAAAAAAGAAATAACAAAGCCTAACTCGCAGGGCCGCCAACAGAACTGGAGATCACAGACACCAAGAACGAGGCGTGCATTACAGATGCGGTTACTCCTATCATTAAGCCCTACCTGAGCCACGAGAATGTGGTTACAGTTACCCTATTTGTGAGCATGGTGATCTCTGTGATACATTTTTTTAGAATTAATTCAAAACTACCTTTGAAATGAATGCTTAGAGCCATCAAAAGAAATGAAATCTTGCCATTTGCAACGACGTGGATGGAACTAGAAGGCATTACGCTGAGCGAAATAAGTCACTCAGAGAAAGACAATTATCATAGGATCTTCCTGATATGAGGAATTTGAGAGGCAAGGCGGGGGTTTGGGGGTCAGGAAGGAAAAAATGAAACAAGATTGGATCAGGAGGGAGATAAACCATAAGAGACTCTTAATCTAACAAAACAAACTGAGGGTTGCTGGGGGTTCTAGGGGGAGGGATAGGGTGGGGGGTTTACAGACATTGGAGAGGGTATGTGCTATGGTGAGTGCTGTGAATTGTATAAGCCTGATGATTCACAGACCTGTACCCCTGGGGCAAATAATACATTATATGTTAATAAAAATAATTTTTAAAAAACTTTAAAAAACCCTAATGCTTAGAAATGTAAACTTAACAGAGAACAAAGGTGCTTGCCAAAACAGAGGGGTGGGGAGATGGGCAAAATGGGTGAAGGCGAGGAGGAGGCAGAGGGTTCCAGCTGTAGAATGAGTAAGTCACAGGAAAAAAAAAAGATACAGCATACAGAATAGAGTCAAATGGTATTAGAATGGCGTTGTATGGGGACGGATGTAAGCATAGCGTAAGGTAAAGACTTGCCTAGTTGTGAGTTGTACACCTAAAACTAAAGCAACAATGTAACATTGTGTGTCAACTATACTCCAATATTTAAAAATTTTTAAAAAAAGGAATGTGAATTCCCCTGAAAAATCTACTCACCCAATGTATCTCATTTTCTTACAATGTCACAGAAATATTTTCTTGTTTTCTCCCCTAATTCAGGGAAGCAAACAGAGCATACATGACAATGAGGTTAAAGGTCAGTATGAAATCACACATCTTGTTTGTAACAATTCCTTTGCAACAGGGAGTTTAGGTTATAGAATACTCTTAATGAAGTTACAGTATATTCTCTTTTTTAAAAAAATAGATTTTGCTTATTTATCTTAGAGGGGGAGAGAGCATGAGTTGGGGGAGAAGCGGAGGGAGAGGGACAAGCAGACTCCATGTTGAGCACGGAGCCCGACACAGGGCTCAATCCCAGAACCCTTGAGATCATGACCTGAGCCAAAGTCAAGAGTTGGACACTTAACCTACTGAGCCACACAGTCACACCTGCAATGTATTCTTTTTGTGACTAAATGTTGATGCGTAAGATTCTGTAGTCTAAGAGGTAGAATTTCCATTTTTAAATACTAATTCTAGATTTTTAAAAACCCAATACATTACTGAACCTCTTAGTCTTCAGCCCATTTCCTCAAACTTATACTTGATTCATAAGCCATTTTGGATGTGTAAGTCTTACACTGGATGTATATGGACTTTTAGCTGTTATATATAGGGCAGAGTCTTTTGTAATAGGGTCAAAATAAACTTTTCAGGCTTTTCCAGTGATCCAGGATTCTGTTTGTTAATGCTTTTTTGTCCTCTGCCCTGAGTGAAGTTTGCTGGGGTTGAGAAACATGTTCTAAGAAAAAAGAATGTATTGGTTTACTATTTTCCTACCTGTCTCCTCTTTTATAGTCTATAAAATTTGAAATTCCAAGTATTACAAACACCCACGGTAGCTCATTAACTTTTCTGTAGGTGAGCAACCTGATGTCACAGCGGAACAGCAACAGCCAGTGGACAAAAAACATCCTGCAGGCACCAGTGTCATTGATACTCAGCCCCCTGTCATTGTCACCGCTCATGAGGATGGACACCTTCGATTTTGGAAGCTGGAGGTGATGGGGCCCATTGCTTACCTGGAGCAGCAGAGAATGAGAGAGATAAGAAGTAGTACTCAATGAATCCTAACCTTCTAAGGTTCTAGAACACATCCACTTCTAGTATTCTTCAACCTTTTAGCCAAAGGGCTGGTTTTGCAGCCTGCTCCCTGAAAGTGCTATCCAAACTTTACAACAGGCCATTTTGTAACTCAAGAGGTCAAAACTACTAAGTTAACTATTTCAGATCTTCCTTTGCTTTTTTTTTTAAGGTTTTATTTTTAGGTCATCTTTACACCAAATATGGGGCTCAAATTTATAATCCCAAAATCAAGAGTCACATCCTCTACGGACTGAGCTATCCAAGCACCCCTAACCTCTCTTTTCTTTAAATCGAGCTATGATTACACACCACTCAGTATTTCACTGGACATGTAAATAATACTAGAGGATATTAATGATATAGTAAAAGAATATAAGAACACTCAAGTGTTTGAATATCTATAAATTTTTAGTTATCCAAGCTATTGGAAGAAGTTATTACATCGTACTATGTGTCCTTAAGTATTTTACCATGAAAAAAGAACTTTTATTTACCAGAAGGTTTTAAATGACTTGGAGCAGAGTGTAGTGGAGTTTAAAGTTCGGAATATCAATAAAGACATGATGGAAGGAAGGATCTTGAGTAAACTTGGTGACAAGGAAGTCATTAGAGAGGCTTGCGAAACCCAAGAAAGAGCAACTGGTTGGTATGGCAGAGGGTGGGACCCAGCAACACAGAACAACACAGCTCTCTGCTGGGCAAAACTCCCAAGTCGATCAGTAGCTTGTAGCTTCTCAGTGGGAAACCCTTGGTTTGAAAATACGAACTATCAACAGCTTTCCCTGAGAGTACTGAAGTACTGGAGCAATGCCAAAATAAGAGAGAGAAACAGAAGAAAGATTAAATCCAAGTAAATCTCAGGAAACGAGTGGCAGGTGCAAATTCTTTCTTCCGAAGCATGGATATTTATTCTCTAATATGGTGTCTGGGGAAGTTCTTCCTGGTGTTGACTTATCCTAAGAGCTGAAAAACAATCTGCTGAATTTGAATCTCTTACAATCCCATTGTCTTGCGCCAACATTCAACAATAGATATTTCTGGAAAGACAAATGTAATAACATTACTGCTTGAAACAAATGAAGTACACTTAAACCTGAAAATAATGTTTGTTTAGAAGGAGAACATGTACCCAGAAAAGAGGTCTGAGTTAGTGCATGGAAACAGTCATAGGAAGCGTAAGAATCACCCCCAAGTACAGTGGGGGTCTGTAATGATCAGAGTTTGTTGCTCTTAATTCATAGTTGTTACATCTTCATGAATATTTCATTTCAAGGAAGTAAGTCCCTATAGATAATCTCAGTTTTTAATCACAAAGAAGAGAATCCTATTCCAGTAGTAGAGATAATTTTTAGATGGAATTTTTAAAGAGAAATTTAACTCCAATATTAATATTTTATAGAATTTATTATCCTACTTTATTCAGGGAAAACTGCTGAAAAATATGCTGCCTTTCACAAAACATTCTGCCATTTCTCTGACGTCGCTGTGTACAGATTTGTGCAGCAGGATACTTCTGACCGGGAATGTGGGTAAGTCCTACTCAGGGAGTCGGCAACAGGAAGCTCCCCCACCTGCTTGACCAAGAGGTGGAGATAGGATAATGCAGAGCTTTTATTGAGACAAAAGACTAAGAAGGATGCTTCAGCATGAGAGAGTGTTGGGAATGGCTTGCTGAATAAATGGAACAATGAATGAGTGTCATGACAACCTAGTCCATTCCCAGCTCCTTATTTAAAGCAAGACATCCTATTTTTTTTCCATCTTTAAATGGGGTACTTTTTTTTCCATCTTTAAATAGGACTACCTGTTCCCTCACCTTACATATGGGAAAAGTATAAAGTTTTCATTTTGAATCTTGGAAGTTATATTGCACTAATCTTCATTATGAAGGGGAGTAATGACATTAATTAGGAAAGGGATTATTCTCAATAGGGGACTTTTATATTGATTGTTACAACTCATAGAGCTGGTCTTGATCCTTTCATGTAACACAATCCTCTCTTTTTAAAAAAGATTTTATTTATTTAGAGAGAGAACAAGAGAGAATCTTTTTTTTTTAAGATTTTATTTATTTTTTTTTAAAGATTTTATTTATTTATTTGACAGAGAGAAATCACAAGTAGGCAGAGAGGCAGGCAGAGAGAGAGGAGGAAGCAGGCTCCCCGCTGAGCAGAAAGCCCGATGTGGGGCTCGAACCCAGGACCTGGGATCATGACCTGAGCCAAAGGCAGCGGCTTAACCCACTGAGCCACCCAGGCGCCCCAAGATTTTATTTTTTTAAAGAGAATGAGAGAGAGCATGAGAGGGGAGAAGGTCAGAGGGAGAAGCAGACTCCCTATGGAGCTTGGAGCCTGAAGTGGGACTCAATCCTGGAACTCCAGGATCATGACCTGAGCCAAAAGCAGTCACCCAACGAACTGAGCCACCCAAGAACCCCTATGAGAGAGAATCTTAAGCAGGGCACAGGACTCAATATCACAACCCTAAGATCATGACCTGAGAAGAAACCAAAAGTCGGACACTTAACCGACTGAGCTACCCTGGTGCCCCAACAATTCTCTTTTTCAATGCAGTATTTTCTTTCTTTAATTTTTTAAAATAAATCCTGATTTTTCTTTCTTTTCATCTCTCCCAACTTTGAAAGATTATGTGTGTGTGTACATGCATTTTTAAATTTTACTAGTGTTTAATTTTAAGTTCTTTAATAAAAAAACACACACAACCAACCAAACAAAAAAAAAACCTACCCAGTTTGTTAGAATTTATACTGAAACAGCATCTTTTCAGTTAAACAAAAGCTTGGCCCACTTTACCTTTCCTTCTATTCTACACCCACTCCTTCACTTATCATTTGCCAAGTTAGTAATCTTGAGATTTGCATGCAAGATACTGCTGTTACATTAATATTTAAATTTTACATCTACTCCTTAAAGAACATTGGTCTCGTTTCAAAACTTATTTTACAAATGTCCCAACAAACCAGTTTGTGGCACCAATTAGTTCCATCTTCTGGAAATTACAGAGAATTTTTTTTTATATTTATATTCAGTATAACCAGTAACTTGACAATATACGTTTAAAGTTATCTTTATTTTATCTGGTTTTATTGCTCAGCACCTGTCCTATTATACTCCAATATCCTTATCCTTGAACTCTTTTATATTTCCATCTCTATGGTTTCTATCATCATTTCTGTTTACAGCCACCCAGAAGAAAAAATCTAAGGTCAAGCAAATTTATTCCTTTAAAAAAATATTTGCCTGCATAGTTTTGCACTAACTGTACCTACTATGGCATAAGTTTTTTCTAGCAAAATACATAGAACTACAATTTGACATTATCTACAGAATTCTCAGACCGCATCTCTGTCAGGGTTACTAATAGGGAACACCTCGTTATCACAGAGTCCTTCTACTTCTTGAGGTTTCTGTTTTTTGTTGTGATCTAGATAACTAGAGTGGGGTGGGTTTGGGATCCAATCAAGCTTCAGCTATAGTATAATTAAAGAAGACGTGTAGGTTATCACCTTAGGCTTCCTTTTTCTGTGCTACTGTAGATGTTAACAGAGCTATGTAGTTTGCTGTCCAGTCACTGTTTTAAATCAGGAATCCTTGGACATTATTAGTTGTTGTTTTTTGTTAAAATGGCTTTTTAAAAAATTTTCAGCTTCAAGTTCACAGAAAAATTCAGTAGAAACTACAGAGAGTTCTCATACACATCCTGCCCTCACCCTCCCTAATACAGTCCCCACCCCCGCCACTTAAAAAAAAAAAAAAAGATTTATTTATTTATTTATTTAAAAGAGAGTGTGCATGCAGGGGTTGGGGGTAAAGGGGCAGAAAGAGAGGGGGAAACGTCTCAAGCAGACTCCCTGATGAGCGTGGGGCCATAGCACCCTGAGACCAGACCTGAGCCAAAAGCAAGAGTGGGGCGCTCAGCGGGCTGCACCCCTCGGGGAGTCCCTGGTTGCCCCCACTTTCAATATCCTGCACGCGAGTGGCACGTTCATTACAACTGCAGCATCTACAATGACATGTCAGTGTCATCCAAAATGCGTGGTTCACGCTGGGGCCGTGTGCGTTCTACGGGTTTTGACAAATGTCTGGTGACAAGCATCCACCATTCTAATACCTTAGAGAGTAGTTCCAGCAAAAATCCCCTGTGTCCTGCCTATCCTTCCTTCCCTCCTCCCCAACTTCTGGCAATTACTGATCTTTTTATTGCCTCCAGAGTTTTGCTTTTCACAGAAAATCATAGTGTAAATCACATAGTACATAGCCTTTTCAGACTTCTTTCATTTAGAAATAACCCATCTAGGTTTCCTCCGTGTGTCTTCATGGCCTGATATCTCGTTTAATTTTAGTGCCAAATAAGATTCCACTGTCTGGATGGACACAGTTTACTCATCCATTCACCTGCTGAAGGACATCTTGGTTACTTCTACATTTTGGCAGTAATATACAAAGCTGCTATAGACATCTGTGTGTGTTTGTGTGGAAAACAGTTTTCAATGCCTTTGGGTATATACCAGGGAATACAGTGCTGGATCATATAGTAAGAGCATGATTAATTTTGTGAAAAACTACCAAACTGTCTTCCGAAACAGCCATGCCATTTGGCATTCCCACCAGAGATGAATGAGCATTCCTGTTGCTCCACGTCCGTCTCAACATTTGGTGTCCTCAATGTTTTGGATTTGGGCCATTTTAAAAGCCTTGTAATGGTATCTCCTTGTGGTTTTAACTTGCATTTCTCTACTGACATACAATGGGGATTATCTTTTCATATATATTTTGCTGTCTGTCTATTATCTTGGTGAGGGGTCTGTGCAGATCTCTGACTTTTTTTTTTTTTAAATCAGGTTGTTTATTTTCTTATTGTTGACTTCTAAAAGTTTTTGGTATATTTGGGATAAGAGTCCTTTATCAAATATGCCTTTCACAAATATTTTCCCCCAGTCTGTGGCTCATCTTTCTCTTATCTTGATAGCGTCTTTTGCAGAGCAGATCTTTTCAATGTTTTAAAGATTTATTTATTTGAGAGACAGAGAGCACAGAAAAGGGAGTCAGACAGAAACCGAGAATCTCCAGCAGACTCTCTACTGAGTGGGGAGACTGACTTGGGGTTTGATCCCAGGACCCTGAGATCATGACCTGAGCCAAAATCAAGAGTTGAACACTTAACCGACGGAGCTACCCAAGCACGCCTGGAGGTTTTCAGTTTTAAAGAAGTCCAGCTTGTCAATGCTTTCGTTCATGGACTGTGGCTTTGGTGTTGTATCTGAAAAGTCATTGCCAAACCTGAGGTCATTAAGACTTTCTTCTAGTTCTATACTTATACATGTTACCCTTAGAATTGTTTTGAACTGGTTTGTTTATTTGTGTGTGTGTTTGTGTGGGAAAGGTGTAAGGTTTATATCTAAACAGACTTTATATCATGAATTGGTGTTGAATTTCATCAACTGCTTTTTCCATATCTATTGATTGATCATATGATTTTTCTTCATTAGCCTGTTGATGTGATGGACTACATTAGTTGATTTTTAAATGTTTCCCATTGTATATAATATTTTTTCCTTTTTTTAGAGAGATAGAGCACAAGAAGGGGTGGGGGAGGAGGAGCAGAGGGAAAGAGAGAGAACCTCAAGCAGGCTGCATGCTTGCGCAGTATGAAGCCCAGCTCAGGGCTCGATCCCAGTGGCATGACCTGAGCTAATACGTCTTGGATTCGACTTACTAATATTTTGTTGGGGGTTTTGTACCTATGTTCATGGGAGCCATTAGTTTATAGTTTTCTTTTGATGTCTTTGTCTGGTTTTGGTATTAGGGCGTGCTGGCCACATTGAAGAAGCTAAGAAGTATTCCCTTTCGCTTCTATATTCTGGAAGAATTTGTAGAGAATTATTAAGATTTCTTCCTTGAATGTGTGCTGGATTCACCATTAAATCCATTTTTACCTAATGGTTTCTGCTTGGGAGTGTTACTAATTACTTTAATTTCTTTAATAATATGGCCTATTCAGATTATTTATTTCTTCTTATGTGAGCTTTGGCAGATTGTGTCTTTCAAGGAATTGTTCTGTTTCATTTGGGTTATTAAGTCTGTAGGCATAGAATTCATAGATTCCTTTATTATCCTCTTAATTCCCCTGAGTTTTTTTTTTTTTTTCTTAGTTAGCCTGGCTAAAAGTTTATCAATTTTATTGATCTTTTTAAAGAACCAGCTTTTGGGAGGCACCTGGGTGGCTCAGTCGTTAAGCATCTGCCTTTGGCTCAGATCATGATCCCAGGGTCCTGCCCCTCCCCTGCTGCTCTCTCACATGCTGTCCCTCTCTCTCTATCTCTGTCAAATAAATAAATAAAACCTTGGGAGGAGAAAAAGCAGCTTTTGGTTTCATTGATTTTTTTTTATTGGGCTCCTCTTTTTCAGTTTCGTTGATATCTGCTTGGATTTTTATTATTTCTCCCCTTCTGCTTACTTTGGATTATTTTACTCTTTTTCACCTAGTCCTAAAATGGAAGCTTGGATTATAGCTCTTTCTTTTTTTCTAACATATGCATATAAATTGCCCTATAAGCACTGTTTCTGCTGCTTTACTCAAATTTTGATGTCATATTTTCATTTTTATTTAGTTCAAAATATTTAAAGATTTCTCTTGAGTTTTTTTTTCTATGATCTGTAATTTAGAAGTATGTTGTTTCATCTCTACTTATTCTGGGATTTTCCAGCTCTCTTTTTCTTATTGATCTCCAATTTATTCTATTGTAAACTGAGGGCATTCGCTGTATGATTTCTATTATTTCAAATTTGTTAAGGTGTAATTTATTGTCCAGAATGTGGTCTGTCTTGGTGAATGTTCGATGAGAGCTTGAGATTAATACATGTTGGATGCAGCAGTCTACAGATATTAATTATATCTAGTTGACTGACGGTGGTTTTTTTTAAAGATTTTATTTATTTATTTGACAGAGATCACAAGTAGGCAGAGAGGCAGGCAGAGAGAGAGGAGGAAGCAGGCTCCCCGCTGAGCAGAGAGCCTGATGTGGGGCTCCATCTCAGGACCCTGAGATCATGACCTGAGCCGAAGGCAGAGGCTTTAACCCACTGAGGTGCCAAGGTGCCCACTGATGGTGTTTTTGAGTTCAACTATGTCTTTGTGGATATTCTGACTGCTGGATCTGTCCATTTCTCATAGAGTGGTGCTGAAGCTTCCAACAATAAAATGGCATTATCTATTTCTTCTCTCAATTCCATCAGTTTTCACCCCACCTAACTTCACACTGTAATGTTAGGCATGTGCAAGTTAAGGATTGAGGTCTTCTTGGAGAACTGACCCCTTTATCATTATGTAATGCACCCAATCATCCCTGATAATTTCTCTTTCTCTGAAGCCTTCTCTGTTTGAAACATAGCTGCTCTTGCTTTCTTTTGATTAGCATTAACATGGCAAACCCTTCTCTATCCCTTTACTTTTAATCCTTCTGTATAAAGTGGATTTCCTGTAGGCAACGTATAATTGGGTATTGTCTTTTAATCCATTCTGATAATCTCAGTCTAAATGACTTACTTAGACTGTTGACATCAAAGTGATTATTGATATAGTGAATTAATAGCTATCATATTTCTTACTGTTTTTTATTTGTTACCCTTGTTTTCTGTTCTTAGTTTTGTCTTCAACTCTCTTTCTGCCTTTTGTGTTTTTTTTTAATTTTTATCTATTTTTAAAATTTCTTTTCAGTGTTCCAGAATTCATTGTTTATGCACCACACCCAGTGCTCCAGACAATACGTGCCCTCCACAATACCCACCACCAGGCTCACTCAACCCCCTACCCCTTTCCCCTCCAAAATCCTCAGTTAGTTCCTCAGAGTCCACAGTCTCCCATGGTTCATCTCCACCTCCGATTTCCCCCAACTCCCTTTTCCTCTCCATCTCCCATGTCCTCCGTGTTATTCCTTATGCTCCACAAATAAGCCAAACTGTATGATAATTGACTCTCTCTGCTTGACTTATTTCACTCAGCATAATCTCCTCCAGTCCCGTCCATGTTGAAACAAAAGTTGGGTATTCATCCTTTCTGATGGAGGCATAATACTTCATAGTTATATGGACCACATCTCCTTTATCCATTCGTCTGTTGAAGGGCATCTTGGCTCTTTCCACAATTTGGCTACTGTGGCCATTGCTGCTATGAACATTGGGGTACAGATGGCCCTTTTCACTACATCTGTATCTTTGGGGTTAAATACCCAGTCGTGCAATTGCAGGGTCGTACGGTAGCTCTATTTTTAATTTCTTAAGGAATCTCCACACTGTTTTCCAAAGTGGCTGCACCAACTTGAATTCCCACCAACAGTGTAAGAGGGTTCCCCTTTCTCCACATCCTCTCCAACACACGTTGTTTACTGTCTTGTTCATTTTTGCCATTCTCACTGGTGTAAGATGGTATCTCAATGTGGTTTTGATTTGAATTTCCCTGATGGCTAGTGATGATGAACATTTTTTCATGTGTCTGTTAGCCATTTGTATGTCTCCATTAAGTGAACATTTTATATCATCCCACTTTCTCTTAGCATAGCTTTTCTTTGCCTATCAATTAGATCTTTTTAAAAATTTTTGAGTGGTTTCCCTAGAGTTTGAAATAGACATTTACAACTAATTCATGTCCACTTTCAAACAACACTACACCACCTCAGTGGTAGTACAAGTACCTTATAATAACAAAGTATTCCTAGGTTCTCCTTCCCATCCCTTATGTCATAGCTGTTATTCATTTCAGGTATCTATAAGATACAATTGTCAAATATATTATTGCTGATACTGCTTTAAATACACTGCTGTTAGTTTTTAATTTATCTTCACTTATCCCTTTTATTATGCTCTCCTTTTCTTTATATAAATCTGAATTTCTTACCTGTATCACTTTCCTTCTCTTTTAAGAACCTCAGGGATGCCTGGGTGGCTGAGTAGGTTAAGCTTCTGCCTTCGGCTTAGGTCATGATCCTAGGGTCCTGGGATAGAGCCCTGCATCAGGCTTCTTGCTCAGTGGGGACGCTGCTTTTCTCTCTGTTTGCTGTTTCCCCTGCTTGTGCTTTCTCTCTCTGACAAGTAAATAAATAAAATCTTTAAAAAAGAACTCTTAGTATTTTTTAAAAGACTTCATTTATCTATGTGAGAAAGACCATGCCTGAGTTGGAGAGAGGGACAGAAGAAAAGGGAGAAGCAGGCTCTCCACTGAGCAGGGAGCCCATTATGGGACTTGATCCCAGGACCCTGGGATCACGACCTGAGCTAAAGGCAGACACTTAACCGACTGAGCCACCCAGGCATCCCAAGTACTTCTTTTGATATTTCTTGCAAGGCACGTCTACTAGCAACAAATTCTCTCAAGTTCTGTTTGTCTGGGAAAGTCTGTATTTCCCCTTCATTTTTAAAGGACAACTTCACAAGGTACAGAATTCTAGGTTGATGGCTTTTCTCTCAACCCTTAAATATTTCATTCCATTCTTCTTGCTTACACACTTTCTGAGAAGTTAGATGTAATTCTTATATTGTTCCTTTATAAACAAGCTATTTTTTCCCTCTAGTTTCTTTCAAGATTTTTTTTCTTTCTGCATTTTGAATATGCCTAGATGTAGTCCTTGTTGCTTTTTTAAATCAAGTTTTGTAATTTGGACTGTAGGATGATTCTCTGTAATGGTGCATTTATTTCTATTTCATCTACCCTGACATCTAGAAGAACTCTGAGTATCCACAGCAATAATAAGTCATAATGAAGTTGCCATGTATACTCAACAAAACAGGATTCCTACATATAAATATTGATAAGAGTTTTTTCTTTCATTTCATCTCTGGTTTTTCAGATTCTGTTTTATTTACTGTTATAAATGCCTAAGTCAAATTAGTTTGGTGGTCTGGGTAGTATCTGCTTAGAGAACATGATATCTAACTAAAGATTCCAATGTTTACATTTTATACAGAAGGACATGTTATCCTTTGCAGTATTAGTTCCTTCCTGGATCTGCCTCACGAAGAAAAGGTAAGAACTTTAGTCTTAGTTTAATTCATGAACCAACACGTACTAAATAACCATTTCTCTGTGCTAGATATGACAAAAGACAGAACAAGACATGACTCCCTACTCTTGAGTCATATATAATACTATTGAATCTTTCTTTTT
The DNA here is from genome assembly GCF_902655055.1 of Lutra lutra. Taxonomy (NCBI): domain Eukaryota; kingdom Metazoa; phylum Chordata; class Mammalia; order Carnivora; family Mustelidae; genus Lutra; species Lutra lutra. The sequence continues at coordinate 7,471,953 of NC_062292.1, forward strand.
TAAGATTTTATTTGTTAATTTGATAGAGAGAGAGAATGAGAGAGAGCAAGCATGAGAGGAAGAAGGTCAGAGGGAGAAGCAGACTCCCCAGTGAGCAGGGAGCCCCATGCAGGACTCAATCCTGGGACTCCAGGATCATGACCTGAGCTGGAGGCAGTCACTCAACCAACTGAGCCATCCAGGCACCCAATACTTTTGAATCTTAAGAGTACTCTTATCTTGATGGGCACCAAGAAATGTATAGAATTGTTGAATCATTAAATGGCACACCTTAAACTAATATAACATTGTATGCTAACTATACTTAAAATAAAAACAGAAACAAGAAACAAGCTATGTGCCAAATAACAATGGTTTAGTGGTGAAAAGAGAGGATGAGTGAGGGAGGGAGCCCGCCATCGGCTGCTTTAGGTCATCTTCATGTTTTCACCTACTTGAGAGAATTTATGCAGAATCCCAGAGCTTAAAAGGGTTCACACATCGTCTAGTCCTCTGTAGTCAGTTTATATAGCTTATATATCTTCACAGAAGGAGATTCTATAACTTTTCCTTCCAAGTCTAATCTAGTGTCCAACCATTATAAATAAGTCATGGGGATGAAAAGTACCGTATAGGGAATACAGTCAACAACGCTGTAATGACTTTTGAGGATGACAGATGGCAGCCATGATTATCGTGGTGAGCACCGTGTAATGTACAGAGTTGTCTAATCAGTGTGTTGTACACTTGTAACTAACATAACATTGTGTGTCAACTATACCTCAATTTCAAAGAAAGAAACTCTTCCTTACATCTAGGCTAAATCCTCCTTGTAATTCAAACATGTTTTATGCTCTTTTTAGTGTTAATGCAATGTAAATGTCACCAGTCTTATTCATAACCATTTAAATATGCATTTTTGTGCGAATGTGGATATACAAATATAGCTACATATGTTATAAAGACTCAACACTAATTAAAGGTTGCAGCAGCGAAGCACTGTTTTACCCTAGGCTTATTTCCCTTTACATTCATATTTCAAATCCAAAAAGCAAGCAAATAGCAATTTTTTTGCTTTGGGATTATAGGCAGTGACATATGGTTACATAGATGAGGATTGGATTCCTTGCAGAGTGTCACAGACTGGTTACTGTTTCAAACATTATTTCATTTGATCCCTAGAATTTTCTTTTTGTTTCCAGGAACAAATCAGAGTTTTATAATGTTCAGATGTTTAGCTTTAGTATGATTGTCTCCACTTTGCCCAGGGGAAATCAGAGACTGGCTTGCCTAGGAGCACACAGACAGGTAGTGACTAAGCTGGGATTAGAACCAGGCTTCTGATCCTCAAATCCAATATTCCTCCCTTATATATAACCCTCCCTGCTATCAAATAGAAAACGACGTTCAGGGGTGCCTGGGTGGCTCAGTGGGTTAAAGCCTCTGACTTCAGCTCGGGTCGTGATCCCAGGATCCTAGGATCGAGCCCCACATCGGGCTCTCCGCTTGGTGTGGAGCCTGTTCCCTCCTCTCTCTCTGCCTGCCTCTCTGCCTGCTTGTGATCTCTGTTTGTCGAATAAATAAATAAATAACATCTAGAAAAAAAAAAAAAGTTCAAACTCACCAAGCACAGAGTTTCATTTATCAACAGCTGTAACCGGCCTACAGTCAAGGCGTGTTGTGAGAGGAACAAAAGCGAGTAACATTCTTGAGCCATGTATAGGTGGAAAGTTACCTGTTTTCTCTGAATTGCGATGATTATCATATTCCATTATTAATTTTAAGACCTAAAAATATGACCCAAAGCCTATAGTTTTGTAAATGGACTTTCCATAAACTGGCAAACAAGACCTTTACATTTAGAGGAAAATCTTAAAAACAAAGCTGTAACATAATATTGAATTAGACTTAAAGCATTTTTACCAACTTAAAAGCAAAGGCTTTAATCACTTAATTGAAATTCTTCTATATTCAATCTCATTTCAACGTTTTCTGGATGTGGACAATGTATTTTTCCACTTCATACATGGCTGCCTATTTACAAATATACAACAGAGGGGCGCCTGGGCAGCTCAGTGGGTTAAGCCTCTGCCTTCTGCTCAGGTCATGGTCCCAGGGTCCTGGGATCGAGCCCCGCATCGGGCTCTCTGCTCAGCAGGGAGCTGCTTCCCCCTCTCTCTCTGTCTGCCTCTCTGCCTACTTGTGATCTCTCTCTGTCAAATGAATAAATAAAATCTTTAAAAAAACAAAACAAATATACAGCAGAGTCTGGTTATAGGAGGCCTCGCCTCTGCACAGACCAGTATGTACCATGAATGAAGCCAATTACAGTTATAGATTACAACTGCAACCAAAATCTAATAGGTCAGTCTATACGGAAGGTGTTAATTATTTTCTTTATCAATCATTCATAATTAATAATTATTTAATTATAAATATACCTATATTAGTAACTAATAATTAACAATTAATAATTATTTAAAAGATGCTCCATGTAATAAAAATATTCTAAGAGATAAGATAGTCAAAATCTGGCCACCAAAAGAGAGATCATTCATATGATAATATACACAGGTCTACAGGAAAAAAAAAGTCTTTGAGCAGTGTTTTTCTTTTTCTTTTTTTTTTTAAAGATTTTACTAATTTATTTAACAGACAGAGATCACAAGCAGGCAGAGGCAGGCAGAGAGAGAGAGGGGGAAGCAGGTTCCCCGCTGAGCAGAGAGCCCAATGCTGGGCTCGATCCCAGGACCCTGGGATCATGACCTGAGCCGAAGGCAGAGGCTTTAACCCACTGAGCCACCCAGGCACCCCTGAGCAGTGTTTTTCTAAGTACAGGTCGTAACCCACTTTAGGGTCATAAAGTCCATTTAAGGGTGGTGACTGTATTTTCATTAAGAAAAGGTAATAGAGTGGAATGAAATGCAGCACAACAGACTAGACAATAGCAGTGTGCAGAGCACTGGGTTAGGTCAAGTATCTGTGTGTGAATGATACTGAAACGTGTTCAGAATGCACGTGCAGGTATTTTATCTGTTTACTGGATCATGAAGTAAAATGTATTTCTTACTGTAGATATGGCACATAAGTAGAGAAACACTTGCCTTAGAGACAAATCCCATCCCAAGGCCGAGAAAGAGCTTTTGGATGCCAAGATGTTCTTGACCAGCTATGAGACAGGAAGAAGTAGGAGAAGGCAGATTTCCCCCTGGTTTTCTAAGAACAACTTGAGGGAGCTGAGTCAGAAAGCCAAGAAATGTAGGAGGAATTGTGTCTTGGTTAGAGTCTAAATGAGTAGGAGACTCGTAGGATAACTCCCAAGCTGCCAGAATTCTAGCCACACAAATGCTCTAGGTAGATGATCCAGGAAGAAGTCATGTTGATCTGGGATCATCAGAGAAAGAAAGGGAACATGCTCGAAGGGGACGCTGGCGCAGAGCCAGCTCCCCAGTTGGCAAAACTAGGGTTCTACACTTGAGGATAACACACAACTTGAAGGAACATACCAATCAAAGAACAAAATAGCCAGGGCTATCTCTGGATAAAATTTTAGGCTGGAAAGTTTTGCCAGCCTCCCCTTTGGTCCTTACCTTTCATCTCTGCTCCCTCCTGCTCCTGATTCCACTCTGCCTTGGCCTCCCCAAAACCCCTCCTCCTAAGGCTTTTCCTTCATCTGCTCATTTTATAATCCTCAACTAAAGGCACTGTTAATCCTCACATAAATGAGAAATTGCTAAAGACATAAGATCTTTCCTCTCCCAGGGATATGTGCAGATTAGCAGACACCAGGGAGAGGGACGACATCTTGTACAGACGTCCACACCATTCACTCATACGCTTGGCTCATTAGTGGTTAATGGTTTTGCTCAAGATTGGATTTTGATCAGCATATACTTATTGCAAGGGATATGTTTTGTTGTTGTTCTCTAGAAATTGAAGCAGCTGCTTGTCTGGCGTGCTCATTCTTTAGAAATTATTCAAGTAATCTATATAGAAGACAAGCAATTGGTGCTTACTGCCTCCATCGATGGCTCAGTAAGGTATGGACCTTCATATTGTGAACTTAGGGTTTTGAGCATGAGAAGTCAAAATTTGGGTCTAAAGTTCAAGTACATATCGTGAATACACTCTTGATTGGGTAATTAAAATAAATAAATACATGAACAAATAGTTGCATGCACAAAGGGCTTTGAAAAGATGGCCATGGTTTGGAATTCTTTTCCATGCCCAAGGAGATGAGATGCCCTGCTCATCTACACTAGAAGTATAACAAATACTTAATTAAAAGTGTTTTCTGTTGCATGGAGCACTGGGTGGGGTGCAAAAATAATGAATACTGTTATGCTGAAAAAAAAATTAAAAAATTTAAAAAAAAAAAAAAAGGTAACATAAATGTTAAAAAAAATAAATAAAAGGTAACATAAACACATCCAGAAGTTCACTCTTAGAAAATGTTAACAAAATAAAAAAAATCTAAACTAGACAAAAAAGAGAATGTATTAATATGAATCACTAGAAATAAAAACTTGTGGTAAATTTTGAAAAAAATAAAAATAATAAAGTCACAAAAAAAAAAAAAAAAAGTGTTTTCTGGTGGACTCGTTTAGAAGAGTTAAGCAAGATGATTATCTCAGAGAGATAGACCCACACCCAGGGAAGGCCACCGGAGACACAGGGTCAAAAGTCACAAAGAAAATAGTAGCAAAGTACTACTTAATGCTGAGAAAAATGGGAGTGAGCTAACGTTTTCACAGACAATGGGACTGATTTTGCAAAGTCTACTTGTTTCTCATCACCTGGATAATGCTAAGGTTACACACACAAAATGCTGAACACACACACACACACACACACACACCCATTGACAAAGAGAAAGGAAACGTCACGACACTTTGTGAGACCAATTGCTGCATCTTAAAATGGCTCAAAATCATGGTAATGAATTATCCTCATGGGAGAATAAAGTCAGGAATGATCGAGAGAGGTAGAGAGACTTCAAAGTGTCTTGGAGAGCTCATAGTGAAGGCAAAAGGAAGGAGTATCTGGTGTTGTATAAAAAAACCCTGTGTGGACCTGAGACTGATCTGGATCTTCGCCTTGAAAGAGAACAGCCACCAACGGACTGTAAGTGAAAGACTGAGATCATCTGATTTACATTTTTTAAAAAAATAACATGTAGGGAATGGATTTCAGAGCAGCAAGGTGGGAGCAGAGAGAACAGTTTGAAGTCTGTGCTGACGGCAGTGGCCTGGACTGGGGCAGTCCCAACCGTGCCGCAAGGAAATAATCTGGGTCCGAGAACTGTCTAAGAGGTAAAATGTGGGAGACAGAGACTTTAACTGAAAGGGGAGGTAAGCGACAGATGTCGAGAATATCTCCTGGCTTGTACAACTCAGTGAATGTTGGTACCATTTGGGAAGAGAGGGGGCGCCCAAAGAGGAAGATATTTTGAGTGTGGAAGAGTGAAGGTCAACTCGTAGAAATGTTGAGTTAGAGGTGAGTCTGTGGGGGTGAGGTCAACCTGGGGTCCAATAGAGCTTGTCCTCAGCCAGAAAGGGAATCTGTTGTTTTATTCATAGGAAAAGTTAAGGACATGACATTTCATTATTATAGATGGTTTTCACGACTCTGTCCCTTGGGTCTCTGTTCCAGCTTATTTTCAGCTACCTGTCAGCAGAAGTGCTAATTGGGGATGGTAGCACAAGCACGTACACACACACACACACACACACACCCCACATGTCACATGTGCACACAGTCCCGTTGTTAAAAGCAGTCCCTTCTCAGACCAGTCACCCTTGGCACGGAGAAATCACTTTCAAGATTACTTCAAGTGAAGATCTCCCTGGATACGCAGCTCAGAAAAAGTAGCTCTATGAAGAGCTCCCTCAGAGACGGTTCTCTTCATAACTAAGCTCCGTCCTTTCGCGAACACTATCTGCCGCTCTCTAGCAGGATAGGCAATTTTAACACTAAATCTTTCTCGTCAAAGAGATGATGATTTTATACGAGGAAAAACTGTAATAAAGGCTTAGCTCTTGGACAGATGCTGGAAGGGGTGAAGATCTGTATCTGAGGCACAGGAAATCAGGCTGTGAGGCAGGACCGATCGTCTAGGAGAAGTCCACATGCCAGAGCAAATGCCACAAGACCAAGGAGAGCAGAAGCTGCTTCAGGTCTGGCCAAGAACACGGGGAGTTTGGAGTTGTCCTGAGATAGTCCTTACCCTCTAACTTCCATGCTGGAAGGGCTGCTCCATTTCACTTTGGTCAAGGCTCTAGCAAGGGCACAGTGTTGATAGAGTGTTGGGGAATTCAAATATGTAGGGGATATCAAGTGTTTATGCTACATTCTTAGGATGCTGTCAGATGTGAGCAGTGCTGGCTGGATCCCTCTGCTGTCTCCTCCTCAACGGCTGCCCCCTTGACCTGCGAAAACACTTGGACTTTGTGGAATTACCTCTTAACTCATTTAGCTTGTCCTCCTCGTGGGTTATGATGACTGTGTCCATTGTTTGCTACTCTGAGGTTGAAATCAAGATATAAAGATCTTCAACATAGCGTTTTGTCTTTCTTTGAGACCTAGAGCACATACTCCTGCAAACAACATTCTGTAGTACTTTAAAGCAAGTAGCCTGCTAGAGGGACCTCATACACTGAACCGATGGAGAAATAATGAATACAGATGGGAGCCATTTCTTCTGCCATTTAAGAGCTCAGTCCTAAGAAATTAGTATGGTGTTTCCTTAATAATAGGAGTTTTGAACAGAGGTTGAGAGGATGTTGGTAATAGGAAAAGAGTCTGTATGAAACCCATCCCACAAGTTCTTCTGACATGGATACGGAGGTAAACAGCTGAGATGTAGCTCACTCAAAGGCCTAATTCAGCTAATATCCAGCCAGCATGGGTTCTGATCACCTTGAATGAGCAGGGTTATTCTAGGAAATTTCTGTTCCTTGAATGGGTTTCATAAGTACAGATTCAAGTTGACAGTTCCTAAAATTGTTGTAGATTAGAATTCTAACTAAAAAAAATGGATCTGCTCTGATTAGTTTCATGTATTTAATAGGAAGAGTCCTAGAATCAAGCTCCAAGTCCCTATGTATCAGTGAAAAATCCATATAAATGATCCAATAAACAGAACAACTTCCAGTGAATTCCAGTCACTTTCTTCTCCCTACCTTTGCCTCTCCTCAGGCTCTGGCATGCCTTCAGTGGTCATTACTGTGGGTATTTTGGACAGCGAAGAATGTTTGAACTATCACAATCAAGTGATTTCATTTTGCCGTGTGATGTTAACGAATATCCGGTAGAAATAAAAGAAGAAAACAAGTTCACAGAGAAGAAGCAAAAATATGAATGTCCTCTGGTATTTGACCGGCAAAAGTAAGACCATTGTTTTTGTTTTTTGTTTTGTTTTGTGTTGTATTTTTTTTATTTTTTTAAAGATTTTATTTATTTATTTATTTATTTATTTATTTATTTATTTGACACAGAGAGAGAGATCACAAGTAGGCAGAGAGGCAGGCAGAGCGGGAGGGAGAAGCAGGCTCCCCGCTGAGCAGAGAGCCTGATGCAGGGCTGGATCCCAGGATCCTGAGATCATGACCTGAGCCGAAGGTGGAGGTTTAACCCACTGAGCCACCCAGGTGCCCCATGTTGTGTTGTTTTTAGATGAACAGACAAGAATTAAACTCTTATGCTACTGTGACACTGGGCTAAATGTGGAGAATTCAAAGGTGAACAGTCCAAGGCTTTTCAATAATGTCACAGTCCAGGGGAGGGGAGAAATATGGAAACAAAAAACTACAATTCAATATAATGGTGCTTCTAAGAAAATTTAATTCTTAAGATAATCACAGAGGAATTAGGGGATGTAACCAAACAAAGAGGACCAAAGAGGCAATTTTGGTATTCTTTGCTTAGTTGAATCCTATTTAAGGAAAAGCACTAATTAATGAGACACTGTGATACATCATCAAGTTTTTCAAGACTTGGCAGTTCAGTGAGCCAACAAAGAAGACATGGTAGGAAATAGAGCAAGGAAAGTTTATAGAGGCCAAATCACAACGGGCTCTTGGTATGGGCCAACATAAGGATTTTAAACTTTAGAGAAATCACAAAAGAATACACAGAAAAAGGTCTGAAGAAAAGGATAGTGAGTTTGGTTTTGGACAGGTTTAAGTCTAAATGCTTGTGGGGACATCCAAGTGGAGATATTTAATGAGCATTAAGATAGACCCACCTGGCTGCCAAAAAGAAAGCCACAAGCAAGTGCTTGAGAAAAAAATAGGAGACATGAGGTGACAATCCTATAGGTTACTTTGTAAGGAAGTCAGTCAGCTCTAAATTTGAACAAGAGTGTGACTCATGCGTCTCAGGGACACAAGAGTTGCTTAAAGGCTTTTTTGGAGGTGGAGGACAGTTCCCCAGGAGGAAGTAGGGAATTGGTGGAAGGTGTTTTGTTGTTTTGTAATGTTCAGTTCTGGTTTTGAGTGATTGGATCTTTGTCATAATGGAAGAGATCAGTGCTCATTTGAGTTTAACATCAGCAAAGCCTGGTGGATAACCTCAGGGGACCAGTCCTACGTGGACTGGCAACATGGAATAAATCAGCACTGGGAAAACTGACTAGATGAGCCCAAAGTGGGAAGAATCAAAGGGGATTATCTAAAATAAAGTCCTTTAGGAAAATCCCAAGTGGTTCAAAGCTGGAGAGACTCAGTGCCATCATCTAGTCCAACAGCTGGTAGAATAAAAAGGAAGAGAAACTAAGAGTCACGGTCCACATAGAATTTGGATTAAGACAGGACCGGTTTGAGAAAAATCAACAAGGATTCCAAGTGACTGCCAAACCCCGCTGAAGAGCTCAAGGCTAGCCAGCAAGAGCCCTGGAGAAGAAGTCTTGCCAAAACGTGAGAGGTGATGTCATAGACCCAAGACTCATCAAGATGTGGTAAAGTTCACCAAGCAAAGTTGGTCATTCTCCCTTGGGTAATTGCTGAGCCTTGACCACAACCATCTGTCTTAGTACTCAAAATTGTATATTCTAATTTGGTCATATGCATCTCCTTCACTAACTCTGTGAGTTCCTTGAAGATTAAGACCATGTTCTGTACATCTTTCTATACCCAGGTCTTAGCTTAATGCTAAGCACACCATAGGCACGCCTGAGGTATTCGAGTGAGCAAATAGGGAGTGACTTAAGGGCAGCCATAGCATCATCAGGACTGGTGCCATGGGAACCAGAGAACCGGGGACCCAAAGAAAGAAGGATGTAATGGATATTTGTTTAGTAGGCAGAGGATAAAAGATGTGGGTATGCGCTGAACAGTTTTCTTTGTTTCTTTTTATGCAGATGGAAAAAAATGAGCTCAATGTCTTTGCTTTTCAAACGTACACCTCCCAAGGCCTTTGAAGTGGATCACGACTTTAAGTTTTTCAAGTCTCTTTCTTCTCCCAAGGTAGCCATGAAACAAATGAACAAAAAAAAAAATCCCAAACAAACAAGAGAAAGCTCTTGGCTTTTGTTTTCCTGAATTTGGATCTCCCCAGTGTATTAGCTTTCTATTGCTGCTCTTAGGAATTACTACGTACTTGGTGGTTTAAACACCACAAACTAATTACCTTACAGTTCTGTGTGTCAAAAGTCTGACCTGGGTGTGCCTGGGCTAAAATTAAGATGTTGCCGGAGCTCTGTTCCTTTTCTGGAAGCTCTAAGGGGGCGAATCTCATTGCTTTAGTTTGTGGCCCTCTTCCTTTGTCTTCAAAGCCAAAAATTATGGTTTCTCCCTGACGGTTTCCCGGGGGTCACAAGTCTCCAACCCAGTGGGAAATGTTCTCTGCTTTTAAGGATGCCTGTGATTAGATTGGGCCCCCCTGGAAAATCCATCTCCAGGTTCCTGACCTTAATCACATTTTGCCAAGTGACCTTTTGCCGACTGAGGCCGTGTAGTCATAGGCTGGGGGTAGGGAAGTAGCGTGTGGACATCTCTGGTTGCCATGATTCTGCCTATCACAGACTGACACACATCAATGCAGATTTAAGGGAGAAATGGATCCCACTATTCATTCTATTTCTAATATTCCTAAAGAGTATATATAGCACGAGCCGATTTCTTCAAGATCTTCCACACAATAAACCAAATTTAACCTTTCTGAACATATCTCCCATTATTAACTTACTGTTGCCCTACCCTCTACAAATCAGGCTAGTTGTTTCCTGAGCATTCCTGTCTTCTGTCCCTTAGTTCGCCTGAGCTGTCCTTGCCACATCCAAGGCTTTCTCTGCCTGTCAAGTCCATCCTACCTTTGTAACTGATGAAGGATTAGTGTCTAGAATACAAAAGAATTCCTAAGAAATCAATAAGAAAAAAAGACAGTTCAATTTAAAAAATGGTAAAATACTTGAATAAATCACAAAAGGAAAAAAATTGCCAGTAAGCACATGATGAAATGCTCAGCCTCATTGGTAAAAGGTGGAAATTCACATCAATAACATTAGGAGGTGCCATTTTACACCCAGCAGATTGGCAAATATCAGAAAGTCTGAGTCTACCAAGGGCCAGTGTGCATTTGGCACAATCAGAACACTAATCTGGTGGTGGAAGTTGTGTAAATTGCTTGAAGCACTTGGGAAAACAATTTAACATTAACCAGTGAAGTCGAAAATAGGTATAGCCCACTAGAGATATCCCCTAGGGAAACTCTTAAACACGGGCTTAGGAGACGGGTACAAGGATGCTCAGAGCAGTATTCTGTAATAGCAAAAACCGGAAAGCAGCCTAAGTGCTCATGAACGGTGTAATCAGTACATAATTATAACACATTTATAGATTAGGATACTATGGAGCTGTGAACATAAATGGACCAAATAATACTCTCCTATATGGATAATAGTCTGACACATGCTACTGAATGAAAGAGTGTGCTTAAGAACACGTATGTAGTGGTGGGGAGGGTATGGGCTATAGTGAGCGCTGTGAATGGTGTAAGACTGATGACTCACAGACATGTGTCCCTGAAACCAATAATATATTGTATGTTAATTTAAAATATACCTACATGTAATTATCATTTATATAAAAGTCAAAGAGAGGCAAAACTAAAAATATTGCTAAAAATCATAAAAGATAAAAGTATATAAATAAAAGCAAGACAATTAAAAATACAAAATTCAAGACAGTCATTACATTTAAGGGCAGATGAAAAGGACTGAGAACCTCAAAGCTGACGGTATTGTTTCAACATGTAAAACTGAGCAGTGGGTCCACGGGTGTTCATTCTGTCATTATTCTTTTACACTATCAACTTCATATTTGATAAATACTTTTTTCCAAACGGAACAATTTCCATAACCCCCACCTTTCGGTGCAGATGGCACTGGGCTGCTCCCAGAGGGCAGGAGCACAGACGGGAGAGGGACCAGGATGTGGAGTGTGACAGACTTAGGTTTAATCTTAGATAAATTATTGTATCTCTTTCCTCATTGGAAAGCCCTTCAAAGTGTTGTTGTGAGGATTAATTGAGAAAAAGGTACACCTGTTACATCCCAGATACTCAACAAATGTTAATACCGCATTCCCCAACAACCCCTGTCTCTCCTGCCTTGTGTCTTCCAGCATATTCATTTCCTGTGTTCTCTAGTGAACCAGAATATTTGTATACTCACTGTACTGCCTACCCACCACTGAGTCCTAAGTTCTTTATGGCCAAAGACATAGGCATAGCACATAACAGATACAAAATTTTGTTGAATAGGATTGAAATAGCACATCCTAAAAATAAAGATTGGCATAGATTTTCAATATCCTCTTCCAATTTGAAAACAAGAAACAATCTTCCAAAGTGATTTAACTGAAGCATTAAATACATTCGGGGAACTATGGAGCAAAGTTTTAAAGCTCTTGAAACAAGTGCCCCAAGGATCTCCTTCTCCTTTGGACACCTTTGTCTTCTCAAGTGGTTGGTAAAATAGCAAAACTTTAATGCTAAAGTTGAGTTAAAACACCTTTTTCTTAGGAATCTCTGATTTTTACCAGAATCTTGTTTTGCCCATTCATTCTCTTTTTCAATTGTATAAAATGTATTCATTTCCTTCGTTTTGACGTACCATTATCAGTAATAATAATAATACTACAGTAACAAATCTTGCATATGAATAACACTGTGCTATTATGTTTTTTTTTTCATTTGATCTTCATAAATAGTCAATAGAGGAAGAACTTGCCCAAGATCATTCAGTTAATAAGCAGCAGAGTCAGGATTTGAACCCAGGAATTTTGCTGCTGATGGAGTGTGCCCTCTGCGTTAAACATTCACTCCTGTGTTTTGCAGATTCGAAGACGTGCCTTAGAAGGATTCCTGACAGAAAACCGGGAGGCAGGGGTTATTTTTGGTTCTCTGCCTATATACAGGGTGAGTTGGAGGTTTTGAAGACTATGGTGGTTTAGAACACAGTGGGGAATCTGACGTCTCATCCCTGACCCTGGGCTACCAAACAAGGCTGAAGAAAATCACATCGCCAAGCCAACTGCTGCTCCTATGAGCATGCTGATCCCAAAGAAGTCTACAGTTCTCTGTGTCCATGGCCTTGATCCCTTGTCTCTGCCATTCCACATTGACCACCACAGGAAACTAGTTCAGACTCTATCCTGGTTTTTCATCACCTACGGCATAAAATTCAAACACTTTTAGCCCAGCCTACAAACCTTCCATAATCTGGCTTCTGCCTTTACTGTCTAACCTCATTTTCTACCATTTTCCCCCACGTACCTCACACTGCAGCCAGGCCACACTACGGGCCTTTCCCGAAGCATCATTTCTCTTCCCTCTTCTGTGACTTTGCCTGTGCCGTCTCCCTGCCCGGAATTTCTTCCTCCTTAGTCACCCTTCCAGTTTCCACTCCAGATAATCTCTGTCAAATTAAAGAACTAATTTGATTGGGGCGCCTTGGTAGCTCAGTGGGTTAAAGCCTCTGCCTTTGGCTCAGGTCATGATCTCAGGGTCCTGGGATCGAGCCCCGAGTCAGGCTCTCTGTTCGGTGGGGAGCCTGCATCCCTTTCTCTCTCTCTGCCTGCCTCTCTGCCTACTTGTGATCTCTGTCTGTCAAATGAATAAAAAAATAAAAAGTAAAAAAAAAACTAATTTGACCAGGAATAATAAACTGAAGATGAAATTGTAATTAATAAATCTTAATTTATTATTTCTTAAAATGTTCTTTCTCTCTCCCAAGAGCGTGTTCATTATAACAGGAGCTAACACTTAAGCTGTAGGTGATGAGAAGGACAAATTGTCAGAAAGGACTAGTGGGCATCTGGGAAGGAGGGCATGTTTTAAAGCAGTTGGAACTTTTTCCCCCTATTTCCCACCCCTGAACTCACATTATAGAAGTAATTGCCTGAATTATGTCCTACTAACTCTTTACTTATGGCTTCTAGGTACAAAGCCCCACCAGCCTGAGATTCCTTCCACTCATTGGTTCAGAAGCACAAAGGGAATCTGCAAACAGCATTCCAGGGAAAAAGAAGGGAGGTCATGTTCAACATGATAAAGTGAGTACCCAGAATTCCAGAGTGCATCCCCTTTCTGTCTGGATTGTTAATTAATTGCTTTGTTCCCAGAGACATGCTGGGCCTAAAATTATCTCAGTTCATACTCTCGTCATGAATATTCCAGGATGCATGCATTTTAGCTTAGTGAGATGGAAATCATGAGTTTGCTGAATGGAGAGAAAAATCGAATAGGACCTCCTAACCTGACAAGTGAAACGTCTCCAGAGGTAATTTAAGACTTGGACTCACGGCCTACTTTTAAAAGCTAGGCCATGTGACATCACATCTCTGCAGGCTGTTTGACATCCTTGTGCCTGCAGGATAGAGCCATGATATCAGTAAGATTCTGACTCACCGGCCAAGTCAAGTTTCTTCATGTATTAAGAAGAGTAGCTAACATACAATGCTTTAGAGTTTACGGAGCATTTTCACAAGTGATTGCCTTCATTTTCACAATAATTGCAAAGGAAAAAAACTGGGAAAAAGTGCAGCCTAACCAGAGGGTAAGTGACTTGCCAAGGATCCCACGAGAATGAAGTGGTAAGCTGAGATGGACTGTGACTCTCGATTTCCTGCTCATCCTGTTAAACCATGCGGCCTAGAAAGTTCAAATGCTGTCACTCTGCTCATTCTAGGAAGCTGGTATGGGCCCAACCTAACCTGTGGCCATTCATCCCATCGTTAAAATAGATCAAACCTTAAGAGGAGAAGGTCTAATATACGGTACTTTTTAGACGCCTCTGTCCCATGAAATCAGTTCTTACTGCCTATGCCTGACAGAATAACAGATAACAATCACAGCTACCACAACAAAAAGCTGCTTTATTTAATTATATAGAAAACTTGAGGGCGCCTGGGTGGCTCAGTGGGTTAGGCCGCTGCCTTCGGCTCGGGTCATGATCTCGGGGTCCTGGGATCGAGTCCCGCATCGGGCTCTCTGCTCAGCGGAGAGCCTGCTTCCTCCTCTCTCTCTCTCTCTCTGCCTGCCTCTCTGCCTACTTGTGATCTCTCTCTGTGAAATAAATAAATAAAATCTTTAAAAAAAAAAAAAAAAGAAAACTTGACTGTCATTCTGTCCTCAAGGACATAATGAGAGTATGAATGATTCCTCTTAATCCTCAACTCTACTAAGAATTTTTGGCAAAAGAACAATTTTTTATAAAATAATATATTTTTAATTGTTTTGAGTGATGAATGAAACACAGTGGTATAAATATTTCAAAACTAACAGATTGTCAAAAAAGTGTTTTGGGTTTTCTTTCTATTTTTTTTTTTTTTTTGCCTGTATTTGCATTCTTATTTGTTTTGCCTCATTGGGTATTAAGTATACTTTACATTCTCTAAGTACAAACCAAGTGACAGAAAGAAGATGGCCAGGTATGTCTGAAATGCCAGGGGGAAGACAAAAATGGAATTAAAAATGAATCGTGGTTACTGTACATAATGAACAGTGTACACTGAGATCATCAGGAACTGATTACGGTATGATTAGTTTTATCAAAGCATGAAATATAATAAAGTATTTGCCCAAAAGCAAAGGAATTTTTTATAGAGCTGCTGTTTTAATAGATGCTTAAACTCTGGGAGCTCATTAACCACACAAGAAGGACAAAGAAAGTAGACGTCTCCATTTGCTGACGGAAAAGGGACCACAAAACCATAATTAAAAATTCTCCTTCTGGTTTAATGAAGAGTTAAATGTAGTCAGGGATTAAAATCTCTCCATTAGAATGCTTCCAAAATAAAAACTAGGTCATATTCAGGAAAATTATGCACCTCAAAAGATAACAATAAATTCTGGAAACTATCATAGATTAAAGGACCACTGTGTCGACTCTCTGCAATTGTAGGACCCTGTCCAGCCTAAGTGGGGAAATCGTGGGGGAAGCAAAATCTAGAAATATACACTAAATGCCAATTTTCATGAAAAGCACCTCCAGGAACCTGGGCATAAATTTACCTCAGAAAGTTTAGTGTTCAAATTCTAATTTTGTGAAGCACACATGTACAGAATACCTTGAAATCCCTACTATGTGCCTTACACTGTGCTAGGCACCAAGAAGCCATTCATAAATCAAGGTGCTCACAGTATAGAGGAGAGAAAGATCTCTGAGCAAGGAGTCCCAAAACAGGTCACTTAATGTCTTTGCCATTATCTTTAAATAATAGCAATGCTGATTCCAACCGTTAATGTCTTTAAGGGGTTTGTGAATCGCTTTAGAATTAAACAAGTTACAAGATATTAACCATAGTACAGGAAAATATACATACAGTTGACCCTTGGACAACACAGGTTTAAACTGCGAGGATCCCCTTATATGCAGATTTTTTCAAGAAATATAGTACAGTTCTTAAGTGTATTTTCCTGATGATTTTCTGAATAATATTTTCCTTTCTCCAGCTTACTTTATTGTAAGAATATGGCATCCGTACTAATCAACTGTACATTACTGGTAAGGCTTTTAGTCAGCAGTAGGCTGTTGGTAGTGAAGTATGGGGGAGTCAAAAGTGATACATGGCCTTCCTGCTGTATGGGGGGTTGCTTAAGGGTCAACTGTAGTTCCGTTTCAGTTTACATGTGGGAAGAGAATGGGAAAACATGAACTTTGTGATGTGCTCCATTTACAAAACTGTGAGAACATATCCAATAATAGAAAAATGATTACATGGAAGGTGGTATACAGGATAGCATATTCTAGTTTTTTGAAGAGTAACAGAAAAACTCACAATTTTATTTCAGGTGCAAGGTGATATAAACTATAACATTGATATTGCTGGTGAAAATGGCTAACATTTGTTTTTAAATTAGTGTCACGGCTACAAAACCAAACGTTCCATATGTATTCTTTCAATCAATCTTCATAATGTGGAGGTAGTTATGATTACATTCCCATTTTATATTCAAGAACACTGAAGCATAAAAGATAAGTATTTAAGATCCCCAGAGAAGTAAATCACAGAGCTGGGATCTATGCACACCAGGTTGACTTCAGAGCCCGGACAGAGTCTACAAATAACACTGAAGGACTTTCCCTTAGCACCACTCTCTGTCCCCCCACCGAAGTTCATTTTTCTTCATCTCTCCTGTCACTACTTGTCATTATGTTCTGGAAAAACTCATTTGTTTGTAATGATTCTTTCCCACTAGAATGTAAGATTCACCAAGGCAGGTACTTTGACTTATTCTTGGCTGGAATTCCAGCGTTTAGAACAGACTGACACAGAGACGACACACGCTCAAAACATCTGCTGAATGGAAGAATGAATGAGACCAAAGAAGTGGAAGGAGGGTGCGGGAGGAGGTGAGGGAGAATGGGCATAGAGAATTGAAGAGAGAGACATGAGTGCACTTGGGAAATTGCATCAGTTGGTGCAGACTGATGTGGGGGGCTGAGTTTCCCACCTTGTGTCTCAGAGGGAAAGAGCCAGGGTTACCTGTAAGTGTTCAAGCCAAGGAGACCTTTACGTGGTGGAATTTGGACCTTGGGGTTCATTCTCTCTTTTTCTTTACCTTGAACTCTCTGTATTTCCTTTCCCCGTTTTCATCTTTTCTTCTTCCCTATAATAGGCCATAAAATCAAATCGACGTATGCTATAAATACTAGTTGAATATTATGGACAAAATTTCTGAATTTTTAGACTAAAGGAGTTTAACTTTTTATAGTTCTGTGTTCCAAAAATAACCAATTCAAAACTCATTTTCAGGTCTCATTTGTGGGATAATCAACATTATCAGCATTATCTTAATTTCATTTTCCTGTAAGTCAATGGATTCTGAAGATATTAACATAGAACATCTCTGTGCCTTACAACAACCTAGCAAACTTTTCTAATATGCTTTGTTTTAACCAAACCTGTATAGACTGGGCAGTTGAGTCCCAGTATGGATAACTGCCCAGTCAAGTAGTTCGTCTAAAGCTTATGCTCTTCTATCACATCCTTCTGGAACTCCATATTTTTATCCTGGAGGCACACAGGATAGTTAAGTAAATAATGATGCTTTCTTACTCAGAAGATTAAAATCCTTACAAAAATTGTGGTGCAACTTGACCCTGAAAAATTGTATTTGTCATATAATGTCAGTTACTAACCATCATGCCCTTTATTTCACAGGTATCACGGAGGAAAAGTCTGAAAAGACATTTAGTCCCACAGATAAATCTGGCTTCTTCCTTCTTCCCATCCATCCCCAAGTGAATAGAGGAAAATTGGAAGTGGCTGCTGTGTCCAGAGCTGCACGAAGAATGGCAAGATCTGAATGATACTCCAGTCTTTATTTCAGGATGAACGTGAGGGTCCACCAGACGCTGTCACCCATAGCTCCACCCTCGTGCCATCCTATCCGTGGAGAAGGTTACTCAAGGAACTCAGCTCCAAGCAAGCAAGCCGCAAGCAGCCAGGTGTGCAGTTTCTTTCCTACATGGAAATCCACTTAACAGATAGGCAATGTTTCTTGTTTACTATCAGTCAAATGACACACAGGGAAACAAAGAAAATCAATAGCATTCGTAGGTCTAAAACTACACGGTTATCAATGACTAGCTTTTTGCCTCCTCTATCCCCAACCTGTGTTCACCCTAATTCATCACCAGAATTCTTATCCAAATAATGTGCAGTGAAGAGGCAAGATGCTGTGCATTATGCAAAGAAAATTATTAAAAAGAAAACTGTGCCAAGCAAGCCTCTAGCGTTTTGTCTTCTTCATTTAGGGAAATGTCATGTGCAAGAAAATGTTCAGAGTTTCTTAGATAAAGTTAGAAGTTATTTACATATCCTCTAGGAATGACTCCAGACAAAAAAGAATTTGAATGGTTATATGAGCTTTCTTTTATTAATTCTTTTATTAATTGATTTTAGCGATTTGGCCAAATGATTCATTTTACCAATGGGTATTCATGTATTTTTACTTTTTTTTTTTGTATTTTTGTATTTGTATGAAAGCATCTAAATTTGATCAACAGAAAATGAGCTTTTTGAAAGATAGGTTAATTGATTGATCTGAGAGAAAGAGAATAAGTAAGGGGGGTGGGGCAGAGGGAGAGACTCTTCAAGCAGCCTCCTTGCTGAGCTCCACGCCAGGGGCGGAGCTCCATCTCACCATCCTGAGATCATGACCTGAGGGAAACTAAAAGTAAGATGCTTAACAGTCTGAGCCACCAGGTGCCCAAATAAATGAGATTTTTAAATAAGTCAAAGGCATGAGGAAAGTATCAGAACTGAAGTCTGTAGATTCACTGACCCAAGCCTCTTTGGGAAATGATTCAAATGATGAAAGTGAGTCCATGTCAAGGGTTATATGCACCCAAAGCACCAGGACTCAGTAAGAAAAAACAGGGGTCCCTTAGTGTTTGACTCTGCCTTTCCATTCTGAAAGGGTTCTATAATTCTTCAAATCCCAACAACTTTGGAAAAATAAATTTTTTATTCACATAAACTTCATTTACATTTATTTTTACTTTCCTTCTAGGCAGGCGCTAATTTTGGGTGCTGGTAGGAACATGATCATTTCTCCTACTAATTTTCTTTTTCTTTTAACTTTCTACTTCATGTATTTTTTTTTAAGATTTTATTTATTTATTTATTTATTAGACAGAGAGGGAACACAAGCATGGGAGAAGGGCGGAGGGAGAAGTAAACTCCCTACTGAACGAGGAGCCCGATATGGGACTCGATCCCATGACCCCGGGATCATAACCTAAACTGAAGGCAGACGCTTCACTGACTGAGCCACCCAGGTGCCCCTTCTTCATGTATTTTAATTACATAAGAAACTAAAGTTCCAAGAGAAAATATTGAACATTATGGTTTTTAATTATTAAAAATAATTTGAATTATTTACTCAAATGAAAGAAGAGACTCTAGAAAAACAGCATAGTTATGGAAAATTAGTACCTATCAATACTAAGCAAACCAAAAGATCCCTTTTTAAAAATTGAGGTATAAATGACATATGTATGACATTATATCAGTTTCAGGTGTACAATGTAATGATCTGATATTAATATTTACTGCAAAATGGTCACCACAATAAGTCTGTTTAATATCTGTCAACATACATAGTTACAAAATTTCTTTTTTTGTGTGTGTGTGATGGGGACATGTAAAATCTACTCTCTTAGCAACCGTCAAATATGCAATACAGTATTATTAACTATAGTTGCCATGCTGTCCATTGCATTAACAGGACTTCTCTTACAACTAACCGGAGGTTTGTACCTTTCGACCCTACTTTATCCACCTTGCCGCGAAGAATTTTAAAGAATTCTAAAAGCAAGAAAGAAAAGTTCCAAGTTTATGAAAATGATTCCATTTCCCTCCTTGTAATCTCATTGTAAAAAAAGGTCATTGTATCCCTAGGCATGGATTTCCTAAAATAAGACCATTCTGAATAGCCTGCCATATACTCAATCCCCTTAACATGGCACTCAAGACCGAAAGTTTGCATTCCCTTCCCTTTTTAACTGAGGAATTCTCTCAAACCTCTTTTAATACATGTACATTTTCTTGAACTTAAGATTTAAAAAATATATTTCAACATTTCTGCATATTATATAATAAGTGATTTCATTTTAGTATGTTGCTGAAATGGCACTATAATTATAACAATATAATTTTTATGACACATGTATTTAAAAATTTTATCTTACTTTTCATTTATCCAATGATGGGTTAAGAAAATGTTAATAAAATTGTTAATAAAATTGTTAATAAAATGTTAAAAATTGTTAATAAAATAATTGTTAATAAAAATAATCATTTAAGAAATTGTTAATAAATTAAGAATATTTCGTTACACCATGTTTGGTGTGGAACATTTAAAATGTTTACTAAAATATAGGTAATGATTTCTGCTTCCCGTAATGGTAGACAAGGTAATTTGGGCCAATCACTCCCACTGAGGTTGACTAGAAAACATGGACAAGATATAAAAAGAAATGTTAATGAAGGCATCCGAATGCAAATAAGGTGGTAAAGCATGAACATGCCAGGTACCCCTGGGAGACTGAAGCTCCGGTAGGTGAGCCCAGCTTTTGAGGACAATTTTCCCACATGCAAGCATGTGCTATTTCCAGAAGGGAAGAGAAGCTGAGAAGCTGAAGTGGTAATTAGGGCCAAGGGGACAGGGAATGGAATCCAGGCCTCATTGAGGGGTTAAGCCCTGTCAGTTCGGTTGAGGCCCCAAAGAACTACATCCTAGAAATATGGGTGACACAAAGGTAGACAGATCTTTACCGAGGACTACAGTTCACCGTCCAACTATTCCAATTCCTGAAATTGGACTAAGGTAGTCCTAATTTGGTAGATCCCCCAGGAGCTGCAGAAGCAAGGGTAAAATACTGTGGGAAAAGATGACATCATTTCAAGCCTTCAATTATATCTTCATTATTCCAATTATATGTCTGACACACTATGAAAAAATGACTAGTTACACGAGACAAAACAAGAAGAACTGACAGAAAAAGCAGGTAATAGAAACAAGCACACTTTATTACTTTTTTGATCTTTTTTTAAAAGATTTCATCTATTTATTTGACAGACAGAGGTCACAAGTAGGCAGAGAGGCAGGCAGAGAGAGGAGGAAGCAGGCTCCCTGCTGAGCAGAGAGCCCGATATGGGGCTCGATCCCAGGACCCTGGGATCACGACCCGAGCCAAAGGCAGAGGCTTTAACCCACTGAGCCACCCAGGTGCCCGGAAAAAAACACACTTTAAAATAATTGTTCTTGCTCTATTGGAGATAGAACACAAGATTTAGAATTCAGCAGAGAATTGGAATGTGTTGATAAGAATCAAATTGAAAATTCTGGACCCCCAAAATAGTTACCAATATTAAAAATTCAGTCAAAGGTTATAATGACAAAATAGGTCAACTGAAGAGAACATCAGTGAGCTAAAAAATAGGTGGTAGGTATATAGATATTTGTTATGGAATTCTTTCAAATTCTCTGAAAATTTTCAAAGAATTTTTAAAGATTTTATTTATTTTCAGAGAGAGCACACACAAGCAGGGGGAGGGAGAAGTAGCCTCCCTGCTGAGCAAGAAGCCCAGATGGGACACTGGATCCCAGGACCCTGTGATTGTGACCTGAGCCAAAGGTAGACACTTAACTGACTGAGCCACCCAGGCGCCCCTGAATGTGGCTTAAAACAACTATTTAAAACAACTATTGAGGGACGCCTGGGTGGCTCAGTTGGTTAAGCAGCTGCCTTCGGCTCAGGTCATGATCCCAGCGTCCTGGGATCGAGTCCCACATCGGGCTCCTTGCTTGGCGGGGAGCCTGCTTCTCCCTCTGCCTCTGCCTGCCATTCTGTCCGCCTGTGCTTGCTCTCTCTCCCTCTCTCTCTGACAAATTAAAAAAAAAAAAAAAAATCTTTAAAAAAAAATAAAAAAAAAAAATAAAACAACTATTGAGGGGCGCCTGGATGGCTCAGTGGGTTAAGTCTCTGCCTTCAGCTCAGGTCATGATTTCTTTATCCTGGGATGGAGCTCTCTGCTCAGCGGGGAGCCTGCTTCCCCCTTTCTCTCTGCCTGCCTCTCTGCCTACTTGTGATCTCTCTCTCTATCGAATAAATAAATAAAACCTTAAAAAAAATAAAACAACTATTGAGTGGCTTAAAACAACTATTTTATCCGCTCATCATTCTGTGGATCAGTCATTTGGGCTGGACCCATTTGAGAACTTCTGATCTCCTGGCTGGTGTCAGTCATGCCAGTGAGTGGCTGGATGGTCTAAGATGGCCTCCTCACACATCTCACGGTGAACATCTGTCTCCATGTGGTCTCTCATTCCTGCTGAAGCTAGGCCAGAATTCTTCACCAGATAGTCTTAGGGTTTCAAGAGGATGAGAACAAAAGCTACAAGACATCTGGAAGCCTAGGTTGAAGATTCACAGAATGTCATTTCTGCTGCTTTTTATTAGCCAAATTCAGTTACAAGGCAAACCCAACTCCAGTGGAGGAGGGGAGGTGCTGATGAAGAAACACTACAAAGGGGCATGCATACAAAAGGGGGGAAATTTGTGCCTGTAAGTTTTGTGATCTACTGCACCCACCAAATTGATTTTTACGTGTTAACACCATCTTAACCCGAGTCTCTGCATTTATATTAAAAAATTTTAAGTTGACAAGCTCTTCAGAACTTTAGTTAAGAATATAGAGAGTCCAAAATGATATTAAAAAGGTCAAGAATAACCAATACTGTAAAGAATAATTCCTCTTGAAAGACCACAGTACAGAATTGTTTGACTACATATCAAGACTTATTATAAAGCTATAGTAATTAAGACTGAGTGGTATTGGCACAAAAATAGACCAATAGATTGGAGGAAAGGGCACAGAAAGCAACCCTCACCTATCTAGACATTTGATTTATGTCATAGACCGCACAGTATTTAAATGTCTTTTCAATAAATGATCCTGGGAGACTTAGGAGAATTAGAATATTGAAAAACATATGAGAAATGAACTCTACTTCATGCTATGCATAGAAATCAGTATCATGTGATAATCCTAAGAATGAAAAGCAAAATATAAAGTGACTTTAAAATTAAACAAAGGATAATTTGTTTATGAGCTGGGAACAGGGAAACTTTTGTTTGTTTGTTTGTTTTAAGTAGGCTCCATGCCCAGACAGGAGCCCAGTATGGCTCTTGAACCCATGACCCTGAGATCAAGACCTGAGCTGAGATCAAGAGTTGGACACCTAACTGACAGAGCCACCCAGATGTCCCAATAATTCTTAAATAGTACACAAAAAAAGTACCTGAACACAAAGAAAAAGTCTGGCAAATTGACCTATATTAAAATTTACAATTCCTGTTCACCAAAAACACTTTTTAAAAAAATGTTTTATTTTATTTGAGAGAGAGATAGAGAGCCCAAGGAGGGGGAGGAGCAGAGGGAGATGGAGAAGCAGACTCCCCACCCAGGACGGAGCCCGATGTGGGGCTCGATCCCAGGACCCCAGGACCATGACCCGAGCCAAAAAGGCAGACGCCCAACAGACTGAGCCACCCAGGTGCCCCTCACCAAACACACTCTAAGACAGTAAAACAACAAGCCACAGAATGGCTGAGATTAGTATCACATATAAGAAAAGAATTTCATCAAGAATATATGAAGAACACCAACAAATCAATAACAAAAATACAGATACTCCAGTACAATAGGCAAGACACAAGCTGACATTTCATAAAAGAGGATATCCAGATAGTCAATACATGTGTGAAAGAGTACTTGATCTCCCTAGTAATTAAGGTAATGCTAACCAAAACCACCTTAGATATCTCTATGCAAACCCCAGAATGGCAAAAATTAAAAGAACTAACAATGCCAAGTATCAGCAAAGATAGGCAACATCAAGAACTCTTACATACTTCTAGTGGAAGAAGTGGAAGTCTAAATTGGTTCAGTCACTTTGGAAAACAACTTGGTATCTATTATCATTGAACAAATGCACATTCCATGACTCAGAAATTCTACTCTCAGGTCTATATTCCCCACAGAAATATGTGTGCAAGTACCCCGACATGTAAATGAGGGTCCAAAGCCCTGTTACTTACAATATCCCCATACTGGAAACAATCCAAATGTTTTTCATGGTGGAATGGATATATAGATTTTTCATACGTATTCATATAATAAAACACAATAAAAATGAATAAACTATAGCTATACACAAAAAAGGGATGAATCACACAAATAATAATGTTGAGGAGAAGCCACACACAAATTTACATAAGGTATAGGATTCCACTTGAATAAATCTAAAGACCAAAAACAAGAAAGAACTATAGTGTTTCAGGTATGAATTATAGTTTGTAAATTAAAAAGAAAAAAAAAAGAAATGCAAGGAAGTGACTGCTCTAAGAATCAGGATAGTTGGTTACCTTTTAGGAAGAGGGAAAGTGTACTTATCGGGAGGGTATGAAGGGAATTTGTATTGGGTCAACTTAGCTTATCTGCACTACTTTTTCCAGAATTTTCCATTCTATCATTTTAAGTTAGAGTAGGCTGTCTGAACTCGAGCACAATATGGAAGGCAAAAGTGAAGCAGTAACCATATATATATAGATATATATATATTTTTTTTTTTTTTTTAATGCACAAAATGTGGTTCAGAGTACCGGGTATGGTTGCATTTAGTTCATATTGTCCCTGATTTCCTGGTTCAACTTGGTCCTACTGACAGAGGTACACATGGGGCAGTCCTGCACTACTACCATGACCCCAAACCTCCTTCAGCTTCTTCAACTCCTGGGCCAGACTGTCTGCTTTGCTGCCTTCAGAACCAGAGGCAATAGTTGTATATAAACTGTTCACCCAGCATCCACAGTTGTGTAAGGATAAATCCTATATTCTAGAGCAATCTTCATCATTTTCTGTAATGGAACCTCGATTGATTCCATAAGATCATGAGAGAGGCTTCCTGGGTGCCGGGAACATTTTATTTTTTGACTTGTGGTGATAATGTGAGCTTTCCATCTATCTTTAGACCAATTTTCTATAGTTATGCTATATTTCACAAGAAAAGTTTAAAAAATAATTGAATTACATATTACAGCCAAAATAGACCAAAACTGCTGTCAGGACTTGTTTAGAATTATTGCACTTACACATTAAAAAAAAATGGTTTCTTTTAATAATTGTTGTCTCTTTTCTAAATAATGAGCTATGAGAAAAGGGCTTGGGATGCTAATTACAGGTTCTTCTCTGAAAATAACACATTATCATAGGTGTGTATGGGTCTTCTTTCTAACAAGAAGGAAGCCAAAATATTTATAAAAACCACTAAGTTTTTTCTCCTTTAATTCTACTTTGAAATGCTAGAGACAGATTGATGTGCTATTTAAGAATGTTGATAAATGGATGTAATATGTGAATTTAGTTATGACCTTGAGGACATTTACTGAATTAAATGTTGATGTCTTCATTGCCTCATTGTATTTCAACGTCGACATTTGTTATAATTCCTGCCTTCAACCGATATCCATTATGAGTATAAATTCAACAAAATATGAAAATGTTAAAAGCTTATGAGATCCTTGCCAAACCAATGTGACCTCCACAAAACATTACATGTCTATACTATATATACTCAGAAGCTCTTAAATCATCCTATTTTGAAGAAGAGAAATATAAAAAGTATTAAACTGTTAACTTTTAAAAATAGGAAACTGAGGGGGCCTGGTGATTCAGTCGGTTGAGTGCCTGACTCTTGGTTTTGGCTCAGGTCACCATCTTGGGGTGGTGAGACAGAGCCCCACATCGGGCTCCCTACTCAGCATAGAGTCTGCTTGAGATTCTCTCTCCCTCTCTCCCTCTGTCCCTCCCACTTTTGTACTCTCTCAAATAAATAAATCTTTTTTTAAAATGGAAACTGAAATATAAAGTATTATTACTTTAATGATAGAACTTTCCAAGACACCATTCACAACTCATGGGCATTCATTAACAACTTGAGAAATACTACACGGCTAGGTCTAGCCCCAAACTAAATATTCAGTCTTACCTACATGCTAAATTTTAGGCAATCCAGGCTACTCACCACTTCCCAGTGGGCTCTAAACTTTCCCTTATTTTCCTTTTCTCTTGCTCCTGGCCACCAAATATCTCCAGTTATCAAAACAGTACCGTATTTCAAGGCCTTGGGTAATTTTACCTCCTCCATAAATCCTTTCCCTGTGCTTGACCTCACCAGAAATGATATCCCTTCTCTCTGGCTTGCATAGAACTTTTTGACCCCTGAACCTGCCTTGTAGTGTTAAACACATTCTACTTTAAATTCATTAATTTCCAGAGTTTCATGATTTGGTAGAGTTCTTCTGAGAGAGGGAGGTTTAGGAATCAGGAGCTTTAGTGTTAAGCACATCAGTAAGTGTTGAGAAGGTCAACCAGAGAAACTGCCTAAGATGAAAAGACAAGGGAACTAAAGACAGAACTCCAAGGAATACCAGGGTTTTTTTAAAGATTTTATTTATTTGTTTAACAGAGAGAGATCACAAGTAGGCAGAGAGGCAGGCAGATGCAGGGGAGAAGCAGGCTGTCCGCTGAGCAGAGAGCCTGACGTGGGCTCAATCCCAGAACCCTAAGATCATGACCTAAGCCGAAGGCAGAGGCTTAACCCACTGAGCCACACAGGCACCCAGGAATATCAGTATTAAGAGGCAAAGAAAGACTTACTTAGAGAAGAAGAGTCAGAGGAGAGTCAGAAGAGAATTGAACGCACAGAAGCCAAGACTTTCAAGGAAGAAGTTATCAATGGTGTGAAATTTGGCAATGACTTCAAGGAAAATGATGGGAAGGAAGCCCTTTGTGTTAGCTGGTGATGTTTTTACTCAGCTTCCTTGTGGTTCTGAGAATTTTGAAGTATCTAGTCTGTATCAGTCTTCCAAAAACAATATATTTTTGGCTGTGAAAGTAGGGTGGCCAGAAGAGAAAAACTGAAGATATCTGTGAAGATATCTGATCTGTGATCAGAGGTATCTGTGATATTTGTTGAAGGAAAATTTGCCTTAGACCAGAGGCAGTACTTATCTTCTGCTGTGATGGGAAACAATGAGTAGGTACAGAGATGAAATAGTAGTCATCATGGAAGAAAAGTTAAGGGAGTTCCTGCCAATTTATCTCAGCTTCCCCCAAGAATAATGATTAAAAACTAACATACATTTAATATTTATTATCTATCAGTCCCATGTTAAGCATTAGACATAGATTTTCTCATTGAGTTCTTGTAATACGGTAAGGCTATTAGTATCTAAATTTACATAGAAGTAACATGCAGATTCTAAGGGATACATGCACTCCAATATTTACAGCATTATCAACAATAACCAAACTACGGAGAGAGCCCAAATGTCCATCTAAGGATGAATGGATAAAGAAGATGTGGTATATATCACATATATATATACTACAGGATATTACTCAGCCATTAAAAAGAATGAAGTCTCGGCATTTGCAATGACGTGGATGGAGCTCGAGTATATTATGTTGAGCGAAGCAAGTCAGTCAGAGAAAGACAGCTATCATATGACCCCTCACTCATGTGGCATTTAAGAAAGAAAACAGATGACCATATGGGGAGGGGGAAAGGGGGAAAAAGGAAGAGACAAACAAGCTGTAAGAGACTCGAGGATAGGGAACAAACTTAGGGTTGATGGAGGGCTAGATGGGTGATGGGTATTAAGGAAGGCACCTGCTATGATGAGCACTGTAAGTGATGAATCCCTGAATTCTACTCCAGAAATCCATATTGCACGGTATGTTTATTCCCTAAAATTTAAATTAAAATAAATATATTTCTTAAAGTAAATTTATGTAGGAGAACACAGAGGCTTAGAGAAATTAATTTGCCCAAAGTCACATCTTCAGAAATGGAGAAGAATCAAATTTTGATTCCCAGGCCCAAATCATTAGCCAATCAGAACCAGTAGTGAAACTGAAGCAGGGGCTTTAGTGGGTGGTTGAAAAGGAATAAGGAAACTTGGATATTGATGAAGAACATAAGAGAATGC